>NC_088688.1:129708302-130326382 GCF_028017835.1 Emys orbicularis | reverse complement strand
TAGGATATGGTGAGTAGGGAAAGGTTATTAGCTGCTTGGAAATTCCTTATTTGTAATATATCTATTCCCTCTTGATATTAGCTGCTGCCCATTTAAAACATAAATCTTTGATTCTGTATTGTAACAGCGACATTTCCTCCAAATCAGCGGTTCCATTTGACTTCATGAGAACACAAACACAGTTCTCTTGTGAGAATTCAGACCTCGCACTTCAGAAACTGGGAACAGGTTTTGTGTAATGATGTGGGATGGAGAAACAGCACACAAGAGATGTAAGGAAGTCCCAGGGGCATGGAAAACACAGTTTCATTCCCCCAGGCTAATGGTTTTAGAATTTGGAGCCATGACCCTTGAAGTATGTCATTGGCCCCAGCAGAGCCATAGCACCATTGTGTGAGCTTTTAAGCCTAATAAATGTTTAGATCAAATCAAAGTCTAGGAATCTCCTGTACTTAGCGTCTCTGAACAGAGGGAAGAGGAGTAAAGCAGAAATAACATAAGTAACCATGTTTGTTGTGGACATTTAAACGTTGTTCCATACAGCTGGGATGACTCAAGAGTTTTGTAATGAGGGGGAGGTTGTCTTTCACCTCTAAGTTACTAATTCTAAGTTAGGCTAGGCTGGTAGTGATTGGAAGATGTCACCATGTGATGGCTAATTGGTGGTCTCAGTCCCCTGGTCAGTGGGCAGGTGTGCACATCACAAAAACTGCCTTTGCAAAGAGAAATCCTCCAGTTTTAACCCTCCCGGGCAGGGGTGGGATGAGAAAGCTGGTGCGATTGTGAGGATACACAGAGGAAGGTGTGAGTGGAAGAGGAATCTGTTTTATCAGTGCTGTCATACGAGCACCCCTTGTGAGAACTTTCAAAATCTTTGCAATGTTCTCGCTCCTCAAGGATTGGTGGGAGAAGGAGGAGGAGCCGGTCACAAAGCTCTGTCTGCAGCCCTTGGCACAGAATTGTAGAGTCCTAGGTATCAAATCCAGTGCCAATCTGTGTACCCATTCCAGCCTTGGCAACTCCTCCAAGGCTGCCAACTGAGATGCTGGATAGTGTCAAGGTGAGTGATGATTGTAGATGGTTTTTATGGTCTGTGTAACTGTCCATTTAGATCAAGACCTCCCCTCTCACAACTCACTTCACAGTCATCTCATGGGAACACCCATTGGCCATTTGTACCCATCTCTGGGGAGGTTTATTAAGGACTGTACATTCTTCTTGTTCCCTGATGAATAGCAAATTTGCTCTTTCAGAGTTTCCAGCAGAAACCTACTTCGATATTCGTTTTATTTAATCATTGACGTACTTATTTACTATAGAGATATTGGATATTCATAAAGCTGATGAGATAAAACACTTTGCAAAGAGAACTGTGTGAATGGAACTAATAACTTCTGAAATATGTTTTAAATTCCTGCTAGAAGAAATAAAACACGAATAAAAGGCAGAAATAGAGTGGGGGAATCAATTTAATCATTTTGATTTTGTTCATTATTCTCTCCCGTCAGGTTGTTTTATTATATCTCCCTACAGATGGGCAGAGATTCAGAGTAAGGCAAAGCTGAGTGAAGGAGTTTGTCCATATTCTACAGGACATTTTTTGTGTCTGTTTTTTGCATTTCCCTGAGCAATGATGGTGACCTCTTCGGTCAGTTACTACCTGAGAATTCCCCATGCAACCAGCAGGGGGACTCAGGATATTAGATTTTCTCACAGATCATTAAAAAATGGCCTATGCTCTTTCTGGTGAATGTCCCCTCTCTTTGTTTTTTTACTGCTTTACCTTCTTCTTCCAGCTGTTTGCAGCGTTCACTACCATGGGTCTAATCTGCCTATTGCAGTGGTTCTCAAACTCTTCCAAATCAGGACCTCCTTCCTTAGCAATATGGGAAGGGCAGGGTACTCATGAGTCCTGGACATCTGGAAGAGGGGTTGTGCTACCCTAGTAGAGAACTGCTGATCCGTTGTGTTTATAAGAAGCCTGTCACCTTACCAACTTCTGGTTAGCCCGTTTTGTTCTGCTTTTCTTTCTTAAACGTAGTTGCTGCTGTTGCCATTATCACAATGGGGAAATAACTCTCTTTAATCCTGCCTGAAACTGGATTTGTCATATGGCAGTGCTCTGTGCTGCCTTTATGCTGTATGTGGTGATACATATAGTATACATGATGCGTGTGCTAGGCCTATACATGATGCGTGTGCTAGGCCATGCCTGTGGTAATTATGGTTACAAAGCAGTTTACATCCCAACCCCCTGTTTTCACACAACATTTTAAGGTTAATTTTTTGATGCTCAGTTTCTGTTTGAAGTCGAATTCCTCCCTCCCGCACCTTGCCCCCCAAAGTTCAAGCAAAATACCTTCAGCCATTTTGAGCCCAGCAAGGGTGGAGAACAAAATGAGACCTTCCTCCCATTAAATTCCAGTGGCGCTGTTTCTGAAAAGCCAGAAAACACCTTCCTGACGGATGTAAGTTTGACTGACAGAAGCAGCAGGGTGGACAGTGCTATGTTGGTGGGAGAGCATCTCCCATCGGTATAGCTCCCACCTGTTTCACTGGGAGGTGTTTAATTATGCTGGCAGGAGAGTTCTTTCCCACCAGCAAAGAGCAGGTACACAGGAGACCTTACAGCGGACAGCTGCAGTGGGATAGCTGTGCCGCTGTAAGGTCCATAGTGCAGACATAGACTTAGTAAGGCTTTTGATACTGTCTCACACGACCTTCTCATAAACAAACCAGGAGCCTTGGCGAACCTATTATAAGGTGGGTGGAAAACCATACTCAAAGTAATTATCAATATTTCACAGTCAAGCTGGAAGGGCATATTGAGTTGGGCCCTGCAGGGATCTGCTGTGTGTCTGGTTCTATTGAATATCTTCATCAATGATTTGGACAATGGCATAAAGAATACAGTTTAAAAATTTGTGGATGATACCAGGCTGGGAGTCGTTGTAAAGAGGTTTGGATGTTTAGAATTCAAATTGATCTTGACAAATTAGGGAAAAGGTCTGAAATAGATGGGATGAAATTCAATAAAAACAAATGCAAAATAATCTACTTAGGGAGGAATAATCAATTGCACACGTACAAAATGTGAAATAACTGCACAAGAGGCAGTACTGTAGAAAAGGATCTGAGGGTTATAGTGGATCACAAACTAAATATGAGTCAACAATGCAACACTATTGCAAAAAAGAAACATCATTCTGAGATGTATTATCAGGAGTGTTGTAAGCAAAACACGATAAGGCCTCAACTGGAGTACTGTGTCAAGTTCTGGGTGCCACAGTTCAGGAAAGATATAGAGAAATTGGAGAAAGTCCAGAGGAGAGCAACACAAATTATTAAGGGTCTAGAAAACATGACCTAGGAGGAAAATTGAAAAAAAAATGGATTTGTTTAGTCTGAAGAAGAGAAGGTTGAGGAATGGGGGACATAAAAGATTGTTATACAGAGGAAGGTGATAAATTATTCTCCTTAATCACTGAGGACAGGACAAGAAGTAATGGGCTTAAGTTGCCGCAAGACAGATTTAGGTTAGGCATTAGGAAAAACTTCCTAACTGTGAGGGTAGTTAACCACTGGGACAAGTTACCTGGGGAGGTTGTGGAATCTCTGCCATTTGAGGTTTTTAAGAACAGGTTAGACTAACATCTGTCAGGGATGCTCTGGATAATACTTAGTCCTACCTCAGTGCAGGGGACTGGACTAGATGACCTATCAAGGTTCCTTCCAGACCTACATTTCTATAGTTCTGTGAAATTGTGTTCATTCTTCCAAAACATGATATTTTTGAGAAATTGCAGAACATATATATGGGTATGTCTGCATTGTAGCTGGAAGCAAGCCAGCAGGCAGCTGACTCAGGTGACTAGCTGCTAACCTCCTCCAGAACCTCAAGGTCCACACTGCTATTTTTAGATCTCTAGCTTGAACAAAGGTAGCACGGGTCTGTCTAGCCAGGCTGGGAGGCACATTCTCAGCTGCAGTGTAAACATACTGTATGTGCCCTCAGCAGAATGAAAACATCATCAACTTAGAACAGAATCCTTCCAGCCCAAACCATACCTCTTGCACGGTGACCGAGACAGATGGTCATGCTTTTACAGTGGTTTGATACTTATTGTCTTTTCTTTCTGTATCCTCCTGGAGCCCCAGGGGCATATGGCATCACCAATTCTCACCATTTGTTTTGGTCTTGTTCTGGTCTGTTTGGGCTTCTGAGTGTGATGCTGCTGTGTTATATAATTACTAATTATTATTATTTTGTATTTAACTCCAATTATATTATTTTTCACAGATTCCTAGTTTTTTAAGGCCAGAAGGGGCTATTAGGATCATCTAGTCCAACCTGTGCATAGAATCACAGAAATGTAGGGCTGGAAGTGACCTCAAGAGCTCATCAAGTCCAGCCCCCTGCACTGAGGCAGGACCAAGAAAACCTAGACCGTCCCGGACAGATGTTTGTCCAACCTGTTCTTAAAAGCCTCCAATGACGGGGATTCTACAACCTCCCTTAAAAGCCTATTCCCTTAAAAGCCTATTCCAGTAATGGCCCTTTTCCCAATATATAAGCTAAATCTCCCTTGCTACAGATTAAGTCTATTGCTTCTTGTCCTACCTTCAGTGGACACTGAAAACAATCAATCTCTGTTCTTATTATAACATCCCTTAACATACTTGAAGACTTATCAGTCCCTCCCCCCCTCCCCCAACTCTTCTTTTCTCAAGACTAAATGTGCCAAGTTTTTCTAACCTTTCCTCATAGGTCAGGTTTTTAAAACTTTTTATCACTTTTGTTGCTCTCGCTGGACTTTCTCCAATTTGCCCACCTCTTTCCTAAAGCGTGGCACTCAGAATTGAACACAGTACTCCGGCCGAGTCCTCACCAGTGCCAAATAGAGCGTGACAATTACCTCCTAAGTCTTACATACAACACCTGTTAATACATGCCGGAATTGTATTAGCATTTTTTGCAACTGCATCACATTGCTGACTTTTATTCAATTTGTGATCCATTATAACCCCCAGGTCCTTGTCAGCAGTATTAGCCCCTACCCTGTTGTTCCCCATTTTGTATTTGTGCATTTGATTTTTCCTTCCTAAGTGTAGTACTTTGTGCTTGTCTTTATTGAATTTCATCTTCTTGATTTCAGACCAATTCTCCAATTTGTCAAGTTTGTTTGGAATTCTAATCCTGTCCTCCAAAGTGCTTTCAACTCCTCCCAGCTTGGTGTCATTTGAAATTTTATAAACCTACTCTCCACTCCATTATCCAAGTCATTAATGAAAATATTGAATAGTATTGGACCCAAGACTGACCCCTGCATGACCTCACTAGATACACCCTCCCAGTTTGACAGCAAACCATTGATAACTTCTCTTTGGGTACAGTCTTTCAGCCATTTGGGCACCCACCCTTTAGTAATTTCATCTAGACTTCATTTCCCTAGTTTGCTTATGAAAATATCATGTGGGACTCTGCCAAAAACCTTACTAAAATAAAGTTATATCATGTCTTCTGCTTCCCACCATCCACTAGGTCAGTAACCCTGTCAAAGAAAGAAATTACGTTGGTTTGGCATGACTTGTTTTTGACAAATCCATGCTGGCTATTCCTTTATAACCCTATTATCCTCTAGGTGGTTACAAATCGATTGTTTAATAATTTGTTCCAGTATCTTTCCAGGTATCAAAGTTAGGCTTACTGGTTTATAATTCCCTGGGTCTTCTTTGTTCCCCCTTTTAAAGATAGGTACTGTGTTTGCCCTTCTTCTGTCCCCTGGGACTTCACCCGTCCTCCACCCAATAATTGCTAATGGTTCTGAGATTGCTTCAGCTAGTTTCTTAAGTACCCTAGGATGAGTTCCATCAGGCCCTGCCGACTTGAATACATCTAACGTATCTAAATATTCTTTAACCTGTTCTTTCCCTATTTTGGCTTGCATTCCTTCCCCCTTCTAGTTAAACCTTTTTAGTGAAGATTGAATCAAAAGAAGTGTTAAACACCTCAGCCATCTTGATGTTCTCAATTATTAGCTGTCATTCCCGCTTAGTAGAGGACCTACACCTTTATTCATCTCTCTCTTGCTCCTATTGTATTTAAAGAACCACTGCTTGTTGCTTTTTATGTCCTTTTCTAGGTGTAACTCGTTTTGTGCATAACACAGGCTATAGTTTTGACCTAGTGTTTCCATCACCTACCCCAATAACTGTGGTTGGTCTAGACTCAGAGCATGTCTTGTAGAAAGACTTTCAGTTTTGCCACTCATCATTTTTGGAGCTTTTGCCTAAAAGTGACCATTTCTGTTTTGCGTAAACCATCTCTATGTGCCTCTTCTAGTGAAACAGAGATTATATTGAAGTTCTGAACCCTTTATCTGTACACTTGATCCCAGTTTATAGATTTTGGAGGGAGACCCTTCAAAAAAAAATTAAGTCTTGAATAATAATGTAGCATGGGAAGTACAGTACTAGGCATATAAGGTACTGAATACAGACTAGGATGAATCCCAGAAAAGGAATTGGGGGAGCATCCTGTGACCCCCATATTCCTCATTTATATATAATTGTGATCTTGCATATAAAGCCTGCCATGTGAGGTATCGGGGGAAAGGTTCTGATCAGCTGAAAGTCACTGTTCTAGCTAAATATGTATATCTTCAGTGCATATGAAGTTATGAGATTGTGTTGTATGGTTGTCATTAAAACATACTGTAAGTTGGGGAAGCAGCCAGATATTATTAGCTCCCCAGATGCAACAGCAAGGAAAATAGCCAACACCCAGGTGAGGTGTCAAACAACATCAACAGCCATTGTCCAGCAAGGAGCTACAATTCAATGACTCACCTGCATGAGGCCACACCAGGGGAATTGCTCAACCTTGCCTGAGGACTCAGCAATGCCCCCAGACATGCCTGGACTTGTGTTCCCCAAGCACATGGCACTGAAGGTATAAAACAGAACAGAGCAGGCCCATGCTTGGCCTTTCTTCTGCCCTCACCTATGCTGCAAGCAACAAAGACACTCAGATGACTGAAGACTCCAACAGAGGGCCTGGCCCAGGTTTCAAGGGTGAAATCTGTGTACTATGAACTGCAGTATCCAGTGGGGTCAGAAAAGCTGCTTAATCTAGTTGTTGCCCAGTCTAATAGGGTTGAGAGTTTAGACTGTGTGCTTATATTTTGTTTCTTTTGGTAATTAACTCTGACTTTTTGCCTGTTGCTTAATCTATCTTTTGTAGTCAATACATTTATTTTACTGTTATCTTTACCTGTGAGTTTGCCTGAAGTGTGTGGTAAATCTGCATAGGTTTGCAAAGACTGGTGTATGTCCACTTTCCATTGATGAAGTGGTGAACCAATTAATAAACTTGCACTGCTTGTCTTCCTGAGGTACAAGGCTGGGAGCTGGGGGGATTTGGCTGGTGCCTGTCTCTGTGTGATTCATGAGTGGCTCTGGGAGCATTCCTGCACTTTAGATGGGTGTGCTGACTGATCACAGCTCCTGGAGGGGGATGCTACTGGTCACTAGCAGGGCATTGTGAGAGACAGCCCAGGCTGGAGAATTTAGGGGGCACAGAGGTCCCACGGTCCCAGGCTGCACCCGGGATCCTGTCACAGGAATATCACACCTGAGAAGCACTATAAGGGATTAAAAAAGGGAACACATTAGACACCATTGAACTAGGAGCCCAAATCCATAGTTTAAGAATTGCCTTCTGCATTAGCAAATCAATGACTTAAAAGCTTTAAAGTTCTTCATGTCGCTGTGAATATTTTATACCACCTGTACTCTAACGGCAATTTGATGCTTAAATTAATCTTGTTTTCTCCAAATTGGTTTGTACTTTTTAACCTCAGTTCTGCTAATGGAAAAAAAAATCAGAAATCTTCCAAAATCAGTTCAGTTTTTCTTTCCTTACACGCAAATACCTTAATAAGTGATTATTTTCGGGAAATATTATATAACCCACTGAGGTAGTCCACTGCTCAGACTGGCCTAATTAAAATATTTAAATTGTGTTTTGAACATGCACAGAGTCTATTGGGCTATCATTCTGACATCATTATTATTAATTATTTTGATTAGTAACATAAGAACTGCTATAACAGAACAGATCAATGGTCCATCTAGGGTGTTATCTTACCTCTCTGATATTAGCCATTACCAGATGCTCCAAAGGAAGATATAACACCTCCATGGTGGGCAACCCTACAATAACATACCTTAAGGAGATCATAGAATCATAGAAGATTAGGGTTGCAAGAGACTTCAGGAGGTCATCTAGTCCAACCCCCTGCTCAAAGCAGGACCAAAACCACTAAATCATCCCAGCCAGGGCTTTGTCAAGTCAGGCCTTAAAAACCTCTAAGGATGGAGATTCCACCACCTCCCTAGGGAACCCATTCCAGTGCTTTACCACCCTCCTAGTGAAATAGTTTTTCCTAATATCCAACCTAGACCTCCCCCACTGCAACTTGAGACCATTGCTCCTTGTTCTGTCATCTGCCACCACTGAGAACAGCTGAGCTCTATCCTCTTTGAAACCCCCCTTCAGGTAGTTGAAGGCTGCTATCAAATCCCCCCTCACTCTTCTCTTCTGCAGACTAAATAAGCCGAGTTCCCTCAGCCTCTCCTCATACGTCATGTGCCCTAGCCCCCTGATCATTTTTGTTGTGGACTCTCTCCAATTTGTCTACATCCTTTCTGTAGTGGGGGGCCCAATACTGGACGCAATACTCCAGGTGTGGCCTCACCAGTGCCGAATAGATGGGAATAATCACTTCCCTCGATCTGCTGGCAATACTCCTACTAATGCAGCCCCCATATGCCGTTAGCCTTCTTGGCAACAAAGACACACTGATGACCCATATCCAGCTTCTCGTCCACTGTAATCCCCAGATCCTTTTCTACAGAAGAGCTATCTTTTCCCATTTGCAGATACCTAGTGGTTGGCTTATGTCTTGAAGGATGAGGGTTGGTATCTTGTAAACATTTCTGTCCTGTCTTATGGACTTGTGAATATTATTGAGATTGGTGCGGGGATCGTCTTTTTGTTCTGTGTCCCTTGTGCCTAGCACACTGGTCCGTGAGTTGGGCTCTTAGGCACTTCCACAATACAAATAATAAAAAAATGATATTAATGACAAAACTGTTCTGAATATCCTACTAAGCTACTTGCTTCAGCAATACAGTATCTTCTGAATCTGAATCTTTGCCAATGTCGCTTAGGGCTCAAACAAGGCTATCTTGTGTTGCTATAAGATCACTCTTTTTATAAGGAGAGCTAGTTGGCCAATTGCTCAACCCCCAACCTAGAGGGCCAATGGGCTGCCTTTCATCTGGTCCCTCTCCTTTGATCTGTCCAGCTTGGCTGGCCCTACCAGAAGTTATAGCTCTTGCTGGCATAGCTCTCAGGGTTATTGGAGCACACAAGCTTTCCCACCACATCAAGGTGCATCCACAGGGAAGGTTGAGTAATATCTTGCAGCAGTGAATTCCACAGGTAGTATGTTACAAAATAAATATCACCTTTTTTAGATACATAGATATGTTTTTTTTTCAGTTTCATGGTATGTCACTATTTCAGGGTAACTTCTCCTGTATACTCCCTCTGTGGTCCACCAAGGGCACCACTTTAGGCTCCCAGCTGTCATCTCTCTTGGGTGAAGACCCACATCTCATTCCCTCCTAATGGGGGTTTTAAGGCTGCATAGCTCTCTGTATTTCACTGGGATATCCCCAACAAGCCAGGCTGCCTAAAAGGCCAGCACCTGCCCTTTGCTTTATTTCCAGAAGCTATGACCGGTATATTGGCTGCATATAGAAGTTATCGCAGAGCTCCCTCTATGCAAACACATTTATTATGGTGAAATCACTACAGAGCAAACATATTAAAACATAAAAGAATCTACACACATGCTAAGAAGCTTACCAGAGGTCACCCCCAGCTCCCACCTCAGGCTCTGGTAGGTATCAGTCCTTCAACACCCACATCTGGGCTCACTCCGTGACTACAGGTCATAACTGTCTCAGATTCAGAACTAGAACCCCAGCAGGGGAGTTTAGCCATTTCTTTATACATCTTGGCCTTTCATCTCCAGGCTCCGGGAAAAGGTAATTAGCAGAGTGACCCTCTCCTCAGGATGTAGCTTCAAAAGGCTGGGTTTTTGCATAACTGGAAGTAGGGAATTTGCATTGACCTCTCCCTAGGTACTCCCTAGGACATCCACTTCACACTTATTGTCCCAAAAGTCCATTCTTGTCTAGCACACTTTCAATATAGTCCTTGAACTTCCAGGCCTCCCATAACATCTCCCCCATAGAGAGGTTACATACAATCCTAGCCCACAATAACACATACCCTTTGCATTTAATGTGGTGGATCCCAAAGGTACTTAAACTTAATTCAGTAAGGTCTCCCAAGCAGGAAATTGCCATATCTGTCCCAAGGTGTCTCCTTTTTCATTCATTGTGATCAAAAGCAGCAGTACCAGACTTTCTCTGTGCCATTCTGTATTTTATGTATATCTATCACTTAACTTCTTGTTCAACTCCTCCCTAAACCAAATCTTTCCAATCCGGTAAATCTGTCTTTATATAGAAGTATTTCGATGCCTCTAGCCCTTTTCTGGATCATTTCGATTTCTGCTCCACCCTTTTTTTGAGATGGGGTGACGAGTACTGAACAAAGCATTGAAGATGTGGCCACTCCGTCAATGTATATAACAACAGATAGTCACTATTATTCTTTATCATTTTTCTTAATAAAGCCACAAATCTTTGGGGGGGTTTTCTGACACTATTGTCACATTTCAAATCCCTGCTGCAAACCCAAGGAGACCTTAGAGTTCTCCAAAAAAAAAAAAAGGGTGGAGGAGCGGTTGGAAAAAGGTTTGTTCTGGAAAGTATCAACACTGCTCCCCCTGAAACACATATGTTGTGTAGTCATGTAGAGTGATGCTCACTGCTCTGCAGAGGCCCAGGGCAAAATCTAGGCAAGACTTAAGTGGGATTGACGTGGTTGTGTCGTCCATGGGCTGTCCTTCCACAGAGAGGTGAGTTTCACCCAGACTTCCAGTACATCCACAGCACTGCACAGACAGGCAAGAAAATGTAAGAGTTGACAGCCCAAGCACTGGCATTCATTTTACAGTCAGAACATACCTAATATGTAATATAGGTAAACTTGCCACGGATGGCAATATGCCCTCCAAAATTGCTTCTTAGGACAGCAGAAGTATTTTAGTGCCCAATGAAACTTGCTTACATTCTCTGTTTAATGATGAATGATGCCATTTTAATTCAGCGCATTGCTTCTGCGGAACAGAAGTGGCGGCCTGTTCCATGCACGTGGTGTGTAGATCTCACTGGAACTTGGCCCGGCTGTGGCAATGACAAGTTTAATTAGGCATATCGCCTTTGTGCCCTCAAAAGCTTGAGGCGGGATAGCACTGCTCTGTCAGCACTGCTCCAGCACAGGGATAATCAAGGGTTGAGTGTTAGAGAAGTGAGTCCTACTAAGGTAAATCCATGTTGTGTAATTTACTGGCCGATCAGTGCATTGCATCTTTTTGCTATATAATGTACTTAATACACAGTGTCATAAAATGCGTGAGAACCAGCACAACAGAGTAGGCAAGAGAGAGGATATTTTTACTGAAAATTGTAAGGCAAGGAAGTGATTCATTGACTGGGTTGGTGGGTAAGAACTCCAGACGGGTGGGATGGCGTAAGTGAAAGGATGACTGTATTCATGGAGTGTGACTCCAATTCATGTAGCTATACCTGAGCTGGCTTTTATTTAGCAGTTTCACTACTGTGGTACCTCGATTAAAGCTAGCTCATACATGTCTACACAAGGGGCAGTCACACCCCTGATTGTCATGTGGACACAGAGTAATTAATCTAGGTTCTACCAGCATCCAGGGAGACACAATTACTATGTAATTAGAGCTGGACAGGAAACCTAGGAATGTGCCAGAGAACGAATATTGCAGATGTGGGAGGATAGGATGGCCAAGGTGTTTTGGGGCCTCTAAAGTTTAGAGTAAAGATTTAGGATGGTTACTAAAGAAATAGCAGTAGTCAAAATGGGGAGTGACACAGTTAGGAATCAGATTTTCAGCAGAGGTGGAGTGAAGGTACAGATGTTGGCATTGTTCCACAGGGGATGATAGACAACACAGAGAGATGACGTGGGAGGAAAATGTATACGTATGTTTTAGACATTTCCTCTTTTATGCCTTCCTTCTTTCTGACTCCGCTTCTCTTCCTGTCCTCTTTCTTCCTATTAGTATCTAGTAATAGGCCATTGCTCTCAGCCTTGCTAACTGCTGATTAGACTGAGCATTCTTGCAAGCTGGAGCTAAATTTGGTCTCAACCCCCTCAATGCACCTGATTTCTGTGTCACTCTGGGGCAGCAAACTGGAAATACTGTAGCAGAGTCATTTCCATTGGGCCAAACTTTTCAAACATAGGATCCTAAAGTTAGCTCTCCTTAATCAAAGTAGCTTGATTTTTTTTAAACCTGTTGAAACTGCAACTCCCAGTGAAGTTAGTAGAATTTCAGAGGGGTAGCCGTGTTAGTCTGTGTCAGCAAAAACAATGAGGAGCCCTTGTGGAGTTGAGACTTCAGCAAGAAACTGCAGAACTGGAATTAATTTGCAAACTTGACACCATCAAATTAGGCCTGAATAAAGACTGGGAGTGGCTGGGTCACTACAAAACGTAATTTTCCCTTTGTTGATACTCACACCTTCTTGTCAACTGTTGGGAATGGGCCACATCCACCCTAATTGAATTGGCTTCGTTAGCACTGACCCCTCACTTGGTGAGGCAACTCCCATCTTTTCATGTGCTGTATATTTATACCTGCCTACTTTTTTTCACTCCATGCATCTGATGAAGTGGGTTCTAGCCCACGAGAGCTTGTGCCCAAATAAATTTGTTAGTCTCTAAGGTGCCACAAGGACTCCTTGTTGTTTTTTAGTGGGATTTGTGGTTGCTCAGCACTTCTCATCATCAGGCCATTTTTATTTAGATACTTAAATATGGATTTAGGAGGCTCCTTTTAGGCTCCTAGGTTTGCAAAATCAGCCTTAAGCGCTTTTTATTGACTTAAATGTGAATAATAGCCCCGGATTGTTTATTTTGATATTAACTGCATTTATTTTATGCTGTCCCCGCGTTTTCCGCCTGCAGTGTCAGATTTTTGTATTGACAATGTGTAACGGCATCGTGAAAATTGATCAGGGAAGCAGGAGATTTTGGCAACAGGGTAGGAGTCAGCGGAGGCATTTGGTAGCTGATGAGATTGGGGTGAAGGGATAAGCTGCATGTTTCTGCAGAAATAATCAGCAGCGAGTTAATTAAGGGTGCTGACATTTAAATTGTAATCTGTAGGTTAGGCACTCTCCCTTCCTCACTCACTCATTTTCATCACCTCTGAATTCAGCATTCTCTTGCCCTGCAGTGCAGAAATCTGGTGACTAAGCTTACAAGCGGATGCCCTGTGTGGCTGCATTACCTTGTTGAGGCTACCCAGGGGACACTGTCAGCCTTTTCATGATGAGCCTGATTCTGCTTTCAGCCACACAGGTTTGGCCTGAACATCGTTCCATGACTTTGGTGGAGTTACCCTCCCTTTACACGCTGTAACAGAGAGGAAGGAGCTTTCCCCATGTATGCAGCGTTTTTAGTTTTGCTTTATTATTGTTTTCAGAAAGTGAACATAGATGCTCGGATTAATGTTCTGCTTTCACTTTCTGGTTCCTCATTGTGACACCGTCTTGCACCTGCTGCTGGGAAATGTTAATTGACTTTATCTCCATGCTTTAGATAAGATGATTAATACCTCTCCGAAAGTCATTCCAAGGAAAGAGCTACAACTTCAGTGACTGCTTTCGGAGGGGATTACTGTACTTAGACAGGAAAGAATAGGAAGGAGGCACTAATCCAAGTTCAAAGAGCAGCTCCACTTTTCTAGGTAAACATCCATGCCGATTGGGTGACATGCCATATATTCGTGTTGAAAATTTCACCAAAAAATAAACCAAGCTGTTTAACAAGAGCTCTTGACACTGCTGGGGGGCACCGTTGCTTTGAAAGTTTCAGCTGAAATGCTAGTGATGTCGCATCTACAACTCAAACTTTTGCAGAAATATCCTTGTGGCTTCACTAAGACACATGGCATTCGGAGAGTCTTAGTTGTACTTGTTGCGTGCATCACTTGCTTATCTCCTGTTCACAGTGCCAAGGTTAGGTAGGGCTGACTTCTGTTGGTTTCTTGGCTTTGGTACCTAGACTGACAGACAACTCAGGTCTAATAACTACTTATTGGTTTGCCTGTTTCCTTTTTGTTCGTCTTTGCGAATGAAAGTGCACAGTAATATCAAGTCACAGAATCGGAAACACAGAGGGCCAGATTTTCCAAAGAGCTCAGTGCCGACGTAGTCAGTTCTGTACTCTGGAGGGTTTGGCAACGCAGGGTTATGTCCTATCATCACTCTCAGTGTTTGGTTGTGTAGATAATCTGCATGGAGCCTCAATACGTTGAAATGGAGTGGCCAGATTTTAAAAAGTGCTCAGCTCCCAGCACCTCCCTTCGGGCATTGTAAGAGCACTTTGGAAAATCTGGCCTGTAGTTTATAAATCTGAGTTGGTTGTAATCTTGTAGGCGAGGTGTACATGGCGCGGAGGGGATTTGGGAAGTAGATGTATTCTGTCTTAAGTGACTGTCTCTCTTTCCTTGAGCATAACTTATTTTTATTATTTGTATTATTGAATTGCCTAGTCATGGACCCCATTTGCTAGGTCCTGTACAAACACAGAACAAAAAACCCCTGGTCCATGTCCCAAGTTGCTCATAACGTAAGACAAGAGACAACAGATGGATACAGACAGGGGAATACAAGGAAACAATGAGACAATATTGGTTAGCATGATAGGCTGTGGTCTCTGCACACCAGCAGCCCGGACAACCGATGGAGGTTACTGTTGTGGCTTCCATTTACTAACATAACTGTCAATCACAATTTTTCACACCAAATAATACACATGTGTGATGGCAAGCATGTCTAATACAGTCCTGTGTTCACGCTCTGAAAAGGTTTTGTAGTGTTCTAGAAAGACTCCGTGGAATTTCAGCTGCAAGTGGGCTGCGGCGGGATGATATTTTGCAGGTTTGCTGTGTAATTTGTTCAGTGTGTTGAGGCTCCATGCAGATTAACTATACAATCAAACATTGAAGGTGATGAGAACTCAGCACTGCCAAACTCGCCCAGGTCCAGTAATGACAGATTGACTCAGGTTTTATGTTATCAACATGGCTTTGCAGAGTAAACGTGGAAAAGTTTGTTCCTTGTCCTTAACAATATTATACACTGGGACTTTCAAAAGTAACGGCGCCCCCCAGAGAGAAACATTAACAAAATAACCCTGATAGTCAGTCTGCGTTAATAGAAGGTTTAACATCTCGTGTACTGCTGCTTGCTAAACTTTCTCAGAGCCCATTAGCAGTGCTGGGTCTTTTGCTGACACAAGGGCCTTTTGTCTCTATTTGTCAAGACTTCTCACAGCGTTATACCTCTCTCGGCATGATATCCTGTGTTGCTTTTTTGTGGGGGAGGGGTGAAGTTTGTCATGTCAGTGGAGGTCTGCAGGTCATACAGAGTGATCCTTAGTGGGGAGTGTGGAAGGCTCAGGGTTAAATTTGAATGCCTTTCTGTGTGTCTAATTTGATGTTTAAAAATAAACCCCTAGTACAGGGGTAGGCAACCTTTTCAATGGCACTCTCACTGCCCGGGTCCTGGCCATTGGTCCGGGGGATTCTGCATTTTAATTTAATTTTAAATGAAGTTTCTTAAACATTTTAAAAACCTTGTTTACTTTATATACAACAATAGTTTAGTTATATATTATAGACTTATAGAAAGAGACCTTCTAAAAACGTTAAAATGTATGACTGGCACGCGAAACCTTAAATCAGAGTGAATAAATGAAGACTTAGCACACCACTTCTGAAAGGTTGCTGACCCCTGTCCTAGTATTTCAATGAGATTCTCAGCCAAAGAATGCTTGTAAAGTATATCCCAGTGCACCTTAATATGGGCGTTGCTTGGTTGGGGACTTTCCCATTGTTACTTTTAAATGTTTCTCTTTGTCTTTTTTTTTTTTTTTTTTAAATGTCTGGCTTTGTTGTTATTTTTCTACTGGTGTCATGTGTACGACCACTTTTGTTGCGATACTGAAATTCCTGGAAGAGCTCTGTCCAAAGTTTGATCCGCCTTAAACATTGGAGGGCTATACTTCTCAGGGCTAAATATATATGTTGTGCAAATCATTCTGCCGCCAACAATTGTTTAACAGGCACTATTTTGTATTACTGACAGAAAAGATTTAAGGTCCTGGGCTCACGTGCCCTGCCTCTGTAACAGCAAACTCCATCCTTACCATTTGGTAAATGTTTGTTGGTCACATCCATGATGCTGGTTGGCATACACAAGAACAAATGAAGCAGAGTCATGCTGGCATGAACTCCCTAGAGATAAAGCCAGGGAAGTAATCAGTGCTTACCGAATGGAAATGGGCCAAAACTAACAGGGAAATAAATAATATTTTCAAGCTTTTAAGGGGATATTAAAGCAATGGACAGTAAAAGATAAGCATTAAAGATACTAGTATCTCTAAAAGTCACTTTCTTTCCAAACCAATGCATGTCCCACAGAGACTGCCCCCAAAGCAGTGATAGGTCTGGAGTGAAGTACAACTGCAGTTATAATCTGGGTAGCTGCATTTCTACTAAATGTCAAAATGTAAAGGCATTCTATGCTATAATTTATCAGTAAGTTAACATAAGAACATAAGAACATAAGAACATAAGAAAGGCCGTACTGGGTCAGACCAAAGGTCCATCTAGCCCAGTATCTGTCTACCGACAGTGGCCAATGCCAGGTGCCCCAGAGGGAGTGAACCTAACAGGCAATGATCAAGTGATCTCTCTCCTGCCATCCATCTCCATCCTCTGACGAACAGAGGCTAGGGACACCATTCTTACCCATCCTGGCTAATAGCCATTTATGGACTTAGCCACCATGAATTTATCCAGTCCCCTTTTAAACATTGTTATAGTCCTAGCCTTCACAACCTCCTCAGGTAAGGAGTTCCACAAGTTGACTGTGCGCTGCGTGAAGAAGAACTTCCTTTTATTTGTTTTAAACCTGCTGCCTATTAATTTCATTTGGTGACCCCTAGTTCTTGTATTATGGGAATAAGTAAATAACTTTTCCTTATCCACTTTCTCAACAAAGTTCATTTTCATATGCCTGACAGGTATGTGGTTAACTTTGCAAAAGCATGGATGAAGGGAAATACAAACAAACATACTGGAAATGAAAAAAGACACTCCTTTTTCTGTCATATCTGTGTGCAAATCATACCACTTTCCCTGGAGGGCCTGTACTCAATGAGTTACCATGAATTAGTGCAGGGCACTGCCGCTGATTTAATCTACTTTTATGTTTCCTGGTAACTCCGGAGTTATGGCAAGAGTGGAGCGTATTAATTTAACACTGTTTTCCATTAATAGCTCTGATGGGGAAAACGTTCTGCAAGCCATTTTGTGCAGAAACTATTGAATTAAAATAAGATCCAAGACATTAGTCCAGTGGTTCTCAAACTTTTGTACTGGTGACCCCTTTCACATACCAAGTCTCTGTGTGCGACCCCTCCCTTATACATTAAAAACACTTTTTAATATATTTAACAGCATTATAAATGCTGGAGGCAAAGCGGGTCTTGGGGTGGAGGCTGACAGCTCGTGACACCCATGTAATAACCTCACGCTGACCCCCTGAGGGGCCCCGACCCCCAAGTTGAGAACCCCTCATTAGTCCCTTATTTCTTACTGAGAACTTGACAATTCAACCAATACAAAAACCTGGGACCCTATAATTGATTATGCTCCCCTGCTTAATGTAACCCCGATACATGTTTTACAAGTATCCAGACAACTAGTTTAGGAAGGTTATGTAAATATTTTTACCTTTTGCTGCTCACCTGCTCCATTATTGACAATATTGATGTGAAAATTTCACCTTCCCCATTTCACAGACAGCCTTATCTCTGATCCACAAAACTCAATGGTACATTTGTCAGCACACATGTCACTAATAGAGCTGGTGAAAAATGCTGATGATTTTTGTGAGAAATTTTAAAATTATTGTTATTTTTCAAAAATTTTCACAAAAACAATTCAGTTCTTCCATAACCTGGGCTTTTTTGTTTGTTTTAAGCCACTTTTTTTTGGGGGGGGGGGGGAGGGTAGGTGGAAATTCAGTTTTCAGAAACTAAAAAGCTAAATACTTTTTTTGTTTTTTAAAAAAGTTTTCAGTTTCCATTTTTCACTGAAGATCCTGTGAAAACATCAACTGAAATGAAAATTTGCTGGGAAAATTTTGATCAAGAAGTCATTTTACATTTCAAAGAAGTTAACAGAAAAATGTTGACCAATCCTAGTCCTATATTTTACACTATGCACAGTTGGAGATATATTAGTAATGCAGATATTGAAAGACTTTGTAAAAATGTCTTGTGGGTCAGCATTAAGATTGTATTAGTGCCTTCAGAATTTTGCCGGGGTAGAGTAGCAAGCATAGGCATTTGTTGTCATCCCATCCCAAAACATGAGATACAAATGCCAAAAAGTAGCCAAGCTAATAAAAGCTCTAATCCTGGCCCTGCTTTCCATATTCCAGGGGATTCAAAAGTGTTCCCATCACAGGATCACACTGGAAACTTGTCATGATCCGGGTGGAAGCATCTAATTTACATACTACAGAGAAGATTGCAGCTGTCTTCATTTGTCGGAATCAGGGGACAGCCATGTTGGTCCCTTATTTCCTTATTGAGCATTATAGTTATACAACAAGCAAAGCAACAGTTCTCACCACTGGGAGGAACCTGAAAACTGATGCTAGTGCAAAAGGATATTGGTTCACTTAATGGATGCAGTTTCTCACCATAAGCACATGGTGCTTGTGCTCTGAGATCTGCACTGTTTGTGAGTTCCTGATGCGGTTTGAGTGTCTGCTTCGACCTATATGGCCCTGAATGGTTTGAGATAAAGCTGTAAAAGAGACCCCGCTCTCCCAGTACCATACTGCTGTGGTCAGTGGAGGCACTGTAGCGGGGGGGACCTCAGTTTAAAAGACAGGGAGCTGCTAGCAGCGCATTCTCCATGACGAGACTGATGAGCTTCAGTGTAACCACTCCCTACAGCGATGGGTGGGGGTCTCCCATCACCGTCGCTAATCCACCTCCCCACGAGAGGCGGAAGAATTATTCCATCGACTTAATGCTATCTACACTGGGGGTTCGGTTGGTTTAATGGCTTTGCTCAGGGGTGTGGATTTTTCACATCCCTGAGTGATGTAGCTGGGTCAGCTTAACGTTTTAGTGTAGACCTGGCCTGAGACTCTGGAATTCAGTTCCACTCCCTCAATCCAATATGGCCCTAATTTGCTGATCCCCAAGGTGTGCTTCAAAGCCTGCCTCTTTTCTATGGCCTTTGGGAAGAAGGGGCTAGTTTAGGTTGAGCTCGGTGTAATGTGGGTTGGAATTATCGTCCGGAGTGAGTGTCTTCTCCCCGCGGTGGTTTGGGAAGCTGCTGTGCTTATAGTTGTTCTATAAGCTGTCTGTCATGTCAGAGGTACCTGGAGCCTTTGGACAGGCAGTGTCTGATAGCCAAATAAATAACATGCTTTACACTTCGTATTCTATTGCCTTTAGTACAGCTCATGGAGATGAGAGGTATGCGATTAAAAAACCCATGGCACTGAGCATCAGAGCCCAAGGCAGCTGACTCTGGCTCACAGGGCTCTGGCTGCAGGACTATATCAAATTGCAGTGTAGACGTCTGGGCTTGGGCTGAAGCCTGGAGCTGGGGACCTTGCGACAGGGCTGGGTCTCAGAGCCCGGGCTCCAGCCTGAGCCCAAATATCTACATTGCAATTTTACAACCCTGCAGCCCAACCCCCCATGAGCCCAAGTCAGCTGACCAAGGCCAGTCACAGCCATGCCATTGGTCTTTTATTGCAGTGTAGACATACCCAAACCAGGGCTCTGACTTAGGTTTGGCGTGTGGATGGAAGGGAAGCTTGGGCTTCATCAGTTTGACTTGGGTCAGCAAGCACTCAGGACCGAAGTCCTAGGACCCTGTTAAGGGGGTGGGTCAGAGCCTAAATCTTGCTTTGACTCAGATTCAAGACCTATCATTTTTCAGTGTGGACGCAGCTCAAGTCACGAATCAGAGTCAAAAGGTCTGCATAGAACAGTATGGACGTGTTAGCATCTCTGTGAGACCCGGGTCTGGTAACTGTAAACCCAGGTTTACAATGTAGTGTGGACGCTCAAGCACAGGCTTGGAAACACCAAGCCCGGGTCCCACAGATCTGGGCTCAGTGTACAGTGTAGACATCCCCTACAGTTCCCAGCATGAAGTCTTGCTTCAAGAGGCCTAGCCTGCCACATAGCTCACTACTCAACTGCAGGTCCCAGTATTCATGGGTTGCATCTCTGTATTGACTATGGGAGCATCATTTTAGTTCTGCATAGGTTGTGTTGTCTTATGTCTGGGAATCAAAGAAGGGCCACGTGTGTGTGTTTCCTTCCAGGGTAAACACACCAATATACCCATTCATATCTTCTCGTTTTCATACATTTTAAGTATAGTTCATGCAAATGAGAGATTTTTTGGTTTAGAAATCATTTAGTCTGGTTCTGTCTCTAAATTTTCTGGCTTGCCTAGGTCTGCTTCAATTAGCATGGTTTTCTCTTTCAAAAGCATCCTAATCACCAGCGCTTTCTTTTCTCTCTTTAGCTGGGCCTCCCAAATTGAAGGAGCTGAAAAACCAGGAGTCCGCTGTGGGCCAGAAGCTAGTGCTCAGGTGTGAAGCCAATTCCGAACACCCCGCTCTCAGATTCAAATGGCTAAAGAATGGAAAAGAAATAACCAAAAAAAACAAACCAGAAAATGTCAAAATCTCCAAAAAACAAAAGTAAGTACCGTGATACATCTTGCAAGCTGGGCTGGGGGGAGGAAGTGGAATTATTCACCCAAGCATTGGGAGTATTAATGATCTCAGCATCCACAACGGAGTGCTGTGAAATAAGGAAAGAGAATTAGTGGAAATAGGTTCTCTCTTTATTTTCACTGGGACTTATATATTGTTGTCAAGTAATAACCAAAATGGAATATCTCATAACGAATACTCCATTTTTTATTCTGATTGTTGTCTTTTATAGCAAAGTGGAGAAATTTTTTTAAACTAATAAATCTTGGGTGCAGGCCATTGATAAAACATCACGTGCGTTGTTTGAAGTCCCAGATCTGGCTCCAGGAATAACGTTGAGGCTTGCATTGGAAGTTGCTAAGTGTCTCCTGCGTGGTTCTGAGAGGCTTCAGTTCCCACTGGCTTTACCGGGGCACTCCGAACTAGAGCTGTGTGGCTCGGTTTCTTGTGAATTCTGAAAAATCAAAAGAAAAATGCATTTTGGATCAATCCAAAAAAGAAACGTTTTTGGGTATTTTTGTCGAATTGAAAAGTCGAAAAGAATTGTTTTGGGTCGAACAAAACGTTTAGTTCAACCGAAAATGAAACACTTCATTTAGATATCATTTTTTTTTTATATTCTGTAAATTTTAAAAAATAAAATCCAAGGAAATTTCTAAACAGAAAGTCATTTGGAATAAAAAATAAAATCAGATCATTTCATTTTTAAAAGGTCAACATGGAATGTTTTGATTTTGTTCATATTTTTTTTAGTTCAACTGAAACAATTTGCCACAATTGACAGAATTTTGCAAAATGTTTCAGTTGATCCAAATCTGCATTTTTCACTGGAAAAAAAAAAGTTTGGGTTAAAAAAACATTACCCCACTGCAGTGAGAACCTCATAAGATTGGGCCCTCATCTGAGAGCTGTCAGAAATTCATCCTCCTGATTGGAGGAAAATGTCCTTACTGGGTGGCTGCTGAAGTGTGTGCGGGAAAAATCTGGAGTATTGTTTCTGTGTGAAGGCAGTCCGAGAGAGAAAGAGAAGTTAAGGAATAACTTATTCTCTCATCTATGGAGGAGGGTTTGACATTCTATTTCCACAAGAATGTTTTGGTTTAAAAGGGCTGGTTTGCACCTTGTCCCTCTTACATAGAAGGGTGTATTAAAGGTACAGTAGAACCTCAGAGTTACGAACACCTCGGGAATGCAGGTTGTTCATAACTGCAATCTTCATAACTCTGAACAAAACATTATGGTTGTTCTTTCAAAAGTTTGCAACTGAACATTGACTTAATACAGCTTTGAAACTTCACTATGCAGAAGAAGAAAAAAGCAACTTTCCCTTTATTTTTTTAGTAGTTTACATTTAGAACAGTACTGTGCTGTGTTTGCTTTGGGGGCGAGTTCCGGTCCCAAATGAGGTGTGTGGTTGACTGGTCAGTTTGTAATTCTGGTGTTCATAACTCTGAGGTTCTACTGTGTGCATTTAAGACACTTTGGGCCCAATCCCGCACTCCTTGCTCAGGCTAAAGTGCTATTAACTTTACAGGATCAGATCTGAAGACACTTTTCTGTAGAACAAACCACAACTGGTTTTGGTGTGTTGCTCTAAGGTGGGCGATTTTGTTGCATTTTCCTCTGAGGGGGTGAATACTTATTATGTGTCAAATCCTCCTCCACCCAAATAGCAGCACTTAACCTTTTTGTGTTACACCAAGCATATCTGTTCTCGCTATCAAATGGATGAGGCTGAAAAGTTACATTCTCTCCTCTCTTCCCCAGCATTGTCCTCGCAGTGTTTTGCAGTATAGCGAGTGACAGAGGAAGCAGGAAGGGAGGCAGCTAGAGTAGCCGCCCCTTGAGTCTGTCTCACTGTGACATAAAGAAATTTTGAAGTTTCTTGGCATGGGGTTGTGCAGGAGGTAAAGAAAGGGCCCTTGTACTTTGCATCTGTGAAGTCCTGGTAGGTGGAACCGTTCCAGGTGGTAAATAGCCTGGTGAATCCTAATCTAGACCTATTTGTGGAGTCAAGTGTTTCTTGCAGTATAGTAATTTCAGTCTGTATTATGGAGAAACCTGACCCTTGGCTGCCCATATGCGACAAATGCCATTTTTTCTTCTGTTTTGGCCAATGTTGTTCACCCTACGTTACTTGATGTGCTTGAGGAGCTTAGGTGTATGACCATTGGAGAACATCGGACTAATGACTCTCTTAACTCACCAAGTTTTGCAGGGAGATGTTGAGACCATTAGTGGAGGAGAGTATCAATGCTGCCTTTTAGAAAGGGTATAGAAGCAAAATCTCATAAAGAAGCAATTGTTAGGCCTTGGCCCAAGAAACTGTATCTGGATTCTGAGGAACTTAATCTCTGACCCTGTCTCTGATTTCCCTGGCACAGAGGATTTATTGGGAAGGACTAATGAGGCAACTCTGGGAATACTTGGAACCCTCTGATTTCCCTGCCCCCTCCCAATCTGCTTTTAGGCTAGGATATGGTACAGAGACTTACTTAGTTGGTCTGCTTGGCGACTGGCCTTCTGGAAGTGGAAGCAAATCAAGTGCCTGTGCCGATTCTTGCAGATCCATCAGCTGCCTTCAGTACCACTGCCCACAAGATATTTGGTGATATGCCTGTGGAAACTGGCAGGGAGAGTTAAAATTGCTCGAGTGGCTCTGTGCTTTTACCGAAAAAGTGATAAAGTTGTGACAAACTGCACAGGGGTTGTCTGTGAGGGTATATCTACACTGCAATTAAACACCAACGCCGCTGACCCGTGCCTGCTGGCTATGGCTAAGGGGCTGTTTAACTGCGGTGTAGACGTTCAGCTCGGGGTGGAGTCCAGGTTCTAGGACCCTGTGCGGTGGGAGGGTCCCAGAGCTCAGGCTGCAGCCCAAGCCCAAACATCTACACAGCAATTAAACAGCCCCTTAGCCCGAGCCCTGCAAGCCCAAGTCAGCTAGTACAGACCAGCCCCAGGTGTCTAATTGCAGTGTAGACATACCCTGAGAGTCCTCACAGGTTAGCACTGGCAGCTCCTCTGCCCTGACATCACTCCCATTCTCTGTACCACAGGACTCTGTTTGTCTGCCGTCCTGTTCCCTATGTATGTGAGGTGCTGTGGGTCAGAGTGTCTAGCTGAGATTCGGAGTGTGGTGTGTCCCCAACTGAAGGAATTTGTCATTCAGAATTGTAACTTGGGGGGGAAATGGGGCCTTGCTGTTGCTTTGGCTGCTACCCCTCCAGGCCTGAGAAGAGAGAGGTATTGTTTTGGTGGAAGATCATGAACATAGCCCTTGGCTCAGTTGAAATTCATGTTTAGATTGTATTGTACACATACTTAGGACAGGCACATATTAAAGCTAAGTAAATAAGTGGAAAAATAATACAGTGCAGGTGAATGCAGTAAAGATCAGAATTATATTATGTGCAAATTGGATTAATGAAGGAACACAAGAAATCTCCCATACCAAGCTAAAATGAATTTGAATGGTTAATATTTCTCTATTTTTAAGTGTTTTTATGATACAAAATAATTGAGCAGGCAAATATTTTTTATTTTTGGGCTGCTATATTGTTATACGGACAACCAATTTTAATATTGGGGGAGGGATAGCTCAGTGGTTTGAGCATTGGCCTGCTAAACCCAGGGTTAAGAGTTCAATCCTTGAGGGGGCCGTTTAGAGTTTTAGGGGCAAAAATCTATCTGGGGATGGGACTTGTTTGAGCAGCAGGTTGGACGAGGTGACTTCCTGAGGTCCCTTCCAACCCTGATATTCTATGAATATGGAATTTTTATAATAATGAAGTAGGGAAAATATGAACTAAAGTGTGGAGAGTCATCTGAGCTGACTAGAATTAATATCTGTTTTAAAGACCAATGGGTACTTAATGAGTGAGTTATATTGCTGCTGCAGAAGACACGCACTAGCATCATCAGGATTCAAGGCAGCCTAATGTTATTGGCTTCATCAATCCAGACAGTTCAGAAGAACACTTTCTACATATTAATAAAATCCCATTAAGGTTGAAAGTAGTGTCCAACCATCAAAAGTGACTTTTGTTAATTTCAGATTTTACACACCAACTCTTTGCTCATCATGTGACCGCATAATAGAAAGTGCAAAGTCATTTCAAGAAAGAAACTTTTTTTTTTAATTCCAACAAATTAGATGTAAAATTTTAAACAAAATGTAAAAATATCTGTTAGGCAGAATAAGTGGCCAACTACTGAAACAGAAATGGAAGCAGGAGCGTTGCAGCTTCCTTTAAAATGACAGGGAAGGTATGAGCAACAGATACCAAAACCAACAGACTTTGGTGTGGAGGAGATGAAATTGCAGTCTGTTATTTACTGGTGCAATATCCTGATGCATATGTTAGCTAATGACATCCGCAGAAGTGTCACAGATGCAGTATTTTCTTAGCCTATTAGCTTGCTTGAATGGGTTCATGATCTGATGCTGTTCACCTTGGGATAATCACAGGTAAACCCCATATTGACATTTTGAACACATTATTTCATCTAAAGTGGACTTCAGGAATACCCCTGATATGAGTGGTCTCTCTCCAAGCCTGCTTGAGAGCCAGTGGGCTGGCTGATACAAAAAACGAAACATTTCCTTTGTATCAGTCGACATA
Organism: Emys orbicularis; assembly: GCF_028017835.1. Taxonomy (NCBI): domain Eukaryota; kingdom Metazoa; phylum Chordata; order Testudines; family Emydidae; genus Emys; species Emys orbicularis. The sequence continues at coordinate 130,300,682 of NC_088688.1, read as the reverse complement.
CCAGGTAATGCCATTCAGAAAAGTCTGGCACCAGTCCATGTCTTCTCACCTGTTAGTAAAATATTCACTCAGTTGCCCACTTCTAATGGCAACATTTCAGTTCTTCATATTCTTTCTGTGCATTTCAAATCTGTCTGGCACCTGTGTGTCCAATAATTTGCGCTTGCTGCTTCACCTGGCTGTTGATATTAGAAATGAAACCACCCACGAAATGCTGCATGCAAGTGCACCAGCAGTTTGGGCTGCCATATTAGCTTCATTTGAATATTTGCTTACGGATAGCTATTCTGGATGACAGACAAAGTGTCATAGACTGGGATGTAGGCAGTTAGACCCAGTGGCTAGAACGGTGGTGGTCAGGCTTAGTGGGCAGAGTCTGAGTCAAGCCAAGGGTCAGAGCCTGAGTGAGTAGCTGGGACGGTACATGGAAACAGAGATCTGGAACAAGGCAGGGGGACAGGGACAGGACAGGAAGGCAGGAGTCAGGAACAAGGCGGCAGTCAAAAAAGCAAACAGGATGTTAGGAGTCATTAAAAAGGGGATAGAGAATAAGACGGAGAATATCTTATTGCCCTTATATAAATCGATGGTACGCCCACATCTTGAATACTGCGTACAGATGTGGTCTCCTCATCTCAAAAAAGATATACTGGCATTAGAAAAAGTTCAGAAAAGGGCAACTAAAATGATTAGGGGTTTGGAACCCCATATGAGGAGAGATTAAAGAGGCTAGAACTTTTCAGCTTGGAAAAGAGGAGACTAAGGGGAGATATGATAGAGGGATATAAAATCATGAGTGATGTGGAGAAAGTGAATAAGGAAAAGTTATTTACTTGTTCCCATAATATAGGAACTAGGAGCCACCAAATGAAATTAATGGGCAGCAGGTTTAAAACAAATAAAAGGAAGGTCTTCACACAGCGCATAGTCAACCTGTGGAACTCCTTGCCTGAGAAGGTTGTGAAGGCTAGGACTGTAACAGGGTTTAAAAGAGAACCAGATAAATTCATGGAGGTTAAGTCCATTAATGGCTATTAGCCAGGATGGGTAAGAATGGTGTCCCTAGCCTCTGTTTGTCAGAGGGTGGAGATGGATGGCAGGAGAGAGATCACTTGATCATTACCTGTTAGGTTCACTCCCTCTGGGGCACCTGGCACTGACCACTGTCAGAAGACAGGATACTGGGCTGGATGGACCTTTGGTCTGACCCAGTATGGCCATTCTTATATTCTAAGGCAGGGCTCAGAAGTCAGATGAGAAGGCAGAGTCCAATATAGAAGCCAGCCAGGGATTCCCCGAGTTGCTCAGACAACTTCCTGTGCCTCCTTGTGGCTTAAAAAGTGAGCCTGAGCCAATTGGAGAGGCTGGACATCTCCTCTAATATGGGTGGTGCCTTTGGTGAGCTAGAGTCCACCAGCCCATACTACCTGCTGGTACCAGCAAGCTGCTGGGTGGAGGCTGCTGTCTGAGCCCTGCCTTGGGGCCCCAAGGACCCAGCTTCGAGACACTCAGTCTATGACACTGAGCACTCCTATAGTCTGGGCTTTGACTGCACTCTGGGTGGGGTTTTCTTCCTTGCATGCATGCAGATGAGCCCAGCATTTTTTGGCTGCTTCTTCATTTAAAGTGATGAATGAGTTTGGGTGCGCACTCAGTTATTTGAATTGTAACATTAGCTAACAGTAATACTGATAATACCATTGATGCTGTGAATATTCAATTTCTTTCTCAGATTTTGAAACCATTGCTATGTATTTTGCACCTAAGAAAAATAACAAAATGCCAGGCTTGTTAGGATTCCACAACTAATGTGACTTATTTTCATTTCCTAACTTCCCTTTTCTATTCTAAAATTAAAAGTTTAGACCTCACTGTTTTTTCTAAGTTAAGATATCACTTAAACGTTATGAAGAATTACAACTGTGCAGAGCGGAGGGTTTGTTCCTCTGCCACAAGTGCCGCGTAGATGGTTCTCATGGATCTGGATGACTGAGAGAGAGAGAGAGGAAAGTAGACCCCTCAACGTGAAGCTGAAATGTGGGTGGGAGTCTAAAATATGAGAGACTGTTGAAACTGTGCTTTTTATTACTTGAATGTTGGTCTCGCATAAGACTATAAACCAAAGATGCAGTACTTTGCATTCTCCAGTTGCTTTTGTAAGAATTTTATCCCCATTTCATGGGATAAGAGGGAAGGTCCTCTCATGGATTAGCAACTGCTTTAAAAGACAGGAAATAAAGGGTAGGAATAAATGGTCAGTTTTCAGAAAGGAGAGAGAGAAATAGTGATGTCCCCCAGAGATCTGTACTGGGACCAATCCTATTCAACATATTCATAAATGATCTGGAAAAAGAGGTAAACAGCATGGTGTCAAAATTTGCAGACAATACAAATTTACTCAAGAGAGTTAAGTCCAAAGCTGACTGTGAGGACTTACAAAGGGATCTCACAAAACTGGGTGACTGGGCAACAAAATGGCAGATGAAACTGTACGTTGATGAATGCAAAGTCATGCACATTGGAAAACATAAGCCAACCTATACATACAAAATTATGGGGGATGGATTAGCTGTTACCACAGAAGAAAGAGATCTTGGAGTTATTTTGGATAGTTCTCTGAAAACATCCACTCAATGTGCAGCAGCAGCCAAAAAAGCGAACATTCGGAAAGGGATAAGACAGAAAATGTAATACCACAATGTAAATCCATGATATGCCCCGCCTTGAATACTACATGCAGTTCTGATTGCCCCATCTGAAAAAAGATCTGTTAGAATTGGAAAAGGTACAGAGAAGGGCAACAAAAATGATTAAGGGTTTGGAACAGCTTCCATATGAGGAGAGATTAAAAAGACTGGGACTTTTCAGCTTGGAAAAGAGACGACTAAGGAGGGGATATGATAGAAGTCTGTAAAATCATGAATGGTGTGGAGAAAGTGAATGAATAAGGAAGTGTTCTTTGCTCCTTCACATGAAAAAAAACCAGGGGTAACCCAATGAAATTAATATGCATCAGGTTTAAAACAACCAACATAATGCACGGTCAACCAGGGCTGGATTTAGGGGCAGGCGACTCAGGCAACCAGGTGGGCACCAGGCTCGCGGTGCTGTTTTTGTTGTTAGTGACAAAAGGGAAAATAGAATGTTTGAAGTTACATGTTTCAGGTATTCCGTATGTGGATTCCTTTTTCACTAACCACCTAGAATGTTCTGGATCTTTATAGAATCTCATAAGGTATTCAAACATTTAACAAATGGAGGGGGGAGTGCCAAAGATGCTCCTTGCCTGCTGAGCCATTTGGTCTAGGCTGGCCCTGCAGTCAATCTGTGGAACTTGTTGCCAGGGGATGTTGTGAAGGCCAAAACTATAACCGGGTTCAAAAAAACTAACAAGATAAGTTCATGGAGGATAGGTTTGTTAGCTTTTAGCCAAGATGGTCAGGGATGCAATCCCATGCTCTGGCTGTCTCTAGCCCCTGACTGCCAGAAGCTGGGAGTGAACAACAGAGGATGGACCACTCAATTACCTGTTCTGTTCATTCCCTCTGAAGCACTTGGCATTGGCCACTGTTGGAAAATAGGACACTGGGCTAGATAGAGCATTGGTCTGAGCCAGTGTGACCGTTCTCATGTTCTTACATATTCTTATCCCCCATCATCCACAAGCAGCTAGCATCATGCCACCTGAACTCCAGCCAGGAAGGTGGGTCAGTGAATACTGTTCCATGAATTGGCTCCACAACTTTAGCTGGCCTCCTCTCAGCCTATCAGTGGGGTGATGTTGCATCCTGAGTTAGCCGGCCTAGGCTCTGCCAGCCCCTGGTTTGCTCTACTGGCCTACTCCTTCTTCCAGTGGCGCTGGAACATTTTTAGTAGTGGGGGTGCTGAAAGCCATCCCTCTTAACCCCTGTCCGCCCATCCGCAGAGGCTGGGAGCAGGGCTGTGTCTCCAGGAGGGGGGACCTGGACAGGGGTAACGGGGCTGAGGCCACAGCTGGGGGGCGGGAGTGGGGCCAGGAGTTGGCATTGGGGGCAGCAGCCGGGACCCCACGTGCAGGGCCAAGAGCAGAGCCTCGGCCATGGGACCAGGCACTGGGCCCCGGGACTAGACCCCCGGGAGCGGAGGCCTGGGAGCGGGAGGTGGGGTCGGCGGCCAGGACCTGAGCCTCAGGTGAGCTGAGGGGTTGGGGAGCAGAGAGTTGGCGGAGGGTCAGGAACAGGGCATTGGTACTAGGGTAGATAGAGCCTTTTACCTCTAGGTTACCGCCTCCAATTTGAATCCAGCCCAGCTCATCCGTTCCTGACCATCATTTCAGTTCGATGACTGCTTGGCACCCTGTGTGCAGAGAGTTCAGACTCTCAGACTGTGGCTACATGCCACGCATTACAGTGGCCCAGCTGCAGTGCTGCAGCTGTGTTGCTGTCGTATAGGCACTTGCCCAGCGAAAGAAGGGTTTTCCCATCGCTGTAGTAATCAACCCCTTGAGAATTCTTCCATCAACCTACCAGTGTCTACAGCAGGGCTTAGGTTGGCTTAACGACTTCTCTCAAGGGTGTGAATTTTTCACACCCCTGAGCCATGTCGCTCTGTTGACCTACAGTTGAGGTGTCGAACAGGCCTTAGTTCTGCTGGGAGTTCACAAGTGTCCACAATATAACAACCACCAGTTCATGTGGCCCCAAATTCCGAACATATGGGCACTCTCAGGGGAGAGAGCAAAGAGTGAATTACCCTCTCATCCTTAGAGATGGTCTGCCCTGGGCAGGGCTAAACCAGATTGGCTTGGCAGTGTGAGGAAGCCTATACCTAAACCGCCTGTGCTGTATCTGTTCTGTGGCCAAACAGAGAGCTGAGAATGACTGGTCCAGGTAATGGAATTACTGAGGTCACTTGTGGTCAGGGCCCTGCTGAGAGACACTAGAATGTGCTCCTACCAAATAAATGGCCAGGCAGGAGTTGTGCATTTTAAAATCTAATCTTAAAACCTTGGAGACTGATTAAATTACATCTCCTTGCCAGGAACAAAATGTTAGCCTCATGCAGCTTGCACCGCTGTCCACAATTTTTTGTTCGCGCTGGACAGTGATTTCCTAGTGGGGTTTCAAAGATTGCAGAAAGAGCGTCTTGCGTCTCACGATTATTTATTCAGATGCTAGAAACTACAGTACTTGCACAGAACTCTGCTGCTGGCAGCATGCACCTCAGTGACGGGCGAATCTATCTATATTTTGTACAGGCACCCGTGTCCGTGGTGTCGGACAGTGTCTTGAAGGGAGAAGGCCGGTTTTTGTAGATTTCCCTTAATAACAATGAGAACTCTCAAGCAGAAAAGTATAAACAAATGTATTTATTTCAGCTCTTTCGTGTGCCTATTCTGCAGAGTTCTCCAAACTCGGGTAGGGGTAAACTGGTGTAGTCAGAGGATGGAGGATGAATCTCTTCATTGGATAAATGCATTAGCTGCTTGTCATGATTATTACTCCGATAAAAGATGTAACGTGTTGCTCCTGATTCCACAGGAAGTACTCGGAACTTCACATTTCTAAAGCATCGCTGGCGGACGCTGGGGAATACACATGCAAAGTGAGCAACAAACTAGGGAACGACAGCACCAAAGCCAGCATTACCATCACGGACACCAATGGTAAGACGTGGCTGTTTGTTTAACTGCAGTTTAAAAGTTCTCGCATTAAAAGAGCCATCCGGACAAAAGGGTCTGCAGGGGAACGAGAACCTTGCAAGCATTGCAAGAGGTGCGTCCTCACTAGACCACACTGGAAGCAAAATAGAGATGAAAACACTTAAGTCTATTGTGGTGTAAATAAAATACATTTAAAAACATTAGGCCTGATAAATAGGTACAACCGAATTTAGATTAAATTGGCCCTCGTTATGCAAACAAGCTGAGTCGTCATTACAGTAGCACCCGGAAGACTCCACAGAGATTGACACCCCATTGTGCTAGGCGCTGTACAAACACATAATGAGACTCAGCCCTGGCACCAAAGACTCTATGATCTAAACAGACAGGACTGACAAAGGGTGGAAGAAAGAGGGTATCCCTGTTCCCATTATACAAAAGAGTAACTGAGGCACATAGAGATTAAGTCTGTGGCAGCACAGGCAATTGAACCCAGATCTCCTGAGTCCCAGTCCGGTGCCTTTACTAAAAACCAGCCCTCATCACTAAGTACTATTTGTATGGCTACGGAACGTGACCACCTCTCCTTTCACATATGTCAATAGTTGTCCTGACAGCTGGCACGTGAGGGAAATGTTTTAATGCAGGCTACGTGATCAACATATGAAGTCATTCATAGATATAAGCCTGTCTCATATACTGTCATTTAGACTTGTGATTTGAGGAATGGAGGATCTGAGCAAGCAGAGCTCTCAAGCTTATTCAAAGTCATTTGAAGCTACAAAATTATATTTTTCAAAGCTCCTTTCTGTTTCACTGATAGGAATCGTGACATATGCTTCTAGCAACATTTAGTTTGTATCACTGTATATAAACCTTTTCAAAATTCTCTTTCTGGTTATGACCCCAGTTGGCAGGTATACACTTAAATTCTGTTTCTTGGACTTGTTGTTGAGTAATTAAAACATATTGACAGTTGAAATTCAAGTAGGAGGCCTATGAGAGTGGGGGGGACCATACACCTGATTAGATCAATACAGCAACTAAAAGACAACTTTTGTCTCTTAATGTGATGGAATTTGAAGACATCATTACAATGCAATGCATATTTGTTGCACACTGTGCCCTGAACTAGGAGATAAGTACCATGCAAATTGGAAAATGAAACTATAATCTTTATTTGTCATCATTCTAAGTCTTTGGGCTTTTTTGTTAGTGTATGGTTGTGGAATGACTTAGAGTGTGTGTGTATAGAATAGAATAGACTTAATATATCAAATACTCCTGAACTTGAGGAAAGTTTGGTCCTGATCTAAACTTTGCAGCCGGCCCTTGTGTCTCTAAAGAGGCTGAACCCTAGATCTAAACTAAATTTGATAAGCCAATATCAAACACCATCTCATACTGTGTAGTAATACTCAATTTGATAAATAAATTCAGCATGCATGTGTGATGGCCTCACTGACACTGCCCATCTCAGCTGGTTCTACTAGCAAACCAAACCTCCGAGCAGCTGCTATTGTTGGCGGAATTTTCCATCCAAAATTAGGGGCAGCATGGGTAACATCTGGTGACTACAAAAGCACTGGTTCCCCACTGTCTCAGAGAGCAGCATCCATTCAGCAGATTCTGACAGCCACTGTACCAGTGACCTTCTCACCCCTTGTTCCTCTGCTGCCAGTGACCTCTTCCCCTTTCGACCTTAATGATAGATTTGGGATCCAACCTCTGTAATGAGGCCTAAAGTGTAGACATTATGTGGTTCCCCTTCACATGTGTGGTCTGTAACTTGCCACAATAATAAAAACTCATTCAGCTCTTCTGTATCAACTTCCACGTCCATCTCACAGTCACAGAAGGAGCCTGAAAACAGGCATGTGCTGTGGCTGGCTGAGGTCTGGAGCAGTCTAAGTGCTGTTGTGGAATGTTAGCACATGTAGAGTTGAATGGAAGCCGAGCGCAGCTGGTGCAGCAGAGAACTGGGATCCCAAGTTCATCCCTGGCTGTGGGGGTCACCACCTGATGGCAGGATAGCGAGCCAGGTATAAGCGACAGAGTCTCGGTTTGCTTGTGCTGGCACACGTGTCAGTGGCTGAGAACCATTGCTGTTAACATCTATTTAATTAAATAAAGTTATCACTGCTAGAATTTGTGTGTTTATACAGTCGCAGTGTCGTAACCCCATATTCTTTGTATTACATTCTAAATGCAATAATAAGGAATAGCTGTACGTATGTAGTGGTATTAGTTATTTGAGTTCTGGTAGCACCTAGAGGCGCCAGTCCTGTAGTGCTAGTTGCTGTACAAACATAAAGTAGGTGGAGGTGGTAGCAGCCGCTATAGTTAATGTTGCTCTGCACTTTCCATTCTAAGATCCTGTTTTCAGTGCTGTATAACATTATCAAACTTCACTTGTTTGGGCTGAAATTTGTCAGGTGTCTGACTTGGGCTGAATTTATGTATTTATTTGTTTAAATTTCAGCTAAAATGGTTCAGCTGTTTCTGAGAATGGGATTATATTAAAAGATTGGGACATTCCCCAGGGTACAATCTGGACATTTGAATAGCTGTGTCCCCTCAGTTCTGGGGTGCCTTTTACACTGCTTCGCTGTGAGAGCAACAACTCCTGGTCTGCTCTCACCCACCCTCCAGCATGTAAATTACTCCCAGCTATACCGTATGAGTGGTATGGGCAGCCACTCTTGAATTACACTGCACAGCAACACCAGCCAATTCCCAGTCCCAGACTTTCCCCAGAAATGTGCGTCTTGTACTGCTCAGCTCCCTCCTGGACAACACAAGGTCATATAAAGGCCGTCATTTTATTAATAGAAAATGATATGCACAAATCCTGTTATCTCAAATGGAGTTTCCCAAACACTTCAGTCCAAGCACACTGGTTTAGATAAAACAATAAAACAAGTTTATTAACTACCGAAAGATAGATTTTAAATGATTACAAGTAATGAGGCATAAAAATCAGAGTTGGTTGCAAGAAAATAAAAGTGAAATGCAACCACTACCTAACTTAACAAGTTAAGTGACTTCAAAGCAAAAGTCTGTCTCACCACATGCTTCAGCAGTCTTACTGGCTGAATTCCTTTCAGACAGGATCCCTCTCTCAGTCCAAAACTGTTTCTTTGTTCCTCAAGTGTTGTGGCTGTCATGGGTAGTGCAAAAGGGAGGAATAACTTGGGGCATGTTCTCCATTCTTATACTTTTCCTCCTCTTTGAGAATCATCTCCAGCTGGGGTTCAGGAGACAGAAAGTCTGTGTGGACAGGAACCTCCAGCTGTTTTTTTTTAATCAAGATGTAAATTTCTTGCTCTTTCTCGCCAAAGAATAGCGACTTAACCAGGTGCAGGTCCATTTGATTTCGTTGACACCTAGCTGAGGCCTTCTGTCTCAGAGGAACTGGTTTGTGGCTGCTTTTCTGAACTTGGAATGTTTCAGTAATGCCATGCGGTAGAATTTTATACCTTTACATACAATGCTGCCACACATATTTTACCAGGACAATAATGATCAGTAAATTATGAGCTTTCAAATGATATCTCACAAGGCATACTTTGTACAGAATTTACCTTAGTCTTGAAAAAGGGGTAAACATAGTGGGCTACAGACTGTCACAAAGATTCTTACAGCCATTTTGTTGAGAAGTGCTTGTGCCTCCATGCTTTGGAGCAGGGATTTGAAATTTGGCTGTGGCAGTTGCCCTGCTGCCAAGGATATGCCTTTTGCTGTTCCCTGGAAAAAACACCCGAATCTGTTCAAAGTAGAAGTCTGAAAAATCTCAGTTCACCTATAGTAAATAGAGAATTGTCAGAATTTGGCAGCTAAATTCTCCAAAGAGTGCACTGAGCATGCTCCCTCCAGTCACAGCTCCACGTGCTGCCCAGACTGTGCATGCACTGTTGTCACTGAGTATGCTCCACCCCAGGGATGCAGAGGCTGATCAGGACTTGACTTGCAATTGCTGCTGGGGACTGCTGTGGTGAAGGGGAAAGAGACTGAGATCAAATGAGGAGCCTTGTGTCGGGGGAGATTAAGACTGACTGGGCAAGGAGCTTGGGGAGGGAGACGGGATGAGGTGATGGGGCGAGGGAAAGACTGGGATCTGGATGGGCAGTCTGAAGGAGTGGGTTGTAGCCCACGAAAGCTTATGCTCTAATAAATTTGTTAGTCTCTAAGGTGCCACAAGTACTCCTGTTATTTTTGAGGATACAGACTAACACGGCTGCTACTCTGAAGTCTGAAGGGGGAAACTAGGACTAGGATAAAGTGTCTGGGCAGGGGGCGGAGATTGGGGCTGGCTAGGTAAGGAGACTGGCACGAGGAGCCAGGGATGGGGGAGATGAGACATGACAGGGACAGAAGGAGTCGGGCTTGGGGAATAAAAGGGGGCAGAAGGGTCTGAGCCCACTCGATTACATTCTCTTTCAGAACCGGGAATGTAACCAAAGATTCCTCTGCTGTCAGCAATTATCTGTGAAACCCACTGGCAAAGTGAGTTCCTCCTAGAGCATTACAACTTGTTACTGTTATCAGTTACTCCATTAGGTCAAGCAGCAGAGGTCTGTGCTGTGGATCTAAAGGTTCCAGCCCTGCTGATGCTCACATGGATGTCAATATGATACGGCTTAATGGAATTCCTGGGGTAAAAATCTAGAAAATTGCATACAAAAAAATGTTAGGGTTGCAAAATCAAGAACTTAGAAGTTGGGAAATGCCAGAAATAAAGTTGCCGAAGGACCCTTAATTTGGCCCCCTTGGGTATATGCATTATGGTACAGTCTTTAATTACATGCGCACATATTATTATGTGCCACAGAAGCCCTTTTTGTTCTAGTTAGCTACTTTTGATTGAACTTGGGTCTACTCATTGTGTTTTAACAACTACTTTTTGTTTTCCCTATTCTCCTTCCAAGTGCAAAGTAGTCCCCTTGTGTTTGGAATGTGGGCCTGAAGACTATCAGGTTTGCCCTTGTGCTGGATTGTTTTTTCTTCCTGCCAGGCTATGTGCTGTATTTGGCTGGACAGGTCGTCTCGTAGAATTTGTTTGGAGATGAAAGGAACTTGAATTTCTCATGTAGGGTGCCTTATAAATAGATTTTTTTTTATTTAAAAAATACAACTAAAATCAAATGATAAGAATATTCTAAAAATTACAATTTCTAGTTTCTAGCCGTCTTAATGGTATGCAGCAGTTCATCTGTCCTCTTTTCATTTATAATGAGCGTAACTTGCCCACAGGGTACAAACTGCCTTCTTATTTGGCCTCCTTCTTTTTCACATGTGCTTCCCTAAGAAGGACTGTAGCTGAGGTCAGTAAAGATGCACAAAACTCTTTTGGAGATCTATAAATAGAGAGCACTGGGATTTGGGTGCATTGTGCTAATTGCTTTTCATATACTAATTTGTCACTTTTCCTATGCAAAGGGGTTCTTGCAGCACACTTTTTACTTTTATTATTTTTTAAGGATCATTTTAACTGTACTAAAAGAGCATTGATACAGTAATATAAACTAAGGCCAGAGTTTTCAAATGTGTCTTCCAAAAGTTACACACCACAATCCATATGTAGACACCAACGGAAATAACTGTATTTTCAAAAGTACTGAACACCCTGCATTGATTTCAACTTTACGCATCCCCGTTTGGAAATGGTGATGTGCAGCCACCATTTCATTAATGCGTGGACTTCTTCACAGTGTAACACAATAGTGTTGGTACTATAACACCATTCAGCATGTCCAATGGAGACAGTTAAGAATGCAGGATTTCTCATGCCACCATAGGCTGGTCCACTGAATCCACTATCCTGCCTCTGCAGGTAGCCAATGTCTGATGCTTAAGAGGAAGGCAAATAAAATCATAAATGAAATCCAGCCTTACAAACATTAAATCCCATAATGCACCTGGCCAACTGTGCAATGCATTTCGTGAAAGAAAAATCCCTTCGTGGCCCTATATTGATCAGTCTGAAGTTTGATTAGAGCAAGAGACCAGACTGTCCCTCTCTTGTGTGTTTGACGAGGCCAGGCTAGGAGTTGTGGGCCAGATTCTCAGCTGGTGTCAATCAGCAGAGCTCCATTGCAGACAGTGGAATCCAGCTGAGGATCTGGACCTAGTTGCATTTGTTTTAATGGTGCAATTTGAGTAGGAATTGTCACAGTGTCACCACTTCAGCACCCCTCATGAATGGATGAGGAGGGTAAGGAGCTATGAACATAGCTGAGCAGGGGGGGAAATGTGTGTGGGCAACTTCCATTCCTTTGGACAGCTTTCAGTGATGAAAAGAGTAAACGACAGCAGCAACACTCAGATGAGCTCAGGCAGAAATATCCCTAGGAGTTTGGAGTAGGGGCAGAGCTCTCGCAAGCATCAGGAAGCATGACCTCAATGGAGCCATGAGAAACACAGGGGTCTCTGTTCCATTTGGAACTTTCTATAGGAATATGAGTCACATAAAAATGACCAATCTATCAACTCCAAGGAACTAGAGGGGAAACCCGTAGGGATAACTAGCTCAGCTTTTCAATGATCAATAAATAACATGAAGATATGAATGGACAGATCGTCCTTTTGGTATGTCAGCAACATAACCCCAGTTAATCGTTTGAAATCAAATGTTTAATAACAATGTTGCTTTGTACTATACAGGAGCTACATGAAAGCCAACACTTGGAAAGTGAATGAAACAAGCTAAAAGCAATTCCTCCATGTCCGGTTATATTTTCATACATACCCATTTATGTTTAGTGATATAGTGTATCTCGCCAAACTCCTCCATACACCGCATACTCGCCATAGAACGCTGCAGAAAGGGAGCGCAGAGATGTGCCAGTGGCTTCTATATGAGACGAGGGCACCGGGAGTTATCCCTGGAGAAAGGCATTCTCTGTTCTTAACATGATTAGGACCTTTTCCTGTAGCTTTGGATCATCACAGTCTCTCTGCCAGGCTCTGGAGGAGGAAACTCCCTCTATTCCAACAGGACCCTTTGCCTGTGAGTGAGAGGAGGTCTGCCTTTTATTCCAGGGATCCTACTCTTTCTGGGAGTCCCTGATGAGAACACTGTTTAGGAGTGGATTTCTCTGCTCCTTGCTTTGCCTTCCTGTCTGTCTCCCCATTTATCTGTGAAGCCCCTCCTCCTCCAGGCATGGCTAGCTGACTGTGCCAGAGGGGCCTGGGTTCATAGGGCAGGGCGTTGCTGACCTGGTTTGTGCAGTCATCTGTTTAATGTCAGCTAGATCAGGTATAGTCCATTAGTGGTGTCAAAGCTGTGCCTCCAGCTCTTATGAAGGCATGGACACAATGGGTGTCAGCCCACCTTTGGGAATGATTTGAAAGAGTGGCATGTCAGGTCAGATTCCAGCAAGTAGACCATTCAGCTGAGTTCACACAGCACTCCTTGTCTGAGTGGTTATCCCTTCTTTCTCAGCACAGCTTTCATGGATGAGAACAATGGATCAGACTGAAGACACAGCAGGCAGTTTGTGCTGCTGAGCCCTTCGTGGTCTTTGCCTTCTCTTCAGTCACCTGCCAGGGAGAGAGCGCAGACTGGGTCTGGCTGGAGGACCGGGACAGTGGGAGTGAGAACTCCTGCCGTGTTACCTCAAAAAAACCAACATTTCACTTGCCTCTCCCTCTGCAGTTTTTGCCTAGGGAAGTGGAGGAGCAACAGGCAAATGTTTCCATGTTCAGGGAAGAGTTTGTGTCTTTTGTTAAGCCCTGACAGTACAGCGACTCTCACAGACCTTAGATGTGCCCCAAGAGGAATGGGATATGTGCATAGGTGCTGGCACTAGGTGCCGCCCCCTGGCTCGAATTGGTTTCCATCATATACAGGGTTTACAGTTTGATCGAATGGCTCTACGCATCCCCACTACAGAAATTGAATATGCGTGGGGGGGAGTTACAATGGACAGGGCTATTAACATCGTTGCTGTTGATGGAGACCAAGATGTGAAGCTGAAGAGAGGGCCAGAAGCCACTCTGCAGATCACCAGCTTCTCACAGTGCTGAAGATACCACTACTGAAAACCTCCTCCTGCTCTTCCGCCTCTGTGAGCGCTGGAGGCCACCTTCCTCTTTCTCCTCAGCCTGTTTTCTACAGGTGTTGTGTGGAGTGGAATGCATCGCGGCAGTGGTGCAGCATGCAGTCCTCGATAAGCGATCATAAGCACCTGTTGTGTTTGACACCTTCAGCTGTTGATGTTACTAACCACACTTGATGCTGTGTGACTGTGCCACCTGTTCTCTGAATGTGGTTCTTCTGGGAGCCCTGTTGGTGCCGAGCTTCTGGTCATATCTCCCGCTACAAATGCAACTCGCCGTCTGTATTGGTGGAAGCATGGACTAAGCCTTAACTGATGCTGCCCAGCCTGTGACGAGAACGGTGAGAGTGCCAGCTCAGCACAGGCACTGAATGGAACACGGTTTCTTTCAGAAGAAAAGAAAATGTTGCTCCAATACGGCCCGAGGCAGAGATGTCTGAGGTGCCAGACCTGCTGCGTCCCCTCTCATTTTTAAGAAAGGTTAATTGCTCGGGCAGCTCAGATTATATATCAGTGCACTGTCTCCATCCCTGACAAGCTGCATAGATCCTTACTGGTGCCCAGCCATGCACCCCCACATGCCATGACCTTGTGTGACAAGATTTTGACCCTAGTATTTTATATGCATATGTACACTATTCTTTTGCAGAGCACCCTCCACAGAGTAGCGGGGGAGCACTTCATAACAATTTTTCCTGCATCATGAGATAATCATGGACCACGTGTCCCAGAGATCAGTAAATTTGCCAAAGGAAACTGGGCCACAAGGGGAAAAAAATCCAAACAGAAGAGCTAGTGAAAAAGGGAGGCCAGAAAGGTGAACAGATCCTAATACAAAGGTCTTACATCAAGCTTTGATTGCAGCTACATTGAGGGAAATTACATAGACTGGTTCTTGATGCTGGTCATGTCCATGTGCAACCTCAGGATCAAGAACAGAGAACAACGTAGTAGTCTTATTTGCCTTGAAAGAAAATGGTGGACAGATATCCCTCCACTAACCCATGCCTCGATAAGGGATTTCTGTATCTTTGTAGGACTACAGAAAATGGAAACAATCTGAATGTCCCAGGGAGCTGGAATATTTTGAACAATGTGACAGGGCTCCACAATTGGGTGCAGACCACAGTTGTTCAGGAAGATCTAACACTATACCATGGCCAATGGCTGTCAGAGTTCTTTTCCCAAGTGTCTTCTGCGTTCTTCTTCTGTATTCCTTTTGTCTGATCTACTGGAAGCTCACATGCTTACCATTCTAAGCAGGATGTTCTCAACGCTTCTTGAAATGGTGGCATCTATGACCTTCTCGTTCTCCAGCCAAGCATGAGGATATTGTACTACTAATGGAGTTGTAACTTGTGCAGCGATAAAGAACTTTACCGCCTCAGTGCTTGATAACTGTCTAGACAACTTCAGAAAACTTACAGTCCAGGAACATGTCTGAAGAGTTTTCTACTCAGCCAGACATCACAATAGCATATTGTGATATGGATGTTCAGTGCTCTGGGTCCCCACAGAAACCTGCTCTAACAGAAAGCCATCCATCTACTTATTAGACACGCTGCTAACCATCTGGCAAGGAGCTAAGTGCTGGTACTATCATGTACCATTGCCATCGACTTTTATATCAACAAGCAAAGTGGGGAGAAGCCTATGGCATTATGCCAAGAGCTGTCATTCCCTGGGACTTTTGTATAACAACAACTTGACTCCACTTTTGTGCAACATGAATGCTCACTTCCAAAGCAGACTTCCGCCTCCACCATGAGTTGCATGTGAGTTAGAAGATTTCCATGAAGTAGAGAAGGACACCATTGGATATATTCACGAATAAGTAAAATACGATGACCAGAAATCTTTCTTTGCAAAATCCAACTGCTTAGAAGCACAAGGACTCAATTGAACTGTTCCATAAATACAGCCATTTGTGTGCTTTTCCTCAGTTGCCGTGGATCCATTATTCCCAGATGAGAATGAGAGACTTGAACAACAGGGTCATTCTACCCATAGATCATCCTGTGTTTTCCCCCAGGAAGCTATTTTGCAAATAGACAGTCAACTGCAGTAGGCATCCTGGCCCCTGAGGCTGAAGTCTGAGCTTGCTTTTTAGAGCTTCTATTTTTTCCTTGAGCCGGTCCTTTCTTAACAGATAAACTGGCTTTTACTGCTAAGAATGATGAGTTCAGGATCTTCTGAAACCATATTGTAACCTCCTGTTACCTTTTATGTTTTACAGAGCACTCCAGCAAGACACCCGTATCAACAGAAGGAGCAAAAACTTCCTCACGTAAGTCAAATTAAACGGTCTCGTCTCTCTCCAATTAGTTCTTCAGACCTAGGTCTGCTCTCTCTAGCTCATTCTGCATATAATGATTTGCCTGGAGCCAGAGCTCCAGCATGTGGGAGTGAGAGTGACTTGAATACTGGCCCTGCATTGGTGACTTTAAAATAGGAGGGAGCTATTTAGTACATTCCTGCTTTTTAATACTTTAACGTGGAGGTGCTCTTTAGCAAACAATTAAAGAAGGGGATAAGCATAACTTCCAGTGTCTCTGAGCTGTATATGTTGTCCTACCTTGTTCACTGCAACCGTCAGTGTGCTGCAGCTCACCTGACCTCTTCTTGGGTTATAGGTTACTAGTAACACTTTACCTGCTGGAACACATCTTTACACTTGGGCCATAACAGAATCTTTCCCACCGGCAAGTAGCTGTATCTGACTCTCTGCCTGTGCATGTGCATTTTGTAGGATGGCAGTGTCAAATATGTTCATGTTTCCTAGCAGGCTACACAATGATTATCTCACATTCATGTAAGAGTCGGTCCTCAGTAGCTATGTGGCCCACATAGGTTCCTGGCTAGCTCATAGTGACACTTTCTTGTCCCTTAATGACTCCATACGACCTGTGTGATCAGGTCACCAGCACCTCCTTTATCTTTCTCCTATGGGTGGCTTAACCTGACAGGATCTGCAGTCTGGTACTGCCCTTGTGCAGGTTTCATGAATGCAGGTGGTATTCTTGGTCTGTGCTTTTACCACCTTTGAGGCTGTTTCAGCTTGGTATAAACTCTTCTGTGTCTAGCTCACCTTCAAATCGGTGTGTGTGTTCCTCTCCACATTCTGCCCTTGAGCAGCTTTGCTGCTAAGTGTTCCCTGCGTATGAGGGGCGTGTTTCTAGGCTCCAGGGGCATTCAGAGTGCACTCTTTCTTTTTAAAAAAAGAAATATTAGTGTTACTTTAATAATGGTCCCTGTATGGTAGATGGTAAATATAACACTGTAGTGATACTTTATAAATGGTCATGTCTCTCCTACCATGTCTGGCTGAGGAAGTTGTAGACTGGCGTGGATAAGACATATATCCCACGGATTTGCAAAATTGCACAGATCCGGGCTGGCAAAGGGACAGTGGTCTCTCACTAGCTCTTCTGGAATGCAGTATCTGGCAAAGGCTGCTTTTAGTCTGAGATGACAACATTGGTAGGCTAGATCAAGGAGAAAAGTGTGACCACAAGAATTTGCATTAAGCATGCCTGCAGCCTGTCCTTTGATGCATCTCTGTGTGTGGTAGGCTTGGGAAATCTTGGCACTGGTGTCTAACAAATGCCAATCAGATGATCCAGGATTCACTCATATTCTCAGTGTGGCTGTCTGTATTGCTTCACTTGATACATATTAGACCAAACGGTTAATAGCAAGTGTTCCTGTAAGCACTGGAGCCAGTTTTGTTCAGAGGAGTGTCATGCTGGCCCTGGCCTGTGCTTTATTCTCATTTCCTCACCCCTTGTGATGTAAGAACAAAACCTGTACACAGCACTCCTTTCTTCACAGAACCTGCCGTTTTGCTACTTGTGTTCTTCCCATTGCCTGCTTCTGTACAGGAATATTTTCCTCTTTTCTGTGGCTGTGACAGAGGCTATGATGTGGACTCTGAGGTGCGCAAAAGGACATTTGCTGCTAAAATACTGCACTTGCAGATTTAATACCAAATCGTAAATAACAAAACTACTTTCCACCCATGGGAGTATTAAAGTGCATAAGTCTGATGACTACTTCTCAGGGTACTCTCTCCAGCCTCTGTCTTTCTAGAATTCTGAATAGAGAGTTGGCCACTTAGCACAGGACATCATCTTACGTTGGGACAGAGTCGGGATGGGTCGGGATGACTCTGTTCAGCTCTTGTACATCCAAATATACCCATAATGTGCCATTTTTCTTTTCCATTCTCACAAAGCTGTTAATCCTGGATCCATGCTACTTCTGCTCTGTAAATCATTACAGAATCCTCTAGCTGTTTCAGAATAATTGGGATTTTATGCACCCTGCAGAATTATTCAGCACCCTGCAATACAGATGAGCACATTAGATCTTCTTTGATGATTGGAAATAGACTAGTGTGCAGTGCTCCTGTTTAGACTGCCACTGTCCAATTGCCTAGGAGTGCTGCTTTAGTATCTTTGGAGCTGAAGGAACTTGCAGAGTCACCTTAACTTCAGGTGTGATTTCCCTCTACATGATTATTCCTTTTGGGCCCTATACTCGAACCCCAATGGGCTACTGTGACCCTGGTTTCTAAATTAAGATCTCTACTAGGAATATGGCAGTGTATTTAGCCTGTGCCCGATGGGCTATCAGAAACCTCACTGATACATTCTTGGGGTTGTTGTTCAACGCTGAGCATTCCTTGGCTCTGTCTTCCTCTCGCTGGTTGCATGGTATTCTACTGCTACCACAAGTAAAGTCCTCTTTCTGCATGGGTTCTGTATTATTGCTTTCTAGCTGAGATGCTGTCCTGCACACCTTTGCATATGACTACTGTACTCATGTGTTACACTATATATTGCCCAGACCCTCGATGGGTAGAACTTTTGCAACTCTTAAATGCATGCCCTGGTTTTGTTGCACGCATTTGGGCCTTGTACCTTTTGTCTCAATAGGTCTGGGCCTGGTTTGATTGGCCTGGGCCTGGTTTTATATGTCTCCCAGAACTAGTTGCTTCACCTGCCCTACAAATTGTGATTCACTTCTGCCAGCTTAAGTCTGCTTCTTTCTTTTTTACCACATTATGCTGCCACTAAGTACAATTTTGTTCTTGAACATATCCTCCTTTCACAGTTTCGTGTCTGTGCTCCGTTCTGGCTGTGGATATGTCCAAAACTGGTGGCTTTCATAGACGCTGCTCACCTTTTAGTCACAGCAGTCCCTAAGCACAGCTATTATTTAATGTAGCCTTGAAGATCCGTTTGGCGTTGTTCTAGAGAGTTACTTGCTCTCAGCACTTCCTTGCTCAATACGCAGAATAGAATGGCCACTTTCAGGCCCTCTGCTTTCTGGCTGCCCCTGATTCTGTCACAGGCAGCTGAACACATTGTTCCTATCACTGCCAAAAAATTTTTACATTTCATTCCAAGGACAATGGATCATTTTTGCATTAATTGTTTATTCATGGTGTGCCCTGGGCTTGCTGTAGTGACTTTGAAGTTCCTCACTTTCTGGAGTTGTTATTCTTTTTTCTTTCCTTCGGTGGTTTTCTTTATTTTTTTCTGGGGAAGACAAGTTCAGGATCTTCCAATACAATGTGATAGTTTTTTTGTATCTCCTTATGACCTTGTTGTTACCTTCTGTGTGTTGCAGAGCCCGTGTTTGGGATACAAGCATCAACAGAAGGAAGTAATGCCTCCTCCTGTAAGTACATAGAAACAGTTCTAGTCTTTATGAACTAGCCCTCCAGACACACGTTTTCCTCTCTAGCTCCATGAGTGGATAATGAAGTTATCCCATAGATGCAGTAAGTGACAGGGAGCGACGCACCTGCATTTTGGGACTATCAATATATTTTTTAAGTGTCAGTGTTCGGGAATGCTGTTGTATCAGTCTTTGAGCTTCAGAGCCTCAGTCAGAGATGGTCCAACCTTTACAGCCTCAGGGCCAAACATATTATTTCAGAAAGGTCGAGGGGCCATACTCAGGCAGTGCAGAGGGAGAGGAAACCACCGAAGTCCCCTACTGGGAATTTCCCCATTGTGGGGGAGTCCCCAGCAAGCACTCTGGCTCCTCCCTCCCTCTGCTCAGCGCATGGTACTGGAATGTGCTATGCTCCAGCTATCCGCATTTGGAGCATGGCCCCTGAGGGTCCTTCCAAGTCTGTGGCCAGCTGGCTCATGTTAAAGCTTCGCTGTTTCTTCTCTCTTTCCCCTGTCCTGGGCTGCCCTGGGTGGCTGTGTGGGGGAGGGGAGACATTTTTGGCTGAGGTTCAGGCAGAGCCTGCTGAGCTCCTACCCTACTCTTCGTGGGGCTCCGGCAGCCCAGCAGGGAAGTGGACAATGGAGGAGCAAGAGCTACTCTTCTCCCTCCTCTGCAGTGCAGAGGCAGCCAGCGGGGGGGAGGTGCTGAGCAGATGCATCGGGGAAGGGACAGCAACTGCTGTGACTGCTCCCAGCTAGGGTGACCAGATGTCCCGATTTTATAGAGACAGTCCCGATTTTGGGGTCTTTTTCTTGTATAGGCTCCTATTATCCCCCACCCCCGTCCCGATTTTTCACACTTGCTGTCTGGTCACCCTACTCCCAGCAGAGCTCCTGGGGTTTCAGGAGAAGCAGTATGAAGCAACTGTGGAGGCGGCACTCCTACATCCTCCATGTCGTGATGGGGCTGATTCAGACCCTTCAGTTTGAATATCGTAGGTTGCAGCTCAGGGAGCCACTTTTAAATTCATGACAATGTGCACATATTCGTCTTAACACAGTCACCCTGGATGGCCACAGTTTAGAAGCCCCTACAACCACTGGACACCCCTGGCCCAAACAGCTAATTTTTGAGAGTTGGGAAGGCATTCCACCCCGGAGTACATCACTGTGTAACTGATGGGACAATTGGTGGGGAGGGGCTCCTCTTCCTCTGAACCACTAGGACCTGGCTACTGCTGGGGTAAATGGACCATTGGTCTGATGATCCCTCATGACAGTTCAAGTGTTTCTATAAAATGTATTCTGCACGGTATAGCAAACTATATATAGATGCCCTTAATTCATGTTTAATAGCTACTGTAGGAGCATAATATGGCATTTTCAAGGCCAAATGCCTGGACATGGAACTCAGAATATTCTCTGTGCTTAAAATGAGAAATAAGATTAATGCCTGCAGATTTTTTTTCTAGCTATTGGATTGATTGGTGCTTTTAACTGTGTGTCGAGGGAAAATAAGAAATTAGGGGCTGGCAAAAATCTTTCAGCCTGCAAGGTCAGAGTAATAAATGGGATCTTACATTTTTGAGGCATAACAGCAGGGCAAAAAGACAACCCACCTGAAAGGCATCCTCAGTACTGAGTATTTAAAATAGCCTCTTAGACTTCCACGCCCAAATTCTGCTCTCACACTGATGTAAATGAGCAGTCACTCCATTCAAGTCAGCAGAATTAAACAGGAAAACTGATGAGAGGGCACAAGTAGACCCCACTGCCTTGCCCCTTGGGTAGACAAAACACTCCCAAAGCAGAATGGTCGTGTTTTATATTCGCTTTGCACATGGGTAGATACTGACGCACGGGGCATGGCAAGGCGAGATGTTTGAAGATTAGGCCCCCATATATGGCATGAAGTTGTTTAGGGTTTTTTCCTGATTTGACTGGGTCATGCCCATTTCACAGGAGTTGTTTTGAATCTTGTAACAGCCAGAGGAGGTAAAATAAACTCTTTCCTTCCACCACACTGAGAAGATTAGATGTTGTTTCAGAAAACATACCAGAAGTGTCGCCATCAGCCAAACACAAGAAGGAATCTCAGAACATTGCCCTGGCCTAAATTTTCTTAAGTGACCAGTGATTTTAGGTGCCTCCTTTTTGCGGGGGCCCAACTTGAAACATCTTAAGGGTGCCTGGTTTTCAGCGGGCAGGTGCTCACCGCTTTCTAAGATCATGTCCCTTTAAGGTGTGTCAAGTTTGGCACCCAAAAATTGAGGTGCCCTCCTCAAAATCACTAGTCCCTTTTAAAATGTAGGTATTGGTGCTTGTAATTATCCAGCAGTTCATCTGGATCAGTAGAAAAGAACATGAACAGATAATGACGCTCCACCATCTTACTGAAGCCACCAGGCTTGTGAAACTGACTGACAACAGAACGGTCTGGAAATCCAGGAGAGGAGGGAGAAAATTCAGGTCAAAGCCTGTTCATATCCTCTTTCATCATCCAAGGATCTATGGATGATACTAACTTACCAACGATAGCACTGTCAGATGGTTTGTTTTCCAAATGCAAAGTAAATTATACTTGCAGGATAGTATCCATTAAATTTATTTTTTATTATTCAATACTGAAAACTAAATTATAGCGTTTATTTTTCTCATCAGCGTAGTTCTGTGTGATAGAATTTCCCCTGCAGGATTGGATGAGCTAAGTGAGCAAATCACTAGTAATTGGAGCCCTTTGTGCTATCATTAGCAAGGGCTGACGAGGTCATCTGAGCAGCTAGGGGATGGAAGTCATTTTTCTTCTGTTTTTAGGGCTGCAGTGACCTGAAACAAATCCCTCACAACCTATAACTCTTTTCTGTATGATGCTGGTGAGGGAGAAGTAATTCTGAAACTTTACCCGCAAGACAACTCAGTGCCTTGGTATCACGTGCTTTTAGTTAACTGCGTGCTTAAGACCAGAAAGAAAAATTTGGTTGGCTTTGCAGTGTTAAGAGAATTGCTGTAAAAATGTTCTGCTTCATCACCATGACAGTCAAATATTGTGTTGCATGGCCTTGCTCTTATTTCACAAAGTGTCCCTAAAGATGTATTCTTGCTTGTAAAATTATAACATGATGAGATTCTAAAGTAACCATGTGCTGTGTTGATGCACCAGACAATTAGTGAAGTACCAGTCATAATCAGAACCTTGCACTGCGGCAAAATCTCTGCATGGGGAGAAGTGGGTGGGTGATCTCTGTGTATCGGATGTTCCATAGAGTGTTTTGCTGGGCACTGTCTCTGTGTACGTTGTATAAGCATGAGGAAGAGTTTCTGAGCACTTTTGACCTGCTGGTAACCTGTGGGCTGGGATCAAGAAGGGGGAAGCCAGTCACATTGGGATCTCAGCCTGGATCAGCGTGGGGGAACTGTTTGCAGGACAGAAAAGGCAGATGGGCTTGCAGCTGAGGGGAGAGGAAAATCAGACCTTGGAAAGGCTTAGGTGGTTCTGCTTCATGGGGATGGCAGGGAGTTGTCCAAGGGTTTATGGAAATGTGAGGGGCCTTGAAGTGTTGTGGAGAGACAGTGGGAGGGTGTGGTGGCTGTCAGGAAGCCAGGGATCCTGTTGGTTGGGAGAAGGAGAAGAAACTGAAGAGGAGTTCTCTCTTTTTCATTCTTCCACACAGAACAAGCGTCATCCTTGATGTTCTTGTGGTAAAACTAGTTTCAAACTAATGAGCAATAGCAGTGGGAAACGTTGGACTTGAAAAGAGTCAAAACCTGTAAGAGAGTCAAAGGAAAGATCAAAACCTCTGGGGAGAATATTTGTCTGAAGGGGCACGGCTGAATAATGAGGATCCCTCACCCACAGAGACGCCTGCACTGCTGCAGTGTAATTATTTCCATATGGCCTCGATTCTACAAAAGCCCCACATTTATTTTTCCTAAAATAGATCCTCAGCAGTCCTGTTCAGGAAGTCCTGGTTCATAAAACCCATGTGAGCTACTTAACCCGGTGTTTGACCGTCTTTATTCTTGAAAAATAAAAAAAGAGAGCGGAAAACCCCAACCCTTTTTGGAATCAACTCTGGCCTTATCATTCATTAAAGACCAAACCCATGCACTGTGTGAGAAGGCAGAGTATTTGGGCTCTAGGTGGATGCGGGGGGGGGGGGTTAGAAAGGTGAAATCCACCACCTCCAACCTGGGGAAAGGCTATGGTAGCAATGCAGCTCTCTCCAGAAGTGCTAGTGCTAAGGGTGCAATCGCACCCCCTGGCTTGAAGTGGTTTCCAACATATACAGGGTTTACAGTTTGCTTTATATTGTTCCAGCACCACTGGCTCCCTCTTCTTTGAGTGTCATTGTGTGGATTGAAATAGCAGCTGTGGTCCTTCTCTGCCAGTTGTGTCCACTAATCCACAGGCATCACAGCCTGCTGTGCAAGCCTATGACGAGCCAGGCCAGAGAACTCTTCCAGGGTGTGCAGGAACTCCTGCACAACTGCTCCTCCCATGGTCCTGCTGTATAGTTTCTGTTCAGATCTGAAGTGGAGGGCAGCACCTGGTGTTGACCTTCTGCTCTCTGGATGAATTTCACTTTATTTTCTCCTAAACCTAAATGACAAGAATGGCCATGCTGGGTCAGACCAATGGTCCATCTAGCCCAGTATCCTGTCTTCCGACAGTGGCCAATGCCAGGTGCTTCAGAGAACAGGGCAATTATCGAGTGATCCATTCCCTGTTGTCCAGTCCCAGCTTCTGACAGTTAGAGGCTAAGGACATCCAGAGCATGGGGTTGCATCCCTGACTATCTTGGCTAATAGCCATTGACATACCTATCCTCCATCAGCTTATCTAATTCTTTCTTGAACCCAGTTATAGTTTTGGCCTTCACAACATCCTCTGGTAATGAGTTCCATAGGTTGACTGTGTGTTGTGTGAAGAAATACTTTCTTTTGTTTGTTTAAAACCTGTTGCCTATTAATTTCAATTGGTGACCCCTGGGTCTTGTGTTTTGTGAAGGGGTAAATAACAGTTCCTTATTCACTTTCTCCACACCAGTCAAGATTTTATAGACCTCTATCATATCCCCCTTTAATCATCTCTTTCCAAGATGAACAGTCCCAGTCTTTTTAAATCTCTCCTCATATGGAAGCCATTCCCTGCCCCTAATCATTTCTGTTGCCGTTCTCTGTACCTTTTCCAATTCTAATATATCTTTTTTGAGATGTAGCAACCAGAAGTGCATGTAGTATTCAAGATGTGGGTGTACCCTGGATTTACATAGTGGCAGTATGTTATTTACTGTCTTATTATCTATCCTTTTCCTAATGAGTCCTAACGTTCTGTTGGCTTTTTTGACTGCTGCTGCACACTGAAAGGATGTTTTCAGAGAACTATCCACAATAATTCCAAGATGCATCCAAGAGCATGCACAATTGTGTTAGCCCAAAACAGTTTAACTGTGGTCTACACAAATCAGAAGATAGGCTGTCTGCAGATCCCACCCCCTCCCGCATCTATCATCGGGTGAATTATTAAGACAGAGGCAGAATAAGATGTAACACACACATATTTATTATGCCACTAGTCAGTAAACCAGACAAGGACCCCTTGAGACAATAAACAACCTAAGCAAGACACACTTGGTTGTTAACAGTTACCAGAGCATGAAGCTCAGAGCCCTTAAACCCCCTTAACCTATGGATGTAAAACAGAGGAAAACCACAATGGGTATTACAATACCATATCCCGAAGACAGGGACACAATGACAAAGACTCAGGCTACCGACAGGGATAGTGGTGAAAATCAGGGGCGCTGGACACCAAACAGGAACTCAGGAACTGGGTATTCATCTCCTTCTGGACAGTCCTCTGGGCAGATCTTCTCCCTCAGGTAGGTCTTCAGTGCTTTCCCAGGCAGTCGCTGCTTGATCTCGTAGTCCAGTGCATGCATGCGCTCACTAATGGTGTGTAGCAGTTGAGTGCAAGTATGTTAATAGAGACCAAGAATCCAAAGTCCTATGAGTCCTGGTCCCTCGGGGGCTCCTGGCAGCTAGCTGAACTGTGTGGGACTCTGGCTGCCACCCAGATGGACAGCCCTGAGTGACAGGCGTGCCACTCACTAAATAACCTGCAGTTGCTAGGCAGATTATGGCTGTCACATGACTCTAACTGACCTGACCTTTTCCCGCCTTCATTTGAAAAAGACTCAACGGGCACTAAATCATCTGAGGAGAAGGGTATCCAAGATGGAGGCTTAGCTGTCCTTTCACAACTCCAAGATGGACATTACATAAACAGATTTTACCCAACAATTGGAAAAAAAAACCTCAGCTAGCTCTAATACTCAGTTTAGAGATGTGACATGTCAGCTAGCAGTGCTCATCTCTTCTGTCCATAGATAATAATTTGTTCAATCCATCCCAGACATAGCTAGATATCTTCCCAACTTTACAGTTTTTCACAGTGCAATAATGCATTTTCCAACCTGCATATTAAGCGGAGCAGATTCAGACAGATACAGCAAGGATCACGCAAAGTCATTCTGGCTGTCACACTATCTCAGGCTCAAAATTGTGCTTCCATCTAAAATTATACACATTAAACAGCAAAAACTATATTGATTATATTAGGAGATTGTATTTTTAGAGTGTGTTAATATGAATTTACACTGTCAAGGATAACGGTCTCACTAGTCAGTAGCCTGCATAATAAAATGTTCTAAATGAAATCACATGCTTTTTGCTAGCAATGGGTGAACTGCTTCAGGCCAAATAAGAATGGGCCCAAATCTTCCTCCATCTCCCAAATTGTACCCAACCCCTCCATAAAGATTAGTAAAAAGTGTGTGATAAGAACCTCCCCTGCACACTTGCTAATTATTTCTCTCTAGATAGATGCTCAATAAGGACAACCCTCTCCTCAACTACAACCCTTCTTCTGAGCCCCACTGCCTTCTAAAATAGCAGCAACCTCAGGTGGCCCTAGGATCTACAGCCCAGAATGCACTGCCCTTTGGATACGCTTAATCATGCAGCCTTCCTTGTGAGAGCTAGGAGCTGGAGATAAAGCCTCCTGCAAAGAGCTGGACAGATCCATGTTATCACAGGTGGGAACTGAGTTTTGGGAGGGGAAGGAGAAGACTTTTCTGAGATTAAAGCCCAGAGGTTTTTGGAGAGCTCACCCAGGGATCTACCCTTTAAAAATTACATTGTGGGGTTCCATGTATCCTGCCTCTCAGTGACTTTCAGTTCCAGTTTGCTCCATTTTCAAATAGAGTTGTTCTCTCTCTGCTATTCCTGCAAGCTAGAGTCAAACTGGGTTCTCTCCTGATATCATCACCAGTAATAAAAAATCAGGAAGCCAGCTCATGCTCTCCATAACCCCTGTGCCGGCCTTCTAGCTTTCAGAACAGTCGCCCGGGTATAAGTGAGGATGTAGTTTGGTCTGCAGAACTTTATTATTGGTGAAAAGATGCAAGAAGGAAATTATAATTTATTACGATAGAACCTTGAGGCCTCAAACCAAAATTGGGGCCCCATTGCTCTACGTGATGGATAAACACATAGTGAGAGACGGTCCCTGCCCCAAATAGATGAAAATCTAAATAGACACGTGTGGGAGGGGAAAACAAGGCATGGAGAGGGGAGTGACTTATCTAAGGTGGCAGAACTGGGAAATAAAACCCAGGTCTCCTGACTCCCAGATCACGGCTTGATCCACCGAACCACACTGCCTCCCTAATACTAGTAAGGCAAGAACCCAACAGAAATATGAACACACTGAGTTTGCGGCACGTGCAGTAAGAAAAAACATTTTTTGTTGGTGAAGGGAGCAAGCTAGAGCTGGTATCTCGGGGAGGGGGAGGGTGGAAACAATAAACCTGGAATCCAACAATATCAATTTTACAGTAACTTTTCAGTGTTGACGCCCACTTTGAGAGCTTTGGAGGCTTGCATAGTTTTTAGCTAAGCCTTCTGACGTCTGGATGCTTACCCAAACCTCCAAATGGATTAAGGCTTGCTCACTGTTAGTTTTTCTGTAATTCAGAGAACAGATCATTTTTGGTTTGAAATGAACCATTAAGGCCAATCGTGTTCCCTTGCTGTCTCATTTTCAGAGATTTTACTTGTTCTGTTGTTGTTTTTTTTAATGCTACTAGCAAGAAAAGCAAAGGAAATTGCACTACAGCAAGGGGACCCTACAGTTACCCTCCACTGATCATAGAATCATAAAAATATAGGACTGGAAGGGACCTCAGTAGGTCATCTAGTCCAGTCCCTTGCACTAAAGGCAGTTCTAAGGAATAACTAGACCATTGTTGACAGGTGTTTGATGGTAAAGGTATGACTAAAACCTACACTAACAATAAAATGCAAAGCTGAGAGTGAAACTCAATTCTAAATTCTCTCTCTCTCTTATGTCTAATTATTGCAGCACATTGGATATGTAAGATGACCTGCTATCTGGAGACCCTCTAACATACAGGCTTATTGGGGTGTGTTAAGATTTTGAGATGGAGTTTCTGTCTTAAGTCTGAGTTTCCTTAGTTTTATGTGACTCCACTGTATTCTGGGTTTAACAGATGTTCACTTTTAATACTCTCTCTACATTAGAAATACAAACAAGATGGTGCCGTGGCTCCTGCAGCATTGAATGTGTGCTCAGAATAAAGAATTGGAGGACAAGCAGAATAGAATAATAATAATCTATCATTTATTTACTATCTTTTATCCCAAAGGAGCTCACACTACTTTAAGGTACCAACAAAATACATTGCTATCACTTCACTTACCACTGAAATGCAGACACCTCTGGGTGAAACGACCCAACTGTTTTAACAGTGCCTTGCAACACTGCACAGTCATTTAGTTCAAAGCAGGAAGTGAAGAATACTGTATCCAATTGAAACAGCTGAGGGAATTTAGATAGACAGAAGGCAGTTACTCATATTGCAATTTTGCTAGCACAGTGGGACTAACAACCCCAGCTCTTGTCAAAAGTACTACAGGATCTCTGACCACAAGTATTCAGGACACTGTTCCACATCTGAAAGACGGCACCTCTCCAGTAACTCAGTGCCCCTAATATCAATACAGGGGCATTGAGTCAGGGAAATACTCGGCTGCATCAGGCATTACAGAATCAGCCCCCAAGGGTTTATTGTCATCACTGCTGTAGGGATTTTGCAAGTGACACTGGGCAGGTTGAGATAATTAATATGAAGCTAATTAAATTTCCTATTTAAGGACAAAAGCTGGTTGCAGAAGGGATCACAAAGGAAACAGTTACAATCAAATAGTTAACATTTCTCAGACCTCTAGGTGATGCACAATCTTCAGTTGCCCTCTGGTTCTCAGTCCTTGAGTGGTATTAAGTATCTGCCTCCAAGTACTTAATCTCACAGCATTTTCTTTAGCTATAATCTTTGGTTCTTCTTTCATTCCAACAGAGGGAGTTAGGTTGGTGCTGCAGGTTTGAGCTGAATTAGCCAGTTCCATGAGAAAGTTTCTACACATCATCCTTTGGAGCACAGACAATTAATACAAAGTCGATTCTCTCCTGTTCTGCTCTTTCCAGTGGAGGTCAAAGAGGTAAAAAGCAGTGATTGGTCTGAGCGCTATTAAAGTTGGAAGAAGCTGACACTGCAGTAGTAGAGGAATAAGTGGAAGAGTTTATAATGCTTAAATACAGCTGGCAGCATGGAAAGGGTATTAAAGAACATTAGCTTTATCCATCTGCATATTTTTTCTGTGTGAGGAATAAATCCATGAGGCTGGCACTTGACTCAGCAGTTGAATACGATTAGGCCTTAGAACCGTTCCCTCCCCCCCCTCCATTTATTTCCCCCTCAGGGTGAAGGCTATGACCACTTATTCCAAATGGAATGCTTTTCGAAGGTCACTGCTGATTCATAGTGCTGAAATGCACCGTAGGATGTCTCATGGCCTGTTCCCTTGACAGACCTCTAATGCTGGGGCCTTGTGAAATAAATATCCATGCAGTCTAATGCCAGAAGGAACCACCACTGTGGTCATCCAGTCTGACTTCCTGCATAATACAGGCCCATAGCATCTCAAACAATATGGATATAAGTGCCTCGCGATAGGACCCACTGATGAGAATTTGAGATCTTTGAGGATCTGGGCCTGTGCCTCTAAATCAGTAGGTGAAACTCTAGAAGCTTGGAGGCTCTGTTTAGATGCCAGACTCCAAACTGAATAAATATCTCACGAGGTAATTGGCTGGAGACATCAACACTCTTTGTGATATCATTGTTCTGTTACCTTGTTTTGTGCAGAAACTGGCTAATTAACTGATTACAGGCCTGTACTAACATTCTTTAACTGCTGGATTAATTGGGAAATTCTGTAGTCTTCCCCATTTTACATACAGTGAAGAAGGCAAAGTGGGGTCGTGAATTGGGCTAACGACTCTGTCGTGTTCACTTCATTAGTTGTGTCGTGTGTTGTGACTGATGCTGGCAAGTGTAACTGAGTTGGCAAGAGCAAACGGGACAAATGCCCACTTTTGTCAAAAAAGTGGGGCGCGGAGGAATGTGTGGGGGAGGTGAGCAGCGATGCCAGCTCTGCACAGGGGCGGAGGCAGGGCTCAGGAGAGCGGCTCGGGCCAGCCCTGCGCCATGTCCCATTTTCCCTTTGGGAAATATGGTCACCCTACCAAAACCCATGGACGTGGATGAAAAACTCATATTTGCTTCAGGGGGCTTTTGATCAGGCTCTTAACCTCTCAGGGTGGGATCGTCATAAAGCTCACCATTGGCCCCCCTCTGCTCCAAGGATAAAAACGCCCATGGATTTCAGTGAGAGCAGAGTTAGGCCGAGACATGGCACATTTGAAAATCCCAGCGGATGGAAAATGGGAATAATCACACCTCCCTAGCTCCCAAGGGTGAGGTGCTCCTGTACCGTGGGGATGGTTTGCACCAATGTCACTCCTTTCACTTCACTAGAGTTATGCTCGATGTATACCAGCGTGGGTGAGACCAAAATTGGGCCAGCAGTGTCTGTGCTGATCGTGTAATTATAGACACCTTGTCGCAGACGGATATGTTGTCGGGCTTGACCTTAGCATTTCTATTGCTACGTTACTGATTCCACAGGAGGAAAATATCTAAAGCTGTCACTATGACAATAACAAATAGTCACGGTCACAGGCTTCCCTCTGGCTATCATCTTTTGGACAGCAGTTCTTAATATACCTAGTAGTATTGGGGCAGCCTTCTCTGAATCATCCCCCTTTTTAATAATAATATAGCTGGAATAAAGTTCCATTGGAGCCAATGGTATTAGCCAACCAGAGATCCGCTAAATTACAGCGGACAATACGACCTTGACAAGATACAAGCAATTCCGACATTCTGGTGCATCAAGATCTGTCATGATGCTGAAATCAAGAATGTCACTGCACTCTAAAAAAGCATAACCGAGCCAAAACGCTCAATTAAAGACTGAAAATGGATCCTCGTAGAACTCAAAACGTAGTGTGGAAATGCTGTGTATGAAGAACAATATTTGTGTTTTAATTAAGTAATTATCAATTTATAAATTATAAAATTTAGGAGACTGACACAATGGAATTCTAGCTACTATACATCCATCTCTATCTCCTTCCCTCCCACCCTCTGGGTTTTGTACTGGCGCTCATCACTCTTATGAACCCCTAGCACCTATGATTGGAAAAGCAAGGTTCCCGGGGACTTCATGAAGTCTTCTTTCTTTCTTTCTTTTCTGTTCCGAGGAGGCTTTATTTGTAAATATCATTCTGATTCTGGTAGGAAATCCTTATCAAAGAGGAAGGTCTTGCAATGTTTCCTGAAGGTGGTCTGGCTCTGAGTTACTCCACTCTCCCTGAAAGTTTGTTCCACAGCTGGGTTCCCTTTGATTCAGAAGCTTGGCTCTCCATCGGTCATGTGGTGCATCCTGGGCTTTCTGATCTTCACTATCCCAAAGGAATGCAACTGCATTGGCAGTCCATGAAGAAGCAGTCTCTAGTGTGGCTGGGAGATGATCCATTAATGACTTTATGGGATTAGCATCAAGTGGCAGTGGAAGAAGTTTGGGATGGAGGGACTGGAGCACAAAGCTGATATGCTGATGGCAGCCTAACCTGTGTGGGAGGCAGGTACCTGCATTCGGCACAGGCTGGAGCCTTTGCTTAGCTTCAGATAGAGTGAATTAGAGTCATCCAGCCTGGAAGTGACAAATGCATGGATCACTGGCCAGGTCATTTCCTGAGAGGAAGGGACAAAGTTTATTAGTGAGCAGTAGGTGAAGAAAGGTTATTTGTGGTCATTAACATACCTCATCACACTTTGTAATGTGTCAAACAGGATTCAGAGGTATCAGACGGGTAGCCGTGTTAGTCTGTATCCACAGATTTTAGTCAATTAGGCATTAACGTGCCATCGCGGGTAAAATAAGGGTCCGGCTGTAGAATCTTGCCTGTATGCTCGGGGTTCTGCTGATCGCCATATTTGGGGTCGGGAAGGAATTTTCCTCCAGGGTAGATTGGCAGAGGCCCTGGAGGTTTTTCGCCTTCCTCCGCAGCATAGGGCAGGGGTCGCAGGCTGGAAGATTCTGTTGTGGGTGGGTTAGCTTTTGTGGCCTGCATCATGCGGGAGGTCAGACTAGATGACCATATTGGTCCCTTCTGACCTTAAAGTCTATGAGTCTATGAGTCTATGAGAAACAACAAGGCGTCCGGTGGCACCTTAAAGACTAACAGATTTATTTGTAGATGCAAATAAATCTGTTAGTCTTTAAGGTGCCACCAGACTCCTCATTGTTTTTGAAGATTCAGAGGATTTGCACCACTTTGCATTCAATGAAAATGTCCTAGCTAGTTCTTCAAAGTGTTTCCTCTTCTAGCCAGCATTAATTTGGATTTGTTATTTGAAAGATAAATTAAAAGATAAAGATAGCTAGATACACTGCTAGGTTTGGAATAACTTGTAAAGTTCATCTTTCTAAACAAATGTTTGTTTTAAAAGCAACTCATTGATATATTACCTTTTGCTTAAAATTTTTTTAGTTCCGTGCTCTGGGTTATGTTTTCAAAGCCACATATATAGAGAAGTAGATGCACAAATATTCTGAATTGGCTCAAGGTGCACTGGTTTGGAAATGAACCTATACAATATGTGTACTCTGTCACCAGTAGCATGGGGATACCAAACACTGCAATTGAGACATGACCTGGATCTCCATTGGGTCATATATATAGCAGCTCTAATCATGGGAATTAATAGGAATCTTGTTCCAGTTCACTCCTGTTCTTACAATGCAATGGGAACTGTGCTAAACTCTCCTCCTTCACATATTACCCTTCACACACTTTGCATCTTGTTCCCTTGTAAATTGTGAAATTGTCTGCCTTTTGGTAACCTCTTCTAATTAGATGGAAATGAGAAAAGTTACATCTCCGGTGACTTTCATTTTCAAAATGTTATTGGAGATTGTTTGCAGTTAATGTATTTTTATAATTCGTGTTATGGCTGTTCGTGAAACTCTGCCTTTTACACAGAGTAGAGAGAAACACCTGTACTTTATGTAGCAATTAAAGCACAATCACTTAAAAATACTATTGTTTGTCATAATGTATGTCCCTCTGAATACATAAAGGTAGTTGACTAGTTGGTAGTTAAGTGGCGTATCTGCAGTATGTTAGGCTACATCTACACTACAGGGGGGGGTCGATTTAAGATACGCAAATTCAGCTACGCGAATAGCGTAGCTGAATTCGACGTATCGCAGCCGACTTACCCCGCTGTGAGGACGGCGGCAAAATCGACCTCCGCGGCTTCCCGTCGACGGCTCTTACTCCCACCTTCGCTGGTGGAGTAAGAGCGTCGATTCGGGGATCGATTGTCGCGTCCTGACGGGACGCGATAAATCGATCCCCGAGAGGTCGATTTCTACCTGCCGATTCAGGCGGGTAGTGTAGACCAGGCCTTAGAAATGCATGGCAAGTCAGCACATACAACCCATTCAGATTGTCAGGAAGTAAGCTACTGCCCTGGAGCAATTGTGATTTATGAATCATGTATGTGTGTCTGAGGGGGTGTCAATGTTTTTCTTCATAATGTCTTGCATTATGTCTTGTTCCTTCCTATGATTTTTTTCCCCTTCTGACTCAATACTTTTCAGGTTAGACATTTCCCCTTTATTAGGATCTACAGGTAAGCAAATCTAAGGAGCTGGTATAGATCTTATTAGTAATTAAGTAAATCTAAAAGATTAGTTATCAAAGTTGCCCTTTCACATCACCATTGTAGTACAGAGCCGGATTTTCTCCTGCGCCTAGACCGAGACCTTCTTGCTCCAGGGGAGGGGAGCTGTTTATGGCTCCCTGATTTTCAAACTGCCCTGGCCCTCGTGTGAGTTAGAGCAGCATAGGGGTTTCTCTAATTTCTGACAGCAGGTGTGGTCCCTACGTGACCAGATGAGAACTGGACCCCGTCATGGCCCATCCCTCCCCTGATATGCCACCTACATCAGGCTGGGGGGTGGTTGGCTTTATACCAAGGGAATTCTAACCTTGGCTGCTCGCACCAGATTCTGGATTCTTTATGATTCATAGATTCATAGATTCTAGGGCTGGAAGGGACATCGAGAGGTCATTGAGTCCAGTCCCCTGCCCTCATGGCAGGACCAAATACTGTCTAGACCATCCCTGATAGACATTTATCTAACCTACTCTTAAATATCTCCAGAGATGGAGATTCCACAACCTCCCTAGGCAGTTTATTCCAGTGTTTAACCACCCTGACAGTTAGGAACTTTTTCCTAATGTCCAACCTAGACCTCCCTTGCTGCAGTTTAAGCCCATTGCTTCTTGTTCTATCCTTAGAGGCTAAGATGAACAAATTTTCTCCTTCCTCCTTATGACCCCCTTTTAGATACCTGAAAACTGCTATCATGTCCCCTCTCAGTCTTCTCTTTTCCAAACTAAAAAGAGGGGACAGAGAATCTGGACTATGGTTTATATTCCTGATCCCAAGCCAGCTGGGGTTATGAAGAGTTTTTCCAGACCTGAGAACTTGTCTTCCAAGATTCAGCATGGAAAAGCTTTTTTACCATAAAGTCTTAAACTCAGAGTAGAGGTTGAATGTGGAAGTGTTTGGCTAGACACGGGACTGGATCTTTGAAGTATCTACAAGCATCCTGTGTCTGAGGTTATGTTCTCATAATGCATTTTTATATGGAGTGGTATTAGTGTCAGAAAGGAAGCTCAGATAATAAAGTCATGACAGGTTCTGAAGTGCAGAGGATGGAATAGAGAACACATTGACTTTTATTAGTGACATTTACTCTGTTAGTAGTCAGAGTTACATGAACTGAAATTTTTAATAATATGTTCAAAGTTTTGACAAGGCATTTTGGAGATTCTGTCTTTGGCATCTAAAGATGTGAGCACGTTTGTTGGCGTGAATTACTATAATGGTTGATTTTTTAATAGAAAAAGATAAAGCAACGTTCTTGGGAAGATATTTCACTTCCTACAATAAACCAAAATGCATGTTTTTTTAACAGCACAATTACACTGATTGATATGTCTTGTCTCCACACAGACTTGGAGAACATAGAAATTCCCATACTGGCTCAGACCCATGGTCCCTATAGACTGTGTCCTGTCTCTGACAATGGCCAACCCCAGGTTGTTCCTTCTGAATGTCTTTAATGCTAAGTAACATAGCCGGGGATGTTCTCATTATCCATGTCTAATATGTCATTGAATTCTACTGAGCACTTACCCGCAAGGATATTTAGTGGCAATAAGTTCCACAAGCTAGTCCTGAGTTGAGTTAAAAAAAAATTCAGATTTAAATGCTTTGTATTTTAGTATAATTGAATATCATCTCTTCTTCCATTATAAGAAAG
Organism: Emys orbicularis; assembly: GCF_028017835.1. Lineage (NCBI taxonomy): Eukaryota > Metazoa > Chordata > Testudines > Emydidae > Emys > Emys orbicularis. The sequence continues at coordinate 130,265,406 of NC_088688.1, read as the reverse complement.
CAAATAGGAGTACCTGACTTTACTTTTTCTTTACCATTCATTATTTTGTATTCCTTTAACATGTTTTTATTATTTAAACCCGTGTAAATCTGGAGTAACTCCACTGAACTCATTGGAGTGATACTGGAATTGCACATTTGTAGATGAGATCAGAATCTAACCCATGAGCCCTTTTTTAAAATGTTCAGTAACAGCTCTCTCCCTCCATTCCTTCTGATATCGTTCTTTCCCTTAAAATATGTTATAGAACATGCAAAGCACTTGGATAAATCATTTTGTACTACTTATTATGTACATGTAATGGTGAGTATTAATTGCCAAGTGCTGAAATAGCACTCGTTTTAGTCTTGCATGGTCTGCTAAAGGTCAGAAGAATCTTTAAAAACTAATTACACCGTTAAGTATATAATATGCCCTCGGGCTACAGTCCTCTTCGTTCAAATGCACAACTATATTTTGTGGCACAGAGTTACTGTTCAGGTTCTCCTGCCCAATGGGATCTGAATCCAAACCCCTCTCTGGTGTCTAGACTTACTCAAGAGTTGTATTGTATCTATTTATTATTATTTTCCGTTTGTCATTTGGGGGGTTAAGAAGCTTCAGAAGGAGGAATGTTGCAAATATGGATTCCACATGTTTTTGCGGTCTTAGACAAATAAATAGTTGAACAAATTTAACAGACAGCCCTGATTGCTGTGTGTGAACCCCAGGCTTCATGGGAGGCTAGAGGGTGAAATCCGCTCCACCTGTGTACAACCAGAATATTTGGGCTCTATGTAGGTGAAGTGCAGAGGTGACATTAAACCTCACACTGGGACTAGTGGAATGAAGTGCCGGACAGCCTGTGGTCCCTTCTTTTGGCCCACCCCCATTATGCCTTTCTGTGACATGTAGAAAGTTAACAGGCCTTTCCCCACAATCCCTCTCTGCAGCACCTCCTCGGGGCATAAGTGGTTACTTGAAACGGGAGTACATCCCAGTGCACTATGGAACTGTTAGTGCATGGTAGCAGGGTCTACACAGCCATTTAGCGCATGGCAGGCTAGTGCACTGAAGATTCACACCGTGGCTTGCTGCGCGTTAAGTCACTGTGTAGACAAGACCTTGCACTGGCCCTCAGCATAAGTGAATTTCACCATAGAAGACCGGAGCTGAGGAAGAGCACTGTGGTGACACAGTGGACCAGATCACAACTCTTATCACTCGGCTACACTGCCAAAAGAAAAAGAAAAAAAACTTGGCCACAAGTCTCAAAGCCTGAGTCAACTGACTCAGGTTTACACTACAGGCCTAAACAGAGCAGTATAGACTCTCCTGCTAGGGCTGCACCGCAGGCTCTGAGACCCTTCCCCCTCCCTGGGTTTCAGCCCGAGTCAGAGTATCTACACTGCTATTTTTAGCCTCATCGTGCGATTCCTGAGAGCCCAAGTCAGTTGACCCGGGCTCTGAGACTCGCTGGTGTGGCATTTTTTGCTGTGTAGCTGTACCCTTAGAGCTAATGTCTTCTTTTTTTAATATCTGAGTTGTGCATGTAAAATATGCCATAAAATTGTGGGTAATTGGATATGAATTGTGCATGAAATGACGTAGTGACAGGGTAATACCTATGCATTCATGTCCCATTACTCCCCCCAACAAGAGCGCAGTGATAGTGAGCAGGCTTGGAGGCAAAGACTTCAATTCACATATGCCAGTGAGTTTTCAACATATGGGCCCAAACAGCACTCCGCCATTCAAGGAAGGGATTTGCATATTGGAGGGATTATTAATTATTACCAAGCAGCCTGCTTTCCTTTTCACTCTTTACGAATCTGTTACTTGGGATGATATTTGGCTAATTTTATTGTTCTTAAATGTCTTGTTAACATTAAACTGTCATTCACCAAAACCCGCAACCAGCTGTGATAAAAGACAAAAAGCAAAAAAGTAGAAAATGAACCCTCCCTACAGTGCAGAACAGCACATCGAGCAAGAACAGCTCTCCTCGAAACCCCTTAGCTAGGCACTAGCACAGTTGTATTCAAATAAAAAACGAATTCTTTTTAAAACTCGTTTTAGAAAAACAGCAACTAACACTTTTGAGGAGTTAAATAATTCAAACAAACATTTGGTTTCTCCATCATAAAAAACTACCATTCACCTGCTTTCCCCCCCCCCCCCCATTCATTTTCTTTTGCTTTACAAACTATCGAAGGCAGCAATTTGGTTGCACAAAATGGCACATGCAGTTTTTACAAAGTACTAAGAGGCAGATTTACAAAGGTATTTAGGCACTTAGAGAGGCAAGTAAGCTCCTAGTGGAATTTACGAAGCAACTGAGCAATTGATGCCCACTGAAAGTCAAAGGGGTTTAGGTGGCCTACCTCATGGAGCACATTTGTAAATCCCACTAGGTTCCTACATTCATCTTTAGATGCCTTTGTAAATCTCACTCCAAGTACCTACATTTTTGAAAAGAGATGTAAGATTTTGTATGCAGATTAGATGTGGGTTTGGTGCTAAATAATGCCTGGGACTTTTAAGGGGGCAGAGTTTGTACCATAATTTCATGACTTTTGCCTTTTTCACCCTGACCAGCTTCATGACCTTTCATAAACTTTCCAAGATAAAATTGTAGCGTTGCTACGACTGAGTGTGCACAGGAACACAAGTAAGAAAACTTAGCAGTTTAATGATAAAAGCTGAGTAATATACCAAAGAGCAGAACAGAAGATTGACTGTTCTTTTTGGACAAACGTAATTGCTCTCAGGGTCACATTCAGTGCCCATCTGCTGTGCTGGTCAGGCGTTCTAGGAACGATGTGAGAGAGGCGTAAAGTATCATGCACACAACTGTAACATTGTAAACACATGAAACACAATTAGGATAGCAGTGATAGTAATAAAAGAAAGCAGGAGTATTTCCATCCATGAACAATTACAAACATGGTGATGGGGGGGGAGGCATGGAAACAGAGGGAAATGATTCCCCCAGTGAGGTTGAAATATTAGTGGATTAAAAATTAAACTTCCATCTATTTAGTCACTGACCACATATACATCAACCTCCCACAAACCAGTCTTGCTGTTTATCCCTTTGATGATCTGGCTGGAGAAGAAAGTGAAATTGACCAGCTGTACAAATGGTGTATGTGAATTCTGACATCAGGAAAAATAGAGAAGATTAGTCAAAGAAAGATAAAACATAGGAATTGCCAGACTGGATCAGATGTTTTGTTCATCTAGTTCGGCGTCCTGTCTCTGACAGAGACCAGCACCTGATTCTTCAAAGGCAGGTGCAAGAACCCCATGCAGTAGGAAGATGTGAACTAATCTGCCCACCAGAGGATTCTCTGGCTAACCCCTAATAATTTAGAGATTGGTGTAATCTCTGAAGCACAAGTTTTTATATACTTCTACAACTTTTCTTCTAATTATAACGATGAATATACTGTTTAGCCATTTAAATATCCAGTTTCTCTTAGAATGTTGTTAAATTCTTGATCGCTACAGCAGCCTGTGACAATGGGTTTCACTGTCTAATTATACACTGTGTGAAGTTGCTCATAATGAGCCCAGTCCTGTATGATGTCAGGAATACCCTCAATTCCCATTGACTTCAGTAGGAGCTGAGGGCCTCAGTACCGTGTCATACCTAATATAAACAAAGGGGTTGGGGAGGTGGTCTGCACTAAGCAGAAAGTGACCAACTGAAGTTTTTGTCTTTCCTTTGGCTCCTAGCTCTCCAATCCCATCATTTACCCTGACTAGAAGGAACCATAGCCATGGCATATGATCATATATTGTGGCTGAAATCGTGTCATTTTCAAATGTCATGAAACCGTATCGTCCGTGACTGATACAGGAGCGAAGGAATTGCCATACCACATGAGAGCAGTGATCCATGGATTCCAGGACCCTGTCTCTGCCTAGATGATTTAGGGGAAGGTGCAAAAATAACCCCAATAGACAATTTTGGAAAACCTATTCATCTGGAAATGTCTTCCTAATCCCCCCTTGGTTCATGCTTGGCTTATGCCCTGAAGCACGAATGTCTATATTTCTTCTATAAATAGCTTGTATGCTATCTGATACTGCTTGTAGACATTTTCATTTTCCATACCAATATTTAATCCATTTCTAAATCCTACTAAGATTGTGGCCTCAATGGCTCTAGATGAACAGGTATTTTCAATGACACCTCCCCCCCCCAAAAAAAAAGTAGGAAAAAAAACCCTCCATCTTGCTAGGAAACTTTGACCATTTCTCCCTGGCCACAATGATCCATGAAGAATTCTAGCAGTATAGAGGGGCACAATTTTCCTGTACTGCCATCAGCCATCAGAGATCCTTCCTTAGCTCAAGTGGTAGGGGGTTTTGCTTTCCAAGCAAGAGGCAGTTGGCTACTAGGGTGTTAGGTGTGATGTGAGAATGTAGACAATAGAGGACGGGAATTCTAATCCCACAGTCTTTCTGAAGTGCTGAGTGACTGGTGTGCATCACAGGCATTGTAAGGTTCCTAGGTGACTGTAGACTGGCTACAAGGTAATCTGTATGATATATGTATGAATTCTGTGTGTCTTTGTACATACAATAAATATGTACAGACACATAGGAGGAGAAATTCACCTCTGTGCAGAGGGCCAGCACCACTAAAGCTCTGGTTCATCCATAATCTTTTGGAAGATATCAAGTGTGTCTTCAGAATTTGCATGCTTAGTCTGCCTTGGGGAAGGGGATTGTCTTGGTGCAGATAGAGATTAGACAGCAATTTACTCATCATCAGGGTAAGACAGTGAACCCGACTCTTCATTACAGGGAAGAGTGAATAAGGAAGGATGCATTTCCTGGCAAACTAGGGGATTGTGAGCCTTGCTCCAGTTTCCAGAGGGGATTTCCATAATTGTGTCTATTTCACACATGAGGCATACTTTTAACTGTGAGGAAATGTACAGGTTTAAGGTGGACTGTTTGTGGGGAGGGAGTGGAATCAGCTATACAAATGTAATTTTTTGTCTCTGACTGTCATTTGGGCTGTACCAGTCAGGTCTGAAGATCTAAGTTAATTGCCTCGGTTTTATAACTCACATATGAATCATTGACAGCAGCGATTTGTCTCTGAGATGATTGTAACTTTGGAATTGATATTCTCTCTTCCCTCACCCAAACTCAAATATCCCCCACCCCCACCCCTTTTGTTTTGTTTTGTTTTGTTCTGTGGGAGGCTGTGAAAAGAGCTTGCAGCTACTGGCACTTGATAGATGAATGAAAGAAGCGTTTTATAAGGTCCCACAATGAATTTGCATACCTTCTGTGACCTTCGCGTCTGCTCCCAGTGACCATACCACTCTTGTCTACTTCATGTACAGCCCCACCTTAGATTTTCCAGAAATGCTCCTTTGCTTAAAAATTCCTAAATCCTTGAATAACATAAAGTCTGACTAAGTGAATGCAGAGGTGGATAAACAACGTTAGTACAAGAATGCGTTTAATTGGTGTTCAGCTAAGACAGAGGACTGGATGGTCCAATGGTTAGGCCTGGGGTTTGGGAGACCCAGGTCCAGGTCCCTGCTCTGCCAAAGACTTTGTGTGAACTTGAGCAATGGGAGTTAGGCACCTAAATACCTTTGAGGATCTGGGGCTTCGCCTCTCTTGGCCTCAGTTCCCCATCTGGACAAAGGGGATAAATAGCACCTCCCTACTTCACAGAGGTGTTGCAAGGATATGTTAAAGAATGTGAAGAACTTACATACTACACAAACGAGGGCCAGATAAGTATGACAGAGAAACCAAATTGTGGTTTCATTCTAATCAAGGGGAGTTTGGGCTCTGATTTTAGTGGGACCAGGATTTGGCTAAGCATGTGCCAGAATAGGTGCATGGGACCCAATCATGCATCAGTGGCATTAGTGGTAGTTTAACCATATATGTCAGTGGGAGCAGGCTTATGGGGAGGCAGGTATGTCATGCAGCAACAGACAGCTGTTTTCAGAAGTAATTTAAATGCTCTTTATTACAAAGATAAGGAGCATTTTTTCTTAAATTATCTGATGGTCTTAAAGACCTTGCTCTTTGTGTGATGCATGAAGAAGATGCTCTAAACCCACATTCCCTATTACAGGATTAAAGGTTTGGCTCATGGCTTTATAGAAATAATGTTGTTTGTTGCTAAATAAATCAGGTTACTATAATTCTAAAACCCCTGCCTGAATTTCTGATCAGCATTTGAAATAGTTAATTCCTGCAGTCGAGAGCATAGAAACCAGTATAACATTATCGCAGCATTAAATTAACAGCAACCTTGTCAACCACAAATGTGATCCTATATGAATATTTTGCAATACAAAAATCCCTGTGAAACAATGCATTTGCTGTAAAGAGTTGCCTCTTTTGCTTGGATGGTATACACCTTTAATAACGGAACGGCTTCTTCAGATTGTTTTCACTTGTATAATGAGGAGTGCAGAATTGTAGCTTCAAAATTTGCCGCCATTTAATAACACTTTTTCCTCTTTAACTTTTTTTAAAATATTAAACAGCCTTTGATCTAGTTAACATACAACGTTTCACAAACACAATAAATGTCATGTTGTTTGAGATTTTGTTTTGTTTTTATTTTAAATGCAGGGGACTGCTTCTAGGAAATGTATTTGTTACATTAGCAAATGAAAGCCTTTCTTCTCCAAATAGGATTAGACCAAATAATTACAAAGGCTCTCTATGCCATCCCAGCGCTGTTCCCCACAGTGGTGCTGAAGGGCCTCTCTAGGACACACGGAGGTTCAATGTCGGAGGATGGCTGAAAAGGTTACATTTAATTCATGGCCACTTGGGAGAGATGGAGTCCCCTTCGGATGGAGGCTGCAGTTCTTCGTGCCAGGAGCTCCAGTACAGATAGCCAATAGGAACAGCAGACAACTACTTAAGCCTCAGAAATTCCACCAGCCACTACTGGTGTAACTAAGGCACTGTTGCTAAGAGACTGTAATTAGCAGGAAGCAGGAAGAAATTGGGAGTTTAACCTGGTGGAACCCCATCATCTCACAATGTCGTACGGTTCACTTGGCGAGACCTAGAGGGTTTGTGTAGGGTTTCATGGAAGCTTTCTGCAAGTTACTGCAATGTTTGTGACATAATTCAGCAGATGGCACTACCAGAGAAGGCTCCAGAAGTGTTCATCCCACTCCCCTGTCCACCTCTTCCTACGTATGCCCACGGAGAATCCCTAAGCCCAAAGATTGCATTATGACACTGGGTATACTAGAATAGGAAGCTCCTGCAAGCACCATCTATCCCAGGCACTGAGCGCCTCACACTCATTAGCGTATTTGTATTCCCGTCACCCCACGTGAGGTAGGAAAATCTGTTATCCACATTGTACAGATGGGGAACCGAGGCACACAGAGACTAAGGCCCAGCTCCTCAAAGGTATTTAGATGGCTAATGGGAGTGAGGCACCTAAATACCTTTCGAGGATCTGGACCCAAGTGACTTGCCCAGGATCAAGTCTGTGGCAGAGCAGGAAATTGTACCAAGATCCCCCAGGACCCAGGCTAGCGCCCTAATCACTGGACCCCTGGGTCCTACCATGAACCTAATGGATCTATTGTATGGTCTCTCGGCAAGGACCCATTTTGTGCACATGTGGTGTCCCCCTGAAGTCAGCAAGGCTCTTCAAGGTCCATGTGCGGAGTATTGGGGAGCCTTCAGCATTAGGCCAGCATCACACATTCATCTGCTGCTGTTTATAGATTTCACAGCTAAGCACTTGTGTCAAGAAGTCACAAGTTCCCCGCAGAGATCAGCCGCTTGAAAAAAGAAGGTGGAGTTCATTTTGGGAAGAACAGATGCAGCCTATCAGGAGAGGATTGATTTCATTTGATTATTGTAATTAGTTTGTACAGTCTGCAACCTTATTACCTGTTCAAGTCACATCATCCCCTCCCCCCCTTTGTTACTTAGCCTTCATTTCAGGGACTCAGCCTCTGCATCCATATTTGTATGTGGCATGATCAGTTGCCCAGGATCAGCTTGGAAATGAAATCTGAAAGGCATTATTTCAGAATGTGTGCACAGATGACAACTTGCCAGATCCATGTCTGCAATGGTAGGTCATTGCTTAGTATGCCAGGAAATGAGCATTTCTGGCTTGCCTGACTACCAGTTTAATATTCCTTGAAATCATGGACAAATGCAATGATTTTTCTGAATAAAAAGTACATTGTTTTAATGGGAGAGGGGAAAGAGTGAAATGCCTCACTAAAGGCCGTCATTTACTTTTCATCTTGGCCACTAAATGAAGGTGTGCCTTTTGTAGTTGTTTTCCCCACACATCCTCTGGAGAGCCCTAGCTTGAGTAAATACATTTGAACATAATCATATTAATAGATCAAAGGAAATGTACAATCTTATTGTAATAGGTTAATTGTTACTGGATCATTCTTACTGTTGATGGTCTACTGTACTCTGTCTCAGCAGTGAATTCAGACCTGCCTTCTAGTCCTAGCACTGGTTTTTGTTGTTATTTTAATGTTTGTTATTACTTCGCTATTTCATTTGGCAAGGTTGAAATCTGTCCACAGCACCTAATGCACAAGCAAGCTTTCTATTGCCAATAGCTGAACCTTACCACAATAGTGGTAAGCAGCATGCCTGGACTTTCTAGCCTCTGCATCCACATAAATAATGCATTCAACTTCCTGTAACTACAAGAATTCACAGAGTTTTTATTGGGGGAGGAGGAGAGGGGAGGAGATAGGGGATGGAAGGTGGTGGAAACAGCTGCAAGTAATTATTATTACTGATTAGACCCCAGCTGCATGGGTTTTTTTAATTAGCCAGTGTCTAACCCTCATGGATACATTGTGATATTTGTTAATGCTTGTTAAGTGTGGAAGGTTAAGGAATGAATTTTATTCTCTTCTGGCACACACATACGCTCAAAATCCCCTGCGCTCTTTTAGCAGAGCTAGTTATTGAAATTCTGGCAAGGAACGCTCATCCAGCAGCACAGCTCCAAACTTTGTATCTGATTGTTTCTTAATTATCTTGGTTTAATGCAGGTCATCTTAGATACTTGAAAAGCAGCTTCAGTGACTGTTTTATGTCCTGAAAAGGCTTAGCAGTGTTGCTTTCCTGTTCAACCCACTAACCAACGTGGTAAATGGATAGAAATGGATAGAAATGTAAATGCAGTGGGCACGTTATCCAGGTGGTGGTGACTGTCCCTGTTCCTCTCTCTAGCTCAATACCAGCCAACCCTGTAGTAATGTGAATGTCATGCTATGGGGGAAGAATAACTGCCTTTTTCCTATTGATGCTGTAAACCGTGAAATGCTAGTCCCTGTGCCAGACTGTGGAATGATATGTGCAATGCATACGGTACCAAAGATATAGCAGAGGGGAGATGCAGCAGAAAACACCGTTTAGCTATTCAGCTGAAGGTTTCAGATTAGAAACGTAACTATGATGATTTAGTTGGGAATTGGTCCTGCTTTGAGCAGGGGGTTGGACTGGATGACCTCCTGAGGTCCCTTCCAACCCTGATATTCTATGATTCTATGCAACAAGCCAAAATTGGTTAAAATACAGAGTGCTGACTAAGCATAAAATTCCCTTTGTCATTCTTACTTGACTGAATTTTAATTACTTGCTGGAAATCCACAAAGTTTTCCCTCCAGTGCCAAAAGAGTGATTCATTCATTTCTTGGCTTTGTGGGTAAAGTAAGAGACAAGTATTAAATATTAAATCTCCTTGATGATGCTGAGATTATGAGACATGCTAATGTCTGTTCTTATTGGAAGATTTGCAGTATACAGGTGCTATGCTGTTGAAATTATTTTAAGCAGAGAATATTTGGATTCAGCTACTTAAACACCATGAAGATGCATTTGGGTAGACATGTCCAGAACTGAGCTAGACAATATAATTGAATGGATATCGCGATTCAGGATGTTGTCGATTAAATTCAAATTTTGGAGGTATTTGTAGAAAGCTGTATATTGAACTAGCTCTTGCACTGAAATAATGATATTCTTTGCAAGTGAACTTCTGAAGCTTAGCAAATCTTGAATGTACGATTTTATTGCCAAGTTTAATCCACAAATATAAGCCTGCAATATGTTTATGTTTATAACTGTGGGAGGTGGGTTTAAGTTAGAAACATAGATAGCTGGGTTTGTGATGACCGGGAGAACCGCATGGTGACTTGCCTGCCTGGTGCCAAGGTTGCAGATCTCTCGAGGCATCTAGACAGATTTATGTGTAGTGCTGGGGAAGAGCCGGTGGTTGTGGTACATGTAGGTACTAATGACCTAGGGAAGGATAGGAGAGAGGTCCTGGAGGCCAAATTTAGGCTGCTAGGTAAGAGATTGAAGTCCAGGACCTCCATGGTTAGGCTCCACCTAACGAAGAGAGGGAAGAACATCTTCGCAAGCAGGCTGGCTAACCTAGTGAGGAGGGCTTTATACTAGGTTCACCGGGGGAAGGAGACCAAAGCCCTGAGGTAAGTGGGGAAATGGGATACCAGGAGGAAGCACAAGCAGGAGAGCGCAAGAGGGGAGGACTCCTGTCTCATACTGAGAAAGCGGGACGATCAGCGAGTTATCTTAAGTGCCTATACACAAATGCAAGAAGCCTGGGAAACAAGCAGGGAGAACTGGAAGTCCTGGCACAGTCAGGGAACTATGATGCGATTGGAATAACAGAGACTTGGTGGGATAACTCACATGACTGGAGTACTGTCATGGATGGATATAAACTGTTCAGGAAGGACAGGCAGGGCAGAAAAGGTGGGGGAGTTGCATTGTATGTAAGAGAGGAGTATGACTGCTCAGAGCTCCGGTATGAAACTGCAGAAAAACCTGAGAGTCTCTGGATTAAGTTTAGAAGTGTGAGCAACAAGGGTGATGTCATGGTGGAGAGTCTGCTATAGACCACCGGACCAGGGGGATGAGGTGGACGAGGCTTTCTTCCGGCAACTAGCAGAAGTTACTAGATCACAGGCCCTGGTTCTCATGGGAGACTTTAATCACCCTGATATCTGCTGGGAGAGCAATACAGCGGTGCACAGACAATCCAGGAAGTTTTTGGAAAGTGTAGGGGACAATTTCCTTGTGCAAGTGCTGCAGGAACCAACTAGGGGCAGAGCTCTTCTAGACCTGCTGCTCACAAACCGGTAAGAATTAGTAGGGGAAGCAAAAGTGGATGGGAACCTGGGAGGCAGAGACCATGAGATGGTCGAGTTCAGGATCCTGACACAAGGAAGAAAGGAGAGCAGCAGAATACGGACCCTGGACTTCAGAAAAGCAGACTTTGACTCCCTCAGGGAACTGATGGACAGGATCCCCTGGGAGAATAAAATGAGGGGGAAAGGAGTCCAGGAGAGCTGGCTGTATTTTAAAGAATCCTTATTGAGGTTGCAGGAAAAAAACATCCTTATGTGTAGAAAGAATAGTAAATATGGCAGGTGACCAGCTTGGCTTCACAGTGAAATTCTTGCTGATCTTAAACGCAAAAAAGAAGCTTACAAGAAGTGGAAGATTGGACAAATGACCAGGGAGGAGTATAAAAATATTGCTCAGGCATGCAGGAGTGAAATCAGGAAGGCCAAATCACACTTGGAGTTGCAGCTAGCAAGAGATGTTAAGAGTAACAAGAAGGGTTTCTTCAGGTATGTTAGCAACAAGAAGAAAGTCAAGGAAAGTGTGGGCCCCTTACTGAATGAGGGAGACAACTTAGTGACAGAGGATGTGGAAAAAGCTAATGTACTCAATGCTTTTTTTGCCTCTGTCTTCACAAACAAGGTCAGCTCCCAGACTGCTGCACTGGGCAGCATAGTATGGGAAGGAGGTAACCAGCCCTCTGTGGAGAAAGAAGTGGTTTGGGACTATTTAGAAAAACTGGACGAGCACAAGTCCATGGGGCCGGATGCGCTGCATCCGAGGGTGCTAAAGGAGTTGGCGGATGTGATTGCAGAGCCATTGGCCATTATCTTTGAAAACTCATGGCGATCGGGGGAGGTCCCGGATGACTGGAAAAAGGCTAATGTAGTGCCCATCTTTAAAAAAGGGAAGGAGGAGGATCCGGGGAACTACAGGCCAGTCAGCCTCACCTCAGTCCCTGGAAAAATCATGGAGCAGGTCCTCAAGGAATCAATTTTGAAGCACTTAGAGGAGAGGGAAGTGATCAGGAACAGTCAGCATGGATTCACCAAGGGCAAGTCATGCCTGACTAACCTAATTGACTTCTATGAGGAGATAACTGGGTCTGTGGATGAGGGGAAAGCAGTGGATGTGTTATTCCTTGACTTTAGGAAAGCTTTTGATATGGTCTCCCACAGTATTCTTGCCAGCAAGTTAAAGAAGTATGGGCTGGATGAATGGACTATAAGGTGGATAGAAAGCTGGCTAGATTGTTGGGCTCAACGGGTAGTGATCAATGGCTCCATGTCTAGTTGGCAGCCGGTATCAAGCGGAGTGCCCCAAGGGTCGGTCCTGGGGCCGGTTTTGTTCAATATCTTCATTAATGATCTGGAGGATGGCATGGACTGCACTCTCAGCAAGTTTGCAGATGACACTAAACTGGGAGGAGTGGTAGATATGCTGGAGGGTAGGGATAGGATACAGAGGGACCTAGACAAATTAGAGGATTGGGGCAAAAGAAACATGATGAGGTTCAACAAGGACAAGTGGAGGGCAACAAAAATGATTAGGGGGCTCTAGACTGTTCTCAGTGGTAGCAGATGACAGAACAAGGAGTAATGCTCTCAAGTTGCAGTGGGGGAGGTTTAGGTTGGATATTAGGAAAAACTTTTTCACTAGGAGGGTGGTGAAGCACTGGAATGCGTTACCTAGGGAGGTGGTGGAATCTCCTTCCTTAGAGGTTTTTAAGGTCTGCCTTGACAAAGCCCTGGCTGGGATGATTTAGTTGGGAATTGGTCCTGCTTTGAGCAGGGGGTTGGACTAGATGACCTCCTGAGGTCCCTTCCAACCCTGATATTCTATGATTCTGTGGTAGCATTCTCTGAAATGCTTCCAGTTCTACAAGCAGGGCCAGTTAGACAGGCCGAAATGCTGGGTCTCAGTGTGTGGATGAGACGATGGTGTAGGGAGGAGGGGTTTAGATTTATTAGGAACTGGGGAAACTTTTGGGAAAGGAGGAGCCTATACAGGAAGGATGGGCTCCACCTAAACCAAAATGGAACCAGATTGTGGCACTTAAAATTAAAAAGGTCATAGAGCAGATTTTAAACTGAGGGCTGGAGGAAAGCCGACAGGTGCTGAGGAGCACGTGGTTCGGACAGAGACATCCCTTAGGGGAGGATCTATTAAGGAGATTCTCTATGTCCTAGTAAGGAGGAGAGAATGGAAGATAAAACACAGGTAGGATCTGATGAGAAACAGTCAAATGAAAAAAAGTCTCACTCAATTACATCATGTAATGGGAGACAGCTAAAAAGTGACAAGTTTTTAAAGTGCTTATATACCAATGCTAGAAGTCTAAATACTAAGATGGGTGAACTAAAGTGCCTTGTATTAAATGAGGATATTGATATAATAGGCATCACAGAAACTTGGTGGAATGAGGATAATCAATGGGACACAGTAATACCAGGGTACAAAATATATCGGAAGGACAGAATAGGTCGTGCTGGTGGGGGAGTGACACTATATGTGAAAGAAAGTGTAGAATCAAATAAAGTAAAAATCTTAAATGAATCAAACTGTATCATAGAATCTCTATGGATAGAAATTCCATGCTCTAATAATAAAAATATAGCAGTAGAGATATATTACCGACCACCTGACCAGGATGGTGATAGTGACTGTGAAATGCTCAGGGAGATTAGAGAGGCTATTAAAATAAAAAACTCAATAATAATGGTGGATTTCAACTATCTCCATACTGACTGGGTACATATCACCTCAGGATGGGATGCAGAGATAAAGTTTCTTGATATCTTAAATGACTGCTTCTTGGAGCAGCTAGTCTTGGAACCCCATAAGAGGAGAGGCAATTATTGATTTAATCCTAAGTGGAGCACAGGATCTGGTCCAAGAGGTGAATATAGCTGGGCTGCTTGGTAATAGTGACCATAATATAATTAAATTTGTTGCGGGGAACACTGTAGCATTTAATTTCAGAAAGGGGAACTACACAAAAATGAGGAGGTTACTTAAACAGAAATTAAAAGGTACAGCACCAAAAGTAAAATCCCTGCAAGCTGCATGGAAAATTTAAAGACACCATAACAGAGGCTCAACTTAAATGTATCCCCCAAATTAAAAACATAGTAAGAGAACCAAAAAAGAGCCACTGTGGCTAAACAACAAAGCAAAAGAAGCAGTGAGGCATCCTTTAAAAAGTGGAAGTTAAATCCTAGTGAGGAAAATAGAAAGGAGCATAAACTCTGGCAAATGAAGCATAAAAATATAATTAGGAAGGCTAAAAAAGAATTTGAAGAACAGCTAGCCAAAGACTCAAAAAGTAATAGCAAAAAAAATTGTAAGTACATCAGGAGCAGGAAGCCTGCTAAACAACCAGTGGGGCCACTGGACGATCGAGATGCTAAAAGGAGCTCTCAAGGATGATAAGGCCATTGTGGAGAAACTAAATGAATTCTTTGCATCAGTCTTCATGGTTGAGGATGTGAGGGAGATTCCCAAACCTGAGCCATTTTTTTAGGTGACAAATCTGAGGAACTGTCCCAGATTGAGGCGTCACTAGAGGAGGTTTTGAAACAAATTGATAAACTAAACAGTAATAAGTCACCAGGGCCAGATGGTATCACCCAAGAGTTCTGAAGGAACTCAAATGTGAAATTGCAGGACTACTAACTGTAGTCTGTAACCTATCATTTAAATCAGCTTCTGTGCCAGATGACTGGAGGATAGCTAATGTGATGCCAATTTTTAAAAAGAGCTCCAGAGGTGACCCTGGCATTTACAGGCTGGTAAGCCTGACTTCAGTACCGGGCAAACTGGTTGAAACTATAGTAAAGAACAAAATTGTCAGATACATAGATGAACATAATTTGTTGGGGAATAATCAACATGGTTTTTGTAAAGGAAGATCATGCCTCACCAATTTAATAGAATTCTTTGAGGGGGTCAACAAGCATGTGGACAAGGAGGGTCCAGTGGATATAGTGTATTTAGATTTTCAGAAAGCCTTTGACAAGGTCCCACACCAAAGGCTCGTAAGCAAAGTAAGCCATCATGGGATCAGAGGGAAGGTCCTCTCATGGATTAGTAACTGGTTAAAAGATAGGAAACAAAGGGTAGGAATAAATGGTCAGTTTTCAGAATGGAGAGAGGTAAATAGTGGTGTCCCCCAGGGGTCTGTTCTGGGACCAGTCCTATTCAACATATTCATAAATGATCTGGAAAAGGGGGTAAACAGTGAGGTGGCAAAATTTGCAGATGGTACAAAACTACTCAAGATAGTTAAGTCCCAGGCAGACTGTGAAGAGCTGCAAAAGGATCTCTCAACACTGGGTGACTGGGCAACAAAATGGCCGATGAAATTCAATGTTGATAAATGCAAAGTAATGCACATTGGAAAACATAATCCCAACTATACATATAAAATGATAGGGTCTAAATTAGCTGTTACCACTCAAGAAAGTGATATTGGAGTCATTGTGGATAGTTCTCTGGGGGGAAAAAAGCGAACAGAATGTTGGGAATCATTAAGAAAGGGATAAATAATAAGACAGAAAATATCATATTGCCTCTATATAAATCCATGGTATGCCCACATCTTGAATACTGCGTGCAGCTGTGGTCGCCCCATCTCAAAAAAGATATATTGAACTTGGAAAAGGTTTGGAAAAGGGCAACAAAAATTATTAGGGGTATGGAACGGCTGCCGTATGAGGAGAGATTAATAAGACTGGGAGTTTTCAGCTTGGAAAAGAGACGACCAAGAGGGGATATGATAGAGGTCTATAAAATCATGACTGGTGTGGGGAAAGTAAATAAGGAAGTGTTATTTACTCCTTCTCATAACACAAGAACTAGGGGTCACCAAATGAAATTAATAGGCAGCCCGTTTAAAATAAACAAAAGGAAGTATTTTTTCACACAATGCACAGTCAACCTGTGGAACTCTTTGCCAGAGGATGTTGTGAAGGCCAAGACTATAACAGGGTTCAAAAAAGAACTAGATAAGTTCATGGAGAATAGGTCCATCAATGCTATTAGCCAGATGGGCAGGGATGGTGTCCCTAGCCTCTGTTTGCCAGAACCTGGGTATAGGCAACAGGGGATGGATCACTGGATGATTACCTGTTCTGTTCATTCCCTCTGGGGCACATGGCATTGGCCACTGTTGGGAGACAGGATACTGGGCTAGATGGACCTTTGGTCTGACCCAGTATGGCCGTTCTTATGTTCTTAAGTTGTAAAAATGCTTCCATCTAGCACTGGTTGCAAAGCCTTGATTTTCTTTTTTAAGCTTCCCCATGGAATAATTATGCAGTATGTATATCATATATCCCCATACAGAGTTGAGTCCCTTTACCCTATTTACATCAGTTTTCAAGGAATCTCTAAATTGAGCTGGGGGGGGGGGTAAATCAGCCCCTAAAGATGGTGGAGGAGGAGCAGAAAAACACTTTTGCCCTCATCCTCGAGTTCTTTGTTAAGAACTTTATTTGGTGCAGAGCCTGCTGAGCGAACTGTAGGTGCTGTTTTTGTCATCTTTTTCTGAGGTTTAGTAGCAGGGAAGAAAGGCCCAGTGGTTAGAGCGCTAGCCTGGCACTCTGGAGACAAATTCCTGCTCTGCCACAGGCTCCCTGTATGGTCTTGGGTGAGCCACTTAGTGTCTTTCTGTGCCTGAGCTGTAGAGTGGGGATCCCAGCACTTTGCTAACTCACAGAGCTGCGTTGTGAGGATAAAAACGTTAAAGACTGTGAACCACTCTGATGCTACAGCACTGGGAGAGATGAGAAGAATACTGTTCTCAAGTAAAACACATGCGGTGTGCTCGTCTCTCTCCCACTGCTTACTCTCCTAGGCAGAAGGCATGAGTTGGGTGCTTTATATTTCTTGTGTTAAACTGCCTGCTCATTTCCTGAATGCTACTTTACCATATAATTCCCCGGATTAATTTTTCCATTGGACAATTCCAGTATTCAACACAGTCTGAGCCTGTGTATACATCAGCTGGGCAATTTATTGCCATTGATTAAAGCTCCTGAAATTCATGTTTAATGTCATATTCCTGAGTCACAGGGAGTGCCACAAACTCAGCTTCTGATTAGGATGAAAGAGACTCAGTGTCTCACATTTCACTGGAGGATGAGGAGAGTCCGAAGACCCTTTTGTTCCCATGAAATAACAGCCCATCTGATTGCATCTTTCTGTTACAATTACCTGCAGCAAACATTGAAATGATTAACATTTCTTGAGAGAACCCGTAGTTTTTAGTAAAGCACGTTTCTGTAAACCACAGTGATTGCCCTTAAAGAGTCTGCATTCTGCCAATGGATAATATATGAGTATACGCTGTATGTATAGATGATTCCACAGTAAAGTCATGTGCATGCTGGGATGAACATTAACCTTTCAAGTGCACTGACATTCATAATGACTGGTCTGCAGGTTTCTGATAAATATATGGTGTTGTGATTGCCCCCAGCTGACACGCTTCCGGGTACACGTTCGAGAAGGCTCGTTGAACGTTGCTTCCTATCTTTTATTATGCACATCACAAGGGAATGTATTAGTCTTCACAAAGGGACCCCACTGAAGTTGAGCACATGCTTAAGTGCTGTGTCAGATTAGGGCCTATATGTGTTTAGCACTAAAGCTTTCCTGCCTTTTCCTTAAAGGAGATGCACGTACCAAAAACCATAGGTGAGAAAAAAAGTACAGATTTCCAGCACAGCTGTCCTCCCAATAACATGGGGCGATGGCAGAGGGAGGGGGAGGGGTCAGCTATGTGTGCATGGGAGAAAGCAGGATTCATGGGACATCTGCTTCTCTCTCTCTCTCTCTCTCTCTCTCTCTCTCTCTCTCTCTCTCTGTAGTTGGTCAGGAAGTAGACAGAACCTTCACTCCACCCCCGAGCATGCACTGTCCAGAAGTCATCTGCACCTGCAAAAGGGCTGTCATGAATTCCTTCCCATGGCCCCTTCTTAGAGCAAGGTGGGAGCAGGGAAGGAATTGTGACTCCCTGTAGATAGATGAAGCCCAGCTCCCTGGACCAGAGCCCAATCCAGCCATTTTAAAGAGGGCTGGACCACACCTGGGCCTATAAAGGGCTGCTAGTAGGCAGCTGGGGAGGGAGGGATGAGACAGGCGGAGGAGCCTCAGAGGGGAAGTCACACTGGAGTGGAGCTAGCGCCTGCGGTGGGTCCCGGGAGCAAAGGGCTGGGGGCTCAGGGGAACAGCCCTGTGACTGCTGCTCCAGGAGGGGAGCAGAACTGGCTGAGGCTAGGAAGCTTGCAGGAGCTGGAGGGCTGGAGACCCCTTGGAGGAGTGGCCCTGAAGCCTGTCACTGAGGATTGAGTTAAGACTGTGTTCTGCTTGTCTGATAACCTCTGTTGTGAAAATAAACCTCCTTGAAGAGCCGAGCACATGGTTTGGAGCCGGGGAGAAGCGACAGCCCTGGTGACACTCCCATTCAGAAAAATGATGTCTTCTGTACATGACAGCTAGGCTCAGGTTGGTCTCGCTTTTAGCTTTTGCAGTTCCAGTGGAGGTCTTTCAGAGAAATAGGATTTCTCCTTATGCATTTTTTGTGTGGGAGTGTTTAATGGAGCTCTTTGAAATTCTCAGAGGTTCAGATGGCTGGAATTAGTCCCTGGGGAGATGGATTAGTGGGCAGAGTACAGGTGAGCCATCAAAGGTGCATGACAAATGGATCTACCATGTGGTCCCCCAATTTATCACATGGATATCCCTTTATGTATACATATTGATACACACACAAGTTGATACATTTTGGAGAGAGGGGGTAACTGCTGTCAGTGTTGATATGCATTGGGCATTCTTGGTGGTTTTTGATGATCTCCATCTTCTAAATGCTGCATTTATTTAATTGGAAGAAAGTGGCCCATAATCAATGAGAGGGATCCTTTTAATCTTAATCATCAATCCCTTATTAATGAATGTGCAGCTTTTTAATCCTCCTAGTTATACTGTTTTCAATTTCTCCGTGTATGGAAAAAATGGAATGAAATACAAATTGATAGAGTGGTTCCCTGTATTAATACCACAAGAGCACATTGTTGCTCGTGTCTGTTTGAAAGTTCCAAGAGTGCAATGCATGGAATGAAGTCACTTTGCCCAAACCAGTATTTTGCTACTAACCATCATCCATTCTCAACCTGTGACTCAACATGTCCAACTGTAACATACAGTACATCTGCCCATGAGCACATACTTTGTCTCTTAGGGGCCTGATGCTTCCCAGAATGTAGTGTACTCTTAGGGGATCCACGTAGGGAATATGATGAATTAAAGTGAGGGTGTAGCAGCTGGATATTTCAAATCAGATTACCCTGATGCTATGAGTAATAAGGCTTATCAGGCCTAATTTATAAAACCATAAGCAGGTTTGGGCCTGGTTAGTACATGGATGAGTGACCACCTGAGAATAATGTTACTCGTTGCTTTACTTTGCTGACAGTGGATATTCTTCATGGTGATTATCTATTTATTTATACTTTATTTTGAGAAATGTTTTATGTACATTTGTGGCTTGCTGGAGGATGATTCTCTATAGTGTGACATTCTGTGGCCTGTGCTATGCAGGAGGTCAGACTAGAAGGGTGACTTCTAGCCTTAAAATGTATGGAAGCCACGTTAGACACCTATTCAGTCAAAAGGACAGATACAGCCTCTACCAACTCTTCTGCTCGCTTCCCCCCATCTCAGTCTTAATTATTATTTTTTCTCTCTTCTTCTTAAGAACTTACAGCAGTGAAGGGATTTATATTAAATTTACCGGCAAAATGCACCCCCAATACAAAAATATTTTGCAAACTTCTAAGTTCAAGTCTGCCATTTATTACATGGCAGGAGTCCAGTCACAGTCACACAGTAGCTTCATTGACATGGAACCTTTTCCTCTTGGCCAAAGAGACCCAAGTCATGTACATACGCAGAATTATGACTGTGCACAGGGAGTTAACCTAAGGAGACCCTTGCCTAGCCTATTCTTACGATTTGTTACCAATGGGTTAGTTTGGTTAACTTCTGCACCTGCAAGCTATAGACAAGTCACCCAGACTCACTTACCTTCTCCTTTCATGGTCTCCATTCCCATTAACCCATTGTTGGTTTAACTCCCCAGCTGCTCATCTCCTCTAGCCTGCAACAGAACCATGTTAAAACAATATACATCTTTCCTAGTATGGTAATGCAGGAATGAAAAGCCAAACCTTGCAGCTACCGGAGGGAATGTTCAAGCTATTTGGGGAAAAAGGCACTAACAAGGGAGAGAACGCCTTCAGTAGCAAATCTGTACCTGGACTTATGCATGTACAGAAAGACTGTAACCCAGAGACCATTCCCTTGCAGTAGCTACCAAAAACAGCCTATAGGGAGAAAGCACCAAACGGCAAGAAATTCCCTCCCACTCCCCAGGTGAAGCGAGATAAGGCGTACTAGTGTGCCTCCTGTTCCAATTCCTTCCTTTTTCAGAGCCTTACCTTAGACCTTAGCACGTTGGGCTACCCACATTTGCCATCCTTGCCTATCAACTGCCGTTCTCTCCAAATCTTCCCATTTTTCCAAATCTTCCCATCTTACCCATTAGCCAGGATGGGTAAGGAATGGTGTCCCTAGCCTCTGTTTGTTAGAGGGTGGTGATGGACAGCAGGAGAGAGATCACTTGATCATTACCTGTTAGGTTCACTCCCTCTGGGGCACGTGGCATTGGTCACTGTCGGTAGACAGAGTACTGGGCTGGATGGACCTTTGGTCTGACCCAGTATGGCCATTCTTGTGTTATTATGTTCTTATGTTCATGTTGAGGTGCTTGATGCGGTTCAGAACTGATTGTTTCCATGTTATTTGCGGTCTTCCTCTCTTTCTTCTTGCGTTTTCTGGCTTCCATTCAAGGGCCGTATTTGGTAAGTGTTCTTTTTCCATTCCTCAGCACATGTCCTAGCTACTGATGTCGTCTTTTGTAGATTATTTGTGAGTGGGTGCCTTGACCAGTAATTTTTCTGGCCCAGACTAATCGCTTCTCAAAGCTAGAATTACAGCACTCAGGCAGATTTGTCCCCTGGCCCGGGTTCCATGCGTGGAGCAGGGCCAGAAACGCAGAGTGGGAGAGGATGCAGACTTTGCTCCCTGGGCTCCAGTTCCCATGCAGAAGCTCGTTGGCACAGAAGACATTAATGGAGCCCTGACGGTCCACAACTAGGGTGTGGTGAGGGAGGGCAGTGGGGTTTGTTAAACCTCGGGGGTGTGGGAGGGCTAGGGGGATTGAGTGGGTGATGAGAGGAGCAGTGCAGTTGGCTAGGCGGGAAGGGGATCATGTGAGGGAGGATAGGAACTGAGAGCTACTGCTAATGCTGAGGAGGCAGACAGTGATCCAGGTCTAGTGGTGCTGTGATGTAAGGGACCTGCAGTCAAGAGCAGGGAGAAGCTGGACCAACGGTGGGGGTTACTGCAGCTTGGAGGGGAGGCAGGCCTGTTGTGATGCTGCTGAAGCAGGCAGCAGGAGGGGTTTGCGTCTAGACGAGCAAAGTGCTGAGATAGTGCAGACAGGCAGGGCCTTGGCATGTGGAGGAGTAGCTGAAACAAATGAGGAGCTACAGTGAGTTACTCTGTTTTTTGCCAGTCATGTTCAGCAGCTGCAGTGATGCGCTGCAGGCTGAGCTTTTATCACAGCTCCCTCCCTCCTGCCCCACCCCACCTTCGCACAACCCTGCTCCCAGTGCCCCGGAACAGACAATCCCCCAGCAGGAGCAGGCCGCCTAGCGAGCAGGAGAGAGCTGCGTGCGCTGTGTAGCGCCTGTCTGCACCGTGGTGTGCTACTCTTCAGCAGAGGGTTGCGGCTGAGGTGGGCAGTGGGGACTCCCCCAGCGTTTGTAAGAGAGCTTGTTCTAACAGATATGTGTGAGAGTCTCACAAAGCGCGGCCTGAGCAACAATTTCGAATGAGTGTGGACATGTCACGCGGATTGAAAACCTGGTGGAAGGGCTGAAAATAAATGGCCAGGCCAAGCGCACTGAATTAGAGCTTGACGTACAGTGGGGCCCTAGTGGTTTTCAGCTTGCGGTGTGGTGGTAAAGGAAAAACAACGGGCTCTTGGGCTACAGGGG
Source organism: Emys orbicularis (assembly GCF_028017835.1). Classification (NCBI taxonomy): domain Eukaryota; kingdom Metazoa; phylum Chordata; order Testudines; family Emydidae; genus Emys; species Emys orbicularis. The sequence continues at coordinate 130,243,141 of NC_088688.1, read as the reverse complement.
TGTCACAGCATGAGCAAAGGAGGTGATCGTCCCTTTTTACACCCTCCATAGAACTAGACATTATTTATCAATTAACGACATGGCACTTGGGAGCCTGCCCCTACCACATTCACATCTGGTCATCTCCGCACCAGAGAGATGTCAACAGAGAGGAGAAAACTGAGAGAAGAGCAACGGAAACGATGAATAGGGTAGAGGGAAAGATTCAGAGAACTAAACGTATGTAGTTTTCCTCGAAGGCAGCTCCATGTGGGGGAATACGGTAAGGGGTTACATGGATTTGGAGGGATCCAGGTGTGCAAAAGGGTCATAGTTATGGGTAATAAGAAAGCAAGATTTGGAAAAAAGTTAGGCCGAATAAAAAAAAAATCCAGTGGTGAGATGCATTAGAAGACGTGTATAAGATACTCAAACGTCATGGTCCTCATCTGTAGAATGAGGATAATACTCCCTATCTTACAGTGGCAATGTAAAGTGTGTGATTCATTGCCATTTGGGAAGTATTTTGCTATACTTGCCGAAAGATGCAGTATTGATGCAACGTATTATCAGCTAGTTAATGCAAAGGTAAAAAGCTAAGCAACTCTATGTGATCAAAGGCAATCATTCTGACAAAGGTTTCTGATCACATCATAAACCTTAAGACCAGATCCCACAATGGAATTACAGCCTTAGATTGTTGATTATATTTTTATAAAGAATGTTGCTATCAGCTGTGGGGTTTTTTTTTAATGTAACCATGGGTCTCTCCCCAGACTCTCACGTATTGTTCTGCCATGTACTATTGTATAGTTCAGTGGTTCTCAACCCACGCACTTGCAGCCCAATCAGCACAGAGCTGCGGCCCATGTGTCATCCTCAGGGCCACACAGGTAGAATATATATTGTGTGGATGCCACCCACATAACACAGAGAGAGCTGCATATGCAGCCTGCAATGGTAAATAGGTTGAGAACCACTGCTATAGTTGGTCAAACAAAGATACTCTGCATGGATGTGTTTCTGGAAGGTGCTGAGTACTTTGGACTCCCATTGTCTACTGCTGTAACATTTTGGCATTGTCTAGCTTATGAGAGCTTGGTTTCTGAGCCTTAATGCTCAATTTGTTTTCATTTAAGAGGAAGTATTTGATAAACATAGCTGAGCGCAGACCCCTATTGGTTTAATTTAATATACTGGGACAAAGTCATTCCTGGTATAATTCCTTTGACACCAGTTGATTTTCACCAGGTATAAATGTGTCCCAGTGGCACCAAAGAAACTGCTGGTGGTGTTCAATCTCGATAAACAGCAGATCACCCATGGAACTACCTCAGTGTCAATAAACCTAGTTTATACAAAGATTAGTTACCCTTACCCTGAGGTCTTGGTGGGAGTTAGTTATTTTTAACTACCATGAATAAATAAAAAGGAAACTAGTCACTAAGTAACATTCGAAACAAGAAGCAAAGCCAGGACAATTCAGAGGGACTGATTCTTTGTTTCCTTGCACCTTGTACCATCGTTCGTACCAGTGTAAAATGGGTGTAAAACGCTGCCAAGTCACTGCTGGAAATGATGGCACAAGGCGGAGGGGGGGGGCTGATAATCAGAGCCCCTTTTCTCATTGTATATGTTAATATTATGCCACATAAAGGGCTTGATTCTGATCTCCATTACACCATTATAACTCTATTGACTTCAGTGAAGCTGCTCCTTGATTTATGCTAATTTAAGTGAGGCACGAATTAGCACCATAGGACGTAATAAATCTTTGCAATACAGAGAAACAATGGGCCAAGTTAAGAACAGAGCAGAAGCTTTTTTAATGCTGGATTTCCTTGATCTTTGTCAATTTCAAGCAGAACCTAAACATTGTATTTTCTATATCAGTTACAAACTAGCTCTTGAGAGATTGATTTTCTTTTAAGAATGTTAAATTTATTTCCAAAACAGAATTTAAAAAGCTGATGCAATCCCCGTCTCCATAATAACTTACAGGCAAATTTGTCAAAGATTTAAATGATGTTTTTTTAAAATATTCGTTTCCCTAAGATGCATCACCTTATTGTTAGAGAGTTAAACTTATTAGAGTGATTGGGAAGGAATGCTATCTCTACGCGTCAGGCAGGAAGAAACTGCAGTAGAAAAGCCTACTTCCCTTGGGAGAGATCAGATATCAGACTTGCTGAGCATCGGGTCCAACCCATAAGCCTACCATCTACACCCCCATCTCAGCTTTGTTAGATTGCTGTAATCGATTACCATCTTCTTCTGACCAAACAGTGGAAGGAAGAGAGACAGAGAGAGAGAGAGAGAGCGCATAACTGCTGCCTGCCTGCCTCCCTTTGATTTGATGGCCTTTATTCCTTCTAATTGGATAAAATAGGAAGTCACTAGCAGTCCTGTGTTGCTGGGTGTACTGATTTCACTCAAAGCAGTCCTGCAGAGGGGCGGGAGTGGGGAGAGAAAGGGGAGAGGGAAACAGACTGTGAGGGAGGAGAGGGGGAAAAAAGAGGAGGAAAGTGAGCGAGTGCTCAAGAAGGACAAAGAGGAGGGGGTGGGGGGAAGAAGGGAGTTACCACCCTCCTGGCATTGCTCTTCCTTTCAAACCTCTGTGTAATGATATTGTTTGCAGTGATGCTCAGAGAGCAGGCACCTGCTGCTCTGTAATGATTCAGCCTCTTTCAGCCGTCGCTTTAACACAACAGGATGCTGTTGCTACTGTCACTGTTACCTCTGCCGCTGCTGCCGCCGTTGCGGCTGTTCCTGATTTTGCTTTTGCTTCTGCTGCATGACAATTGTTTTCTTCATCTAAGCAGACACCAGCCTCAGATGCTCAAGGTGAGGAGCCAGCCTTTCGCTCTGGGCTATTGGTTCACTTAATCCAACAATTTGTGCTTTGTTTGGTGCGGTTCTCCCACCTTGCACCACCCCCAATGCTCCCCTCGGACGAGCTGGGATGGCTTGAGAGGCATTGAAGGAATTATAAAAGTGGCCAGGAAATGGGAGCTAAATAATTACTAAGCAACTCTATTTCTTGTTTAATAGGAGAGGGGTTTTTTATTTTTATCCTCTCCCAGTTCAGATGATGTTCTTGAACTTGGACTCTCTACTGACTCCCACTGTATGATTTTTTTCCAGAGTTGGGTGATTTGATTTTTGCCCGTCTCATAATAATGGACTGTGATAGAGTTAAGGCCTTTTGGAGGTGAGCTGGTTGAGATTTTTATGCTTAAATATGTCTGAAGTATCTGCAGAGGCTTTTCCCCACTCCTCGACTCAGCTGAACCCTGCTGCATCTCTCGAAGGGCTCCCAGCTGAGGACAACATGTCAGGGATGCAAACAGAGGACGGGAGGGTCCAGGGTATAGCAGGCCTTGCCGCTACTTGCTGCGTGTGCCTGGAGGCAGAGCGATTGAGGGGCTGCCTCAACTCTGAAAAGATCTGCATCGTCCCTATCCTGGCTTGCCTGCTCAGCCTGTGCCTCTGCATTGCTGGCCTCAAGTGGGTGTTTGTAGACAAAATTTTTGAGTATGATTCTCCTACCCACCTAGACCCTGGGAGGATAGGGCAAGACCCAGTGATTTCAGTGGAACCTACTGCTCTGTCTGCTTGGGTGCCTTCAGTGGTGCATACCTCACCTTTCCCAGTACCGAGCCCTGAAACCAAGGTTGAAGTTACAGTGCAAGCTGATAGTTCGCTAGTGCCCTCCGAGCCTTTCCTCTTGCCTTCTCTGCATAACCGTGTCTTAGATTTTTCATTGTTGTCCTCCGCCGCACCTTCCTTCCCTCCGCCCACGCTGGAGCCTGAGGTGAGAGAGGCTACCACCCTGTCTCAGGCACAAACAACAGAAACTAATCTCCAAATCGCTCCAAAACTTTGTAAGTAGCAGCTAATTTTTTTCTTCCACAAAGGACTTTGATTGTTCTGTATCTTTTCCTTGAATCTGACATTGCATGTTAAGTTTGAATAAACTGAGAGAGGTACAGGGGTGGATCACAAGCTCTCTGAAACTGTTGCTAAATAGACATGATGGTTGTACCAGAAAGGATATTTTTTAAAGACATATATCCTGACCAGTTATCAAGAGGCAAGTCTTCACAAGTTATTTCATTGCATACATTATACAAAAGGATGAATCACTTTATTTACATTTTGATTGGTATCTTTTTCATGTAATTTAGCCTGCCATTTCAGTGATCAATTTGATTTGCATATTGCTTTGAGTCCCCTATATTTGTTAATATCATTGTCCTGTCTCTAAAGCACTTCTATTTCCTCTTTCTTGTCTTGCATTGCTGATAAATGCCCCTGCCATCTTCCTGAAGCAGTCAGTGAGTGCAGTGAGACAGGGCTACAGTACATTTGTAGCAGCTCTCGCCATTCCAGAGTTGTTAATGTAGCAATTACAATTATGGCTATTTTTTCATTCAGGGCTCATTACAGTTTTTTTTTCTTCCTCCTCAAGGGTTTGACGCTGCAAAACCATACTCATGAGTGTTGTCTCATTGATTTAGCTAGAATGACTTGGTTAAGGAGCTCATACATGTAGAATGGGGCCCTGAATTAGCCTTTTACAAATCAAGCTTCTGGAGAAATTTCTCTGTGCTCATTGTAAAACATCTAAGTAATTTCTTGCTGGACTAGGATGTATTGGATGTTTCATTGTAACCTGTCAGATGGGAGCAGGTTAGGCCGGACGGCTTGTGATCTCTGTAACTCTTGTAACTGTGCTAGAGTCCAGGCCGGGTATCCACAATTGAGGTCTCCAGTGGTTAAAACTGGCAATAAATTTTGCAAGCTTGCTTAGGAGAACCTCTAGTCTCCTTCCTTTGTGCCCTTCCTAAACCACTGCAGGCTGATGCCTTGGTGATTCGTATGTACTTGGCCTCATCCTGTTTCTATTGAAATCAATGAGAGTTTTGCCACTGAATCCAGCTTTGAAGCATGCTCAGACTCAATGTCGGCATCAGGAGCACCGTTTACTCTTCCAGTAGTCATCTTGGGGTTAGTTATGTTTTATATTAGACTATATCATGAGCCAGATCCTCAGCTGGTGTACGTAGGTGTACCTCCATTGACTTGACTCATGGCCCAGTTAGTATAACGTCAAATGAAGTTCCAACAATATTGAAAGGAAAATTTAAAGATAAAAATGTATAACCCTGTGTAGCCTTTTGCTTCAGTAATGCATCCATCAGGGCCTGCTGTTAGATGGAGAGTCAATTTTCTGAGAATAAGAGCCTGATAAGAAAACACGGGTGTGCAGTCAAACAAAAGCTTTATTTGTCTAGTTGGGCGACTATGGATTAAGTTATTGGGACCAGCTTTTGCAACAGTGACAAAGGGTTTTTTCCCTCCCAGAAGTCATTAGCACAGCAACTCCTTTTTGTAGCCGTATCATTTACAAATCTCATAAGTATCATTAAAGGTGTGACAGATGTCACTGCAGTCACCACCTCTTTGCACCGGGCAAAGTGACCTGAGAACGCCATCCCGCTGCAGCGGCTTGCGGGTGGGGATGGGGGTGGGAGGAATCAAAAGCAGCTTCTGAAAAACAGCAACATACCACCCTGCAAAATTCAACATGGAAGAGCTGGTTGGCCCTCACTGGATCACTCAGAGTCTGAAGTAAATGAAAAAAGACTAGCTGGTGAGCAGCCACAGGCAACAAGCCATTATCTGCATTCAGATCCACTCACAGCTGGGAAATAAATGGCTGTCCGGGAATTAATTTTTTTAGATAAATATCTACTAAGTGTGTTAAGGGATCTGACTTCCACATAGATCTTGATAGAAAGGCAAGAGGGGGTTGGCAATTGATTTTGTTTGGTTTGCACTGAGTGGGAAAGATTTACTGCTGCCTAAAAGCGTATGGGTAGCAAGTTCTGAAGCTTCAAGCAGCTGCAGCTCCTTGAATCCCTGTGGAAATAAGGGTGGGAAGGCAGGTTGCACAATATCTGCCACAGAGTTGAAAGAGGCCTGAGGTTTTTTAAACTGCATTTCGAACATAGTCTATGTTATGCCCAGCAAAAGTTAGAGGGATAAACAAGAAACGGCACTGAAACTTTATTCTTTATGAACAGTTGTGTCAAGTATAAAATTCTGGGAATGGTGTCTCAGGAAGTAACGTCTGTAAATTGGATTGGCCTTACGGCATCTCACCCTCTCTCCTTTTTCCGGCATGACTAGGTAATTTATTCAGAAAAAGCATGTGAGCTTTCCCTTTGCACTGATGATTTTTCATCCAGGACTAAGTAAGAGCTTAGTGGCTCCTATTCTGTGACTTCAGTATCATTTCTGAACCAGACCCTTCAGGGCACTTTAGAATCCTTTTCTCCTCTTCCCTTTTCTATCTAACTCAGCACATTCTGTTTAGAGCTATACCCTTCAAGGGCAGAGTCTGTGGAGGGCTAATTGCTTCTTTATCCTGGAATCTGGGAGAGAGCAGGAGAGAGACAATCCTAGTAATGGTGTCAGCTGTGTTAGTCCCAAGCCCAGTCTACCTTGTGTTATTATACGTTGTGTTCTCCCAGTACAGAAATTGGGCCTTTCCTCCCTTTGTGGCTTCCCATTTTAAATGGTCATTTTTCCTTTGCTGATACAGAAAACAGAAGCAAACATTTTTAAGTGTCCACGTGTATGAGGCATGTCAGTTTCAGCTAAATTATATGTGTGAATGTTTCATTTAGGTGCGGTCTATATAATATTATGCCTAAGAGGTGTAGATCTTATGACTAGGAATACAGTGCAGGAACTAAATTATATTTTTTCTCTTTAAGTGCAATCCTGCAGCAACGCATCACGTACTCTAATGATTATGTTTCCATAGTCCTCTAATGGGTATGTTTTCATAATAATTGTTTTGTTTATAGCTGCATAATACCTAAACTATTCCTCCCTCCTGATAGATCTTTAAGCTGCTTTCACTTTCCACTTAAATGGATTGTGCCCAAACCAATTAAGTTCTTAAACCTATTCATGTGAGCAAAATTGATAATTTGCAAGTGAAGGTAGAGGATAAATTGTAGCTAGAAAGCTGTGGTGCTAGTCTTAAGATCTCAGTAACATTCGAGTTAGAGCCCTAGGTTTATAGCTCCTCTAGACAGCCACAGAGTCTGGTTCATCACTTCCTTACACCTTGGCCTGACTTTTTGTAGCCCTGCATTTTGCGTAGTCAATTGCATCAATGCAAAGTAACCGTAAAACACTCAGATTCTGACTTTGCACTAGTGAAAAGGACAGTATTAGGTGCAAGGCAACAGCGAAATGGGCCCCATCGCTCTGATTTGGTGGTATTTAACACTCCCTTTGCACGAGTGTAATTGACTGCGCAAAGTGGGTCAAATTCTGCTCTCAGGTTGCATCACTTTAAATCAGAAGTAAATCCATTTTGCTGGAGCAGCTTAGATTAATATATCAGCAGAGCTGAGCGCATCATTTGGTGCAAGATCGGGAACCTGCCGGCAGACATCTTGCATGGCACTGCAGAGCTGCTTGAGTTCATCCCAGGCAGGCCCAGCCGACACGGCGCCTTTGTCTTTTTATCTTTTCATTTTTGTTTTCCTCCGTCAGCTTAGTTGATTTAGTCTCTTCTGACATTTCTGCCGCTTGAGATGCCTGGTTTGACATTTCTGGATGAAGTGCTGCCTCACTGTGACTAAAAACCTGGGCTCTTCATGGCAGAATGGCTCTTCCTTGTGTCTCCACTCTTACACACACTGAGCTGGCATAGCCAAGTGGTCAGCCTATGGAACTAAGGCCTGGTCTACACTACCCCCCAAATTCGAACTAAGGTACGCAACTTCAGCTACGTGAATAACGTAGCTGAAGTCGACATACCTTAGTTCGAACTTACCGCGGTTCAGACGCGGTCCACACGCGGCAGGCAGGCTCCCCGTCGACTCCCCAGTACTCCTCTCGCCGAGCTGGAGTACCGCAGTCGACGGCGAGCGCTTCCGGGATCGATTTATCGCGTCTGGTCTGGACCCGATTTATCGCGTCTGGTCTGAACCCAGAACTTCGATTCCCAGCCGCCGAACTAGCGGCTGGGTGTAGACCTGGCCTAAGTCTCATGAATTCTAATGCTAGCTCTGCCAGTGGCTATCACTGCGAGCAAATGACCCCTCGCTTCCTCAGTTTCTCCATTTGTAAAATGAGGATGATAATATGTCCCTATCTCCCAGGGATTAGTTGTCGCTTGCACTGTGCATTAAAGATGGAAAGCTGTACGTATTGTTGTTACTGGTCTGCCCTTGGCTTCGACAGCTCTTCTGATTTTCATTTCTCTGATTTCTGCCTCAGATTTTACTTGTCTCCCCTTTTTCTTCCTTTGCTCAGGAGAAGTGTCAGCAAAATGATTCTTTTCAGTGTTCAGGCCATTAAAAAGCCATCTCGGACTTGAGAACAGGACCATTTAGCTCAAAAACAATCCTCTTTCCACTCAAAATAATCGATGCACCATAGCATAATTTCTAATCTAAATGGGCCTATTTTAGCGTTTGGAACAAAATGAAGGGAAAACTTGACTTTTAAGTGGCTTTACATCACATTGTCAATATTTTCCACATTTCTGCTCCTTACTCTGGGTTCTGTGCCCTTAACTCTTCTGTTTTTGCTGCCTCCTTCACCTCTTCTCGTTTTCCTTATTGGCTCTTATACCTCTGCATTTGAGTTTTCTTCTTCACCTGCTCTCTACTCTCCATCTCAACCCCCCCTTCCCCTCCCCCCACCTCTTGCTTCCCTTATGCAATGGTTTTCACCGTGCAGGGATTATGTAATCTCACAGGCCTGGGTGTGCTATTCCTTTCTCTTTCTCGGCTAGTGCAAGTTGGGGGATGCTTTTTGGGGTCTGTCTACATTGCAGTTGGACACCTGCAGCTGAATCGGGCTCGCAGAGTTTGGACGAAGGGGCTATTTAATTGCAGTGTAGACCTTCAGGCTTGGGCTGCAGCCCCAGCTCTGGGACCCTCGCACCTTGCAGGGCCCTAGAGCCAGGGCTCCAGCCCGAGCCCGAACATCTACACTGCAGTTAAACAGCCCCTTAGCCCGATCCCCATGGGCCTGAGACAGCTGGCACGGGCCAGTCCTGGGTTTTGCAGTGCAGACATACCCTCAGAGGTCGTGCACAGAGCTGTGTTCAGTAAGGGGGGCAGAAAGGCAGAGCTGATAAACAGCCTAGGGGTTTATTTCCTGAAGGTTAAACATATAGGAGGGGAGATCAAGAGATGGCCTCCCATTCCCAAAGCATGGGTCTTGAAATAGCTGGGGCCTGATCTCATGCCCAGTGAAGTCAATGGCAAGGCTGAAGGTGCCGGCTCAAACATGGCCTGTTCTGTTGACTGGCCTCCATTACTCCAGCAGCTACTGATAATAGAGGTGGGTTTTTTTGGTATGTCCGTGTGTATGTATATGCTTGACTACCCCATTTATCTACAACAGGTTACACCCTACACCTCTGGAAAAATGAACAAGGGTCCCAGTGAAAAAGCATTCAAAAGGGTCCCCAAACCAACAGTGCACGATAGAGACGCTGGCTGGCTGCCTAGCATTGTAAATCCTGAGAGATGTAGCTGGGCCTCTGTTAAGCAGGTTTGGTTAAGGATGGTCCCGGATACTGAGCTCTCCAATCTCTGTGTATTCCTAAAGCGCTGTCACTGTAGTATCCAAGTGCTGGGAGGAGCTTTAGCCGTGGGTAATCAAGGTAATAATACCCAGAATACAACAGGGCTGTAAGGTATAAGCACACATGCGTGTGTGTGAAACGGGGTGGGGTGCCATAAATGTGGATCGTTCATATTAGCTACAAGTAGCAGGGCCATGAATGAAGTATTCAGGTCTTCCGAAACATGCAATAATAAAATCTTTATAGCACCATATAAGATCACACATTTTATTCATTTTGTGTAGTTTTGGTTCTTTTTTTAGTTTCTCGCTCCCATTTTCCCCCTTTTCATGAAATTAATTAATTGAAAAACAGTTATTCAGTTTGTATGTGCAGAAGGCTAAATTGATCTAAAACCTATGGACCACATTCTGCACTCGCTCGCATTGGTGCAACCCCTCCTCCCCCCAAGTCACTGGACTGTAGCTGTAGTAACTCAGGGCAGTGCTTGACTCAATATTTGGTTATGTAAAGCTCATAACATTCAAATGTGTTGCCTCTAGTCATTTCTAAAGCCTTTGCTTCTAAAGATGCTCTGGGTTTTTCAGAGTGAAGTGATTGCAATTACCCGTTTTTTAGTTTGTTGGGGCTGCTTTTGTTTATAATTTCTTGATCTGAACATCTCTTTGTAAGCCTCCTTTGTCATTGAAAATTAGGTATTTGCTCTTACCGTGGAGAACTTCAATAATCTTTGTCTCTTTATATATGTATATAGCCATGTGATTTCCTGTCTGGGGCCATAGCATGTCATTAGTTTCTGATCAATGGGGAGAACTGCTTAAAAATTGGTGGCATGATAAGGCCCTAAATTTGGATTTTCACTGCAGGGGACTTGGATTATTATCTTCCTGCACCTATTGTACTTTTAAATTCACTATTATATTTGCAGTTTGCATTGCAGATGATATTCTTTGGCTCTAAAAAGGGATATGCTACTTTCCTAGCAGTAGACAAGAAGGCATAATTTGGCTCAGATCACGTTAACATGTATTTGTGCATTTACTCTGCGACATGGAGCTGGAAGGATATAAATGAAGCCTTCTACGTTTGATCATTTGCAGTCCTGCTAATGGAAATGCAATAGATTTGCTGCAGAAACCCAAGTCTGAATCAATATCGATTCAGGCAGCTGGTTCAGGGAAAGATCATATGATAGCAATCTACAGCAGACAGCACCCGAGCAGAGGCCGCTCTGGCTGTATGGCGGAAAAGGGCAGACAGGCCTGATAAAATAGCATGGCAGGTGATGAAGGGCTTCCTTTATCAAGGTCATAGAGGTGTTAGGAGAAAAGGCTTCATGGATTTATTGGTTGTGATTGTCGGTACTGTACTGTTTCTGGGTGCAGGTGAAATATTTCTTTGGGGAGTCCTGGTCAGTTTATGGAAGCTGTATCTATTCTAAGAAAAAACTATGCAAAGTGAAGAAGGGAGCATTTAGGCTCAGTCCTTAGCAGCCAGAAAGCTCCCCAAAGGTGCAAATGACACAGGAGATTCCTTGGGTAGCACAAAGCTGATGTAACTGACCTGTGCTAACTGCCCTCCCTGCTCCATGCAGGGGCTGTGTCAGAGACACAAGGGGGTTATCAGGAGCAGATTGGGACAGGATTGAATGTGTGACATAGTGGTTGACTGCCTCTGGCATAATTTAGAGCAGCCCAGAGGATTACAGTTACACTAGACGTAATTTCAGTCCCCCGGCCAGCCCAGAATAAGGGGCTCCCTTATTGAGTTCTATTTTACATTATTACAATCAACTAGTTCATAGTATTTCCTATTTAAATGAAATAAAACTTTGTCATGTATGATTCTTTTTATTACTATACTCTCTCCTGGAACAGGCTGGCAAAGGGTTCTGAAGACTCAGATGGGTATTGTATTTTTGGCAGTGCATGTTTTTCTTCCGTTTTTAAGATTAAAAGAAATCAGTCATGGCTTGGTAGTTGCGTGATGCCAGGTAATGCATATGAAGCTATGATCTTCAATAAGATTAGTGACATGGTTCAGTTTTGTTCTTGAGTTCCTGAAAAAGATTGGAATTTTATACTTTTACCAGTCAATTAATTCTTCAGATTAGACACATCAAAGGGGTAGAAGACATCAGGCACATTCAAAAGCCTCTCTGAATGCAAAAGAAACCACCAACCTTATAAAAAGAAATGACTTGACTCTTCTAAGGTGTTGATTAAAGTCAACATGAAGGTGTCAGAATTAGATTCAGTAAGAGAGCACCTCACAACTTTAAGTGCGTTTGTTATTTTGGCTATGGTAATTCAGTGTCTACAGCCTAGGGTGACCAGACAGCAAATGTGAAAAATCAGGACGGGGGTGGGGAGTAATAGGAGCCTATATAAGAAAAAGACCCAAAAATCGGGACTGTCCCTATAAAATTGGGACATCTGGTCACCCTACTGCAGCCTAGTAGACACACTGGCCTGAATTCAGTAATACTAAAAGCCCTTTTCTGCCATTCTGGTAAAAATAATGTAACACCCTCTCTAAGGCCCGTGAACATCACCAGAGCACTATCAAGGGGCCTTTGTGTAGCTAAGAATTGGGCCCCAGTACTCATAGCCTTCTGTGTGCGCTGCCTATTCCAGGAAGTGGTACCACTTTGCTCACAGATATAGCTTTTGTTTATGTCAGTGGAAGTTTTTGAAGGCATCCACCATAGGAAATGCAGAATTGTCCTCTACAATATAATGTGTAGGAATCTGACCGACCTAACTTTAAGTGTCCCGAACAAGGGGTCTTCCATCAGCTCCCTTGGGCGGTTATTCCCCACGTCTCACATTCTAGGCTTTCTTGATGTACTTTTATTTACTGCAGTTCATATAAAATACCACAGCACGCTTCAAGAAGTGTTAGACATGCTTCCAGTACCGTTAAACAATGTAAGTTGCGGGCAGCTTGTGTAGTTGTGGTATGGGAGGGATGGAAGGCATCGTAGTGTCTGGGTGATGAATGGGTTTCCTAGGTGAGTATTTTGTTAGGGAGAGGATTAGGAATGAAAGAGGAGGGCATGAGAAGTACTGAAAGAGGCTTGGGGTCACTTAGGTACAAAGGACAGCAGGAGAGAAGTCTCCTTCTGCCTGCTGTGGATGGACAAGGGAGAGATGGACAGGAAAAGCGTTGGCATTTTAAGATGTTGGCGAATACAGAAGAGACGATGTGCCTGGGAGAAGTGAGGGAAGACAGGTTTGTCCCCTCTCCCTTGTAAAAGAAAGCAGGGAGGCTCTGGCTCTCAGTCCCACAGATACCCTGAGATCAGTGCACGGCTCTTTGCCCCTGCAGCAGCCTTGGCCCCGCTCCTTAGGATTCCCATGGCCACAGCTGGCTCCAGGACGTTCTGCAAAGGGGCACAGATGTAAAAGCAATATGTTCTCTGGCTGTACTGTGAGTCTGAGAGACTCTCTGCTGGGCACCCTCGAAATGAAGGGAAGAGGCCCAACCTCCCCAGCCTCTGCTACCGCATGCCCCCTTCATCCCAGGCCTGCCCACTGCGGGCACTACGTGGATCCTGGGACCCATGGACAGCATCTCCACCGCAGAAGAAAGTGACCCCAGAGCGGCCCCTTCTGCCTGCAGTTCAGAGCACCAGGCGGCTCTTTATTATTAACCCCTTCCTGTCCTTTCATTTCAAGTTGTGCTTTCTGGATGCCACCTCACCAAGTTTCACAAATCCAACCATTCTTTTGTGTCCAGACCTGCTTCGATTCACTTACAGTGCTAATAGACGTTCGCAAGTTACCAATAACAGCAGTCTCAATTTGTAGCTCCTTCAGCCATGTAATTTTAGTGATATATGACTGTCTACATATATTCTGTTAGTGCAAAGAAAGGCCATATTTCAGATTCAAAGAGACAATCAATATGGAAGTACACAGAGTCTATTTTTCAAAGCTAGTTAACTGAAAGATACCATATAATTCCCCCTTTGCTTTATAAAACAGTCTTTGGCCAATAAAGCCAATATATGGGCTGTTGAACAAACAGGTCCAGGTATATGGCTGGCAACTTCTCCAGACATTCTTTCTTGCCTGGCTTCAAGCTTTTAAATTGACCCTGCCATGGAGATTAATGGAGGTTTCTTTGGATCGGTAGGTTGCTCAGTAACTTTATCATTTTACTAATTGCCGGTAATCAGCAGTTTTCCATTTGCCGCATTCCCCTTATGCTACTGTGAAATCTGAAAGCAGTATTTTCTTTTTTGTCTGCTGTGAGTGGAGGCAGACCATTGGTAACAAGCTCAGGAAGTAGAATGCTGTAGTAGTAGCCCTGGTTTCAGATGAAATATAAAAGCCCTTATGTTGCTAAGTGGGGAGGTTAGCTGGTCAAAGAAGGACTTGGTAACATGGGGGCAGAGGAGAAGGAAAAGGAACATTTATTTTCCTTATGTGCTGTACTGAGACTTGACAAATGTGGAGTCTCAATAAGTCACGGTTCAAAAAGCCATGTAGAATGTAAATAGAGTTGTCGCCGTTAGAAAGTTAGCATGTGCCAACAATCCAGTTATGCCCTCTCCTTAGAATGGAAAATAATTGTGGCATCTCAGATACCTCATAGTAGTGACTGTTAGTGAATTCTGACCCATTATGCTGGTAAATATTGACTCGTTCATGCTAACTGCCATATATACCTGCCATTTTATCTGCTGTTGATTTAATTTCCTATATTTTATTTTTTTCCTGTAATATTCTCCACTTTAATTGGATAGTAATATACATTCTATTGGCCATTATCCCGCCAATCATCTTGTGTGCTATTTTAATTGGGTGAACTTTTTGTATTGAATACCCAACTGGGGGCCCAGCATTGCTTTTGTGTGACAGCTGCATGGTACTGAACTCAAGTTCGTTACAGGAAGGTACAATGGATATTTGGTGAGTGATTTTTTTTTTACAAGGATCACATGAGGACAGTGTACGAGTACTAGCCGAAAAATTAGAAGAGAGCTACAAGGATAATTCAAGGCCTGGAAAACCTACTTGGGAAAGACTTGACAAATTCAATCTAGTTTATCCAAGAGAAGGTTAAAAGGTGACTTGATTACAATCTAAAAGTACCTACATGAAGAGAAGATTTTAAATAGTATAACAAGAACCAGTGGCTGGAAGCTGAAGCTAGAAATGCATGCTAGAAATAAGCCATAAACTTTTAACAGTGAGGGTAATTAACTCATGGAACAATTTACCAAGGGATGTGGTAGACTCTCTAGCACTTGGAATGTTTAAAACAAGACCGGATGTCTTTCTAAAAGGGATGATGTACTTCAACCATAAAATATGAACTTGATGTGGGAATCACTGCGTGAAATTCTCTGGTTTGTGTTTTGCAGGAGGTCAGACTAGATGATTATAATAGTCCCATCTGGCCTTGAACATTATGACTCCACAGAGATCTTTTGGGAGTTGACTTCTCTCCTTTGCTCTGATATTTCAGACCATGTAGATATGATGATGGCGGTGTCTGGGGACACTTTTCATTTGTTAGTAACAGTAAACATAAACCAAACCATGAGAGCAATGTTTTCCAAATGTAAGTGGACGATAGTAGCTCCTGGTATGGGACTGAATGTGATCCACTGACCGGTGTTAAGTTGTTACGGTAGAATAAAGGCAGAATTCGAAAGGAAGCATGTGGAGAATGGGTGGAGCAGAGAAACAATTTCCCTCTTAGTGCTAGTAATGTTAGTATTAGTAACACAGTAGCCCCTTGAGGTGGCACTGGATGCAGTCGGGGCTCTATCATGTTAGGTTCGGTATACATAATAATAGCCAGCTCTCGTATAGCTTATGTAATGAGAGACTCCCTGCCCCAAAGAGCTTATAATCTAAATAGACAAGCCGCACAAACAGGTGGGAGGGGAAGCAGGTGACATGATTTGCCCAAGGTCACCCAGTACATCATTGTCAGAGATGGGACTAGAGCCCAGGTCTCCTGACTCCCAATCCAGTGCCCTATCCCTTGGACCAAGCTTTTCCTTCTCTGGCTTTTTATTATTAGTGAAATTTTGCATGAGAACAGGCTCTTTTGTCTTCAGCATCATTGGCTTCTCATTCCTGGCCCGAAATACCCATTCTTTTCCTGTGACATAGCAGTTGCGTGCTGCGGCCGTGATTGCGAGGTAACCATTGGAGGACTACGGCTGCGTGTGGAGTGAGAGCCACGTCGCCTGCATACAGCCTGAGTGCTGGGGCGCTATGTGAGTGAAGTGAAGGGATGAGGAGAAAGGTTTGGCACGGAGCACGGGATGGTAGCGCAGCCTCTAGCTCTATGTCCGTGTGGATCTTTGTGGAGGGAGCGTGCTGACCCTTTCTGGAGCGGTACGTGGTTCCTTGCACCGTGGGGCCCTGTGTGCAGTGCTTAGATCAGTGTTTCTCAAATGCGGCCACCAAAGGCTTTTCTTGCAGCCACAGCCTCCTGGGCAGTGATGGGGGTCGGAAGCAGTGGCCCCTCCCCCTGGGGCTGCCAGCTGGGATTGGGCCCTGCCCTCTTCTGCAGCCACAAATGCCAGAGGAGCAGGCAGCTGGTGTGAGTTCCCCACCTTCCCGGGGGTGCTGGGGCTCGGGCTTCCGGCTTCAGCCCTGGGGTGGCAGGCGCCAGGCTCAGGGCGTCAGGGTCCATCCCCCAGCCAGGAGGCTTCGGGCTCCAGCCCTGGGCTCCCCCCGCCCATCGCCCCCCCATCACCCCTGGCCTCCCTACCCACCTCTCCATCCAGGGCTTAATTTGTCCCCCGGCTTTCCAGAGCTGCTGTGAAAAGCGATATTTGTATGTTTGTTAATATCACTTTTCACTGCCTCCCAGCTAGCTCCTAAGTCTGCTGTGAAAAGCGATGTTTGTATGTTTTCTTTTCACAGCTAGCTCCTAAGTCTGCTGTGAAAAGTGCTATATATAAATATATATGTATCAGTTTTCACAGCAGCAGCCTTACTAGCTAGCAAATCTAAAAAAAAACGCAGCCTAAAAGGCAAAAGAAACAATAAAATAGACAGGAATGTGCAAAGCACCTTATTTTGTTTGTATTCTGTTTAGCTCCAGTAAAGAACAGACACCTGTACATTATTTTTATTATTGAGTCCGCAAAAAAACCCTACATAAATAAGTTACAATGATTTGGACATGTATATGTGCATATTTATTTGTTTGTTTCCTAAAGTTAATTAAGTACTTGGTCCTGCTAGTGAAGGCAGGTGGCTGGACTCAATGACCTTTCAGGGTCCCTTCCAGTTCTATGAGATATATCTCCATATATTATAAGTATTTTAGGAAAAAATGTCAGAGGTGGCCACCAGCAGGAGTTGGTGGCTGCACTCTAGGCCACCAAAAACTTTCTTGTGATAACCCCTGATTTAGATGATGTGGAGGGTGCTGTACAGCCTTCTGTGCCCCAGGTGAATTTTGCCCATAGCTATCTCCAGGGAAGGAGATAGATACACCATTGCCTTGACAATGAACGTGGGTCAGTGTTTTCCACGACGCATCAGCGGAGCAGTATGAGAGCTTTGTGAAATGGAAAGACAGGTACAGCTGGATCAAACCCATGCACTTGTAATAGTCTCTTGGACAATGCTCTTTTCTCGCTGGAGGGGGAAA
This sequence comes from Emys orbicularis, assembly GCF_028017835.1. NCBI lineage: Eukaryota > Metazoa > Chordata > Testudines > Emydidae > Emys > Emys orbicularis. The sequence continues at coordinate 130,225,902 of NC_088688.1, read as the reverse complement.
GATGGATGATCAGTAGGGCCCTACCAAATTCACAGCCATGAAAAATGCGTCACAGACCATGAAATCTGGTCTCCCCCCATGAAATCTGGTCTTTTGTGTGCTTTTACCCTATCCTATACAGATTTAACGGGGGAGACCAGCCTTTCTCAAATTGGGGGTCCTGACCCAAAAGAAGTTGTGGGGTCACAAGATTATTTTAGGGGGGTTGCAGTACTGCCACCCTTACTTCTGCGCTGCCTTCAGAGCTGGGCAGCTGGAGAGTGGCAGCTGTGGGCTGGGCACCCAGCTCTGAAGGCAGCGCCCCACCAGCAGCAGCGCAGAAGTAAGGGTGGCAATACCGTACTGTGCCATCCTTACTTCTGCGCTGCTGGCGGCAGCGCTGCCTTCAGAGCTGGGCTCCCGGCCAGCAGCCACCACTCTCCAGCTGCCCAGTTCTGAAGGCAGCGTTGCCACCAGCAGCAGCGCAGAAGTAAGGGTAGCAGTACCGCTACCACCCCCTACAATAACCTTGCGACCCGCCCACAAATCTTTTTGGGCCAGGACCCCTACAATTACAACACATGAAATGTAGGATTTTTAAAATCCTATGACCGTAAAATTGACCGAAATGGACCATGAATTTGTAGGGCCCTCATAATCAGTGAAGATGGTAATGGATATCCAAATGGTGCTTTAATTATCATGGATAAAATGGCCCACAGTTCCTACCCATGTAAAGTTTATTTCCTTGTAATGGGAGGATTAATGCACTAATATAACTTAGAAGAAGCCATTGAAAAATCAGAGTTTGCTAACTGTCACCACACAGGTACCACACATTTTCTATTCCAAGTAAAGCTGTGGTGAATTCCAACCGTACTGTCTGGTAACTGTAGGCAAATGCAGACTTTTAAATTCTGAATAATGTAAACTGCTCTTTATTTCAATGCTGACTCCAGTTTGCATTGTAAAATAATGCACTTCAGCTGCAAACCAGGCTTTTTCATAATAGAGCTCAGCATTCAAAGTGTCCTCTACCTTTCCAGGTATAGCTGGGCCTCGGATGTTAAGGAACAAGCAGAACCCCCCATAACACCATCCAGAGTCTAATACCTGTTTTGCTAATGTAAAGTACAGTGAGTTCCTTTCAGATCAGTGGTTTACATGGTGAATATAGATGACATATCAGAGGGGTGCTCAGAAGAGGGGCCGATCTAAGAAATGGCGTTTTGCGATGAGTGCAGTGGGAGACTGCGGCTTAGATTTTTGCATTGTAGAATCTCCATCTGTTCTTCTTCCTGTCCCCTATTAGCTTAAAAAATGGAAAGTAGATGAAAAACTGGTTGCCTTTTAAAATGCTGTAACTGTTCTGGGAACAGCCTATGGAAAGAGCTGGTGAAGGCAATGGTCAATGTGAAAGGTTGGCTTTTCACCCATTTCTTGTTCAATGAAGGGAAAAAAAACCTTTAGTCAAAAGGGAGCTAAGAAATGGCCCAATACCTATGTTAATTTGCAAGGAAAGCTTTAGAGCCGTCTATCCATTTGCGAGCTTCCATTCTGATAACACAAATTACCTCAGCCCAGAGGGCTCAGTGTGGCCGGTGCTTCATTTTCTTGCACTGAACTTGTCCATGCTCTTAGCTTCAGACACATGCCACTTGGTATTCTCAGTGTACACAGACCTGGTGATCTGCTCTTCCATACAGTTGAATACAGTACAGGATTTTTGAATTATGCATAAGCCCATAATATAGAGGACAGCACTCCATAGCTACTAGTTGGGGTGATGATGGGCGGAAGGAGGAAGCAAAGTAATATACTGCCACTTTTCATTTTTTATGTGTTAGCTGGGTTAAAAGCAATCCTTGAATTGTACCATTTTTCCCCCCTGCCTGACTATTTAATCGCCTGAGAGAGCACCAGCTACAGTTTTGTGGTAAGATTTATTAGGCTCCGAACTGTCAGCAAAGTGCTTCCTTCAGTCGACCATTGGGAAGGAGCCCAGATTAGACCGTTAATGGGCTTCAGTCTGGAAAAAATTAGTGACTGATTGAAATGTCACAGTAGCACTGGCCCTTTGGGCTTGTGCGCTAAATGGTACTGAGTTCCTGGAGAGATTGTTCATGCTAGGGATGTTCTTGAGCTGCTCGCTATCTGCCCCAAATGCAGGATGATACAAATGCTTTTTCTCTTTCCTTGCAAACAGCGGGGAAAATGCGAAGCCTTGTCGCATTTGCTTTGTGCAGGTGGAGGATCTTGCTGCAGCTGTTGTGAAGTTTTATCCTGCATCTCAGCTTTGACAGTTCTTGTGGTGGTGTTATAGTGTTTGTGGCATTATTTTATTATTTATTATTTGTACTGTGATAGCAACTTGGAGCCTACTCATGGACCAGGACCTGATGGTGCCAGGTCCTGTACAAACCGAACAAAAACACAGTCCTCATCGCACAGAGCTTGCTTTATGCTGCTGACTAATGTTCAAATTTGAAAACAAATAACTACTATTTTTTAATTAAAATGACAAATTACCAGTGAATTCTATTACAGTGTTAATAAGAACCTACTGCTGAATCTTTGTTTAAAGGAACCACATGCCACATTCCAGTCTCTGACCACTTTTCTTGTCAGTTTCATACCAAAAAAGAGGGTGGGACTGGTGTGTGGGGGAGTGGAGGATGAAAAATAGTTTTTAAACAATGCACAAAATTTGACATTAAATAATACTTTGCACTTCCATCCAAGGAGTTTAAATATTTATACTATTATTAATGAGGTGACCCTCATAACAACCCGATGAGATAGGTAAGCGTTGTTATCCTCCTCCTTATGTTACAGATCGGGAAAATGAAGGACAGAGCGATTGTGCCTAACATATGCAAAAGTTTCCCCTCGTGTTGGGAGTCCAGACTGAGATACATAGGGCCTGAATTTCAGAGTTGCTGAGCAGAAACAAGTGTAATTGCCCAAATTTACAAAAAGCATCAATCAAGTGACTTGGCCATAGGTACCCTGGAAGTCTGTAGCAGAGCTGAGAACAAACCCCAGATCTCTTGGCTTACAGTTCTATACCTCAACCATAAGACCGGCCTTCCTCCCTGTACAACATGCCATTGATGAGCTGAAAACACAAAATAAATGGCCAAAAAAATCACCAGTCATAAATATTCATTATGGTTGCCAAAAGTACTCCGAAATTAGGAAAAATCATGAATCCAGAGATTTTCTCTGTTGGTAGAAAATTGTTAATTTTTAGTAACTAGCTGGGAAGCAGGGCTTCGCTGTATTGATAGGGACTGTTCTGACAGCCCAAATGACTCAAAAATGGACTAAATGAATGAGAGCAAAATCAGACCCTGACATTTTTTCTGTTGCTGCCTCATTGGCCTTTTAAGGCAATAGATTGTTTGCTAACAGCTTCCTTCAGGGAAAAAAAAGTTGCAGTCCACTGACATTTTGTAAAGATTCATTTAAGGCCCATGTAAGGGACAGTCTTGTCCTCCAGAGCCCAGCTCAGCTGGTAGGGGATGTGCTAGGGGAAGGTCTTAGCCCAGGCTGGTGAGGAGTCGCATGCAGGAGAAGAGAGATTTTGAAAGCCATAAATGCTCTCTGGGGATCTAGGAGACAGGGAAGGGGAACTGACTGGTTGAGCTTTGTAATCCTCAAAGCTGCTCCTCAGCCCTGACCTAGAGAATCCTTTAGCTTTGCCCTTGACTGTTGTCATCCTGCTAATCAATTGCAGGTCATTGCTCGGCTCCAACCATGCTGCCCTCTGGCATGTAGGTGGGGAAAGCGGGCCAGAAACAACCCTTTCTTCTTCTGCCTCCATCTGCATCCTCCCACTTCAGTACTGTTGCTGTTGTTGTTGGCAGAAAGCAACACAAACACTGCCTCAGCTGGACACTCAGCATTGGCTGGGTTAGGCTGCTCCTTCTTCTTGGTGTCCTGCACCAAATCAACTCTTGGCGGGTTAGTTAGATTGCTTCAGAGCGACCGACAAAACTTCAGTGCCAGTGCAAGGCCCTCCGGGGTCCGTATGGAATGAGATGGCTCAGCACTAAACATAGACAAGTGCCGAGTGAGAGCATCTCCCAGGGCAAGTCCTTTAGGAGGACAGAAGAGGTATAAGTGTGGGCATTTAAGAAGAAACCCAATGTCCGAACTATGCATGTGACCAATTGCTGGGATGCCCTCGAGTCCTGTTTAGATTGGGCTGAACGATGATTCTTAGGAGCATGTTGTGAAGTGTGATCCAGATTGCTCTGCAGGGGCACAGGGAGGGCAGGGCACAATGACACCACCCCCCCATTTCAAACCTGTGCAGCTCTCTTATGGGATTCCTGGGATGCAAGACAACCCTTAGGCGGTGGGGAGGGATGGGAGCAGAGCAGTACGGGCATTCAGTGAGGAGTACGTGATGCCGACTGAACAGGTGGAGCAGCACTGCCCCTCCCCCCGCATGTGCTGGGTAGCTTTGGGAGGTGGGGTCCGGTCTTTCTCGTTCCATGGTCCCATGCTGCCTCAGGGCAATGCAGTTCCGAACCACCCCAATAGAGGGCAATGTCTAAACGGCACGGCTAGCTTTACTGTACAGTACTAGTAAAAACATAAACATGCCAAGTTCATGGCTCAGTTTTGACTCTGAAAACCCTACTCACATTAACGAACTCTGTAATTATAATCAGCTATTCACCCAAACAATAGAGATGTTACCTACAGCCTGTACAGACTGCCTATTCTGTGGCCCAGAGGGCGCACGAGGGCACCAATGGTGCAGCGAGTGGGAGCCGTGCAGAGTGGACGGACAGCTGCCCACCGTGCCCTCATATACACTGCGGGGTGGCAAACCCATCTTGGGACAGAGGGTGGAGGTGGATTCACTACTCCCATCGTGCTTTGCTGCTACGTGAGCAGCAACCCATCCATAAGCTAATGCTATGTGTCCCTTCCAGGTAGAGTTGGAGGGGGTGGGAGTGCAGGTTGCTGTTTGGGAGCTGGGGAGCAAGTGAGATGGCCATGCTGCCATGTCTGGAAACTGTCAAGACAAACTGGTGAGCACCTGTGGGCCACGAAACACGAAGGGCTAGTCTACACTACCACTTAAGTGAATGTAAATTATGTTGCTCAGGGGTGTGAAAACAACAGCCTCCCCCTCCCCCCCCCCAAGCGACGTAAGTTACAGCAACTTAAAGCAGTGTCCACACCACGCTTTGTGGGCAGGAGACTCTCTCCCGTCGGCATAGCACGTCTTCCCCAGATACCCTACAGCAGCACAGCTACACCGATGTACCACGGTTGTGTAGACTTGCCCTAATTTAATGTAGTTTTTACTCATAGGTGTCCTAGCTGATGCGCCGTTACCAGGTCACCCCTATGTCCATGCTGTGCCCCTGGGAGTGCTGGAAGAATAAACCAGGTTTCTAGGGAAAGGAAACAGGAAATTTTTGCCAAAACATCTCCCCTTGTGCAGGAAGGGAGCAATAGAATTCAGTGCTGCATGTTTTGTAGAGTGTTGTCATATCTAAGATACAAAGCAAAACATCATAGACATTTAAAAAGCAAAACAACAAAGAACAGCTTCGCTTGTTCCCCTTAGAAGCAAACCAATGCTCTGTAATCCCACACATCTGGTTTGGATTCAGATCACACTGAAACAAAACTCTATCTGGACCTTTAACTTTTCAGATGAATTAGTGATGTGTTTTGGTGAGGAGATAATACAGAGGAAGGAATACATAACAGGATAATAAAAAAAAAATTAGGCTTTAGAGGCTGCTTGTTTGGGTTTATTAGGAGCAGTGTCCCCATAGGATAATGCCTCTCTAATGTAGCCACAGTTGTAGACCAGAATGCAAAACTATAAGCACATACTCTGGACATCCAAGCACCAGCTACTGTTTGGTCATCACTAGTGTGGTCTTCCAGACTGGTGCGGTGTTTTACAGATATTAAATCTTAATATCAGAAAGATAGTAAGAAATCTGTAGACTGAATGTTGAGTGCTGTAGCTCCGTTTTCTCTCTGCTTCCAACGTTCCCAGCCTCTGCCTGGAGATCTGGCAACCATAACCTAAAACATCTGTAGTAAACAGTTTATCATCCTGCTGCTGTTGCTGATATTTGTGATTGATTGACTGTCTCTCTTAGTATATTGCCGGCTTTTTTAAAGAGGTTCCCCTCATCGTGAAATGTAGTGGAGGTATATTGTTTCATAATCTGGATGCCTTATATCATGTCCTGGTTACCTGACACTTCCACAGAAGACACTGAAGCTAGAGACTCATTATCTATTGCCAGGGGACATGGAGAAGGCCTCCTTTCATTTACAGATTTAAGGTCTTCTATGCAAAAAAAGCAGTCAGTGCTTTTTACAAGGCTAAAATTATTGTATCACTATGAAGATTAAATAGAATAATCTTGACTACACTTAATGTATTGCCCTTGCCTGATTTCCACTAAGAGTGAACAGAATAGTATTTCCAAGGGAACATCTATTATTCATCTCTTTCTTCCGCTAAATGAAAGACCATAGATACCAAATGTGACTAGTTTTACGTTTGCTTCAAAAAATTCTGTGCTGTTTCATGTTTTACAATGTAATTCAGTTACAGTTTTTAGAGAACCAGAAGACAATCTTTCTCCATTGTGCTGGGCTTGGAAAAGGCATGCCATCGCTTATTCTAACCACAAATGGCCAATCCAAAAGTATAAGACGTTAGCAGAGAGCAAGCCATAAGGTTTAATAAATCTCCAGGGATAGCTGGAGAGCTCTCTGGTAAATGAGAATTCTACTACACGCGCTTTATTTTTTCCGGTTGATTGCCAGTTTTAGGAAAAATTAAACAAACTGGCAGAGGCGGAAAAACTGCCATTTATTTTAAAATTTCAGTTTTAACAGGCCTTTATTATTAATGTTTTACTCTACTCATATCCTACAGATCTGTATGGCTTTATAATTGCACAGAATAAAACACAGTTATGGTATAACTCCGGCTTTGGCATTCCTGCAATGCTGGGTCCCGTTAGGTCTAATTGCAGAGCTGCCACAAGCCCTTAGCAAGGGCCAGTGTGTAGTTGCATTGTCCCAGGAGCCCAAAAGAATCACAATTTAATTTCCTGGCTCTCCCTTTCCTCCCCCCGCAGCAGGGCTGACAGGTTGGGAAAGGGGTGGAGTTAAAGTTCTACCCACCCACCCACATGTGTAGGAAGTGGAGTAGTGCAGTAAGCCAAGTTACCAGTGTACTACCTCTCACAATTTGGCCCTTAGCGATGATCCTTATGGAGTTATGAGTAGGCGCTCACACAGTCCAAAAATACTGAAGGGGCTTTCAGGTGAAAGTTCTCTCTAGTGACCAAGATCCCATCCAATTGCCACTAAAGTCAATGCAAATCTTTCCAATGGCAGTAGAAACCTGGCCCTACATCCTTGTCCCATGTAAGCCTGTGGAAATGTCTACTTCACTGGGACCAGGATTTGGAAGTAGACATGAATGCTGTGGTTTTTAGCTTCTGTGACAAAACAGTTTAATATTTTCAGGCCCTGTTAATAATCCACTAGCAAGTGTTTATTATTATTTATTATTAGCATTACAATCATGCCCAGAAGCTTCAACCGGTCGTACAAACACACAGAGACAAGACACAGGCCCTGCCCTAAAGCACTTGTACTCTAAAGAGATGAGAGCGACAAAAGGTGGAAGATGTGGGACAAAAGGTCCCACAGCAGGTCAAGGGCAGAACCAGGGCTACAACCAGGTTTCGAGAGTCCTAGGCCATGGGATGATGATGATGCTTGTTCCTCCAAGTCCTTAAAGTATTGATTTGCCAAGGAGGTTGCTTCCATAGCAAATACTGTCACTTCCTGCATACTGTTAAAACAAGCCCCTTTGAAGAGGCTGCTCTCTGGGTTTTCTCAGAGATGTACACTGATTCTGGACCATCGAGTTTTAAAGGAACCGTGCTCCTGAGTACGTTGAAGCCTGCAGCTTGTCCTTAATTGTAAAAGGGAGGCAGGGGGAGAAATGGTAGTGATTCACTTGTGAGCTTTTCAAACATTTCTTTAGAAAAATCAGTGGAGTTGAACCAATATTAATAGTTTTTTTTCTGATGTTAAAAGCTGAGAGAGAAACGTAATGAAACAAATATCTTAAGAGAGCATGTAAAAGACACTTACCACCGGGTACTGATTCTCTAAGGGCCAGGCTGTGACATGGACTCCAAGCCGTGAAGGAGAGGAAAGGAGGGTAATAGCTCCTGGCAGACCACTTGGCGCTTGAGTGTGCAGCAGTAAGCCGGCACTAGCTAGCTTGTACATGCAGGGGTTGCTGTATTCAGAACGTGCTATCACTATTGTAGGTGATGAAGTGATTAAACCTGAGGTATAAGGGCTAGGTTGTGAGTGGCCCCTATGCAAATGCATGCAAGGAATAGAGAGGGCTCGGGGCCGCGAGAAGAATGCTATACACCTACAGCATCAGGGGAGCTGCCCCGGGAATAGAATGGCTCAGAGCAACCTCCAGCCCAGGGCTCCCCTGATAATGTGCCACTGAGCCATAAACATGGCTAATCCCATACAGAACAGAGGCATTGCTGCAAATTCATGTTGTATGACAACTGTTAGTTCAGGCTACGTAATGTGCAAAATTCTCAGCGCTACCACCCTTCCTCTACTTGTCTGCCCAAACTCAGAGCCCAAATTCACTTGTGACTAATACTGCTTCAAGCATCATGAACGCTCGCTCTCTGCACCATCTACCCCTTCAGAATGGTGCTGGGGGGCAAGGGCAGAGTATTAAAGGTATATTTTTAAACACCAAAGGGAGTTAGGTGCCTAGACAATTTTAAAAATCGCACTAGGTGCCTATCTGCATCCTTAGACACCTCAAACCTTTAAAAATGTTGGCCCTTAGTAAATGGTGGAAAGGGCCAGTTGTTGCATTGCTCCTGTAGTATCCATGCTGCAAGGGAGGGGGGCTATGCCCCCCTGCCCACAAGAGCCCTCTCCATTTTGGGAAAAAGTAAGTAAGTCAAGGGAACCTCCCATTGTTTCCCAGCAAAGTTTTCCCTTTCCTGCAGGTTCCTTTCTCCCTGCAGGAGGAGGGTGATCGGGGTCGTAGTTCTTCCCTCAGAAGCAAGTCATTGCATTTTTCCCATATCATCTCGTCAGCATTTGGGGCCCAGTCGGGCAGAGTACCCTCAGCTTTCCTGGACTGCAGTGGGAATTGAAAGCAGTTTAGCCCTTTGTACAGTCTGGCCCATGATTTGTTCAGCTGTTCTCAAAAACTACTAATGACTATTGATTAACTGTTCTCCTCAGACATTTAATTAAGATAGCTTCCAAGAAGAGCTATCTGTTTTGTGTATGTTTTAAAAAAAAAAAAGCTGTTAAAAAATAAATGGTCTGATGAACGATCGTGAAAATCTTTTCTAGCCAAATCAGGTTTGTGTTTCTAGCAGCCCTTTAACAATAAGCAATGAAAAGTGGATCCTAAATTCTGTCCAGATTTAGCCCCAAAACTTGCAATCTGGACAACTCTCACCATTTTATCATGACTTTCAGAATATTTATTTTTTTTTCTAAAGCCCCAGCACCTGGTGTCCTGATGTTATGTGAAAATCTGAACTTTCATTTAAAAATAAAAGTTAGTGTCTAGCTCTCATGATTGCAGACAAAAGCTTGAAAATGTGAGGCTCAAAAAAACCCAATAACAAATAAAAAGATCTTACATTTTTTTAAATCTCATGATGTTTATGCTAATATCATGGTTTTTAAATGTTAATTTCAGTAAGAGATTTTTATTGATTTCATTGTATAGGAAGTTCCTCAGGCCTGATTATTTTTTTCTTTAAATATCCCTCCTAGATATTTCTAGGAAGCCTCTACTTTGCTTGTAGGAAAATATAAACATCCATAGATATTACACACAAACATCCCTGGTACTGATGGAAGATCTGGGCGATGTTACAAATGTCTTAAAAAATCTCTAGAACGTTTCCAAAACACTTAAGATAATTCAAAAATTATCCCAACCTTGTGGAGCTTTTCCAAAATGAGATTTTTCCCATGGGAAATTACAGTTACATCCCTGGCAATAAACAACCCCTAAAATGACCCAAAGTTGCTGACTTGTGGATTTTGTTTTCCTCTCTCTCTCTCTCTCTCTCTCTCACACACACACACACACACACACACACACACACACACACACACACACACACACACACACACACACACACACACATATGATGTGCCAGATCACAGAGAGATTTCTCTCTCCTTCTAAATCCCTCTGTTTCAAGAGGTGTCTGGCCTATTCTGTGCTGGTCAGGCTAGATTGTCAGAATGGTTGCTTCTGGCCTTCATGATCCAAACAAAGAGCTTTATCAGCTCCACCTGTTAAACATTGTGTGGTGGTCATTTTTGATTAAAATTAAGCCAAGCTCTCATGATAAACATACTCGTAAAAATAAGCTCATTTTGATCAATTGCTTCACCTTCAGCTCTTCTAGCATGAGAGTTAAAAGCTTTCCTAGGGCTGTTGGGTCTTGACTCAGTTAAGTAATCTCTCTCCTCCAGAAGGGACATGAAGCAGATCACCCACATTAATAAAACTTTCAAAATGAAAAGGAGTGGTGTGAATTGCATCCAATTGGCTTTGCCCCTCCCTTCTGAGCCAGATTCAAATGTGAATTACATTTGTGTAAATCCAGAGGAACCCCATTGATGTCAGTGGAGTGATTCCATATGTACACCCGAGTGGCCCTTAATGACCATTACAATAATGAAAGATACAGTGCGATGTCCATAAAGCAAGAGTGGGGAGCTAAATTTTAACCACAAGTTACTGTGTTATTGTGTGTAAGTGCTTCTGGTGGTCAAACTGCAATGCCACATGAATGAGAAAACAGGGGTTCTCAACCTTTCATAGTGTAGACTGTATCTTCCCATTCACAGTGACAGTCTCAACGTTCAGGCCTGCCAGTGTATGACAAATAACAGAAGTGTGGAACACCTGTGTCTTGTTGCACATCGTGCCATCATTGACAGGTCATATTAAACTTGTTTTAAGGGGATGTTTTCACACTGTGTGAATCAGATAAACCTGTTTTGTGAGGGCTGGGGAGAAGGTCCTCATCTGGGCCTCTCAAACCATACCTAGGCTCCACCGTTAAGGGAAAGGAGAGTTCTTTTAAAAGAATAAGGATGCCAAGGGCAAAGTAGATGTACGAACCCAGTCGGAGGAGAGAGAGAACAAAAATGTTTGACACTGAAAAACTCAGTTTTTAATGGACATATGTGAATGCGCAAAGGCTGTGTGATTTGGGACCCCAACTTGTCTCTTCCTCAGGAACTTTACTGGCTCTATCGGGAAGGGATGCATTTAAGGAAATGTCAACATGAATAGAGCTGTTCCTTGATGTGTTTCAGTCTCCAAAGTGAATTCAGTAAGAGTGATAACTAACTCAGCCCCTAGGCGGACAGGGCCATTGCTCTCAGGACACCCCACATGGTCAGAGTCTAGGACATGGCAGCTCAGAGTGGGGTTGTGCATTGCAGTAAACAGCCCCTTTAAATAGGGAGAAATGTTGCACCGAGATATCTACCCTTTGCCTCTCCTGTCTGTTCATACAGTAGGCTCTTCAGGGCAATGTCTGTCTCTCGGTCTGTGTTTGTACAGCGCCTGGCACATGGGGCCATGATCTCAGGCAAGGCCTCCAGGCTGTACTGTAATCAAAATAATAATAATTGTGGGTATCTAGAAGGAGAAGTGATCTGGAGGCAATTGCACTTATATTCAGGGAACCTCTAAGTGTGGTATGAATCATGCAGGATGATTGTACTCGATATATGCTCTTGTCAGTATGATGGTGAACACAGTTGGTTGCTAGCACCATGAACCATCCAGCCTTGAAATCCTAGCCCCTCTCTGTGAAAAGCTCATGTTTGCAACTCCCATAAATAAATCCCATGATCATTATGGAGTTGCTTGGAGGGGCTGAGTTTTTTGCCAATACCATTTACTGTTGCAAATGCAATAGTTCGGCATACAGGCCCTGATTCTCCAAGGTACGTAGGCACCTAGCTCTCAATGAGGATCTGAGCCAAAGGGTCTGATTCTCATGTACGCGGAAGGGCCTTTATGCTGCTCTGCCCCCATAAAGGGGCTTTAGTGTAAATGCAGATTCAGGCCAGATGATGTGGATCTGGGGCTGATGGAACAGCTCGCCGTTCGGTTAAAACTTATAAGGAATATATTGAGCTTCTTCCATTTTGTATTTAGTTCTGTGAATCAGGACCTCTAAGGAAAGGACACTGTAGTCTCTGATCTCAGTCAATGAGATTAGAGCGCTTGGTCCTGAAAATTGCCATCATCTCTCCCTTCCGTGGGCAGCTGCACAGGAAATTGCCTGCCTGCCTGCAGCAGGAGTCGAGCTGAAGAAGAAACATTAAGCAGGATTGCTCACAACTGAGAAATTCACTCGCTGCTTAAGAAATTCCTCCTCCCCCTCTTTGCATCCCGCTGTGTTCCCTCCATTGCTATTCCACATTGCTCTGAGTCATCTGCCCTGAGCCTAATGCCGTTAAGAAATTAGTGTGCAGTGTCAAACGCAATTAAAGCACTTTTGCAATGCGGCTCCACTCCGTTATTTTTGGCTAGATGTACGGAGCAGGGGCTCCTGCTACATCACCAATCAAAGACTCTCTTCAAAGGTAAACTTGTGCTGGGGAATTAGTCCACTGGCTTTACAAAAATGCCTTCGTTTTTGCACCAGCTGACTGGCCAGGGTTGGATTCAGGCATAGGCTTTATTGGCCAATGCGTAGGGCCCCTCAGCTACTGGATTACATCAGAGTCCCAGCTTTCATTTAGACAAAAAAAGTAGGTTTCTAGTCCTCATGGTTGTGAAGAAGAACTTGTAAATGTGACCTGAGTGGAACTACTGTAGTGATGTCTGCAGAGAACCTGGAAAAACAGCTCTCTGAGAGGGTGAAGTGCCTCATGACTCTCAATGGGGTGTTAACTCCAAGACCCGCTGCTCTGTGGCAGCTTCACCCCAGCAGAGGATTCTGTGTATGGCAAGTAAAGAGTGCAGGGGGCTCAGCCCAAGCTCCCTGGCTGCTGGGTTAACTATGGGAATGCTGTTCCCAAGGAGTCACTCCTGGTGGAGGAAGTGGGCCTTATGCTGCTGCCCCAGGCTTTCCAGGAAGGGAGAGAGGTTGCCCTGCCACCACCACCCCAAGCAGGGTGGAGCTATAGCACCAGACTAGGGCCATGTGTTGTGGTGGTGTCTAGGGCTCCGACTTGCATTCATCTACCCCAGAGACTGGCAAGCTGAGCTGATGATGCCGGCTACAGGCTGGGTGAGCACAAATGCACTTCCCCCTCCCCCAGGCCTGTCACCTGTTGCCATCCTGCTCTCCCGAGCCTGAGGCCTGTCCCCCCGTGGAGCCTTTGCGCCCACATCCTTGCTCACATTGCATCAGATGGCATGGAGTCAGAAACTAGTGTAGTAGAAATAAGGATGGTGGCGGGAGAGGATAAATGCGTAGAAAACACTGGAGCAGCCTTCCCAGGAGTAAATGTCAGGAAAGGAGGAGAAGACCAAGGAATAAGGTAGCAATAACTGGAGCAGTGGAAATTTAAGCACAATCTTCCACTCTCTTAGTATCCCCTGGCTTTCATTTTGAAGGGGGGAGGTGTGGGCTGGGGAGTTGCACGGCTGTGACGATGGAGAAAGATTTGGCATCCTCTCAGTTCCTTCCCTCCCTCCTATGCACAGCTGCATGACCCCACACCATGAGCATGGATTCCAGATTTTCCCTTTGAAAATCTGTTCAAGCAAAGCAAGCGTTGTTGGGCTTCATCTTAAGGCTTGGGCTTTTTGCTGACAGTCAGTGCTGTGTGTCTCCTGGCAGTCAATGTAATGAAGACTCACAAGCAAGGGAGGGGCAGGGGTCTGAGGAGGCACTGAGAGTACTTGGGAATTTCACAGAAATGCTTCCTGTGTGTTAACCTCTTTTGCTATTGTGCTATTTAGAAACAAGCCCATCTGCCTGCAAAATAAAGTCTTGTAGAAATTGCTTCTGGGCTATCTTGTTTTGCAGTTCATTTTATTCTAGGACTAAGGCGACCATATGAGGTCGTTGACGTCTTCATGATATTTAGAGAGAATTTGTCTTTATTTCAGTGCTTCAGCACATTACATAGCTTGAAGTCCCCCTCCCCCCCTTCCTGGCAGGTTGACATTTTGGGTAAAGACAACAGGACAGAGCCTGTTTGTATGCAGGCAGCCCTACCAGTGGTCTACTAGTTGTAGTTGCTCATTTCAGGATGGAAATTCTATGCCTTTCTGCAGTGGGCAAAACACAGGCTCCAATTAAAAGGAAACTGGGAAATTGAACAGCAGCATTAGTAATAAAAATCAAATGCCATAATCATGCTACTGTATGTTCTTCGCTGGTGCTGTTTGTGGCATTGCATTTTGGAACATAGGGACTTAACTCCCAGCATGAATGAAGAAATATTTCATGAATATTTATGGTAAAGTGTTTGAAAGACCAAGTAAGTCAAAACCAGCTTAGTCATGAGTGAAATAATCTTGTAACACTCCATTAGCTGTCTAATGCCCTGTTTCTGGTGTGCAGCTCTATTCTTTCCTGTTGCCTGCTCTGTTTTGTTTTGTTTTTAAATGGGAGCTGAGATACTGCAGAGATACCTACTGCAGAAGGGTGTGTTGTCACTTGGAGTTTTTCAGTGACAGTTGTCGTGGGGAGACAGCAAGTGCTGTCTCCCAGCTGTGTACCACTTTTGTTGTTAGACCAGCAAAATAAGATGATATAAATTCTGCATTGCTGCGATGCCTACAAAAAACTTGACAATGGCTAGGCAGTGGGTGTGCTGAAATCACTGCTTATTATATTGTCCAGTATTGTCGCATTGTTTCCTTGGGGTCCCATGTCAGTCTGTCACCATCTGTTGTCTCTTGTCTTATTCATAGATTGTAAGCACTTTAGGGCAGGAACTGTCTTTTTGTCTGTACAGCGCCTAGCACAATGGAGTCCTGTCCTTGCCTAAAGCTCTTTGATGCTACTCTAATACAAATAAATAATAGAAGAATATTTTTGGAACTTTGCGATATGTCATTTATGTAATAAGAATTATTTCAGGATAAACACCACCACATTCAGTCCTTTGTAAAGTCTCAGGCTAGGTCTACACTGCAGCGGGGTTCCGACCTAAGATACGCAACTTCAGCTACGTGAATACCGTAGCTGAAGTTGCATATTTTAGGTCGGCTTACCTAGCGGTGAGGACGCGGGAAAGTCGACCGCTGCCGCGCTGCTGCCAACTCCGCTGCCGCCTCCTGCCGAGGTGGATTTCCGGAGTCGATGGCAGAGCGATCAGGGATCGATTTTACCGCGTCTTCACTAGACGCGGTAAGTCGATCCCCGAAAAACCGATTGCTACCCGCCGGATCGGCGGGTAGTGAAGACAAAGCCTTAGAACAACGCAGAGGCATGTGTGTGTGTAACCTGTAAATTGATTCAGAAGAGCACATCGTTTTGGTCAAATATGCACGGAAATTGAGAAGCAATTGGGCACATCCTCGGCTGTTGTAAATTTTCATCACTCCATCAATGGAGCAATGACAGTTTATGACAGCTGAGGATCTGCTCCATCTGAAACTTAAATGTACCACCGTGGGCCATACTCTCCTCTCCCAGCCCTATAAATCCGGAGTAACGCCATGGAAGTCAGTGGAGTAACACCACTGTAATTTAGGAGTAAGTGAGATTAGAGTCAGAGCCACTGTCTTCACCCACTGTAGCGACAATATCATTCTATGCAAGAGGAAATGTCTTACTCGTTAACTTTTGGAGGGCTTGGGTTGAAGACAACCCTGATTTGAAGGTTCAATGTTTGGATATTCAAAATAATGCTGTTTATGTGTATTTTAGCATTTCTGGGCAATATCTATATACAGAATCCTATTTTATGTCATTTCTAAATTATTCTGACCACTTCTGACTACATCTGATGTTGTTCAGAAGAGCACAATATCCATTTTCATACTAGTTCACTGACCTTTTCATTGCTTTCTGCCAATTTGCATAACACTGAAGTATGTGTGTTGATATAAACTGCCATAAAACAAAGTACAGTACAATTTTGTTATACTGTGCTTGTGTTATAATGTTAGCACTTAGGTCAGTGGACATTAGTTCCAGCTAGAGGAGTTAGTTCTCATCCGTTCATCCCAGGCTGTATCACTTGTGAATATTATGATGTCCCTTTTTTAAAAAAGCCTTACTGGTCTGTGACCTCATTTTAGCACTGGGTATCATGCAGTATATATGTCTATTGGGTGTTTTTGTTAATAAAGTAGTGTCAGTGTTTTACATATGATTGTTGAGCATCACGTGGCATGTAGCATAGGATGGTGTTACCAGCAACAGTTGTCATTGTATAGTACAACAGTCCAAGCCTTTTTCCTGGCTTTTAAAAATTATATAATTTTTTTTAGCACAGCCCCCAGAGTCATGACACAGTGAGGTCTTGCTGTTATATGATTATGGAATTGTCAGTGGGTTTCAATGTTGTGAAACATCACAACGTAAGAAAAAATATCATTGGGTGAGTCAGTGCCAGGCTTTAGAGACTGAATCTCATTGCAAACTTCACAGCATTTCTCCCAGTTTCTCTAAGCAGGGGGAGGCAGATGGGGGTGACGAAGGCATTTGTGGGGGGGAGAAGAAAATCACAATTGGATTGAACTTTGAACACTACACTGAGAGATACAGCGTGACCAAGAATTCCTGGTGACCAAGAATTTGTGTGCACATAATGGATATTTAGTCTGTCCCAAAACTAGGCTCTGTGCAGGTTTTACAGAAACCTGCTTTTCCCCAAGAGAAGAGAAGCCTGCTTGTCTAATCCACTGAGATGTGTTCCCCTCTGTTCCCACCTGTTCTGTCCTGTCCTCCCTCTACACACGCATTCTTCTGACTTTTGTTTGCCTCTGATTAGACTGTGACAGAATCCAATCTAAGAGCCTGGTTCTCATGTACATTAAGGCCCCCTCAGGGCACTCTGGCCATGTAAAGAGGCCTATAGGTAAATGAGAATCAGCCCCTCAATCTTTATAGTACGGTACCTGAGTTGAGTTGATACAGTGCTGTCATTCCTGCTCGATAGCCAGAGATTTACAGTGTTACTCTCCCCCCCTCCCCCCCCGCGAAAGTTAATGGAGCTGTGCTGACTGACCTCGGCTGAGAATCTGGGCCGTATTGTCTGCTGCTGACTCACTGCTTGCTGCAGCAGTGAGAGTGCGTGAAGAAAATATACTGACATCTAATATTTCCTCCAAAAAAGTCTTCTATTAAAATGTGGACCGAATAGGGATGAGGCAGAAGAACCTGGCTGCCTCATCAATCTCTAACTGATGGCTTTCACGCAGGTAACCTGCTGCAAAAGCTGGGTATTCTAGGACACCGGGGAGTGGGTTGTTTTTTAAAGTCTTGAGTCTAATCGATTTGATTGCCCGTTTCTTTTCTTTTAAGCTTTGACAGAACACCCCCTGCCATTTGTTTTACGGAGAGATGGTTTTTCTCTACCAAAAAACCCAGCCTTGTCCATAGACACTGCTTTTGTTGGGTCACTCGTAATAGCACCCGCAACGTCTCAGAGCAGCTCTGTACCAACAGCTGTCATGCTGTACTCCCAAACCACTGCAGACACCTGAACCTTAGTCATTGTCGCGTGTCTTAATTTCGGCCCCACACACACACTCGGTGAAAAGCAGAGAAGATGTATTCCTGTGGCTTCCAAACTGCAGTCAGGTTGCTCTGTAATTGAAGGTTTGCTCACCCTTCCCCCTGCCTGGCGTGGTCAGTCGTGCTCATCCCCTATTGGAGTAGACATTGCATTGTTGCCCCGGGGGGCTGCTGGAAACATTGCAATGGGAGGGTCTGGGGGACTGTTCCTGTCTGAGTGCACTGCCCCTCACTGCAGGTTTGGTGGCAAGAACACAACTTAGTCCTGAGTAAGCAAAGTGAGATTTTTTTATTTCCTGCTCTAATCAACTTGAGTCTAAGGCCAGGTCTACACTACCGCGGTAGTTCGGCGGCTGGGAATCGAAGTTCCGGGTTCGATTTATCGCGTCTGGTCTGGATGCGATAAATCGATCCCGGAAGCGCTCGCCGTCGACTGCGGTACTCCAGCTCGGCGAGAGGAGTACCGTGGAGTCGACGGGGGAGCCTGCCTGCCGCGTGTGGACCGCGTCTGAACCGCGGTAAGTTCGAACTAAGGTCTGTCGACTTCAGCTACGTTATTCACGTAGCTGAAGTTGCGTACCTTAGTTCGAATTTGGGGGTTAGTGTAGACCAGGCCTAAGATAAGGAAAAGGAAGCCCCCGTATTGATTCTTCTCTTGTCAGCTCAGATCAGTTGTGAACATTTTCCTCTGAGGGGAAACCTAATAAATGTTGTGTGCACAATGGGCAGCAGCTTTTGACAGTGATCAGTCAGGCAAAGTTGCTTTTCCTAAAGGGACCCTCAGGATCTCTGACCAAGAGGATGTTGATAGAAATCAGATATTTTTAAGAGATTGAAAAGAGAGGGTAGACAGAGCTTTAGGATGGCAAGTCTGGGCTGATTAGTGCGAAGGTCAGGCTAGCCTGGAACAGGATTTGTTTTGGTTTGCTTTGCTTTTTTATTTAAGAACTTATTCTGACACTTTCTTTCTGAGCAGCGGTTCTCGCATCCAGGGGCGGCTCCAGGCACCAGCGCAGCAAGCGCGTGCCTGGGGCGGCAAGCCCCCGGGGGCGGTGTGCCGGTCGCCATGAGGGCAGTCAGGCCGCCTTTGGCGGCGGGTACGCCGAAGGTACGGGACTGGCAGATCACCCGCAGAAATGCCGCCGAATTTGTGTGACCAGTGGACTGCCCGCAGGTGTGCCACTGAAGGCCGCCTGACTGCCATGCTTGGGGCAGCAAAAAACATAGAGCCGCCTCTGCTTGCATCAGCCGAAGGATGCAAACAGAGCTGCTCCATTGTTGGAGCAATCTGCACGGATCCCAGAGGGCTGGATAAGCATTTCAGGAGGGCAGTGTTTAGGGAAAGCATCAGGAAATGAAGCGAGGTCAGATTGTGAGGAGTACTGGAGGAAATGGGTTGAGTTACTTAGGCCTGGTCTACACTGGGGGGGGGGTGGGGGGGAACCGATCTAAGATACGCAACTTCAGCTACGAGAATAGCGTAGCTGAAGTCGATATATCCTAGATAGACTTAGAATCACTTACTTCGCGTCCTCGCGGTGCGGGATCGACGGCCGCCGCTCCCCCCGTCGACTTTGCTTCCGCCTCTCGCCGAGCTGGAGTTCAGCAGTCGACGGGAGAGCAATCGGGGATCGATTTATCGCATCTACACTACACGCGATAGATTGATCGCTTACCCGCCCATCCGGCAGGTAGTGTAGACGTACCCTTACCAGCTGAAGCATTATGCTGACTAAGAGCAATTAAATGTTAACTCAGATTGGTTCCTGTCTACACTGCAAACCAGCACTAGGTGCATGAAACATGGTTGCAATGCTACAGCGAGATCCAGAAGAAAAAGAAAAGCACCATTTGAAGGAAAGTAAAAGTAGTAGATGGTTTGATCCAAAGCTCATTGAAGTAAAACAGGGTGAAATTCTGGCTCTATAGAAGTCAATGGAAGTTTTGTCATTGACTTCATTGTGGCCAGGATTTTACCTTCAGTGTTTCCACTGGCTTCAACGGCTCTGGATTAGTCCTATGCTGAGAAGACAGCGTGGATGGACTATAACCACAAAATATCTGGATTTCCAGACAAAGCTCCCATGGCAAAAATGGAACAGGCTGAAGCTAGCAATGGATCTTAATAGTATGCAGAGCTAACCTGGGGGACAGAAATAAAAAATGAAAGTCACATTTATTTTGTTCCTAGACTGGTGAAAGGTCAGAAAGTGAGTAGGACATTGTTGCCCAGAATGAGACCAAGTACTATGTCCTTAGACAATAATAGAGGGAAGGGACATATATTTCATACATAAACCTCAAGAAGAGCCAATAGATGCATGTTCATAATATACCTGGACTGCAGCAAGGCTTTTGACACAGTCCCAGGTGACATTTTGATAAGGAAGCTAGAGAAAAGCAGGCTTGGAGGCACTACCATTAAGTGGATACATAATTGGGTAAACAACCACAAACTAAGAGTAACCATTAACGGAATGATGTCAGATTGGAAGGAGGTCTCAAGTGGGGTTCCACAGGGATCTGTTCTGAGTCCGGTATTATTTAACATCTTTATTAATGACCTGGATGTAGGAATAGCGAGCACACTGATCAAATCTGCAGATGACACAAAGCTGGGGGGGAGGTTGTGAACACTTTGGAGGATAGAGCTAAGATTCAGAGGGATCTTGATAAAATTCAGCTAAGACAAACGTGAGGTGCTACACTTAGGAAAGTAAAACCAAATGCACAAATACAGAATTGGGGATAACTGGCTTGGCAGCAGCACTGCTGAGAAGGATCTGTGAGCGATGGTGGATCACAACCTCAACATGAGTCAGCAATGCGATGCTGGTGCAAAAAAAAAGCAAATGCAGTTTTAGGTTTCATTAACAGAGGCACAGCATGCAAGTCACAAAAGGTGATAATACCACTGTGCTCAGTGCCAGTTAGGCCTCCGCTGGATTACTGTGTCCAGATTTGATCACCAATGTATAGAAAGGATGTAGAGAAACTAGGAAGGATCCAGAGGCGAGTGACAAAGATGCTTAAAAGGATATGTTTAGTTTGAAAAAGAGGAGATTAAGAGGGGACATGATAGCCATCTTCAAATACTTGAAAGGCTGCCATAAAAAAGTTGGAGAAATGTTGTTTTCTCTTGCCACAAAGGGCAGGACAAGAGGCAATGGGTTCAAACTATAGCACAGCAGATTTAGATTAAATCTTAGGAAACACTTACTAACTGTAAGAACAGTGGGACAATGGAACAGAGTGCCTAGGGAGGTTTTCAAAAGGAGGCTGGAGCCATCTGTCTTGGATAGTTGAGATGCAACAAATCCTGCATCTTGGCCGGGGGTTAGACTTGATGACCCTTGCGGTCCCTTCTAACCCTATGATTCTGTGTTACCAAACTGAAATGTTTATTATCTTCATGCAACTTTGGAGCTATCAGCTATGAATCAGAAAGAGAATTGGATGTGGCAGAGAGAAGAATTTAAGTGTAGCAAGACTGACCCTGAGTAAATACCTCCAAATAAGAAGGCTGGCTGAGCTGCCCCAGGACTGAAAAACTGAAGGCCCTGGAGAGGTTCAGATTCCACCAAAGGAGCACCAGAGGCAGTAGAAAGACACACCAGCGCAGAGCATGGGTAGCATGATTCAGTGAACCTACAGCATATGAAAGCTGGAATCACAACTGCCCAGCATGTAGGCAAAGATACATTAAGGCCTTTTTAAATATCGCTGACCACAAATGAAACAGTACATGCAGTTATGGATGATGCAGGAGACCTTGAAGGATACAAGGAAATCCTAAGAGTGATCTAAGAAGCCCTGGGACTCAAAAGATAGATGTGCTAAAGGAGAATGATGACAACTATCCACAGCTATATTCACAGCTATGCTACTTAATCAATGACCGATTCAGGGCCAACTTAACGGCAAGATCATCTGCATCATGTTATCTTGCAACCACCATGAGCAGCTAGACCTCTCTGAATAAATGCAATCATGTGCTGGTGATGTATAAAAGCACCCTAAGGTTTACTGCAAGGTAAAACTAAAACTAAACAAAACAAAACAAAATAACCAGTAAATTATATCATTTGAGCTCCATTGATTTCTGCGAAGTTATACCCACCTACACCAGCAGTGAATGTTGCTTCTGGAGAGTAAGATGAAGATGGACAAAAACACCTACATGTGTCTAGTGAAACTATGAACTGTGAGTATCATGATGAAGCCTGTTTTGTGCATCTAAGTTACTACAGTACTTACTATTAAGACTGCAGTGGAAGGAAATGAAAATTTATTACTGTCAGAAAAATCATTAAAGGAGGAAGCCAATATTCTGAGCAGAGAAGGGTCAAGGGGTCAGCAGAGAAGGCTCAAGTCCCATCAGCATTTCCTTCTCCGTTGGATGATACCAATGAATGCATCAGAGCACGTAAAGAGGGCGCAATGCTGCAAGCAGTAAAGGTACTAAGATTCCAGAGACATCCAAATCACAATGGTATAAATACCCCAAGAGACAGCTAAGCATCTTCACACTATGCCTGAGATGGGATGGGATCTTGTTCCCAGAGGGCTGTGCAATATCCCCAGCAGATTTAAGGATGAATATCACAAGGAGGATGTGCATCTGTTCAAAGCCAGAGAGCAGATCTGCTGTCTTGGCATCAGTGCCCAATTGACAGCCTCTAAAGAAAAAAGTGCCTAGCACATGATTTGTGCTAGATAAATAAATTAAAAATAATAATGGTACAACACATGCAGACTAGAATGACCAAGAGAAAGTCACTACAGCACCACAGAATGTAAAGCCAACTCAGGGGAAGAGGTAAGAAAGAATCTGTGCACATACAATTATTAAAGCCACAGTCGCTGATCAAAGTCAGTTTCGGAATAGCTTGAATACATTCAAGTAGAAACCACCATCAGAAACTGAAGGTACTTTGGGGTGGTTTTTTTTGCCGTTTATGGCAAATGCATTCTGTTCAAACAAAGAGTAAAACTGATCTGAATTAAAACTGCTTAGAGCAGGGTTCTCAAACTTCATTGTACCGCAACCCCCTTCTGACAACAAAAATTATTACATGTCCCCAGGAGGGGGGACCAAAGCCTGAGCCTGCCTGAGCCCCACCACCCCGGGTGGGGGGCCAAAGCCTGAGCACTGCCACCCAGGGCTTGAAGCCCTCTGGCTTCAGCTTTAGCCTCAGGCCCCAGCAAATCTAACGCCAGCCCTGGCAACCCCATTAAAACAGGGTCGTGACCCATTTTGGGGTCCCGACCCACAGTTTGAGAACCACAGGCTTAGAGAAAAATGGGAGGTAGGGCACTTTGTCCTTCTCTGAGCACTCACAGAATAATAGGAACAAGGAATTGGCAGCAAAGACTGTCAAAATATAAATTAGAAAGCTTACAAAAACCAAGGCAGGGTTCCCTGTTTGGTTGTGATGGTAACACATTCGCAAGGGCAGCATCCTAGTAGAAAAGCTGATAATAAAATAAGCGAGAGAGAGAGAATGCTATTCCCAATGGTGAGTGACTGTTTGCAACCACCTAGGGAATAGTGCGGGGAAAAAAGGCGGCAGGTGACCCACTTTCAGCAAAAGTCAAAGGAATTTATACCAATTAAAAATGAAGGCATAGACCTGTTCTCATGGTGAAAAATGGCAATAGTCCAAGATCAGAAAGGACGCAAGACATGAGGTAATTCTGCACTTTTGGGAGCGGTGGAGATGAAACTGAATGTACCATGCACCTGTGAAGCAGTGTCAGACAGCTTCAGCACATGGTTCGGAAAGATTGATGACAGGACATGGCCGAATGGGACTACACCAGTGATGCGGAAGTGCAGGAAAAGGCCTGATGCAACGTCCATTGAAGCCAGTGGAAAGACTCCCGTTGACTTCAATGAGCATTGGATCGGGTCCCAAGGTAGGAGAGAGGACTACAAGGAAATGTGTCGGTAGGAAGAAGGCAGTGAGTATCATGGTAAAGAGGGGATTGTCGCCAGATGTGGAAAAGAAAACAAGAACAGAAGCTTTGAGCTGGAGACTGGCTATTTAGAGTCCCATACAACAATGGACTGGCCATAAAGCCCAGCATCCAGCACTATGCCATGTGTTAGACAACTCTTTCACCTCCCATAACCCCTCACTGCCACAAGCTCATACAGAGGCTGTAAATGGAAAAACACGAACGTTTATGGCTCACAAAGGGAAGTAAATGTTTCAAAGAAACACCAAGAAGTGAAAATAGGTTAGAGGGGAGGTTGTAGGTCAGAGGAAGGGAGAACTTGGAAGATCTGACTTGAGTTATTTGCAGCTGTGTAGCATTATGCTGGACACATTGTAACAATACACTGTGGTTACTGACCAGCTTAAGTTTAGAATTTATATATATCCTTGGATTTTGTTATACTAAAAAGAATGATTATCCATATGCTCTAAAGGTTTGGGTCTCTACTGCAATGTGACACAAGGTGCACACAATAATAAGTTGTTTGTTTACCAACTAATTGTCCTTAAAGAAAAGCTCCACTGCTTTTTGCTACGTTCGTAGTTTATTGTCTTTAAACCGCACTCACCATTGCAGGGTTATAACACCCGAATCCGAAACACAACATGTGCGTTGTGTCCCAGATGTCTTCTAAGAAAGCATTCTGCAGCCAAAGAAAGCAAGATAGCATATTGAATACACACAGGGACTTGATATTACTGAAAACATCTGCACCGCCAGTGCAACAAAATGTGAACATGCTATTTGTAAAGTGGTTCTTTTTAACCAAACTGTAGTGTTTTTAAATACTTCTCTGTGATAAGATCTTTCACCTCCCTTCGTTTTTTAAATGGCTCCATTTCTTGTTGGTTTTGTCATTTTGCAGATAAACCTTATTTTAGGGGAAGAAAAAGATACTAGGGTGTTCGTGGTCTGTTCTCTTTATTGGTTGCATCAACTCGATGAGATGTAAATTACATTTGGTTTCTGCCTAGAAACAGCACAAAATCTGAACAGCAACTACGTCTAGGTTTGGTCTTAGTATTAGACAGTTCTTGAGCCACTCCTCTTTCTGTTCACACTGCATGTGTGTTTGGTGCAGTAAGGGAAAACCCATAATTATTTTTTGTACTGTCTTCTACTGGTTAAACTATTATTCAGATATATGCCTAAAATCATATGTTACTGTAGAACTGTAAAACATATAAGTAGGTATATGACTATAACCACGTGTACTTTCTCTCCCAACTCCAGAGTTGCCAAAATTATTATAAGTGTCTATTGTGAACAATGGTTAAGAGTTAAAAAAACCCACATTTACTTCTGTGGGGTATTTGCCTTTAACTATTCTGTAGGTGTAACACATTGTTTCTGTCGATTGCACTTCCCCAATGCTTCTAAAGACTTTATCATTTAAATAGGCTTAGGGCTCTGAATTACAGCTTCTCAGTTGGTGTACTTACAACCAGACCAGCGTGCCTCTAGGAGCCATAATTCCACACACACACACCCCAAAAATTGGAAATATAATGGTAAATTACAATATAGAGGTTTTAATTATTTAAATTTATTTACTTTATATATGTCCTACCCACTGTATTATTGCGGTGACCCTGGGATCATAGGTCATAGCTCCAATTAAAAGCTTGGCAGTCAATAAGAGAGAGTGCGCTGAGGTTTCTGCCTAAATTTTCAAAAGTGGCTTGTGATTTGTGGTGCCCAACTTGAGATGCCTCTAAGGGCCCTGATTTTCAGAGTACGTGTGCTCAGCGCTGTTTGAAAATCAGCCCCCTTCAAGCTGCCTCAGGCTGGGTGGTCATTGAGGAAATCATTTTTGCAAATGTAAGCATCTGTCTCGAAATATTCTATTGTAAAGATAGCAGCCATCTAAAGGATAAAGGTGTGCCCCAATAACTATAGGAACACCTGACAGGCGGTGGAGTGAGGTGGATGCTTGTATTGCTAACTTGGCTAAAGGGAGGCCACACACTTGTCCTATCCTTCCCCATGTGCTGCCTTCACCTTTCATCTGTCTACACCAGTACAGGGACTAACTGCCCCGGGGGAAAGTTTACTAACATCCTTCTTAGACACTAAGCAGCATTCAAGTAAAACAAACTTTATTTAAACACTTGATTAGAGATTAGGTGCAAAATTATTTTTTCCTGCCAAGATCTAAGCTCAGAGCTCTCTATTTCCCCTGCAGTGGTGGATGACATCATTAACACTTGCTGACACTATATTAAGTGTTAGAGAAGCCATCCAGTGTTGCAGCAGCAACACAATACACTGAATACAAGTCCTGGGATGTGAATAAAGATGGAAATGATTTTTTTTACTATTTAATTTTCAAAATGGATTATATGTAGAGCAGGTAACAATGTTTGTAGTTAAGATTGTGTAACGTTTTCCATTATGAGCCCCTGTTTTCAGCTGCTTGTAACTTTGATAAACTGTAGCCATTCAGTCTGAAATTTTCCATGCCAGGTATCTACCCCAGGATAAATTTGTCTAGAAAGTTTCAGACAAAAAAGTTTAACCATTTCCAAGAACGAGGTTAGGGGAAAATAGGTAGTTTTGCTAATGTTAAAAGAGAGAGAGCGTATGTGTGTATACACATACATATCTATTTTGGTTCATCTTTAGAATATAGTGTGTTTTAGTTAATGGAAATTGTGCATCTGCAATATAACCGGAAGTTATATTGTTGGCACATGTAGTGTGCTGGCTAAAGCCTAATCTAGTTGTCCTTGCTAGATAGTGTATGTGGGTGGTTAATATTAATATACATAATATTTTCATATTCGTATTCAAAAACTGGCCCTTTAATTCTAATGTGAATGTTACCTTTTCACCTCTGGTCTTTCTATTGCCTTTTTTAGTTTGTTTTTTAAACTTTAAGTAGACTGAGGCAATACGGCATGTAGCACAGTGTTGGAGTCTTCTGTATGACATCGTTGGCCTCAGACGGTGGTCCTGAAGACCTGTTCTGTGTAGCTATTTACTAGCCAGTTGGATTCCTGCCAGCTGCCTAATGGATCATGAGTGAGTCAGTTTCATTCAGCCTCTTAGCCAAGTCATTTTGTCCAACAGCACACAATTTGCTTTCATGTGGGTGGCACTGCTGTGACAAGCATATTCCAAAAGTCTTTGCGTCCGTAGGTAACAAGTGAGTTTCAAGGCTTGGAGGGGGGGGGCAGTAACTGATTGTCACGGGGGTGACAGAAGCAGGAGGAATGCGTTAGTGAATGCCTGCTAGGAAAATTAGACATTACGATCACTTACGGTACTTCTGTCCTTTCCAAATGGTTCAAAGAATACAGCCAGTAGCAATAGATAAAATGAATCTTTGAGAAAATACTGGAGGCACATTTGGCTTTTGATTCAATGCTAATGGTATTTGATGGGGAAGATACAAGAGGGGTGGATGTGCAGTGGGTGTGCACTGGCTCCTGGAGTGAGTCAGAGCTGTTCAGTAAGCTGGAAGATGAGTTCCTTATCGTTTGGATGAATAACCAACTCAGATTGTGTCTGGGTACCATGTTGCCCTGAAGCATTGTGTTTTTATGAATGATCTGTTTTACATTTAGATGAAAGATACACGTTGGCTGACTCACTTAGGGGTTTAAGTTACAAAAGGATGGGCAATTAAAAATTAACACTAGCACCAAAAAGCAATCAGGGACAACAGCCGACATGAGCACAGATCCTTCCAGCGTCGTTGAGGAGATGCAATGCAGCCCGTGTTCCTGTTTTCCCCTTTGCTTTACTCTGGGAGGATGTGGGCAATGCTAAATAGTTTATGCTGCTTCTCTTCCCACAGATGCCACTGAATTCCTTGGCCATCCTCAATGACACTCCAGCAGACACTGCTCACTTTGGCTTTGTTGGAGACTTTCGTGCAGCTGCTAGTCCTCAAACTTATTTAGGCTGGTCTATGCTGGTCTTCTAAAAGAAGAGTCTCCCACACTGTTGTATCTTGATCCATATCTGCACCTCCTCTGTCCCCCTCTTTATCGACTCATGTGCAGGTTTTTTTCTAAAAACAGACACTCCGTACCAGGCTCAATAATAGTTTGCGTTACAATTAATATTCCAGGATTTCATCCTGGCCAGTATTTTTAATGAGTGTACAATGTTTTTGGAATTAGCTGCTATTTCTTGATTTAATCTTTGAGTTGGTTTGGTTTCCTGCTGTTGTTTCTGTAGCTGCAGGATTAGGATATCCCATTCACTGTTACAGACTAGGGACCAAATGGCTAGGCAGCAGTTCTGCAGAAAAGGACCCAGGGGTTACAGTAGATGAGAAGCTGGTTATGAGTCAACAGTGTGCCCTTGTTGCCAAGAAGGCTAATGGCATTTTGGGCTGTATAAGTAGGGGCATTGCCAGCAGATCGAGGGACGTGATCATTCCCCTCTATTCGGCATTGGTGAGGCCTCATCTGGAGTACTGTGTCCAGTTTTGGGCCCCACACTACAAGAAGGATGTGGAAAAATTGGAAAGAGTCCAGCGGAGGGCAACAAAAATGATTAGGGGGCTGGAGCACATGACTTATGAGGAGAGGCTGAGGGAACTGGGATTGTTTAGTCTGCAGAAGAGAAGAATGAGGGGGGATTGATAGCTGCTTTCAACTACCTAAAAGGGGGGTTCCAAAGAGGCTGGCTCTAGACTGTTCTCAGTGGTAGTAGATGACAGAACAAGGAGCAATGGTCTCAAGTTGCAGTGGGGGAGGCTTAGGTTGGATATTAGGAAACACTTTTTCACTAGGAGGGTGGTGAAGCACTGGAATGGGTTCCCTAGGGAGGTGGTGGAATCTCCTTCCTTAGAGGTTTTTAAGGTCAGACTTGATGAAGCCCTGGCTGGGTTGATTTAGCTGGGGTTGGTCCTGCTTTGAGCAGGGGGTTGGACTAGATGACCTCCTGAGGTCCCTTCCAACCCTGATATTCTATGATATAACTTGCTCTCTGGAGACTAAAGTGCTAGAGTTTGCATTTGACCTCAGTTGGTCTTTGTTCCTTTAGTTAATCGCATCCTGGCTGCTATTTTTTAAAGACTGTAACTTAAAAGACAAAACAACGTCACACATAAAGGCATCCTCTCCTGGCATCAACGTAAGGAAAAAGATGCTGTCCTCTGCTTCTCTCTCTTTTGCGACTCCAAATCTAGGTGGCCCAAAAGTTCAAGGCCTGCCTCATCCATTTAAACCCAGTGCCCTGGTGGACTGGCAAAATTACAAGACCTGCATTCCCAGGCTGCTGCACTGGGAACCAAGGGTCCTGCAACAAGAGCTTGGTAGCTCCTGTGGACCCATCCTCCATCATCATGGTAGTTGGGTTGATGCCTAATCCACAGGAGTGCACGTCTCGCAACCACAGTAATCCTAACCCACCAGGGGGAGGCTTGCCCCTGCTGTCTGCCCAAGGCGCCTAAAGTTGCCACCTTTTGAAAGCCATAAATCAGTTTAGCCCACAGTATCCACATCTATACGTCATGAATTCTGCGGCTGCGCAACTCGCCTCGTGCAGTGGCTTCCAAACCCAGACAACCCCCCGCAAACCACACAAACTGCACCAGCCCCACAATTATCTGAGGCCAGATAACCCACAAGCAAAAGAAAAGATTTGAACTTGACATCGTGCCATGTAACCTTTAACTTATGAGGAAGAGGAGTGTGGGATCTTTGGCAGACAGAAGTAACAGACGCCTATTGATTTGCTAACTATGGAAAACACCACTAGGAGCAGGAATCGGGAGTTTAGCAAGGGGGGCCCCAGGGTTTATTGGCTCCTGCCTGGAGCTGGTCTCACACTCCCAGAACATCCTGGCCCCCTGGTGGGGATGGTACGCTTGCGCCTGACCACCTCCTTGGGTAAGAGCTCAGGCTGGGTGTGGGACAGGGAGACTGTGGGACTTAGTGGCGGGGGGAGCTTGGACCTGGATACAGAGTAATATGTGTGGAATAGTGTGAGCCTAGGTGTGGGGCAACAGGAGGGGAATGTGTGTGGAACTGGGTGCGGGGGGAACATGTAGCGTGGGAGAGCTCAGGACTGGGTATGAGGGAGCGGCAGGGGAGAGCTCAAGGCTGCATCCAGGGTTTGCTAGGGGGAATGTGTGGGGCAGGGTGCAGGGGAGGGAGAGCTCTGGGCCCCCTCCTTAGGAAAATTCTGGCTGCACCCCTGGCAGAAATCACAGGCTCCAGGTGATGGATCCACATCAGTGGCTGAGCACACCGCCGCAGAAGGAACTGCTTTGAGAACAAGAAGTGGCTTTGTGATCAGAAAGCCATTGAGAGTCCGAGACAGTCGTTATTGGCAGACATGCCATCCCCTAAAGCCCACCTGAGATGTCTCCGGTTGTCGGTGTTTATTAACTGAAGGGGAGATTTTCAAAGGAAGAAATGGGAATTAAGTGCCCAACTCCCATTGAAAGTCAGTAGGAACTAGGCACCTAAATGTCCTTTGTACCAGTGACCCCCGGACCATTTATGGTTTAAATTTAGCTGGTGTTCTGCTTTAGTTGCATTTAATTTTCTGGAAAAGGGACAGTGTAGCAATAGCCACTAGGATCAGCGTCAATTAATCTTTTGTATCTCTGTTGCATTTCAGGTGACTGGGGTAGAAAATATAGTTGGGTCCCTTAGCAGTAGTCCCACGTGACACACCTTGACTATAAATGGGGCTCCATATGTGGTATAGTCCTACGTAATGTGAGTAAAGAAGGCGGAATCAGGCCCATAGGTTGTAAACTTCTGGGGTCGAAGATCATGTTTTTCTTTGTGCCTGGTACAGTGCTAAACACATTGTCAAATTACTGAATACCAATTAGTGATAAACATTTATATTTTCTTTCTGATCAAAATATTATAGCTCCTCAAAAATCCCATTTTCTCCATCTTCCCCTTCACCTGAATCTTCCTGCAGAAGTTCCTTTTCAGTGGCATACATCTCCTGACTGCAGAGACCTTGGGTATGGTGTTACACTGTTTTAATACATGAGAAATGTCTAAGTCCTTAAAGAGGTAGGGATTTCAGAAATGCCAGCAATGCTAAAAGTCAGTTTAAACTCTTTCAGGAGCATGCATTAGGAAGAGTCAGGAGTCTTCCACAGTTAAGGCTGTAACTAGCTTTCCATTATAAACTTGATTATAATCCTCCACCCCACTAAAGCTAAATCAATCTATGATTCATGTCTAGTCCTCTGCTGGAGAATAATTGGGTTAGAAAGTAAGTGGGTAGTAATTGGACGGGGGAACTAGCCAAATATAAAAACCAGAAGTTTTCACTTTTGTATAAGTTCCCCAATTATTATTTGGTTTAGAGTTTGGAGTTGTTTTTTGTTGTTTTTTATTTATTTCGTATCCTACAGTTAACTCCCAACCAACTTGAACTAGAAACTCTGAATGTGGTTTATTCTATTGCCTATCCAACACTGCAGCATCCCGAGGCACAGTGTATAATCCGGATAAACTCCACAGGCTCCCTGGTCTGGGACTAAAGTAGGGTTGATAAACTGTGCGGGAAAAGAGAGCCCCACTAGCTCTGTATAGCCACAGGGCCATGTAAAGTCTGCAGAGTGAGAAAAGCCTAAGAGCCTCTGTGGTCCTACAGCGTTTAGAAATTTATTATAAAACTGTCCAGTCTCAGCTAGTCTCATCAGGCTTGTGGGTTTTATATAATCTGCAGGACCAGAAATAACCTCCCAGGCTAACCTAGGACAGGGAGCATGCAGAGCGCACCACCTTTCCCGGGCTAAAGAGGGCCACCATCGCAGTCAGATCCTGTAACATCCACTGGAGTGGGGCTGGAGTTGAATCCTCTGCCTGTCATTGTTTCTGAGCTCCTCAAGAAACTACATGCGCTCCAGTATGGAGTAAATAACTCCTCTTTGCCTAGGCAGAACGTTTAGCTGCTCCTTAGCCATTTCTCGATATTTCTATCTATACACACACAGTTGGGTTTTGCCCAGCTCTTGGGCAAGAGGTAGGGTGTGTGTGTGTGTGTGTGTGTGTGTGTGTGTGTGTGTGTGTGTGTAAGAAACCTCTCCTCCTACTTGTACCTCTGTCCCCATGTTCCCCGGGGTAAAAGGACTTTCCTGATGGTTGCCACTAACAGTGCTCACTGCCCCTATGAGTGAGGGGGAATGGAGAGGATGTAGGACCACAAATATGGCAGTCGTTTTAAATGGTCAGGAAATTGTAAGCTTAGGTTAAACAGGAAACTTCTGAGAGTCAGAAAACTAGGAGGAGGATCGTTGGTAGGTGAAACAACCTAAACCTCTGAAAGTCTGGAAATTCTCAGATAAGGCTCCAATGCTAACCTTAACTTTACTCTCGACCAGCATCCCCTGTCTAACTTTCAACTATCACCACAGACCTCCACTACCCTGAATCTTGCACACAGCACGCCCCAGGTGGCCCACATAGAACACTGCCTTTTCAAGCACCTTCCTATGATTTGGATAAACCACTCTGCACCGCTCTGTCACACTCATCCTCCCAACATTGGTTAGAGACCATACACTGCAGACCTTAGCCAGAGACAAACTTCTTCCACATCCATGCTGACCATACAGGCTGCAGACTCCAGCACCCTATATGTGAGCTGGGCCTGCAACATCCCCTGTGTCTAATCTAGAGCAGAAGGATGGCAGCAGGTGAGCTCAGTGACTATAAGATTATAATTCATAAACACAACAGGCAAAGGAAAGTCCTTTTGTGTTGCAGCTAGTGGGGCTTCTCCACCAGTAAGTGGAAGATACTCGCGGCAACATGTCCAAGTTAACGAGGGCCTGAGAAACCAGTTCTGGACATTTAGGTTTGTTGTAATTACATGAAAATAAACCTACATTGTAGTCTCCTGACTTTGCGGTTTAATTTCATGTAATTACATCACTTCAATAATGCTGTTTCACATTAATAGAGACCTATTTACAAACTGAACAGCATCTTACTATTCTTTGTCTGGGCATTGTACATGCTCCAGGGTTTTTACTTGTGTGACAGGTAGTAAAAAGGGCCTGCCTCCAACTTCAGCAAAATTTTAACTTGTTACAGGTGTAAGGAGGAGAACAAGGAAGGTGGCTCATCCCCTCTGACCATTGTAAGCCTGCGGCCACAAGCAGACATAAATCCTTACCCAATCACCACCTCTTTTAATTGAACAGCAGGCATTTCATGGTTTATCCCAGAAGACTTTCCATCCTTCCATGGGTTCCATCTAGTGCCACTGCCAGGCAGCACAAAGATGGTTACCTTGTATGCCCCTGAAGAAGTGGGTTTCCCCTACATGCCTGCTTAAATAATTGTAAGGAATGTCAATAAACTCTTACTAGGTTAAAGCGAGAACTTAAACTTCTCATCTTTGCCTTCAAGGCACGGCACAACTCTCACCACCCATCTCATTTCTTAGGGTGTCTCCCTTCACACACCCCTTCTTGCTTCCCAGTTTGCTGGTCTCCTTCCCTGAGTCATGTCTACAAGGGTAATGTAAGCTCTGGGGGCATGGTGTCTCTTGTTTTGTGAAGCACGTAACACACTTTTGGCCCTGTATAAACAGTCACTGCCTGCTTTGTTTGCAAATGGAGATTTTTTGGAGGGTTGTTTGTGTTAATGGTTGTCAGAAATACAGTCGTCAGAACAGCTGATGGGAGCATGTGGTAATAGTTAAGGTTCAGTGGGAGACAGATTTTTTTTTTTTGCAGTAGTGCATAATGCCATCCTCTCTCCAGACATTCAATAAAGGGTGGTGGTCCCTGTCGAAAGAGCTCAGACCCTACAGAGGTCCTGAGGGTGTACTATTGAAGTCAATAGCAAAGTGTCCATTGACTGAAGGGGTGCAGGAGCCATGGGAAAACAGGGGGTGCAGAGGGTGTATGCTCGTGACACTCAGACCCACTTTGCTATCCCTTCAGACCCATCCGGCTCCTTTGGTGAAGTCAGTGGATGAGGACAAGCTGGCTCAGGGTTAATTCAGACAAGATCAAAGAGGTGTTAGTGGGTCGGGGGGAAGTACTCAAAAGAGTGGACAAGGATGATAGCTGCCCCCTCGTTCAGAGAGTGTGTCTGCCATGTGTGACTCATCAAATAGCAACAATAGCCAAACAGGCATTTCTTCATCTACATTTGGCCAGCTGGTCTTCAGCTTCTCTGCAGATATTGCTACTGTCATTCATGTCTTTGTCATCTTGAGACTAGACTGCTGTGTGACGTCCTCTGCACCTATCATCTCCCATCCCCTCCCCATAGCACCTGCAGCAGTTGTTCACATAGGATATGTCTACACAGCAATCACGGGGTGTGGTTGTGTCTCGTGTAGACATACCTGAGCTGGCTATAATCTAGCAGCAGTGAAGCCACAGCAGGGCAAGCTTCAGCACAGGCTAACTATCCGAGTAATTACCCAGAGTCACATGGGCTTTCCAGCCCACGCTGCCATAGCTTCACTTCTCCAGTACCTAGCCATATTCAAACTAGCTTGGGTATGTCTAAAGAACCGTGATTCAGTGTAGGCATGCCCATAGAACAGTCATATTAGGGAAGTGTGTCATGTATTTTGAGCTGTCCTTTAATGCAGTCTCACAGCTGATAATAAGGAGGAAGAGCCAACGTCCTGTGACTGGCCACCCACCGTGAGTACCCATGCACCATACTTTCAGAGCCAATGCTTTAGAAAATGTAGCCGTGTGCATCCCTCTTCCTCTTAGTACCCATTTTTATCTGGGTGTTTTCCTTGCAGTGAGGAAGGTGCCCTCTATAACTGTCACTCAGTTCATGGAACCCACCCATCTCATCTCCTACTCCCCTGCATGTCAGCACCAATCATACAGTGAAGAACCTCTGATTAGAATTCCCTCAGAATGTGTGCCAATGCCATTTCTGAATCCCCGATGGTAATGGTTGAGTGATGCAAGCCACTCCCGCCTTCCCTTCCTACAAGGGCTGAATATGCAGTCTCCAACTCAGCTAATCTTAGAGAATTTTTGTTCATGTGATCTGTCTCTCAGGGCTTGTCTCCACTTACCGGGGGATCGACGCGCGGCGATCGATCCACCGGGGGTTCACTAGACCCGCTAAATCAACTGCCGATCGCTCTCCCGTTGACTCCGGTACTCCACTGGAGCGAGAAGCATAAGGTAAGTCGATGGGAGAGTTTCTCCTGTCGACCCAGCGCGGTGTAGACACCGCAGTAAGTCGACCTAAGGTACTTCAACTCCAGCTACATTATTCACGTAGCTGGAGTTGCATAACTTATGTCAACTTAGCCCCAGAATGTAGACCTGCCCTCAGAGACAAAAAAAAATGATTGGATTGGCCAAGAATAATTTACAAGTTGCCCACTTCGTATCTTCATACACTCACTTCTGACCAGTAATCTCCCAGACAACGGAGATTGAAGCCCCACTATTGTCAAGTACGGGGATGTCCCTTGCAAAGTAACACAGGCTACTGCTCTGATAAATAGTTTGCAATATTTTTCCATTAGGTTACATGGAATAGCATCTGCATACTGCCTTTGTTCGGTGGTTCGCCAAAGGCAATCTCTTTAGTGCTGAAAATGGTTCCTTTGTGTGCAAGACAATCTGTTCAGCATTGGTACAGTAAAGACAACAGTAATTGTAAACAATGAAGCACATCAGGAAAGCACTTTTTCCCCCTCCAAGTGTAACTGCATTTTTTGTAAGGAGTTCAAAAAAGAGCTGTAACATGGGAGAGACAATAAGAATTGAGATCACTGAGGACAGTGTTTGTAATTAATTTGGGGCCAAAGTTCAGTGTGTGTGTGTGTGCATGTGTGTATATACACATAATGTTAATATGGCAGGCATCAATCTCGAAAGATGATGATGTAAGCACCAAAACCATTCTGTTACTGTGTGACATGCTGTAGCAGCGCGAGTGACTAAAAAGTCCAGTCATAGAGCAACAGTCTTTGCCACAGATGATGCAGGCATGAGGTGTGGGGCCAGACGATGAAGCTGACCCACTGTTAGCGCTTGAGGCTGGCTGTGCTTTCTTCTTCTCCTGCTTCGCTTTCCCATCTCACTCATCCCCCTCTCTTCAGCCTCTTTGGTACAGCACAGCTCTCCACTGTGAACTGTCGCTAGCCGCATCTTCCCAGCTTGCGGTGTCAACATTGAAAGTATTTTAGTCCCTCTTGCAAACATCCTTGGATCTGAACCTTGGTCGATCCAGTGGCCTTTAATTCTCCATACAGGAGATCCTTTGTATGTATTTTAGGTTGAGAGATACAATAAAATGCAAGTGTTTTCAATATGGCTGGTCTCAACAAAGGAATGATTAGTGTTTCTTCTCTTAACTTACAGTTTCTGATGCAGCGAGGAGATGTTTGGGAGGTTGGTTATGATTAAGGAATGCTTTGCTATCTTTTTGTTTCTTGTTCTTTAGGCTCGTAGGGTCTGGGAACGTTATTGAGACATCTCACTCAGCTTGCGTTGGGATGGGAGAATGCCTCCAATTTTTCTTCAGTGATCTCAGTGGCCAATTTAAGGCCTTGATCCTGTAAGCAACTCTCCACAGGTGCAATCAATGGGGCTCTGTTCACATACTGGAACCAACTCACCCAGAGTTGCTTGCAGGATTGGGGCTTAGGAGAGGTGACATTCCTTGGCTAAAGAAAGCTAGACTGCAGTGTATGGAGCAAGATGTTCCTTCTGAGAACCAAGGTCTTCCTCTAAACAAATGAAGAACCAAATATACTACATCAAGTAAACATTAAGACACTACAGTACACTGAAAGGCACAGAGCTTGATAGGCTTTTTAAGGGGGAATGTATGGATTCAATTTGTTCTCTGCTAAAGGGAGAACAGGAATTTCACACAGGAATACATTTGAAAAAAGAAGAGTTGCAAAAAAAGTCAAATTGCCTTTCTTGTAGTTTGTCTGTAGTATCCTGGTGGTCATTAAATATGATTAAGGATCTGAACAAGAGCTTTCTTCGTCACACCTTCTCCACTTACACTTGTTTGCATTGTTTTTATTTTTACTGCTTAGTAACACCCGGTCTCTGAGAAATTCATGCAGATCTTTTGTTCGATCTTGTCGCAAAGTCATAGACCTGTTTATGCTATCGGAGACTGTTGCCATGGCAGTGAGTGGGATGTCAGAAGTTCAGCATTAGAACTTTACTGGGGGTCAGTTCAGCTGAGTGGATGGGAACTGCAATGATACTTAAGGTCTAGCAACACATGCTAAGGAAAACTGTGATGGCAAACGCCAAGTTCAGTGTGTTCTATTTAAGTGCAATGTGTTTTAAAGTCTGCCCTGGTATTCTAGTCCTTCTCTAGGAGCTCAATCCTGTGAGGTGGTAGTGGTAACCTCCTGGAGGCAGTGGGAGCCAACATTACTCAGTACTCAGGATGCTCTCAGACATCTCAAGATAAGGTTCATGATCTTGGATGCGTATTCCAGCAATCCCTGTTTATTTCAGTGAGCTTCTCTCTTTCAAACATATGAGCTGCCATATAGGGTCAGGCCCACAGTCCATCATGCTCAGTAGCCTGTCTCCAACCATGACGCATACCAGAGTTTCAGGGGGAATGTACAAAACAAGGCAATTATGGAATGACCTACCCCTGTCTTCCACTCCCGGCTTCTGATAGTCAAAGCTTTAGGGTCACCCTGACCATGGGGTTGCGTCCCTGACCATCTTGGCTAATAGCCATTGATGGACTGATACTCCATGAACTTATCTAGTTCTTTCTTTAACCCAATTATACTTTTGTCCTTCATAACATCTTATGGTAGTGATTTGCACAGGTTAGTTGTGCATTATGTGAAAAATTCATCTTGTTTGTATTAAACATCAGGTGACCCTGGGTTTTGTGTTGTGTGAAAGGGTAAATAATACTTTACTATACAGGGATACAAGGTGGGTGAGGTAATATCTCTTTCCTAAATTGAACAGCCCTAATCTTCTTCTTCTCTCTCTCCTTGTATAGAAGCTGTTCCATATTCTTCATCCTCTCTATTGCCCTTCTCTGAACCTTTTCCAATTCCACTATATCTTTTCTGAGATGGAGCAACCAGAACTGGACGCAATATTCAAGGTGTGGGCGCACCACAGATTTATACAGTGGCATTATGATATTTTCTGTCTTATTTTCTATCCTTTTCCTGATAGTTCTTAACATACTGTGAGCCTTTTTGACCGCCGCTGCACGTTGTGCAGAAGTTTACAGAGTCATCACTGCGCGCACTCCAAGATCTCCCCCTTGGGTGGTGACAGCTAGTTTAGACCCCATTATTGTACATGTATCATTGGGATTATGTTTTCCAATGTGCATTCCTTTGCACTGATCGGTGTTGAATTTCATCTGCCATTTTGATGCCCAGTCACCCAGGTTTGTGAGATCTCTCTGTACCAAGGTACTCCTAGGCCCCTGAGTGATGTGGCTGCGCATGAATGGAATTGCCATGCCGTTGCTACTCTGCCTTTAATTAAGTAGTCATTAAAAATGAAACTGTTTCACTTCCTCCAGTTCAGTAGGTGACAGTGATTGAAGGGCCCTGTATGCCCATGATGGCAGAGAAATTGAATCATTAAATTAGAGCAGTTGTAAGACCCCAGATTCTGATTAGCTAAACAGCTTGCTTTGGTTAGTGATTAATGTGGTTGCAAGAGTCAAATCTGTTTTCCTAGAAGATAAAGAAGACAACCTCTTATGAAATACAGTCTTTGGCATGCATCCAGTTATCGAAACAGGGAGCAAAGTAGTTGTTAGGTGTAACACAATATTGCAATTTTAAGTCATATTTTGGAATGACTGCTACAAAAGGTGTGAAGGGAAACCTCTGATTTCTGTTTAACCAACAGTCAGGAACATGTCCATGTTGTGGTTCACATCTGTGTAAAGTCATTCCCGTCACCTCTCATAATATTCTGGAAGCTGGTTTGGTTTTTTGGAGGGGGGATTGCGCCCTGCCTTGTACCATTTCTTCCAGTTCCCCCCAGATTATTTTGTATTACAAGCTTTGGGTTTATTTTTTCCTGGTTAGAACTCGGGTGAGGCATTCTGGAAGCCTGAGATTATGCTGGCGTTGGCCAGCAGTAACCCATCTGCTTGACTTTCAGTCTGCATAGTGGGAGGTTGCAACAGAAGAAAATAATTTCAACTTCCCCTTTTCTCTGTGGGATAAGAGGGCCAGCACCACCTAAAAAGTAGGCACCTGGAAAAGGCAACGGGGGATTGGTAGTTCAGCCTTTCCCTGGTGGGTTCATGTAAAGATCTGCTCTTAATTTAACGATGCTTTGCCCTATCAAAAAATCCCCCCAAATAGGTAGTGCCGGTACCACCATCTGTCTTCTCTTGGAACAAATTCCCCTGGAGCACAAGGGGGAAGATTGGCATCTAAAGGTGTATTTCACACCTGTCGGTGCCAGCTCTAATGAATCTGGCCCTGAGGATCGTAGGTCCCTTATAGAACAATGAATACATGATTTAAACAAATGAAATAAATGATTGGGTTAAGGCATCCGTAACAAGCGTGTTTTCAAACAGGCCCAGAATAACAAGCAGCCCAGATTCTGTTCCAAGCTGAGATGAAAGCCCAGAAATCTATCTTTTGCACTCCGTTTTTCCCTGCATTCAAAAGTTGAAATTTCACAGGTGCTTTAGAAATGAACCATTAGGCAACACTTTATCCCCATGTTAAAAGCATTTGAATTGTTGGCACCCATTATGCTTAAAATATAGGCCTATGCCTTCTGCTGCAGCTCTGAGTTGGAGATCTGTCTAGTGCTTAAAACAGGAAAATTGGAGAGGAGCTAAAATAGCAAAAGGATTTATATTAAGACACTCCCCCCCCTTAAAAGCCCCTAATACATGGAAATACTGTTTAACACAATGCACAATTAGCTTATAGAACTCCCTGCCAAAGGGTATTATTGAAGCCAATAGTTTAGGAGAATTCAATAAAGGATTAGATATTACATGGACGGTAACAATATCCAGAGGAGTTCTAATAGTTAAGACTTAACAATAAATGAGAGGGTTTTGGAAGAAATATAAACCCTCAAGCTTCAGGGCATCAATCAAACTCTAGTAAGAAAATTTCTCTGGGGGCAGTTTATTCCATCACTGGGCATGAACAGAGTTTCCTGCACCTTCCTCTGAAGCATCTGCTGTTGGCCCACTGCAGAAGACAGGATACAGGTCTAGATGGCTCTTGGGTCTGATCCAGTCTGTCAGTTCCTGTATTCCTAAGTAAATGTGGATTCAAGAGTAAAACAATCAAACACCTTGGTGAAAAATCAAGTTTTGGCGTATCCGAAATTATTAGCAACAATATTAGAGTTAGGCCCTCCCCTCTCACAGAGAAATTCCCTCAGGGCTGTCCTCAAATGTTCACACAGTTCTGGTGACTTGAGTGGGATCTATCAACATGTATCTGAAGGCTGAACAAGGCAGTATTAAGAACCTTTATAACTTTCTGTTTGCTGGACCAAACCATTCTTTCCATGTGCAATATGGAGAAGGGCCTGCAGTTTTCCATGCAAGGTGTTTCCATGGGATCATCCTTCCCAGGATAAGAGCAGTGGCAATTGTGCATCCTGCCTACCAAGCAGACAGAAGTTTGCCCCCCCTTCCTCCCTCAAAACCTGTGGTCTGTTTCTGAAGACGTTCCCAAAAGCCGAGGGTACTTGTGTCGAAGTCATAGGTGCTGGGACTAGTGCTGCTGCAGCACCCCCTGGCTGGAAGTGGTTTCCATTATATACAAAGTTTACAGTTTGGTTCAAGGGCTCTCAGCACCCCCACTATAAAAATTGGTCCAGCGCCCCAGGTCGAGGTATCGGTTTTTTTACTCTACTCCCACTGTAGGCAGGGGAGGTAGGGTGTTCACAGCATGGATGGACAGTCAGTTAAGATCACAGTAATGGGATGATGGAGTTAAGGTGAGGGATGAAGACCTAGAAGAACACATGAAGATTCAGACATACCAGAAAGCCCAGAAGAGGCCGGACCAATGAGGAGGGTAGATTTGAGTCATCAGTGTATAGAGACCAAGTAAGTGGATGAGCTCCACTAGCTCAGTGGTTTGCGCATTGGCCTACTCAACCAGGGTTGTGAGTTCAATCCTTGAGGGGGCCATTTAGGGATCTGGGGCAAAAATTGGTCCTGCTTTGAGTAGGGGGTTGGACTGGATGATCTCCTGAGGTCCCTTCCAACCCTGATATTCTATGCTATTACGCAAGAGTCATCATTAATGACATAATCTGAAGAGCCTGACCTATTGTAGAATTAGGCCAAATGTGTGGAGATTAAATGACTGTGAATTACAGAAATGATTGATTAGCAAGATGAACTGAAGAAAATGTAAGGATCAGCTGGTAACTGTGATTGAATGTAGAGTTATCAGTATACCTTTTTATTTTTCAAGCTCTAATATTTTTCCTGCCCAACCAAATCAGACATGCTAGTCACTTACTTTCTAAAGGTTATTCTGTAGTGTAGACATAACCATAGTTATACCCCCCGATATTCAAAGCAATATGCTTTGGCTGCCTGAAATACCACTCAAACACCCTGACAATGAAAAAATCTCCAACCTTTCATTCAAGGCTCGGCCCAGCAAGCACGTTGGAAACCTGCTCAGCACTTTCAGTCTGAGCCCAAGCCTCCAAAGAGCTCGGTGCCTATTTAGGTGCTGAAACAACTGACCAGGTTTTCAAAAGAATTCAGCATGTTGGGTGCTGGGCTCTTTTGAAAACCCGCACCCAGTTGTAGATGCTGAATACTTAAATATCTGGCCCAGAGAGCTTTAGAAAATCTACCTGTTTGTTTTGTGAAGGCCTTTTATTTAATCTTCCCACCCCTCGAATCTGAACGAACCTTCTCTGCCTGCCATTCCCATTTTCTCAGCCTATGGTACTATCTGCAGTTGCTACTGAATGGCAAAACAATCGGCAGACAAACTCAGAGAGAGGATGATGTGGATACCGGAAACTTTTCATCCTGAAATGAGGAATGACGTTGAAAATAAATCAGAAAAATCAATGCGGAAAATGGAGAGTCTCTTCTTCATTTAACGTCACGTGTGAATCAACAACATGGGATGGATTACTGGGAAATTGTCATGCC
Source organism: Emys orbicularis (assembly GCF_028017835.1). NCBI lineage: Eukaryota > Metazoa > Chordata > Testudines > Emydidae > Emys > Emys orbicularis. The sequence goes on along the minus strand of NC_088688.1, from coordinate 130,184,072 downwards.
AGTTAGGAAGTTCACTAAAGCATGTGCAATATGTCTTTGTCCAGTAGCCCTTCTTACACCAGATACGTGTCGATAAGAAAATGATAGGGAAAAGAGCTGCCAATATTTATATTTTGGAACAGCTGTAGGATTAAAGACTCCTGATACTACATACTCCTAATACTTGAAGGCGGGGCTGAAAGTGGAGTTCCTTCCCATTCCCCTCCCCCTTAAAAAAGATACTCTCAACTATGTTATGTCTTTCAAGGGTGACTAGATGGCTTTCATCTTTGGTTTTCTCGTGTTTTCTTCTTGAAATGTTTGGATCAAAAGCATGTCTTATTTCCTTGTTGAAAGTTAAACTTTGGTTAAAACTGGGTCAGTCAAAGTATCGTTGTCTCTTGAGTGAACATATCTGCATACATTTGTAAGAATACAGATGTGGAGTGGAATTGCTTCTTATGCTTCGTATTAACCAACTGGAGAGTAATAAACAGTGCAAAAAATAACAGGGGGGCAATAGAGTAGGGGCTTGACAAAGGGAAATAGATCACAAGGTTTTTGGTGGTTTCATTTCTTTTTATTTGGTTTGTTGGGTTCGATACAGGGAACGGTCTAATTACCTCAACGGTTTATATTTTAGATAGGGCCGGAGTCTAGCTCCCCATACACAGAAGCATAAGACAGGGCAATTGCCACTAATCTGCTATGTGACCTTAGGCCTATGTGACCTATGTGACCCCTCTCACCCTTTGTCTGTCTGTCTGTCTGTCTGTCTATTTTGATCATAAGCTCTTTGGGGTAGGCGCAGTCTCTGACTATGTGTTTGTACAGTGGGTTCCTGATCTGAATTGGGGGCAACTGGGACTACCATAATATAAGTAAAGAAGAGTCCAGAGAGCCCTTCCCTTCTCTTCCCCCCCCCCCCCATCCCCACCTTCAACACACACCAGCAGGCAGGCAGCATCCCAGGGAGCAGGAAGCCATAGGGCTTGCCAGTTGGAAAACCCAAAGAAGACATGGCACATCGACAGGGAGACTAAGGCCAGTGTAGCAGTTGCCATTCTGGTGTGCGCTCCCCCTAGTGATCTTGGAGATCTGAATTCTTTCTATGTCTCCTTCACATGCAGTATGGCTCCAGGAGCTGCCAATGGTATGGTGCTCTTCTGCGCCCCCTACAAGATAGATGTGACTTTTTAAAAAAACATCATTTGTCCATGATGTTCTGTTAAACTCAGGAATTGTCACCAGGAAAGCAAAAATAGTTGTTTGTTCTCACTTGAGAGTGTGGTTCTTTAGTCACATTGAGAAAGCTCAAGGAAAGGACCTGCGTATCATTGTAGACAACTCAATGAAGTCTTCTGCTTAATGCGCAGCTGTGGTCAAAAATGCAAACTAGAGGTTAAGATGCATAAAGAATGGGGATGGTGAATAATATGGAAAATATTACAGTTCATTTATATAAATGACTGGTGAGGTCTTCTCTGGAATGCTGCACTCAGTACTGGTCGCCTCATCTCAAAAAATATATTGTAGGACTGGAAGGAATTCAGGGACAAATGACAAAAATGATAAAAGGCTGGAAAAACTCTCATATGAAGAGAGATTGAAAAGATTGGGATTGTAACCTTAGAAAGGATACAAATACAAGTGGACATGATAAAAGTATATAAAATAATGAATGTTCTAAATAGGTAGGTCAGGAGCCTCTGCCTCTTAACACAAGAACAAGGGGTCATTCAATGAAATTAAAAGGTGGGAAATTCAAAGCCAATGCAAAGAAATACTTTTTCCAACCATACATAATTAGACTGTGGAACTCCTTGCCACAGGAAGTTATTGAGGCCAAGAATTTAACAAGATTCAAAAAGAGATTGGACATTTATATGGATGACAAGAACATACAGAGTTATCATAACTAATGACAACAGAAATATTGGAAGGGATATTAAACTTCATGCTTCAGGACTTAAGCCAATATCTAACTGTTAGATCAAGATGAGACCTAATGTATGAGGCAGATTATCCCACATCTCCCTACGGTGGGGTTTTTACATCTTCCTCTGTAGCAGCTGATGCTGACCACTGTCAGAGACAGGATGTTGGGCGAGATGGTCCTTTGGTCTGATCCAGGATGGCGATTCCTGTGTTCCTAGAAATATTCTGCAAGATCAAACTACACTTGTATATGGATCTGATGAAATAAAATTATTACAGATTTTTCATAAACAGGATGGTAGGGCAGCCATTGGTCTTCATGAGGCAGAGGAATTAGGAGAATAGGGAACCGGCTCCGTTAGACGGTATTCAGGTGTCGCACATTAGATCGAAAGAACTTCCATGCAAAAAGATTGTTACAAGCGTGTTAAGTTTGCAAAGTGATGCACTGAAAAGTCCTGATTTTTTCCCACTGGAGTTACTTAGTGAATAAGGGCACTACACATCGTGACTAAGGGTGGCAGAATCTGGACAGATAATATCGTCATACAAATATAGATGTAGGCCAAAATAGAGACATAGCTAGAAAGCAGACTGCTCTGGCTCGATCCAGGGAAAGCAGAGATGATAACGGTGGGCAGAAGAAAATACATATAACTGAGGATCTACTGACTGCATCTTCCCCCTGAGTTATCAAGGTGGTGTGCAGCATGGGAGTCTTAGAGCAACAAGGGGCAAAATTGCCTTTTTCCACCTACAGCCATCCAGGACTCTGCATCCTTTCGTGGCAGATGAAGATGTGCCACGATGATGCAGGCTTCTGCCACCTTCAGGCTAGACTATTACAATGTGTTACTGTACTGGGGAATGGCCATCTTAAAATTACAGTTGGGGCAACATTTAGTGACCGACCTACAAAGCAGGACAACGGAGAGAAGCACGTTATAGTAGGGTTGGCGATCAGGAAACTATCCCTTCACTTGTAAACTGAACAAAGATGAGATGGAAGTCGCTGAGACCCTCGGCGGACTGCCACAAAGCCAATTTTTACAGAATCACGTCTCAGCAGAACCACATTTCCAAGAGACAAATCCCAAAGTCACTTAACATGTGATTCTGCTCTGCAAAGTGGCAGTCTTACTCAGATGTGTCTTCCTATGTGTTTTCAGCCACATCGGCTCACTCTGCTGATTAACATAAGATTGTGTTGCTTTTACCCCATGTTAATGCTAAGGAGCCAACACAGCTATGGAAGAGTGAGCTGGATTTTGGCTGATGCATGAACAGAATTGTTAACTAAAACCAGATTGCAGGATTTGAATTAATAGTGGTGAACCTACCTTGACTTTCAGCCTAGACCTACACTATAACGTTTTGTTGGTACAGCTGTGTCGGTCAGGGGTATGAGAAAACCACAGCCCCTAGTGACGTAGCTATGCCAGCAAAACCCGCATTATAGATGCAACTACGCCAACAGAAGAGTGCTTCTGTCAACTTAGCTAATGTTGTTCTGGGAGGTAGTGTTACTATGCCAGCTCCTGTTGACATAAGCTGACTTGGGATTCTCCCAGTATAGCTATACCGGCAAAACATTTGTAGTGTAGACAAGGCCTCAGACTCTAAATGTGAGTTTGAAGGACTGGCAGTTAGACAAATATCTTGTAAACCAATCAGTTTTGATTTGGGCATAACTGAGAGACAATAACTGTAGAACCCAGCAACACCAGTTTTACACTCACTGCTCCAAGAACAGCTGCACTTTCAATTATTGTTCTCTCTTATCATTATGCAAATCTTCTCGGCAGGAATCTTTTCTGATTCTCTCTAGAAGAGTATAGCCTGGCCCATAGTGACAAAATGAGCAGATTTGCGCCCGTTAGCTGATGATGAATTTAGCAGGGCAGTGGAAGGACACATTTACGTTTTCATTTGCAAAGAATTTTGGCCAGAATTTTAAAACTAAAGTCAAGCACCTAACTCCTTACTGAGATATCTAAATAAAAAAGCCTGCAGCTCCCATGGAAGCTAATGGGAATGGCAGCTGTTCACACTTTGTAAATGAGGCCACCTTTATGTAGATGCTTTATTATGGATTTAGAAACCTGACTTTAGGCACATAGATTTGCAAATCTTGGCCTCAGATTTTTTTAATTGTTCTTTTTACTCATTTTAAGACCCTTGGGCCAAGCTTACCCCTAATGTAACTCCCATTAAAACTGGCTCATTCTGTGTATGCTGGCGAACCAGAAAAGAGGAGATTTCTTTTCACTTAATACCAAGCTGTTCTTGCTCGTGGTTTTTAATGGGTTTGTCAGATCAAACTGGGGGCTCTGATGTGACCATGAGCTTTATGGGAAACATCTGATCTGGATAAGTCAAGTAAAGAGACTAAGAGAGGAAAATAAACATGACGTGAAGGTCATTATAGATGCAGGATGTTTTCTATCTTATTAGACCTAATTTTCTGATGTAAACAGGCTAGGTGCCGTAGAACATAATGTAGGGTTACCATATTTAACAAATTAAAAAAGAGGACCCTCCACGGGGCCCTGGCCCCGCCCATTTCCCACCCCCAGCCCCGCCCAAACCCCGCCCCAACCCCGCCCCCTCCTCCCTCCCACTCCCAGCCACGCGAAAAGGGCTGCCCGAGCGCTACCGGCTTCACGGTTTGCCGGGCAGCCCCCAGACCCTGCGCCCCCGGCCGGCGCTTCCCCAGCGCAGCGGAGCCCGGGAGGGGAAGCGCCCAGCCGGGGGCGCAGGGTCTGGAGGCTGCCCGGCAAACCGTGAAGCCGGTAGCGCTCGGGCTTCGGGCAGCCCCCATGCCTCCGGACCCTGCGCCCCCGGCCGGGCGCTTCCCCTCCCAGGCTCCAGCGGTGCAGGGTCCGGAGGCATGGGGGCTGCCTGAAGCCCGTAGCGCTCGGGCGGCTCGGCTCTTAAACAGAGCCGAAGAGTCAGGGGAGGAGCAGAGCAGCCGCGGGAGGGGAAGTGCCCGGCCGGCATTTTTCCCGGACATGTTCGGCTTTTTGGCAATTCCCCCCGGACGGGGGTTTGATTGCCGAAAAGCCGGACATGTCCGGGAAAAAACGGACGTATGGTAACCCTACATAATGGGACAGCAGGGTGAGTGGTGGGTGAGACAGGGACACACAAGTCTTCTCATTTGCAAGCAGTTAACTGCACAGCAAACTCAGTGCATTTGTTTCTTCTCTCAATACATCTGCAGATGGCCAGTAAAAGCCATAGGAAGCATCCTCAATGAAATTAGTAATCTGTCCTTTCTTCTGGTGGGCATGAGACGCAGTTAATGCCAGTCAATGCAGATTTGTGGCACTCATCCTCGTTAAGATTTATTGGTGCGTGTGTGCGTTAATGTAGCTGTGCTCTTGTAACAACAACAACAAAAACCTGTCATCATGCAGACACTTCCATATGCTGGAGGAGAGACACTGTGCCTCAGGCACTCAGCAGAATTAAGAGGACAGTCAAATCTCCAGTACCGGTTTGTGACACAACAGATCAGTTACAGAATTCACACCCAGAGGCACTACCATTTGTTTTTGTAGCAAAAAGGCTGCTCTTTATATATATATATATATATATATAAATAAAGAGCAGCCTTTGTTACAAGAGCTATATATATATAGCTTTTTAAATTACTCAAGCTTGTCCTGGGGAAAAAAAATCAAACAGTGACTAAGAGTTGCTACAAAATTATTTTGCTTCAATTACTCTCATAAGACCCTAGCCCATATTTTCACATTCACACTGTATCCTGTAATCTGTCTACCATTAGCTGACGTTGTTGTCCAGGTGTTTCAATGCTTTGCTGTTCCTTGCCTGTCCTTGACAGGCTGAGGGAATGAGAGTGCAGAGTGCTAGCTGATGTTCACCGGCAGCAGAATCAGGTTGATTACAGTCTTAGGGAGAAGAAAAGATGTCATTTCAGGCACCATGACTACAGTCATTTTACATAAAATTAAAGTCAGGAGCCTGAGGGAGCTAGCTGCCATTGAAGTTGGGCACCTAACTCTCTTGAGGCTACTTTAAAAATCCCAGACAAAGCTGATTGAAGCTGCTGCTTCTCTGAGGCCTTCACCGTTGACCCATCCTCCTGGAGCTGACATCTGAAGGGTAGGTGATTTTAAAAGCCTCTCCTTCTCAAGCAGCCACTCTTGCTGTTATTGATCTTGATCACTAGCCCTCACCTTCCCAGAGTGCACCTTACGGATGGCCCTCATTTTAGTCCCAAAGTTACCCACACAAATTGGCAGCCCCCTCATTTTTATTGTCAAAGTGCTGAAGGCAGTGACTGAGGTTCCAGACTCTCACACCCCAAGGTAAGGAATCTCACAACATTTTTGAATTTCCTGTGAGAAAAATGTTTGTGTGTCCTTTCTTTTGGGTCTTTTCGCATGTTGAGTGCTGGCCCGGGGAATGGCGTATAGGGAACAAGACAGGATACCCCCACTCTTACCCAGAAGATGCTGCTGCCTGTGCTCCTGGAGCCCTACCATTGATTTCCCCAAAGGTTGGGGGCAGGGTTGATTTCCCCAAGGGTTGGGGGCAGGGTTGGACATATATTTTCTCCATATGATACATCAGAGCCCACTATGGACAAAGATGTTTGCTTTTCATTTTTGCTGAGTGATTAGGCAAGTTGCTTATCTACACTTAAAAGAGGCCTAATTTCTATATCCTTTCCTCCTCCTCCTCCTTGTTTATTTAGCACTTAGGATGTCTCCAAAGAGAAAATGTGGAGGCAAGGGGGGGAAATGTGTTGTTGCATCTGTCCCTGCTATTTAAAGGGGTGAGAGTCTGGTTCTCCTTTCCCCTGTCACGTTCTCCTTAGGCTCTAGCAGAATCACATGTAGTAAGTGTGGCAGGCAAATTGTCGGCTTCCCTTCAAACTACAGTCTGTTCAAAGATCTCTTTTGTCACGGTGTTTTCTGCAATATCAGTCTTCAAGTCCTGATCTGATTTAATCTTAATTAGACTCATTCAGCCATAAGGAGGGTTTTGTAGAAGAGTCTATTAAAAAATTAGAAGAAACTTCTGATTGCAATCACAGCTTGAATGCTGCGTCTGTAACATCCTCTCCCTTTCCTCACACAAATGGCCCTCCGCTGGAGCCCTGCACATCTGAAACACCATAGAGTTCAAAGGGACAGCATAAAGCTGAGGAGATGCCACTCTATGTAGCACTTAAAGGGGCCTGATTTTCAGAAAATGCTGAGCACGCACCCTTTAACAATCAGGTCCCTTTGAAATGTCTCAAATGAGGCGACCAAAATGTGTGGCATCCAAAATCTTCGGCCACCTTTGAAAACGTAAGCCTTAAATGTGTTAATTGTATTATCTGGACACATACAGCAGAAAGCTATCAGAATGCCCTGTCTCATGAACCACAGGGGAGTCTCAGAAAGCAGCCTCCATCAAGCATAGTTGGGAGATATTCTTGGTGTAGGGTTTGTCTACACAAGAGCCGCTACAGCAGCAGAGCTCTGGCGCTACAGCTGTGCCGCTGTAGCGTCATTGTGTAGGCGCTTCCTACATCAGCGGAACGGTTTTTTTCATCGATGCAGTTAATGCACCTCTCCAAGAAATGGTAACTAGGTCAGCAGAAGCATTCTTACGTCAACCTAGCTGTGTCTACAACGGGGGTTAGATCCACCTAATTACAGCACTTAAGGCACACAATTTTTCACAGCCCTGAGTGACATATCTAGGTCAATCTAAGTTTTAAGAGTAGACCAGGCCTCAATCTCCTTTTTTTGAGAATTTTTGAAGTGTTTCCAGCAGATTAATTAAACTGAGATTTTGAGCTCCAGCAAATCCCATCAACTTCTATGGAAGCAGCACCTTTAAAAGTAAGGCCATGGGATTATATTTTAATGAAAAAAAATATTCTGGCTCAGTCAGTATTAAGGACAGCCCTCGGTTCTACAACGTTCGCATCAACTACTTAATTCTTGACCAAACGTTTTTCATATAGTGCACTGATTCTAAGGAGAAAAGGGACTGATCCCTAACCATGAGTAGGGGGATGTGAAGGTAGAGACTTTGTAATTAGGTATGTCTGACTGGTAATCATGTGTTTTTAAAAGTGCACCTTGAAGTGTGGTCTTCCACTTTAATAAAAGATACCTGTAGCATATAGTGGGCAATAGACCTTGCATTCAGAAATTTTAATTTAAATGCTCCAATGGAAAAATGTAATGGCCATACAGTACATAAAGGATCTAAAGATCTTCTTGTAGTCTTGATGCCTGTATATGGAGCAGAGACAGCATTTTCCTTTTCCTGGCTCATTACCCTTCCAGAACACAAGTACCTAGAGTACTCCAGTCTTTATTTCATATCAGCTGTAAGATTTTATGGCAGAAGAATGCTTCTTAGGAAGCATCAAAGAAAGACTTAGAGACATCATGTCACAAATGGCCGAGAAGGATCTATGTTCTACTTTTTAGATTTGATATGTGACTTGATGGGGGTTTTTTTATACTTGATTTTATCAAAAAGTAATTTTAAAAGAGCACTTCACTCATATAGGGCCTGATTCTCCACTGCCCTGCATCTTGTGCAATTACCCCCATTCACTCACTCACTCCAATGGTTGCATTTAGCGCCTACTTTGTACACATTTTGCAAGATGAAAGACAATGGAAGATCCTAATCCTTAGGCCACGTCTACACCAGCGGTCTTACATCTGCACAGCTGTACGATTCAGCTGTGCCACTGTCAGATTGCTCAAGTAGCCACTCTATGCCAACGGGAGAGAGCTCTCCTGTCGACATAATTAAACCACCTTCAATGAGCACCGGTAGCTATGTTGGCAGGAGAGTGTCTGTCCACACTGGTGCTTCAGTCGGTGTAACTTGTGTCGCTCATAGGGGTGGGTTTTTTCCACACCCCTGCGTGACATAAGTTATACCGACAAAAGTGCTAGTATAGACATAACCTTAGTTTCATTTTTATATATATTCCTTGTATTGTATATTTTAAATAATTGTGCACAAAGAAAAGACATTGTCCCAAGAAAGAAAAGGAAGAAAATTAATTGACTTGCACATATCAAAGACCTGAATCTTCCTGAGGCAGAGATATAGGGGCCACCCCAAATTAATTTAGAAAGGATCTCAAAGGACATATGGGCACCTAAAGAAGTGGATTGTTCTGTGAAGACCTTTTGTGGAGAAATACATGAATACAAGAAGTTTGTCAGGCATCATAATCTGGATTAATTTGTGCAGTTTATGGCTGAAGAAAGGTTTTTATTTCTTTCAAAAGAAGTAAGTATAGCAGCTAAGGCTGGGAAAACTCTATTACCCAGAAGTCCAGGGCAAATAGAAGTGTTATTTGGGCAAGTAAAAGCATCATGTTTCCTGCCTGCAAGAGAAGAACAATATGAGTGATATCCAGCACAGCAGTCATGAGCGACCTGTCAGAGGGGAAGGTGGCTGAGAGACAAAGTAGGAGTGGAGCAAAGAGAACTGAGCTGCCTCAGAGGTGTCTGGGGACAAGGGAGTGTGCAGAGCATTAGAACTTAGCTCTCAGTGAGAGGGGCAGGCCAAAGGGAGGTGTGGCTTAGCAGAACAATGAAATTACATTGTCAATGAGAGGGGAGGGGCCAGAAGGAGGAGGAGTGGTTTAGCAGAGCAGTGGAATTAAGCTGTCGGTCAGAGAGGTGGGGCCAAATGGAGAAGTGGCTCAGCAGAGCAGTATAACTGAGCAGTGACATTTTAATGTATATAAAAGCAAGGACCAAGCTAAACACATAATTTAACCAGCCAGTTAAGCCAGTTTTATGGGGACTTTGCATTGCAAGAGCAGCACAAAGCAGCTGGAGCGTAGCAGCAAATGTGGCCCTGAGGCTATAGAAAATTTCCATTTTAAATGGCCATAGACTGGAAATTTCCCATGGTAAAGTTCACTGTTGATTTCTGTCCGAATATTTATCTGTAACATTGCTGATAGCAATTCGTTTCGGAATATGCGGGCAAGGGTTCCCTGATTCTACACAGATTTTCATGATAGTGCAGCTGTAAACTGGGTTTTTCAAAGGAGCCTATAGGAATTGAATTTCAGAAGGGGTTGGGTGCCTGGCCCTTTGAAAATTCCACCTGCAGTGCGTAGCTCTTTGTGCAGACACTACTTGAATGCAATACATACTCATTACAACAAGTTGTAACTTTAGGTAGATTGTCCTGTTTGTGTGTTGAAACCCATTTTACTATTTAACATAAAATGAAAGAGGTTTTCCTACCTGAGCATCATTCTCATATCTTTGTTGGCTGGAATTAGCACAGCTAATTTCCACACTTTTTATCCTTTCATTGCTTGATAGTTACTCTTCATATGGCCCTCTCACCTGTTCCTAATTAACTTTGTACTAATAATCCAGAAAGCCCATTGGCCTAATTTTTGGGGGTGGAAATATAAAAAAGGTGGATTCTCTTTAATTTCAGGTATTAGGAATTAAACTGTGTATATGAAGCTAGAGGTGCTAAAATCATAGCCCTCCATAGCCCCCCAAATGTTTGTAAAGACTTACAGTGGGATACATTTGTAGGGGGTGAACGCGCTGTATTTGTAACTATTATGATTTTATCTATTAGTTTGTTTATCACCAACACTGTGTTCTGTATCAAGATAGAAACAAGCCCCCACACCAAAGAGTTTGCAGTCTAAAAGAGAAGGCCAAGTGCACTAGAATATGCACAGGACGAGTTTGGCTATTGCATTGAGAACCACGTGGACACACACTTGCAAGCTCAGGGCCTTTATTATTGGGCAGGATTACCCACTTGTGACCGGATCCCTGGGGGTACAACCTGGAACTATGGGACCCACTGTAACTTTCCTCCGTGGGCTAACTCTTACCACACCATGCTAGTGACAAGCAGCAAACCCCTCCAGGTGCTGTGATCACTCCGCCAACAACATGCAGGGACACACCCAGCTAAGTTGCATGAATGCTCTCTAAACCACTCATGAACTATACAGAGGGAGACACCAGCAAATCTCCCCCAGCACCCGAGAAATATCCCATTTTTTACTGCACAAGACCTTCTTTTGAACAATGCAAACTCATTAATTAGTTTGCCACTTCGTCAAAGGATAGCGGACATGCACCAGCCTTTGTAATCTGAGCGGATTCCCCAAGCACTTTAGACAAACTCACAGGTAAGGATAAAACATTAAAATAAGTTTCTTGACTACAGAAAGGTAGATTTTAAGTGATTATAAATGTTAGGCATAGAGGTCAAAGTTGGTTACATAAGAAATAAAAATAAAATCGCAGTCTAAATTCTACACTTTATCAGACTAAGCAAAATTTGAATCAAGCAGTTTTTCTCACCCCACTAGGCATTGTAAGCAGTTCACAGTTCTTAATACACAGGCTGAATTCTTTGCTCAGTCTGGAAGAAGAAAAGACTTTGAACTGGGGAGTATATGGGGGAGGAGAGAGGCCCGAGTCACAGACTCCAATTTATATCCCCAAAAATCCATGGGCATGGAAAGATACTGTCTCAAACATGGAGTCAGGGATCACATGTTCTACATCCCCTGCTGAGTCACTGGGTTAAGCAATCCCCGTTGTCTATGTGCTTCAGGAAGGGCCCACTGAGACTGTGGATTCTCCTTAATAGGCCATCAGTGGGCAGCTAGTCCTAATGTAAATCTGTCTTGGGGAGTGTTAGTTGCTCTTTTCAAAAAGCTCTGTGTAAGTTCGAAAGCTTGTCTCTGTCACCTACAGAAGTTGGTCCAATAAAAGATATTACCTCCCTGACCTTGTCTCTAATATCCTGGGACTGACACAGCTACAACAACTCTGCATACCTAGAAAAAGGTCATGGATAAAATCTCTGTGACTTGCTTTTTCCTACTGTATCTCAAAGTGATAATCCCCTTTGATTTATTTCTGTGATGTGCCACCCTCCACCTGATCACACAGAATATGTGTGAATGATGGAAGATAATGAACAGCATCCTGTTCTAGCTCATTTATAAAATGTGTCTGCTATTGACTTCAGGCAAAATTCTGATCTCAGTTACTGGAAGTCAGATTGGAGGTAATTCCACTGAAGCTAGGGAAATTACTGTAAATTACAATCAGGGCCGGCTCCAGGGTTTTGGCCGCCCCAAGCAGCCAAACAAACAAACAAAAAAAGCCGCGATCACAATCAGCGGCGGCAATTCGGCGGGAGGTCCTTCGCTCCGAGCGGGAGTGAGGGACCGTCCGCCGAATTGCCGCCAAACAGCTGGACATGCCGCCCCTCTCCGAAGTGGCCGCCCCCTGGTGCCTGGAGCCGGCCCTGATTACAGTGCTCTGACAAAATTTTCAAAGAAGATGCATGATTTTGGGTTCTTCCATTTTGGGTGCTACCTTCAGATACGTCATAGGGGCCTGATTTCAGAGTATGGGTCCTTAGCATTTTCTGAAAATCAGATCCTTTAAGGTGTGTCAAATTGGCCCTCCAAAATCAGCCATCACTTCTGGAATAACTAAGGCCTGTTGTCTTTAGGGAAAGCCACACCCTTATCGTCCCAGTCACTGTTGGATGCAATGCTCTAGAGGCCTGTAGATAAAAGGATGGAGAGAAAAGGATTTATCAAGTAGTTTCTCTTTTGGAGAATTAGTATCATCATTCTTCACATTAGAAAAAAAATTCTGTCTCCTAATTAGAAAAGAGAATTGATGACAAATACACAGTGTTCTATGGAGGTAATAGATTAATAAAGGATATGCAGAAGGCAAGAACTATTAGTTGAAAAATAGCAAGTGGTTTTTGGTAATAATTCATCTCCAAATCCATTTCTTTTGTTTTCTTCTGTTTAATAATTTAAATACTTTTAACTGCAATTTTGGGCAAAAATTATATGTTACTATTTCCTTAAATGGAAAACATTGACTGTTACCATTTTTTAGCTTTGCTGATCTTTTTTTTTTCCCCTCCTAGTTTTCCTTCAAACCCTTCTCAAGGACATTAAACACTCTTCTTAATTACTTTTTATTGATCTCCTGACATTTCTGTCTAGCTTTGACTACTTGTTTTTAGGAAACAAAAGATGCCAAGCTAAAAATGTTAATGGTGCTTTTGAAGGTACAAAGTTGTTCAATATTTTAGTCATGCTTCTTGAACTCATTTCTGGCTCAATAAAATGTGTGAAAGATTTTTCATTTCGTTTACTATAACTGTTGGGGGGGAGGGTTACCCTCGTTTCTTTTTATCAACATCAGCAATGTAAGCAAAGTACCTCTTTAGTGACACATTTCTGAAAGGCTGAGCAAAGCCAACAGAGCAAAAAATATAATAATCTGGAGAGTACGAGATCTTGCTGCTAGAAATTAAGCAAATAAATTCTGCGTTATACATTCTTATTCCAATTTTGTTATCAGAGAAGCCATTTTGCCATTAGTAAACACTTTAATCAGAGCTGTCATCCGCTGATTTAGATCATTATTTCCCCCTCATCTGAATATTTTAAGCAAGTCTGATTAAATGATCTTTGTTTACCACCCTAACCAGAAGGGAGTAGCTTTATATAGCTGCTTGAAACAGTTCATTTACATATGGTCATTCAAACTGTTTAGCTCCAGAATCTGACTTCAGCCTTAGGGACATTATCAGCATCCATTTCTGAACTCCATTGTGGAGATTACTTGCCAATGGTCCATGTAAATGAAGGCAGATAGGATGTGCTCAAATGCCAGACAGGAGAAGAACACTCTCCAGCTCACTCTCTGGGATCAGTTTTTCATTTGAGTCTGTTCATATGTGACTCTAGCAGATAAATCCTTTGTGCCCATATGCCCCTTTCTCTCATCGCTACCTTATCACACCATACCACACAGTAGCATCCTACTCAGTGAGGTTCAAAAAGTCCAGAGAAATTAATTGTACCTTGTGGTCTATTTCTAAGACACCATGGAAAGTAAAGTATGGCCCAGCCACTATAACTTAACTTGCTGTTGGCATATTGCTGACTGATGGCCATATTGTGTCGTCAGTTTTAAGCCAAACTCCCCATTGATTTCTGCTGGGAAATTAATGGCATGATATGTACATAAGTGTTTGTCCTATTTAATGTTTTATCATCATTCAACCCAGGTTTTCAAAGGTTAGCATAAGAAATCTTTAGTGCTGTAATATTTTGGGGGGCTACTTTTACAAAGAGGCAGCTTAGGTGACAATTCATTTTATTTGTCTGAATGTTATAAATAGAAACTTTAAAAATAATGTTGGCTGGAATCAAGCAAGCAAAGTCAGGTAAGTGGAGGAAGAGAACATAGAGTTCTCTCCAAACAGAATAGAAATGCAAAGAAAGTCAGCAACACAGCAGTATTACGGTGGCCATGTCATTGAGATGTCACGTCCTTCTAGTCTAGGGTATAAGATACACATGATTGATCTAGATCTCTGAGTCCCAGGAAAGACTGAAAAAGTCCTGAAGTCAGCTCTGCTTGACTGTAACTGAATAGCCTCAGGAAAGGCATATTCATTTCTGGTTTTGCCCTTAGTTAGTCAAACTCAATCTTGTCTTAGTTGACCTTGAAATATTTAACCCTGGAGAAATACATTCTTGTGGAGCCGTTGAGAGTCTACAGCTATACTGTAGTTTAGACCTGAATCAGTGCTATTATTCTATATTCACATGGAGCTTAACCTTACAAACTGGATTCACACGAGTAGACCTTACACAGATTATTTCAGTGGAACAGCTGATTAAGGGATTGTTCAGGGGAGTGAAGGTTTGCAGGGTTAAGTTCCTTAGTTTGATGGTACACTAAATGCAATACATATACATTTGGGGGAAATGTTGAAAAGCACACATGGGCATGAAACACACAGTTCTCACTGACCTGCAGTGGGAGGAGTGTGGTTATGTGCCTTTTGGTCATATAAAAATTTGCCCCTTAATTCTTAACTTACCTCCATTACTGAAAATAACATAGGACTTTAGGACTCTTGTGCAGAGGAGACCCCTGTACATAAATCTCCCTCTCCCCACTCCATGACCCAGGCCCCTCTTCCCTTGGAGGGCTCTCCATTGGGCGAAGGATCTGTAGGTGGCTTGGAAAGGGCACACTTTCCCCTCCGCTGGCCAATACCAGTGCCAAGTGACATAAGGAATGGAAAGGTCATGCCAGACCTGTATTCACTTTCCTGTGGAGCTCCCTCCACACTGGGGAGCCTCCTTAAAGGGACATTCCAGGGCAAGTAGCCATGCTGTCAGTAAGGTTGCCAAGTCTCGCGCGTCTCATGTGGCGGTCACGGCTGCAGCCCCCGGCCATGCTTCGCTACAACCCCACTGGAAAGCTGTGTGTTAATCCAAGCTGCAGGCCGGCCGCAGGGAATCCTCTACAATCCCTCCTCCTGGCCACTGAGGGCCAGTTGGCAGGCACCATGCTGTGACCACCGGGGTGCAATGCTGCAAGGCAGGGACGGAGTCCCAGCCCCAGCACTTCGGGTCTGCCTACTGCAGCCCCAAGGCACCCCCTCACCACCCTGCAGCCCCAGCATCCAGCAATACTCCCGGCCACCATCGCACACACATTTACCCACCCAGCAGCCCCTGGCATGTTCAGCCCTACTCACTCACCCCGTGACCTCCTCCATGCTCTCTGGGGACAGGGTCTCTGGGGAGATAGGCAGCCAGACTTTGTCTCCTCCTCCCTTTGCACCACTCCCAACCCCCACCCCTCCCACTGGCTGGCAGTGAGGTCGAGCCAGCAGCCAGGGAGGATAAGGAGGGGGCAGCTGACCCTGTCTCTCACTGTGGGCATGTTACAGAGGAGAATGGGGGAGTGAATCGGCAGCGGGAGGCATAATGTGAGAGACAGGGGAGCCAAAATGAAGGGTGCACAACAGAGCGAGAGCACAAAACCAGTTTTCCCCCAATGAGTTATCCCCCATAACAAAACCCCGCCCTGTACTGAATGTCACTCAAGGAGCTCCTCAAAACATGGCCGCTCTGACTCAGCAAGTTGGGGCAGAGGCATGAGAGACTCACATTTGGTGGGCCAGACACCCATTCTCATTTGTGGATGCGGGGAGACTGAGAAAGCTGACAGAAGGATTCAGAGGCATTCAGCTCGGGAACTTCAGGCTGTTGTTTCCACACAGAGACACAGTCTGGTCCAAACATTTCTAGGACTAAAAGAAATGATCTCATCTAACGTCCTTCTCAGCATTTAAGCTGTTAGTTTCCTTTTTTGCATTTCACTCCATTTGGATAGTGCACATAGGCGCTTTGCTTTCACTTTAGCTTATCGGCAGCTTCTAAGCAGTTTCAGTTCTGGATCCCAAGCACTAGTAACAGCGTTGTTGCGGCATTGCCAACTCTCAGAATTTTGTTGCTGAGCTTGCAGTATTCGGTGCCTTTCTTAAAGCCCCTGTCCTGTTGTTGCAGAGGAATCCCAGCTTTCATTTAAAAAAAAAAAGAAAGTTGCTAGCCCTCATGGTTGTGGGGAAAAGCTTGGGAAATGTCAATCTTAAGGGCTCAAAAGCAGCAGACAAAATAAAAGAACTCCTAATTTATTATTTTTTAAAATCTTGTGATTCTTAAACTGATCACACGATTTTTTGGCCTGACTCATGGTTTTGGAGCTCTAGGGTTTGGCAATACTGCTGTTGCTATTTTAGGTCACATTCTAGGCGAATACTCATGTTTTTAAAAAGCGAAACACACACAAAAACATTTTATAAGTTTTTGTAAATTCCCCCACTATTTTGTTTTAATCTAATATTTGGAAGTAAAACTACTGATGTCGTTTCTTTCCCTGATTTATTTTGAACTCTTATCTTCTGGTGTTGATCTTCAGAAATCTTTGTTTCCAACTTTACAGTGAATATGAAAAAGATCAAAATCTATCTAGTAATTACTGTATGTGAGACAAATTCAGCATTTGGACCAAGGCCAGGACTAGCATAGCTGAGCTAAAATGTACAATTCTCATCCAGCCTTTGGATTGTCATTTGGGCTTTATTAAATTACTAACTGAAACTCAGGAAATAATATTATCTGGCTAGAAATATCATTTGGCCGAGTTCCACCGGCAGCTTTACAGGGTGGTGGAAAATCAGTTGCTAGGTCACCTTCAAGAAGTGTTGATACATCAAGATGCAAGATGCTCATTGGTGCAAGTATTTGCCTCAAGGAACATCCAGTGGCACTCTAAGATTGATTCAGTGATTGAGAGACCTTCTGAAATCATCCTGTGGCCAGAAAGATGAAAAACAACCCATTAAAGGGCTTAAAAATGTAAATGCTGGTTTATTTGTTAAAGGGAAATAAAGATTTTGGAGGAAGTGGAGAGTTTAAAAGGACACTGGTCTGCTGTCACTTGAATTAATGGTTCTTGGCCATGAAAGCCAGAAATATTGGCCTTATCTACAGGAACAAGTTGCACCAGTTTAATCTAAAGTGTGATTTTAAACCGATTTAGTTAAGCCATGCAAAGGGCAGTGTGGACACTGTTATTTCTGTTTACAACAGGCTTATTTTGGTTTAAATTGACTGAGGCTAGGTCTACACTACCCGCCTGAATCGGCGGGTAGAAATCGATCTCTTGGGGATCGACTTATCGCGTCTCGTCAGGACGCGACAATCGATCCCCGAATCGACGCGCTTACTCCACCAGCGGAGGTGGGAGTAAGCGCCGTCGACTGGGAGCCGCGGCAGTCGATTTTGCCGCCGTCCTCACAACAGGGTAAGTCGGATCTGATACGTCGAATTCAGCTACGCTATTCGCGTAGCTGAATTTGCGTATCTTAAATCGACCCCCCCCTGTAGTGTAGATGTAGCCTGAGAATAGGTTTAAGATGAAGTGTAAGCTCCTTCTATCTCTCTAATCGCTCCTTCATCATATCCATTGGAGGATCCTCCTAATAACCTCCTCCAGCTTCCTGTGGGGGTTTGTAACAGCCCTTAGGTATGTAGGGAGCACAACACACCAGGTCTGTTCTCAACAACTGCTTCTTTATTACCTTCCAAAATGGCCCCCAGGGACCAGGCAAAACTCCTATATATATATACACTCCAAATATATGTCTAGGGACTATCCTAAACCCCCAGGATACAATATCCCTTCCCCTCATAGTTCAACAAAGTTCATTGAGAGGAAAATCAACAACTCAGTATAGTAACTGGAACTCTAACTAGAGGTGCAGGGTAGACAACCCAACCTCATGTGGTAAAAAGGAAAAAGGGGATTATTCTGCCTCAATTCACCCGCACTCTACAGATTCTTCCACAAGTCACACAAAGACTAGATCCAAGCAGATAGGGGGGTTGTGTTGTCTCCTGGTAAAGCAGAACTGGTGTAGATGTTCCCACCGTAGCCAGGACTGGCAATAACTCCACAAGCACCCCAATACTAAGAGACTGAGAATCCTTCAAGAGGTCCATTCCATTACCTGCTCCAACAGGAGCAAACTTTACCTCCCCAGACTCTGAACTTGGGTTTGTCACAGGAACAGTAGCATCCGCTGATCCATCACCGCCAGGTGGAGACAGTGAATCCTGTGAACCTGACTCAGGTTCCTCACCTCTTCCTCGGGCAAGTAAATGCTCTATGTGCTGTCTCACCAGGAAATCTCTTACAGCGACCTGATAGGAAAGTGGGCCTGTAGCTTTTATAATTGTTCCAGGCAACCACTTGAGCATTCCCACAAAGCTGTGAACCCAAATGAGTACTCCAGGAGACACAAAGCAAGTGCTCTGTTGATGGTCACAATAGTGTTTCATATTTTCTTGATGTTGATGCACTTGTTGCTCCAGACAAGGTTTCAAGAAACTCCAGCGGGTATGTATCCGCCGCCTCATCAGTAGTTCCACAGGCAATACCCCTGTTGTAGCATGTGAGGTTGTTCTATAATTACACAAGAACCAAGACAGTCTGATCTGCAGCGACCCCTCCGTAACCTTCCTGAGTCCATTCTTAAAGGACTGAACAGCTCTCTCTACCAGCCCATGTGTGGATGGGTGGTAGGAAGCAGATGTTATCTGTTTGATCTCATTAGCCCTCAAGAAGGCCTGGAATTCCTCACTGGTAAAGACATTAGCATTGTCAGAGACCTTGGTGTGCTAAACAAGAAACAAAGCTCCTCAGTTATTATAGATGAGGTAGCTACTCTGACTGGAATGACTTCCATCCATTTAGAATGTGCATCCACCACAACAAGGAACATTGACCCAAGGAAGGGACCAACATATTTGATGTGTTGTCTGATCTAAGGCCTTCCTGGCTATTCCCTTGGTGATAGGTCTGCTACTGGAAGGAATTTTCTTAACTGTTGGCATGTGGCATGGCGCAGTACTACTTACTCCATCTCTCTATCTAGACTTGGCCTCCAGACATAACTTCTGGTTAGAGTTTTCATTCGGGTCATCCCAGAGTGTGTTCTGTGCAGTTTCTCCAGGATTAACCTTCCTGCCTGGGAATGTATTATAACTAGGGTGACCAGATGTCCCAATTTTATAGGGACAGTCCTGATTTTGGGGTCTTTTTCTTATATAGGCTCCTATTACCCCCGACCCCCTGTCCTGATTTTTCACATTTGCTGTCTGGTCACTCTAATTATAACTCATGATCCCCAGAGGAGAACTCTGCTTCGGAGACTTAGTTCACAACCCCTGTGAAAATACGGATGTGTGTCCAAAGATACTGTCAACTTGGGCCACCCATGCTATACTAAATGAGAGACCTGGGGCAGAACAGAGCCACTCGCGGCTTATCGATCGGCTGATATTGGTAGACAATTAGCAATAATGCCCAACATTGCAGGCATGGTGGCCATAGGAGGAATAGCTTTGACTTCGTCCGGAAGTCCCAAAAGTGGCTTGTGGTCAGTTGTTATAGTGAAGTGTCACCCATAGAGATATTGATGGAACTTCTTGACAGCAAAGACAATATCCAATCTTTCGTTATCTAACTGCGGATACCATTGTGCTGCTGACGATAAGGAGCGTGAGGCATAGCAGAGTGGCCTGTCAGTCCTATATTCCATTCAGTGTGAAAGTACAGCGCCCGCACAATAGAGTGAAGCATCGTAAGTAAGTAACAGGTCACACTTGAGGTCAAAATGCACTAGGAGTTTGGCTGACTTCAGAAGCCCTTTGGTTTCTTTGAAGGTGATCTCCAGATCATTACCCCAGTGCCACTCTGCACCATTTTTGAGCAGTGCGTGAAGGCAGGCAAGCATCATTGACAGATTTGCTAGGAATTATCCATAATAGTTTAAAAGGCAAAGGGACGTCCACTTGAGCTCACTCACAATTTTTGGAACTGGAGCTTTTTTGATGTCTTTAACCTTCTCTTCCAGTAGTTGCAGTTCTTTTCTCGAAACACAATGTCCTAAATAAACCACTTTCTTAGCCATGAAAACGCACTTTGAGCACTTGAGTCATAACCCCACTTCCTTTAACCTTTGTAGGAGTGTTCTAAGTTCTGTAAGATGGTCCACTTTTGTCTCTCCTGTCATAAGAACATTGTCTAGGTATACCCTGACATTGCGCAATCCAACCAATAACTCTTCCATGACTCTTTGAAATATAGTTCAAGCAGAGGAAATCCCTAACAGTAAGCAGGTATACCTATAGAGTCTCTTATGAGTATTGACAGTGATCACAGCCTGCGAGTCTTCATCCAGGACTACCTGTTGGTAAGCCTGTGGCATATCTAGCTTGGTAAACAAGACTCCACCCACTCGCTTGTTGTAAAGCTCTTCTGTGCAGGGAATCAGAGAGTGCTCCAAGTGGTAGCCTGGTTTGCAGTTTGTCTGTAATCGCCACACATACCTATGGAACCATCAGCTTTTGCTACCGGCACTACCAGAGCAGCCCGCTCAGAGGATTTCACTTGTTAGATAATCCCTGTGGTCCCTAACCGTCGGAGTTCCTCTTCTACCCTGGCTTGTAGAGCATAAGGAACAGGGTGGGCCTTGCAAAATCAGGGGTGTGAAATGGTATCTACACATTTTTTTCACCTTGAGATTCTGGAGTTCTTCCAGCTCCTCTCTAAATACTTACTCATATTTTTTCAAAAGGTCATTGATCGAGCTTGTGCTTATGTGATACAGTGCTCCCAGGAGTCTTTTCCAGTCTTGCTTTAAGGTGGAGAGCCAATACTGTCCAAAAAGGTTTGGCCCTGCCCCAGTTACCACAAAGAGAGGGAGACGAGCCCCCTGGACTGATACCTCACCTCGACTTCCACCCTCCCCAATATGGGAATTTTCTCCGCAGGGCAGGATTTGAGTATAGCTCAGATAGGGGATAAAGTCAAGCTGGGGAATGCATCAGCAATATCTTTATAGGTCTCTTGCACCAACACCATAGCTGCTTCCTCTGTGTCAAGCTCCATTTTTCACATTCTGCCCATTCAGCTGTATCTTGACTAGGATTGGGCCTAACAAGAGTTCATTTGATTCACGAGAGCGAGCAGCTCATCTGGTTCCTCCTTCTCCAGTTCAGGGTCTCCAGCTGATGCTCCTTCCACATGGTGCATCCTATTCTCCTTTGTCTTCCAGGTATCCCTGCATTCCCTGACTCTAATTCTGCAGCACCTAGCCAAATGTCCCTTCTTTTTACAATAATGACACTCTGAGTCTTTATGCTGCACTCCCCATGTGAAAATGATTCCCCCACACACATCGGTAGCCCACTCTTTCTCCCTCTAGCATGAGAAGATCTGGAGGTTGGATCTTCCTAGTGTGGCTTGACAGTCCCTTTCCTATCCCTCAACTTGTGGATCTACTTGGCGGGGATCTAGAAAAGATGGCAGGTGCCTCTGGCAGCCATCTCCAGCACCACAGAAATATTCATGGCCTTGTTGGAGTGTTAGAGTGGGCTCTGCCAGAATCAGTCCCTGCATAGTTTCATTATTGATGCCATTATTGATGGTCACACAGCATATTCTCCCAACCATTTCCAAATTCACGCTGGGCTGTCAGCTGGCATAGATTTACCACAAACTGCGAGACAGATTCATTAGGCACCCTGATGCAAGAGTAAAATTTAAGCCACAGGACACCAACAGGTGGGTTTGGTTCATAGTGAGCCAATTATAGCATCCAGTGTCACCCTTTCAGGAGTTCTTGGCTCCAGGAGATCAGGAATCAGTCCGTAGGTCTTACAACCCACAACACTGCGGAGGATAAAACTTCCATTTTGTCTCATCCATTACACCATTAGCCAATAGATAACAGTAGGCGTGTTCTGCATAGCATGTCTGTGTTTCTTTTTGAGGCTCGAATTCATCTTTCCTGCTGTAGCGCATCATTCCGTAGCGTGGCTGAAAAACCCAGAGTCTGCACCTCCATGCTTCTCCTGAAACTCATTCCAGCTTCTCCGGGCTCCTAGGACCCTTCTCCTCTCTCAGGAAAGCAGCCAGTCCCGGGAAGCAGCTCCTCAGGGTACCACACCACTGACAGCACTGCGTCCATGTACAATGTGTTGCACACATCAGCCAGTAAACCTCGCCAATATGTTACAGCCTTGCAGAGTACTTAGGCAGCACAACACATCAGCTCTGATCTCAACAACTGCTTCTTTATTAAGTTCCAAAATGGCCCCTGGGGACCAGGCAAAACTCCCCATCCTGAAATACGTGTTTAAAGACTATTCTGAAATAAGTATCCTAAACCTTCAGGATACAACAAGGTTCCCTAGGCCACTGTCCTTGGTCACCTTCTCTTCTCCCTCTGCACCTTATATCTGGGTAATCTCATCTGCAAACACAAATTCAGCTACCATCTCTGTGCTCACTTCTCTACTCCAGAACTGTCGCTTTCTGTCCAAACTCAAATCTCAGCCTGTTTCTCTGACATCTCCTCATAGGTGTCAAGTTGACAGCTGATGCTCAACATGGTTAAAACAGAGCTCCTAATCTCCCTCTCCCGCCCCAGCCCTTCCCACTACCTCTTTTCTCGTTCACTGTGGACAATACCACCATCCTGCCTGTCACTCAGGCCTGTAACCTGGGCCTTATTTTCAACTCAGACCTCATTCTAGGTCCTCACATCCAGGCTAGATCTAAATCTTGCTGATTCTGTCTGCATAACGTCTCTAAGAAACGGCCTTTCCTATCTATCCACCCAACTAAAACTCTCCCAAGGCTCTTCATCATCTTGTGACTCAATTACTGCATCTCTTTGGCCTTCACAAATGCAAGCTTGCCCCATTGAGCCATTCAGAATGCTGCTGTGAAGATCATTCTCCAAGCCTGTCGTTTTGACCATGGCGCCTTTCTCTTTGCATTCCTCCACTGGTCTCAAACACAAGCTGCTTGTCTTCACTTTCAAGGCCCTTCATGCTCTATCCCTACCCTGCCTATCATCTCTCATTCACTATTAAGATGTCGACTCCTGTCTCTGATCTGCCCATGACGCAAGCCTCCATCTTGTTACATTTTCAAACAAGCGCCTTCATGCTTTGTCACATGCTGCCCCGCATACTTGGGATGTGTTCCCCGTAAACAACCACAAAGCTACCTTATTATCTTCCTTCAAAACCCTCTTTAAAATTCCCCTTTGCCGTGATGTCACCAAAACACTTGACAGTGGTTAGGCCACTGATGTGCTGATATCTCACTCTATCAAGCTGACCAATATCGGCTTGTTATTTCCTTGTACTCCCATTCCATCTGTTTGTATCCATCTGTTGTTTCTTATCTTATATTTAGATTGCGAGCTCTTTGGGGCAGGAACTGTCTGTGTTCATAGAGCACCTAGCGCAATGGGACCTTGCTCCATGACTCGGGCTCCTAGGGGCTACAGTAAAACACTTCAGAAGTTATCATTAATAATCCAAACTGAAATCAGAGTGCCCACAGAAAGGTTTGCATCAGTTTAGCTAAACCAATTTAAGTTAAACTGCTGCAGCTTCTGTGTGTGCACGTGATTTTATTTTGCCACCAATTTTTATCATGTGGCTGTGAGAATGAATAGTCAGAGATGTCTGCTCTGTCTTCATGTGACAGTGAGCTCATTCTTACCATTGGGAAACATGGGGGCAGAGGTTCACCATCATTTCATGTGCCCCCACAAAAAGACATCATCCCCACTCAGACCCCTGGAGCTTCCTTCCTTCCACAGTCCCTCTCCTAAAGATAGAGCTCTGTTGTGCCTGGCCTTGCTCTATTGCAGGATGGGATGGGGAGCAGGGAAAGCCATAATCCCCGGTGCTAGACTGTGAGCACAATGTCCAGTGGAGATTGGAGCTGTGCTTGGTGCTAAACCCCCCCTTTCCATGCCTGCTGCCAGGGGATGGCTGCGGGAAGGAGCACGTACTGCGTCTGTGTATATGGTGGCTTCGCTCCTGCTCCGACGTATGCGCCATAGGGCTGCTGAAGAAGTTTTGACTGAATTGGCATAAACTAGCTCAGTCGCTTGTAGAAATATGAGTGCAGTATTTTAAAGTAACTTCCCGAGCCCCACAGTGTGGCTGTTGTGAGAGGGCATGTTTTGGAACATTCCTCCATGGGACTACAGTGCTTTAATTGTAAGGGATCCTTGAATGTGGGCTGGGTGTTAAAAGTCACAGTGACTGCTTCTTTAGTGGTTTGAGCATTGGCCTGCTAAACCCAGGGTTGTGAGTTCAATCCTTGAGGGGGCCACTTAGGGATCTGGGGCAAAATCAGTACTTGGTCCTGCTAGTGAAGGCAGGGGGCTGGACTCGATGACCTATCAAGGTCCCTTCCAGTTCTAGGAGATAGGATATATCAGTCCCCCTATTGGACTCCCTCCCAGCTCTTATCATTCATACTCATTTTCTCTGCAGTGTCCTCTCCCTTTGGACCACTGTGTCTGGTTACCAAGAATCCTCTCTTAATATGGACCAGAAAGGAAACATTCACAGGGATATCTACAGTCTCTAGATTAGCAAGATTATATAGCTGAATTTTAGCTGATTTTATTTATTAGTGATTTATGTACTAGGGAGGTGGATTTATGGATAGAGACACGTTTATTACAGTGGATCCATTAGCACAGCTATAGTTAGGAGCCTGTCAGCATTTCTTTATAAATCAGCTTTTTGACAGGTTTATAACAAGACTGTAGAAATTATCTACTGGGTGAAATGTGCCATTGAGTCTGAGCACATTTTATTTTTGTACAGGGTTGTATTTTTTTATTGCTAGAAATTAGATCACTTTTTTAGAGTCAAGGAAAGACTAGTATTGTGGTGCCTTTATTATACTTTCTAACTACACACACACATTTCAGAAATGCCAGGCACAATAATTTGTATGTTGAATTGGTTTGCTCTAATACACTTTGCTGCAGGTGCTTATTAAATAAAAATTACTATTATTGCATTAATAATATAATTTTCAGTGAGGAAATAGCACGTGAGTGAGAGAGCCTACTTGGAGGACAAGGACAATTAAATTCTCTCCTTCCCCATTACCAGAAATACTCCACGCTTTGTCTTTAGAAAATCGAAATTGACAATAGGTACCGACATTTACGTATTAAGGGCCAAATCCCATTTACATTGGAGTTTTGCCATTGGCTTCCATGGGCCCTAAATAAAGACTCTGCAGTACTGAAATAAGCTCTATCACCTTCTCACCGAAAGGCCATGTCTACACTAGAAGCACTTTATTGCTCTCGGAATACCAGTATACTGTATCGTCAGAGAGCTCCTAGTATGAACGCCGCAATCCTGGAAAAACTGCGCTTTATACCTGTTTAGTAAAACCACTAACCATGACCAAAACAAGCTATAGTGTAAAAACACATTCCCTAAACTAGGGACTTCAACCAGCTATGTTGTTCAGAGATCACATCTTTTCACATCTCTGACTGACGTAGCTCTGCTTGCAGAAGTCTGGGGTGTAGATCAGGCGTCAGAAATATACATCTAAATAAAATGAAAAACGTGTATTAAACACTAGCAAATTCTACTGCCACTTGTTAAAGTTGATTCCTCTTACCCTGTATGGAACAAAAAATCTTTGAGGGTACAAATCTCTGAACAGCCCTTGAGAATCGCTGGCTATTATATTTTCAACTAATCTGGTTTAAAATCAGCAGGCTTTATCTCCGAAAGTAGTCAAGTAAAAAGGGAAAAGTGGGAAGGAATATGTTGCTTTGTGTAAAAAATTGCTCTGAAGTCACCTTTTTACTGGCAGGAGCACATTTGATGTGTATCATTTCACACACACATTCATTTTTAAATGGTATTATACCAGTGGGCTGGAAATTAAGGGGGAGGGGAAAAAGAAAAGTCTCCCTGATATATAAAGCACGTTGCTTGATGGCAGTTTCAAGTGCCTTGACAGTTCTCTGTTAAAAGACCTTGCTTACAAGAGCTCTAAGATTTGGCTAAAAGCAAAACACCTGATAATGTCATTCTCCGCTACTCTCTTCTGCTGTGATAAGTTCTCAGAAGGAAAATGGAAATGAAAGTCTGCATTTTTCAGAAGAACAGCTGACCTGAAGAAGAGCTCTGTGTAAGCTCGAAAGCTTGTCTCTCTCAGCAACAGAAGTTGGTCCAATAAAAGATATTACCTCACCCACCTTGTCTCTCTTTTTCAGAAGAGACATATCAAAGGGCTGCATAGATGGAGTATTGGAGTGAAATCTTCCAAGTGTACCCACCCACAAAAGATTGTCTCTTCTGAGTCTGGGTGAGCAGCTCTCAGGCAAGGCCAGAGAGTGGCTCCCCTAGCAGAAACCACATGCCAGATCCAAAGTTTTGTTAGGTGCAATGATCTGTTTGTCAGACTCTAATAACCTTTTCCATGGGGAACAGTGCATGGCTGGCATGAAGAATTGGGATACAACTGTCAGGCAATTAATAGCTCTTCTTTTCTGCGGGTTATTTCTCAAAGACTTGTTTTAAATTGCAATGTGCTTCATAAAAATGTTCTGAAGAATGTCAGTGAGAACATGAATATCAAAGTAAATTGGTGAATAAATTCAGACTTCTCAATGCATTAAGAAGGAAGCTGTCTCTAGCAACAATCCTCGCACGACCGTCTTTAGGAGACCTTTCCAAGTGCTGCTGTCTTATCATAGTTGTCTAGGAGACACCTGACAGCTTGCGAGTCCTCTTTTTTGCTTTCCGGATGAAATTCTTTGTGCAGTAAATTCCACTAGGAATCTGGGGGATCATTCTACACTGGTTTGTGGTTTACATAGAAACCCCATGGGCTAGAGCCAGACTTTGCTGTGCACCACAGAGGGGCACTGGAGTTGTCTGAGGGATGAGAAAAGCCATAATGCCTCAGCATTGGCATGTCCCCTTCCATGCCCAAACATCCATAGGGCTCTGCTCCTTTGCACCCGTGTTAGCAGAGGGAGGGGTGGAGAGGGAGAATGAGTAATTGTCTTTATTTTAGAAAACCTTTGTACCCTCGATACACTGACTAACTTTCAGAAGCATTTTTATTTTATTTTATTTTCAGTTATAATATATTTCCCGACAGAGTTAGAGAATATTTCTCCTTGTACCGAATCTTGAACAGAAGGCAGATTTGGGACATTTCAGCTAAATCCAATCTGCTAACTGTAAACCCCTTTTCCTCTCACTCCTCCATTGCTTGGGCCCCAGGACATAAAGCACTTCAGCAAGTGCTTAACTTTAAGCACGTCCCCTGGCTTATGAGCCTGAGCTCCAACTGAGTCACAACATCAGAGCAACACAACTGCGAGCCCTGCGAGCTCCCCGGATGGGGAGGCTTGCTCTCAGATGCAGTGTAGACATACCCATTGATTCATACTGAGGAGCACTAGAGATTGGACATTATAGAATGTGTAGGGGAGGACTGGACATTGGTCACTCACGCAAGCAGATTTAACCTGGGACCCTGACTTAGGCCCCGAGTCAGCAATGCAACTTAAACATGTGCCTAAATCCATTCTTCTTCATTAAAGCTCTTAAGGACATACTGAAGACTCACCGAAGTCAAGGGGACTTAAGAATGGAAAGTTAAATATGTGCTTTCTTGGGGAGGGATGAACTTAGGATCATGCTTAAAGTTAAGCACATGCTGAAGTAGTTTGCTGTATTGGGGCCCTGGCAATGGAGGAGTGAGAAGAGAAGGGGACGTTACAGTTATCAGGTTGGATTTAGCTGACAGGTCCTTTATAATGAAAAGCTTGCGTGTCATTTTAGGAAGTTGGTGAATGGACTTTACTACCTAGCATTCAAAGACACATTGTCTCTATCGCCATTAGCAGAATGCATTAATCTTAAAGAGTTAAAAGATTAAATTGAAATTAGGAGTAGACCAATAGAAATTAGTAGAGTTAGTATATTTCTGTTTATCTACAGAATTTGAGTGCACACCTGAGACTAATAAGAAAGATTCTACAGCTAAAAGGGGAAGAAAAGCAGACTTTGAATCAACACATCTCTATGGGATGGAAGTATTTCATTAGTCCATCTGATAAGCAAATAGATAGATATCACTCACCAGCATATAAATCAAGACTAAAGCATGACTTTATTGAACTTATAATATAGCACTTGCTACAGTAACATGCAGGAGCAGTAAAAGCTTGGCAGACTGAGCCGTAACACTGACCTAGTCTGCATGTTTTATGAAGCACTTCACTACCTTATTTCAGTTTAACTCAAGCCACAATGGTTAAGCGTAGGGGTATTTTGTAATTTAAGGTGTTGTTTAAAACAGGTGAGACACACAAATAGCAAAACATTTCACATAGGAAGACAAAACCATAGAGCTGAGAGGAAAAAGAGCCCCCAACCAAGAATAAGAACTCCAGTATGTGCACTTACATACTTGCTGGCTCAGTGAACTATTACGGCACCAGTCCTGCAATCGGATCCAGGCAAGCAGACCTTAGCAGTCAGCACGTGCAAGGGTTTGCCTCTGCAGACCTAGCTGCAGGATTGGGACCTATGTGTGTTAGTGTTTCCCCTTTGGGGGAATTGTTCTTGCAGAAACCAAACAAGAACAGGTGTTTATTAATGCTTTTGGAATTAAAATAATTGTGTGCATTTATTTACTGTACACTACATTTGTGGGATAGAAATGATAACGACGATATTGGTTATATTACGATCATACCCAGAGAGTCGAATCAGGATCAGGGCACCATTGTGGTAGGCACCGCGGCTTGATAAAGAGCGAGGCTAGACCCTTTTCATGTCTAGTTGGCTGGTTCAAATCCAGGTCAGCTTTGTAGAGACCTCGGTAGCAGTGTGTGCCTCTGATGTCTGTTCATTGGCCTGTATGAAATAGGACTCCTGGTGCTCTAGGGGCATCAGCCCACTTCCTAATAGGCAAGTGCCCTAATTACAAAAACATCACTCCAGTTGCCTCTTACTGACAAACTTATTGGCAGCCAAGGGAGATCTGGGTGTGGTTCTGTGGAGAGAGTTCTGGGAACAGTGAAAACTGAATTCCTGTGTAAAAGGAGAAACCTAAAATGTAGCCTGCCGGGGCTGTAATGAAAGTGAGCCATCTTGTTTCTCCAGAGTGCTCAGGGTCTAGTTGCTATGGAGCTCTCACTCCACGTGCAGTCACCTCCCTCTCATCATCTCCACCCGGCCCTGCTGGGGCAGGGATCCCCATGACTCACGGGCCCACTGTGGCCGCACTTCGGGCTCCATTTCCTGAACTAGCTCCGTTATCCTATTTCATATTATCTGTCTCTTTTTGTGAGTATCATTAGAAACCTTCCCCCCACGCTTCCAGGCTTGTCTTCTCTTTGGGGCAGCTGAAACGTGTCAGCGTGTTACACCGAGCTATATACGCAGTGCCTAGGGCATTCACAAGGGATCCTTTCCTTTTCGTAGAGGCTGGCCAGTATTATGCAAGTGTGTTGAACAGGACTAAAAATGTAAGCACTTAAGTATGCCAGGAAAGTTCCTGGCATTTGCCTTCAAGGTTTCCTGCCCGCATCTATGGTGCATAAGTCTATGTAGTGTATCTGATTCATTTCCCACTAGGTATCGATCTGCCATACACCTGAGAAAGCTGTACTAAGAAAAAGAAGGGGTATATATGTCTGCTTTATTTCTAGAACTGTACTTCTGACACGAGCATCTCTCAGCAACTCGAGTGATAACTGGGCCATATCAATAGCGTCTGCAGATACCATTTGTGATGTGGATAGACAATGTAAGTGTGAGTGACATAATAGACTCTAGCTGAGGGTTCCCAATACAACATGTGCACAGTCTCGTGGTTTAGTTCAGTCTGTTCACCCGCGTTAAGTGATCAGCCCCCAGTTCATGGAAAAAGACTGTTTCTCAGATATCTGCTATCTGATTTCTTTCTTGTCTCATTTGCTCTACTTTACCCTTCTACAGAAGGAAGAATGAGGCCTTCTGAACAGTCCTCAGAGCATGAGGCGTTGCTCCTTCTTTTAAATCTATTTTCATAGGTTCTCGGGGCCTGGTTTTCATTTACACAAGGACCCCTGTAGGCATTGTGAAGAGGTCTCAAAGAGAGTATAAATTACATTCACGCCCACTTAAAAATGCCTTTGTCCTGCCAGAGCTGGGCAAAGGGACCTAATGTAAATGAGAATAAGGCCCTCTGTATAAGAGACCATTCTCATCGAACACATTGCAGACTTCCAGGATTCTTTGCACAGTTATATCACGAATTTTCAGATGAGTAAATCATTTGCATTGGCCTCCTGCCTGCACAGGCTTTAAATGAATGGGCTGTGATGAGCCACAAACTCAGTTTACTTGGCCACCCAGATTGTTCAGGATAACGTGTATTCTCCAGCTCGGGGTGGAAGTCAGCTTTTGGAATGTCCCTTCTATAATAGCAGTCGCATTTGCCTCCTTGTCAGTCCCATCCTCCAAGTGCTGACGTTTTCTCCGATGCTTGACACAGGCCCCAAATATAAGGCACTTACCTATTCAACTGTTGGTTTGCCATGCATGTTTTCAGAGCCTGCTTTCCTAGACACATGACCTTTTGGCCACCACACCTTGTGCATTTTTTCTATCCGTACAATGTACCCCAACATGACCGTCTATTTTTCTGTTGTTCTGTCCTCCGATTGGATTGGAGGCATTTAAACTCCCCATTACCAGTGAATGTGTCGTCTCTTGCTGCATTGTTTAGCCTCTCCCGATTTCCCTGAAGTGAAAGCTGACTTCATTTGCAGCTTTGTAAAGAGTTCCTTGTCTGAAATCCAATTGCAAGCCAGGTCTATCTTTGCTCATCTCGCCTAATCTCAGATTTCCCCAAGTTTCTAATTTCCCCTGTGTTATGCGCAGTCGGGGCTCACGTCTCATCTTGTGTTTTCATATGAAAGACTAATCAGACTTCCTTAAAGACAGCCTCTAAATTTCCCTCCCTATCTCAAAAGTAAACAAAACAAAAATGTTCCTGGTCATGCTGCCTGGTGCATACGTCTCCTCTCAGCCCTCCGCGGTGAGCTGAGATGCTGTGCAGATCCTGCCGGAGTGCTGCTGCCAACTGGGTCAGTCTGTTGGCCTATCAGGGAGGAAGCGACCTGGCACAAGGAACTGAAGACTTAGTCTTTAGTTTTCTGCTTTTCTTTTCTCAGTTTGCACTCTTGAAGGGAAATTGCTTCTGACTCTGTGTCATGGAGGCGAGCGGGACAAACTGCGTTGGTTCAACAACAGTTTACATTCTCTCAAGCTTTCCTGAAGTTTCTATCTCCCAGACCCAGTAATTTCCTGTTTCCTTTTAGCTGGCCCTGATCTTCAAAGAGATAGTGCCACAGTAAGAGAGCTATAGAATCCTTCCCTGACTGTTACGGTACTTGATTCTGGCTTCTAAAGGCAGAACTGGCTCCTTAAAAGTTCATCTGTGAATTTACACAGAATATCATCCAGACTGTGACTAATATAATAGTCCTTCTTGAAGATTAAGGCTAAATATATATATATATATATATTTTAAAAGGTTATTTCCTATGGATTAGCCCAGACAGCGTGTTCTCGAAATGTGCCATTCAGCAACAAAAGCCAAAGATCTTGTAACTCTTCAGCTAGAGCCTCTGAAGAGGACCACAGTGGGAGCTCGAAAGCTTGTCCCTTTCACCAGCAGAAGTTGGTCCAATAAAAGATATTACTTCCCCCACCTTGTCTCTCTAAGGCAGGGGTGGCCAGCCTGTGGCTCCGGAGCCACATGCGGCTCTTCAGAAGTTAATATGCGGCTCCTTGTACAGGCACCAACTCTGGGGCTGGAGCTACAGGTGCCAACTTTCCAATGTGCCAGGAGGTTCTCACTGCTCAACCCCTCGCTCTGCCACAGGCCCTGCCCCCACTCCACCCCTTCTCGCCGCCTTCCCTGAGCCTGCCATGCCCTCGCTCCTCCCCCTGCCCCTCCAGAGCCTCCTGCACGCCACGAAACAGGTGACCGGGAGATGCGGGGAGGGAGAGGGAGGTGCTGATCAGCAGGGCTGCCAGTGGGCGGGAGGCGCTGGGAGCCGGGGGCGGGAGCTGATGGGAGGCTGCTGACGTATTACTGTGGCTCTTTGGCAATGTACATTGGTAAATTCTGGCTCCTTCTCAGGCTCAGGTTGGATACCCCTGCTCTAAGTGATGCTTAGTCTTGCCGGCAGCTTGGCGGCTGAAAGAGAGGAGTGCAGACTGCATGTGTGACACTGGTCAAACAGATGCCAGCTCTGGCCAAGTCTGTAGGCATCCGCTGAGCACTGACAAATTCATAGCTGGAAACCAGACCAGCTCACCTGTCTGTTAATATTGTTCAAGACAGGTGTTAGACTGGTGAGGATGTGTTTAGTGTTTAGACTCTATAAAATGCTTCTAAGTTGCTACGTGCTTTAATCTTACTTGCAATGTCTGAATCCCATGCTACAAGGCAAAATATAAGTTTGTTTTAAAACTGCAAAAATGCCTGCTCTGAACTTATGAACTCAGACGGGAAGAGAGGCTCCTCCACCCATCTAGGAGGGCTATCAAAATTAAGTGGGCCATTGTAGGACAAAAGCTTTGTTGACTGCCCCATCCACCCATGCAGAACCACATGCAGAAGGATTCGTCCCATTGGTTGGAATGCTGGAAGAGGGAAACAAAAATAGTTGGCATGAAGATTTTTTTTTCTCTTTGTTGTCTGGATTTTTAGAAGGGCTGGAGCTAAGAAGCAAACAGCAAAGATCCCCAGGGTCAGGCTGGGTTAGCCCTAAATGACATTCAGTCCTGACAGATTACTACATCTCCATCATCTTTCGGAACCATAGACTGAACCTGTTAATAACTCTCTCGATTTCTTTTTCCTAGTTAATAAATCCTTAATTAGTTTACTGTAGGATGGGATATCAGTGTTGTCTTTGGTGTGAGATCTAAGGTACAAATTGACCTGGGAGAGGTGACTGATCTCTTGGGACTGGCAGCAACCTGAATATTTTGTGATTTTTGGTGTAAGTGACCATTTATCACTAAGTCCAGACTGCAGAGCCCAAGGGAAATTCCATGGTAAGACTGTTACAGGGATCCAGGAGTTCACATTTGTTACTAGGTTGGTGAACTCTAATTATAGGACATTTGGGGTATCTGCCCCATTTTTGACAGTCTGCCCTGAGGTAGGCACTCATGGTCATGAACCACTCCAGACAGAGTGACAGCATCCATGTGACATGCTTGTTGGAGAAGTGAAAGGCATGACACACACCTGATTTTCAGTTGTGAGGTGCTACCTCACATTGTACTGATGTTGCACACTAGCCTAGAAACGTTTGTGCTATGTCTGTGGCTTCGCAGGTATGTCACAAAAAGCTGAGATAGCTCCCCCCTCTCACATTTTGGATAGACATTGTCTATGCTATGGTGGTACAGTAGGTGGCAAGCACTTCTGAGTCAGTCGGAATTGATGCCCCAACATGGAGTCATGCTATTGGAGTTGTCAACCTTCTGACAAAATGGACAACCTGGCCATTCAGGGCCACTTTCTGCCACCCTACCTCACATTGATTAGCACCTTATTTTACAAATAACCACCTGGAAAGATACTATTCAACATGCACGAGGTGGCAAAATCTAGCCCTAAAGATCCTATGGCATTCTTCACAAGGGTAGGAGCGTTGACCCCTGTGTTATGGCCAGATTCCAACTCACCATACATAATTGCATTCTGCCAACCTAAAATTTTCCCTGCAGTTTTAATTGGGTAATTTAGTCTTTGCTTCCTGTGCTAAAATAATATGTAGATTTGCAGTGTACTATTACAAACAGTGGTCACCTTTCACCTCAGAGGTGGCTGCATTTCACTGATGGATGAAGGTTATGGCCTTTCTATTGGTTCAGTTTGTAAAATGCTTTGGGAGCCATCCGAATAAAAGGTTCTGGATAAATGTAAGATGATAACTCTACCCATTTTCTCTTTCCAAAAGTCTGCGGCTTCAAACTATGATGACAAACGCATTTGGTAAAACTTGTGATTTTGTGATTCTTTGTGTTTTCCTCTGTTTGATTTGTTTTATATTTTGGCCTGCAGTGGTGTTCATTCTACCCGTTGTAGGGATCCTGGTATATTATGTTACAGATTTTCTCACAAACGTGTGCACACAATACTGATTTGTGCATGTATATTATGAGATTTTAAATTGCTCATTTGAAAAGTTGCTTCTATATGTGCTTCAGTTTTGCACTTGACTAGAACAGGCCAAATTCATAAGCGTGCTCTGGCTGCTTTATGCCATGCCTGTGATGCAAACCAGGCACCAGAGTGATGCAAAGCAGCCAGAATATACTGATGACGCTGATCTTTTGACCTAAAATGCCTATTCATAATACACCAAACATTTGTCTCGGTTTTTTCTTGCCCAGAGGTCAATCTTATATTTTGAAATTTCAGTGTGTAGTTTTAAGCACGGCTAGAGTTGCCTTTTTAAAAGCATTAAATGTAAAGAAGCTGGAACATATCCATCCATATTTCTGCCGAAACTAAAATTCTCCTGTGTGTTCCAAAATGACAGAGTTTGGAAGCAGTTGGTATCGGCCTAACTCTGTTCCCATTGAAGTCAATGGAAGAGCTTCTGTTGACTTCAGTGGAAAATCTACCCAGCGTGCTTCTGTTTGTTTAGTGTTTGTATTGGGAACTTTACCCATTAGCAGCTATCTGCAAATACCTCTTCAGAGGATTTATATAAACATGAAGGAATCTTAACGGCATGTCTTGGAGTTGGGCAGATAATTAAATATTATTAACTCTGTTTTATGGGGATCACTCTTGGGAGGTGCCAAGCAAAGAAGTCAATGGGAGTTGAGGATGCTCATTACTTAGCAGGATGAGCCTTCAGATGGTTAATCTGAGACATACAAGGATGAAGTGACTTGTCCAAGGCCATATGGGAAATGAATCCACTCTGCAGATCTTTCAGTTGCTTATTTTCAGGTCAGTAGGGAGTTGGGTTTGTGCAGAGAATAGGGTGATTGAACTCCAGTTGGGAGAATGTGGGGACAGTAAGGCTGATTGCATTTAGGGATATGTGGTGTCATCGTTTCAGAATATGTCGTCTCTGAGTTGTCTCTTTTTTTCATCTCTGTCCCTGTCTCTCTCGCTGGAGTGAGTTAGAGCTAGGCTGCAGTTGATAGTGGTGTTTAGTCACAGAAACGTATGATGTACTGAGCGTTTTCTCTCGTGTCTTCTTCACAAAAGGAGACAAGGCTGTCTACTTACAATTCATCAACTAAGCTTATTCATGACCTATAAGCTGCCTTCAGAAAGAATGATGATCCTTTCTGTGCACCGAGGCTGGCACTTTATTTTCTCGTCACTTGAGCATTGACATCTTACCTGTCACCTTGGTTGGCTGAGAGTGTGTCCTCTGATGTTACACCGATGTCTGCAGAAACTGGATTAAAATAGGCATAGGCTTCTATTGTGCGTAGATTGCACAGATGTTCACTAGCAATGAGAACACGGAGCCTTCTGAGAACTCTGTCGGTGGTAGCAGATTGACTCATAGGCACTTATAAAGGATCCATGTGTACTAAAGCTGTAGCAACATTATTATTTACTGTAGAGTTCCATTTTGGAGAAAGGGGGGAGAGAGAATCCAAACTAGCATGCATTTCCATGTTTCAAGACACAGAAAGGTTAGAGATCTCCCAGGTAAGCAAAAAATTGCCATGACTTTGCAATGACTGTCTGATGTGAAATTGTGCTAAAGCTTAATTAAGAGATTGGGCTTCCCTGAGGTTTTGGGGTGGAGTGTGAAGCATTTTTTAGAGAACAGTTATTAAATGTGTCTAAAACGTCTATGATTTTGAGAAAGATAGTATCTAGGATACCTCTCTAGTCTTCTGATTGTGCTCGAGTAGTTCCCTGAGAAGGGAAGAGATTTCATTGCCTTTCATTGCCTTGCGAATATTTGCGTTAATGAGAATGTTCCGTGTCATTTCTGCTACGACCAGTTGTTTAGTAAAGAAAATGTTGCTTGCAGTCATGAAAAAAGAAAATGGAACATCCAGTATTTTAAAATGCCTGCTTATGCCTGATGTTTATAAATTGTTTTATGATTTGTGGTTTATCCTTTAAGGAAATTAGGAAAAGTGGATCATGTAAATAGATTTGCATATCACTCGTGCCTATTTAATATGGGCTTATAAAATAGAAATGAAATTAGGGTAAAAATTTTGGCTAGATAATTAAATACGTAACAGAGGAATATGTTAGCTACTGCTGTGCTATGCCTTTCTGCTGCAGCTCCTTGTCAATACATTGTAAAATAACTCAGGCCCTCAGGGCCCCCTCTGAGAACTTTATGAGTTACGGAAGGCAAGAGCTATGGGGCTAGTTACGGATTGAGTGAAATCTGCTCTGAGGACCACCTGCTCCAGAACTCAACATTTCTTCCGCCATGTGGGTTTAAGGGAAACCTAACACCAAGATTTTGGTGCTTTTTTAATTTAATTTGCAAAATAGACATGCAGCGGATAGAGTTAATACTGGTTTATCCACCAAAAATTATGCATCAAAGACAAGCTGTCTCCAGAACTAACTGACTGAGGACAGAGGTGGATTGAGACTGCAGTGCTAGTCTATCAGAAAGGCAGGAAAAAAACGTGCGTAAGATTTATAGGATACACCATGCCAAACTTAAGAGTGAGAGGAGAAAAAAAAAACTCCTGGCAAAACTATGTAAATCCCTTCTATCCTGGGGTTTGTCTGAGAATGACAACATATTCCCATCTCTCGCAATTTGTTCAGAGCCACTGCAGCCATCCAAAGTTCACTTTACATCAGCGGGGCACTAACGGTTACTTCCAAACTCCATGATGATCAATTTTGATCTAGCTGCTGCTTAAAGAAAAAGTGCCGAGCAGGATGACCGGAGCAATTATAGATAGCTACAGGCTCGTTCTCTGCAACTATCCTTATAATTCAATTTCAAACATTCCATTAGTCTTCGTGGTAGTAATAAGCTTTGCCGGCAGGAGTTCAGGCAGACAATATTGCTTTTCATTTCAAATTAATGCATTAGATTTTTGAACCATAGGATGTCTTCAGAACAATGGTCTTACTTTCAGGAAGAAATGTTTTAAAGGGGCTAAAAGGAGGGCAATATGCATTCAAGCTACATAGGTTGAACTAAATTCAGAAGGGAGTCTAAGCTAGTAGTGTAAGTTACACCTTCCAGTCCCATCAGCATGTATGTATCACCTACCGAGAGCCACATTCACTTCAACGTAAGCTTGGTCTACACTTAAAACTTATACCAGTGTAGCTATTTCAGTTAGGGATGTAAAATGTTAACCGGTGAACCAGTAAGCATCAGTCTTACCGGTTAACCGCCTTAACCATTAACCTCAGCGGCCCTGTGCCAGCTGGAGCAGGCCCAGCCATGGCCCCTGGCCAAAGCGTCCAGAGCAGTGCCACCTGGCCGGAGCAGGCCCAGCCTCTTAATCCGTTAACCATTTAAACAAAATGCTTTTAATCATTTAAACAGTTAACTTTTTAAACGGTATTTACATCCCTAATTTCAGTCAGGGATGTGAATGTTTCTGTCAGTATAGCCAATGTCATTTGGGGAGCTGGTGTTCCTACGTTAGCAGAAAAACTCCCGTTGGCATGTGCTGCATCTATACTAGGTGGCTATCCTGATGTAGGCTGTGCAACGTAGACATAACCTTACACTTGACAGAGTCTTTGGACTACTACAGCCATGCCAACCCCCATAGGGTTGACCACAACCAGCTGACATGACGCACTCTCTACAGTCGGTGAAACATCCTGTTAAAACGTGTTAGCCAAGGCTTTTAAAACATGACCTATTTACCCAGGCTTGATATGGCCTTCATTTAACTGAGTCTAACTGAGGGGCAAGGGGAAAGGAATGGATTGTTATCAGGATTTATTATTATTAATTGTTCACATTTCATTAGCACCTCGGGGCCCCAATCAGGATCCGGACCCAAGATGTAACAAGTGGGTGCCAACAAATAGAAGGCAGGAGGGAGGGAGGCCCTGGGAAACAGCGTTAGGAACTCAGGTTTATACGAATGAGCAAGCTGTGTGCACAGCTGAATGGTTTCGGATCAGGTAACTTTAAAACAAAATTACAAAATATAAACCAATTAATACGATAACCCTTAGAAATCCCCAAGTCTAAACAGCTCGTAGACTTTGGGAACTGGGCCTGACCTGGGAGTTTGGTCAGCAATGCTATGGGAACCTGTGGTAAAGGACTTCACCTTGAACTCACTCTAGTTTCTCTTTATTTCTATTGTAACCGTTTCTGACTTTAATGCCTTATACTTGTACTCACGGGAAACATCTCTTCTTGTAGGTAAATAAACTTGTTTTATTCTTCAACCAATGTTGTGAACTATGTGGGTAACTCCATTTAGGGTGGCAAACTGTTGTATATTGAGCCTCTTAGAGGGGCAACGGACCTAATCTATCTGGACTGTCTTGGAGAGGGTAGGAGAGTGCAGAACACATGGTTTTGGAGGAAATTCCAGGACTGGAAGCATGTTGAGGTCACCTTGCAAGTGGTAGCCAGGTGGTGGAAGTCAGAACGTGACTGATGTGTGGCTGGCAGGCTGCAACTATACACAGACGGGCGGGGGGCAGGTGGGGATGACCTGCGTGCTTGAAGGCTGTTTGTGAGCAGCCCATTGGGAGCTACATCAGCAAAGCATTGTGAGGCACCCAAGGGTGCAGCGCAGAGGTGACCCAGCCCCTCACTGGTTTGGATTGTATCCCGGAATGTCATAATATCACATTATGTAGTATTATTAATATTTATTATTTAACATGTATATTGTGGTAGCACCTAGAGGACAACTAATCGAGGGCCTCACAAAGATATAGTGACTGACAGTCCTTGCTCCGAAGATCTTATCACAATAGGCTTAATGCAATTGAAATAATTTCACATGTAAATTACACAGTCCTTTTAATTAAATGTCCCTGAGCTCTGATAGAATTTACAGGTGCTTGATGGATTGCAGTATGGAATTTTAAACTCTCCCAGTTTGTGTGCATGGAGCGTGTCTAAGGATTGTAACCCTCTTTGTGCTCTTTAAATTGGTCAGCACAATACTGCCTCGGCTAACTATTGTTTTCCATGGCTCAGATTAATTCTAGGAGGCCACAAGCAGATAACTCACAAGAATCACCAATTCTTCCCTACCCCATATCTCTTCCACACACATGCCTAAATTGTATTCAAATCCAAAGACTGTTCTGGAAAGAACCAAACCATCCTGAATTGTGTTTTCTCTCTTCCAGCCACTTCTACATCGACTACTGGGACAAGTCATCTCACAAAATGTGACATAAAGCAGAAAGCCTTCTGTGTCAACGGGGGAGAGTGTTACATGGTCAAAGACCTTCCAAACCCCCCCAGATATTTGTGCAGGTAAGAAGCCTTTGGCTTATTTTAGTGGAGCCATCATGTTTCTCATGTACTTTTTCTCAAAGTAACTGCTTTAATATCTGAACAGTTCTTTCTCCCACAAACGGCCCAGCAGATATTTAACAGAAGCATTAGATGTATCTTCACCTTTGTGTGGCAGAGAACTCTCTAGCTATTGAGAATGACCTCTGTGTAACAGCGCTTGTGTTCATTGCAATGTTAACTCGAGGTATAACTTGAGTTTTGCCCCTAACCTGACTCCCACCCCCACACAGAATCTCTAGCTCAAATTAAGGGGTGCTCTATATTCGAGCTAGCTAGCCTATCTGGGGGGTGGAGAATGAGGGAAGGGGGTGAAGCCTGAGTAGTTTGTCGATACTACAGTCACAGTGTGTGATTGCAGCTCATGTAAACATATCCAAACTAGCTTTAATCTTGCTAGCTCTGGCCCAGAGCAGAGAAGCCGCTTGACAGCCTTGAGCTAATTATGCAGTGGAGATGCAATAGCTCAAGTGACAACAACTCATCAACTGCTAATCCAGTCACTGTGCTGCTAATCCCATCACTCTGGGTAGCTGGAGTGTTGTTTCACAGTGTGGTTGGTCTCACTTGAGAGGCTAGTCTAGACTAGTGGAATAACTCAAGTGTACTTACCGTTGCAATGAAGCCAAGTCTATAGATAGCTCACACAATAGTTATTAGAACTCCACAGATGGTTTCATAATACAGACAGAGCTATGTGCCCAGCTGGCATTTGGATACCCTGAGATAACTATTATTTGAAATCTTGGCTGTTAGATCTTAGAGGACAGATATCACCGGTTAAATATACCCCCAGATAATGAAAAGATACATTGTGGAATAACTGTCAGATATAGTACATACTGTATAGCACATACAGGAGTTCATTTTTATTAACATGTTGTAGTAAAATAAATGACTTATTAAAGATCAATTAAAATATTATTTAGAAAACTTAGTGCTGCCAGAAGCTGTTTTGTTTTGAAGTTAGGTGACTACAAAGTCACCGTGTCTAATGAGGTCAAATTAATAACAGGAGTTATTACTTTGTTAAATGCATTATTTTGTAATGAGCAATGTAGATTGCCACCTGAACTTATCAGTGGATGTCAGTGTTTTAGATGCAGTGCCTTGATTCGGGAAAGCACTTAAGAATGTGCTGACGTTGAGCCGTATTCAGGAATTCACTCAAGCACATGCTTAGCCTTGAAGTGCGTGCCTGAGCACCCTTCTTGAATCACGGCCTAGTTTCGCTATCACAGACAAACCCAAATCATAGCATACATCAGCCCATTATTCTGCAGAAGATCCAGTATAAATACAGTTGCTGTGGCTGAAGCTTTGCATCTTGCTATAGCACATTGTACAACAGATAGGTACCTTCGGAGCTGTAGTGGTGCTGATAACAGACCAGAGCCGGATGCAACTGAGTGCTCTAAACTCTCACTGACTTCAACACGTGGCATTCAGTATCCTGCAGAATTGAACCATAAGGGAACTTTTCTCTGTAAGAATATTGGCCTTTTCAAGAGAGGCAGCAGAAGCTAGTCAATAAGATACACAATCTGGTGTAATCACATGAATTTTCAGTCTTTTATAAAGGCTAAAAATCAAAACCCAATAACTGCAAAACCCAATAATTGCTCTTCTGCAACATCATGTAAAGTGAGGGTGGAGAGACACCTTGCTTTCACATGGAAAGGAGAAGTTAGGAGTTGCTTCCAGGAAATACCGGCTGCACTCTAGTGAAACACTTTCTGTTCACTTCAATTTCGCCGTTTTCTATGGATCTTACCTGCAATTAACAAGATTTGTTTTTTCACAAATTCCCCGACTGCTGGAATCATGACTATTTATTCTATGGCTGTTTATAACCATTTTCTTTAATGTAAAAGTACCAACTTTGTTTTTGGACAATTGTACTAAAATTACATGATCATCATAACCAAGCAGTGCAAGATGACCCAATTTTAATACTACACCTCTGGGAACCTACCAGAAACCAGCTCCTGTGCTTCCACTTCTTCATTTCCTCCTCGTACCCCATTCAGAACATTTCATAGCAGCCCAATGGCTGTGCGCATAACACATTTGCTGTGTGCATAACATTTTTACTATTAACTGGTATTGCACTGTTGAATTTAGAGTCACTTCTTTTTCACTGTATCTCAGGCCATTTTTTTTAAATTGCCAGATCTGACAGTGTTTGCTCTTTATTATTGTAATTTTATTTTATGTTAAATATCCCAGGCCCTCTTAAATGATTTTTTTCCATGTAGAAAAGAAATAATTATTAAATCTAGAATCAGAATGAAAACAAAAATAACTCCCCAAAATTTGTGCAGGGCACTTTTCTGGGTAGCACAAGAAATATCTGGAGAAGTCATTACAATGTAAAATCACAGGGCTTGATTCTTATTTATACTAAAGCGGTGGAAAGGGACCTCACTATAAAGGAGAGCTAAGCT
This sequence comes from Emys orbicularis, assembly GCF_028017835.1. Taxonomy (NCBI): domain Eukaryota; kingdom Metazoa; phylum Chordata; order Testudines; family Emydidae; genus Emys; species Emys orbicularis. The sequence continues at coordinate 130,141,866 of NC_088688.1, read as the reverse complement.
CACAATTAGTTTGCAATGCTTCTGCTATGTCACTTTGATATTTACCAGCACTGAAGCTGTTTATACTGTAACAAAACAAGACAAATGTCTCTGCGATACAGACACATGAGAATCTGAATTGTGTTTTATTGGGTACATACTGCAAATCGGAAGAAACAAAATAGCATTATTTTCTTGCATGGTTAAAGATATGGATGTCTATTTTAAAGTGTTTGTTAAAACAAATATCTGTCAAGGACACATTGCTTCCTTCTACTGTGATAACAAATCTTTTTCCAGAATGTGCCAATGGAATCAGAAAACTTGAAAGATGGTACTTGCTCTTCATGTTTCTGCCTTGGTAGCAAGTTCACATTTTCCATATGCTCCATCTGTGGAGAGCAAAAACAAAATTTTTAAAGCATGAGTCTCATTGTTCTAAATTGTTTTTATCACGAATCAAAAAACGTGACTCCAATGCACAACCACCATGGAATTTTCCAGGCAATGTCTCTGGTCATATAAGCCCCTGTGAATCTGTCTCCTATTGCTAAAGTCAGAAGTTGTGCAATCAAAAGTGATTTCCAAAAAACTGAAGGTGTAATAATTAACACTGTGTCACATTTTGCTTTCACTGATACTAGTAGAAATTTTGAGCAAAATGATTGTTTTAGAGATGTTTGCTAGTTACCTGGATTTATTTCTGAGATGTGTACATATCTACAATGGACTGTGCCTGAAATGTTGCGTAGAGCGACATCTACAGTGGTACAGTGTTGTATACATTTCTCTTTTGTGTAATCTAATTACAAGCCTGGACTAAATAGAATAATCTCAGTCTAAAAAAGAGGGTTTGGAGGGGTTTTTAAAGAGACATTGGGTAAAACTTTGTAAAGTACCTAAATGAGAAAGGAGTCATTTTGAAAAGTGATTTTGGCACTTGGGCCCAGGTCCTCAGAGATATTTAGGTGCATAACTCCCATGGGAGCTAGATGCCTACACACCTTTGAGTAGCTGGGCCTCGGAAGCCTACACCTCATTGGATATGTCTACACAGCAATTGAACACCCATGGCTGGCCAGGGCCACCTGGTTTGAGTTTGCGGGGCTCAGGCTAAGGGCTTGGGACTCCACAAAGGGAAAGGGTCCCAGAGCCCAGGCTCCAGCCTGAGCCCAAATATCTACACAGCAATTTTTAGCCCCACAGCCCGAGCCCCGTGAGCCTGAGCCAGCCACATCCATGTCATGGGTCTTTTATTCCAGTATAGACGTATGCGTTTCCTTTCAGTAAGACTTAGGGCATGCCTTCTCTGCAGTCGGAGATGCGATTGCAGCTGGAGTAGGCATACCCACACTGGCTTTCATCTGGGTAGTCTGGCTAAATATAGCAGTGAAGACAGGCTGGCACAGACCCTGGCATGGGCTAGCAATGTGAGTAGACACCTACAGTCCCAGGCAGCCTTGTACAGCCCATGCTGAAGCTGTGCCGCCAGGTCTTCGCTCCTATTTTTAGCATGCTAGCTAGATTAAAGCTAGGCTGGTATGTCTACGAGCGGCAGTCACACCTTTGACTGCAGTGCAGACATAAACTTAGGCTTCTAAGTGCCGATATCACTTCTGAAAATGGGACTCATGTTTATACTACAGTATCACAGCGACAGGGCTACAGCTGTGCTGCTATAGCGCCTTACTGTGGATTGATGAAACAGCTTTTTCCATCGCTGTAGTTAATCCACCTCTCCAAGAGGCAGTAGCTAGGGTGATGGAAGAATTCTTCCGCTGACCTAACCTTTTCCATAATGGACGTTAGTTCAACCTAACTATGTTGCACAGGACGCAACATTTTTCACCGCCCTGAGCAATGTAGCTAAGGCAATATAATTTTTAGGTGTAGCCCACACTTTAGGCTTTTGAAAATTTTACCCAAAGTCTAATAGTGCCAGACCATGTGGTACACCTCTACCCCGATATAACGCTGTCCTCGGGAGCCAAAAAATCTTAACGCGTTATAGGTGAAACCGCGTTATATTGAACTTGCTTTGATCCGCCGGAGTGCGCAGCCCCGCCCCCCGGAGCGCTGCTTTACCGCGTTATATCCAAATTTGTGTTATATCGGGTCGTGTTATATTGGGGTAGAGGTATATTTTGACAATGTTGTTAAAAGGAGAGTGGTTAGCAGCTCTCTCTTATTTGGAGAAGACTCTATATAGTATTCTTCATGTTTTTGCAAGCCCTGTTTTGAACAGTCTTTCCATAACCCATTTTTGATTATGCTAATTTGATATTTCCTTAGTAACACACCACACAATTTGTGTTGCCTTTGCTGCTGTTCTTCCCTAAAAGTGATTTTATGCTACAGTTTCGGCGGTTGAAAACAGTGCTTCTTTCTAGCAGATAGACATTACTTAACCTTGCTTAACAGCAAAAGAATGAATTTCTTATTTTTATAATTTTCTATATCCTTGTTTGCAAATGGAATGGGTAGAGTAGGAATTAATTCATGTGCTGATCCAGAAAACTGTTAATTGAGGGGGGGAAAGGGAAGCTTATTACAGTGCTAACTGAAAGGTTTGCCAAGTCTGAGTGGGTCAAGAGGCAAGATAGTGTTCACAATTCTGAACTAAGCAGTTAAAGGCACAGTTCTTACAGTGATTCATGTAAATGATGATAAAATAGTCCTGTGCTACCTACCTGTCCTACATATTTGCTTATAGTAAAAGGACTCGTTCTTGATCTTCTCTATTAATATGTACAGTTAGTCAAAACATGGAGACTAGTCTTTTTTCAAAATTAAAAACCACTAAACACAGAAATCATCAGGGATTAGAAAAACTTTTTGACATTATTCTTTTATCTGATCAAAGAAAGAGCTGTGGTCCTGATGATTTAAGCCATTTAATTTATTTAATAAATAGTTTGTATAGCCTCTAATTAGCCAGTAGAGAAGATACAGGCCCAAAGTAATTTCTCAGTTATACCAGGGTAAATCCAGAGCAGCTCTTATCCTCGTTGGCTGTATTCTGATTTACACTGGTGTAACTGAGGGCTGGTCCACACTAACCCCCCAGTTCGAACTAAGATATGCAACTTCAGCTACGTGAATAACATAGCTGAAGTCGAAGTATCTTAGTTCGAACTACAAGGTACTTACCGCGGGTCCACACGCGGCAGGCAGGCTCCCCCGTCGATTCCGCGTACTCCTCTCGTGGAGCAGGAGTACCGGTGTCGACGGCGAGCACTTCCGGGATCGATTTATCGCGTCTAGACAAGACGCGATAAATCGATCCCAGAAGATCGATTGCTTACCGCCGAACCCGGAGGTAAGTATAGACGTACCCTGAGAGTGGACACTGCCCATATATAGAAAAGGAAAGAACTGAAAATGCTATATGGGTAACCAAAAAAGAGAGTGATGACCAGTGACAGTGTTGTAGAAATTACAGTATAAGAAGGTGCTTTCAAATATTGCCTGTTCATACATGTATAATCCAGAGGAGACAGCTTGACAAGCAGAATTGTAATCTGCACTGAATTTTGGTTGTCTGCAATAAAATGCCTTTCACATGCACAAATAATCAGAAGTGGAAATGGTCATCTGACCCCCTGTCCACACTGGATCAGGCTTTATCCCTTGTTTGCAATGGTTGGCAACTGCACTGGTGTTGACAACAGTTTTAAGTGTCAGTATAAACACAGCTAAACTGTTTTCAGCGCTGTGTCAAGAAGCCTGGCCCAGACTGGAAATGATTTAGTGCCGTCTGCACTAGCGCGTAAATTATTGCCAACACCAATGCAGCCGCACCCATTGCTGACAACAGGAACAGAATAAGGAGCAAGCGGACCCCATATTTGTGGGCCTGATCCTGAGACTTTTAATCAGCAAAACGCTCATAGACGTCATTTGAAGTTTGGCCTGAGTCAGGAGATGGGAATCCAGAGAAGGCATGAACATCATGCGGCCCTTCGTCTGAGCTTTAGTGATAAAAGCACTGTAGAAGAGCAAGGTATCATTACTACTACTACGAGGATGGGTACTTAACAGTATAAGCCTAGTGTAAAATAAGAATTAAATTAACAGGATAAAACATCTATTGCAGTTTTGTTTCTTCCAGTTTGCTAATACAAATCCAAATTCAACCTTCTTCCCTGCCCAGTGGCATAACCTTCCTCTGTCCTTATTATTTCATTCTTTATTGTATTTATCTATGGTAGTGCTCAAGGATCCCTGTTGGGATCAGGGTCCTAATGTGCTAGGGCTATACAAACACATCAGAAGACAGGATCCTTGCTTTGAAAAGCTTAAAATCTGTTCCTTTGATAAACAGATTCATCTCTACAGCAATCAGTTTAGAAAAAACCTCTTCAGACACCCAAAATGTACCTGTATTGAAAGAAAATAAATCTTGTGCAATGCATCTGGACAAAGATGCATCCATTTGTATTTAACACTGCTTATCTTGTATAGTATGTTCTGTATGAAATTCCAAAACACTTTACAAGGTTAAAAAATACAACTAATATGTAAGTGCAGTGTGTTAATATCCTTATTGTTACTTAACGCTACAGATAATAGTGAGCAGAGGTTGAGAGAACTTTAAAAAGCTTGGCAAGTGAGAAATGAGATTTCAGTGCAACTGAAAACCTGATAGGGGTTGAAGAGGTACAGGAAGACTGTTCTAGATGAATGCAGCTGCAGATCAGAATGCTCTTGAATTTAGGTTGCAAAAAGATACAACTGGGAGGCCAGCATTAGAGAGAGAGAGACCAGGTCTGAGAAGCAGGCTGGAGCAAGCTCATGAAGTGCTTTAGAAACAAACAGAAGAAAGCATAAATAGAACTTAATTTAAATGTGTCAACATGACTTGATTTAGCATGAAGGTAAAAGGTAGATAAATTAATAGAGCACTGAGAATGGAGTGGGTAGGCAGGAGAAAAGCAGATGGCCAGGAATTTAACCCTGTGGGACTCCATAGGAAGACCACCAGAATCATGTTCTAAGGAAACCAGAGAAGCCTGTGTAGCTATGCCGGCCTTACACAATGAAGTCCCGCACAGTGTCAAAAGCTGCATTGAGGTCAAGGAGAATGAGGAAGAAGTTAAAGCTGGCTGTGGCTGCAGAAAGGTGGTCATGGACAACATGGGAGAAAGAAGTTCCTCATTCAACCAAAGTGGAATTCATATTGCATTTTTCCAAGCATTCTGATGTGTGCGCCATGTGCCTGAAGAGATGAGAGGAGGCTACTTATATCTACCCCCCTGCTTGTCGTTTTTTGGTCTACCTCCTTTCCATTTCTCAGATACGTTTAACCATAACTGCTGCCTTGAACAAAGCTGTGTTTAAAAAAATAATAAATAAAAGCATGAACTTGAAGAAAAACTATTAAAGAAATACCAAAGTCCATAGAATTTCCATAGGTCCTGCAATATACATGATTGTTGAAGGCAAGGATGTAAAATTCTTGTCCAACACCATGTTGTTAATTGGAAGAATTTGGTATGGCTCCCTAATCAGTGTCTCAGGAATGAACAATGAGCAGTCCATTTGTACTAGAGCTGACTTTTTAAAAACTCCACAGATTTTCTCTAATAATTTTTTTTTAAATTTTATACAATGATACTTCTCCGAGGACACATTTTTTCTTTCATTATACTTTTTCATTAGTTTCTGCCCCCTACGCCCCTGAAGTCATGTAGAGACTCTCCATGTTCCATAGGAAAGCAATTACCAGTCTGATAGTTCAGTGGTTTTGGTGTTCTATTGCTTATCACATTTTTGCCCTTTAGGTGCCAACCTGGATTCACTGGAGCAAGATGTACTGACACTCTGCCCATGAAAATCCAAAACCCAGAAAGTATGTTAAAATAATCTGAACTTTGCTTTCTCCCCAACTACAGCAACACAATCACTATTACTTGGTGTTTTCACAGTTCAGCTGGAATTGGCATCCTTTGATTCTGATTATAGCTTGATTCTCTTAATCTTTAATCTGTACACCATGGCATTATCAGCATCAAAAATGTTACTAGTTTGTTTGACTTTTTTTTTAACTGGATCCTTTTCATCCTCTGCAGAATTTTGTTGTTGTTGTTTCACTCTGCCAACTTTCTTGGTTGGTGAAATGCTGTAAATTGTTACCCTACAGGAATATGTAGACTGAGATGAATGTTGTACAGATTTCATTTCCTAGCTGCCTTGCAAACACTACTTTACAAAAGCGATTTGGAAATTTGGAATGGTGAATTTCTTGCATCCTGAAATATACTGTGATCTGGATTGGTTTGGGGCTTCTGCAAAGCAAGTGGGCTGCTCTCAACATCTTGAGCCATTTTGACACGCTAAACCAAGATTCAGTTTCTGAAGGTGAACTCACCAAGTCAAATCAGTTCACACTGAAGGAGCTTCTTTCTTAGTGTATATTCACCTCTTCTCTTTTCTCTGTTTTCTCTACCATTTTTTTGTTTTTCCTCTCAGGTGCCCAAATGAATTTACTGGTGATCGCTGCCAAAACTACGTAATGGCCAGCTTCTACAGTACGTCCACTTCCTTTCTGTCTCTGCCTCAATAGGAGCATGCTCAGTCAGTGTTGCTTTTTTGTCGCTGCATCTTTCCTCAGATTTTTTTTTTTTTACCTGTAACTAGATTTATTGCCTTAGGCCTAATATTGATTGCCTCTGCCTGTTGCATGAAAATGATAACAAAAGCAATTGCAGTACTCTGTTGGATTTGTTGGCATGGATGTTTGGGCATTTGAGACGTAGGAGCATTCTGAAATTAATATTGAATGATGTCCTATGGAGTTGTAGCTGACAAGAAGTACAAAGATACATTTAAAAGTCTCACTTTTTATTTGCTAAAAGAAATAAATCCCAGCACTAAAACAGCAATCGCTTTATAAAATCTTTATAAAGATAGTAACCTTCTGAATAAAAGGGATATACATAAATTGCCTTGGAAAATAAAAGGTAAAGGCAATTTACATACTCCAGGTGTATCAAATGAACACACTCAAACAGGAGTGAGGGCTTTTTTCCCTTTATTATCCAAACATTTTACATTTCAGTAGGAAGAAAATTACATGAAGAAAGAGAAGGGGGGAAAGGGACATAAATGATGATGCTTGACATTTCTTATTTATGGGGGACAGGTGGAAAAGATCAAATATTTCAGAGCCAGATTAAATGGCTGAAGAAATGTCTCCTTTGGACACTGTAGGATTGGGGCCTTAGAGACATAGTTTCATAAGCTTCCTCTTGGAGGGTCTTGTTAACTATTAATTATTATTTAATAGTGAGAAAGTGCAAAGTATGTTGCATATTTATTTTGTGCCTTCAGATATAACCAAGTCAGATGTAAAATAGAGGGAAATTGCCTGGGGTTTACATTTTTAATGCACATTCACTATTCATAATTAATTTTTGCTGGCGTCCCACTGCATTATGATGTAAAGGCAGTTCTATATGAACTATTTTTGATGGATCACTCACTAGCATTGAAAGAGTTCAGAGACTGCATGATTGCTCAGTTTAGATTTCCATTAGTACACAGGCTAAAAAGCTGTTAGCACACACTGGACATTTTGGAGCCCTAATAGAGACATAGGTCTTCTCTTACATCAGTGGACAAAGAATGTACGTACATCATTCATATTGTCTATCATGGGAGTTACCCTGGCAAATCCCCAGGACAATGGCAGGTGATTCGACTGCATAGCATTCTAGTATTTATTTTATACTGCGTTTTTAAAGGTTGATTAGTGTGAATTATTTTTAAAATGCCTCTTATATGTATCAACCAAAAAGCTAAAATACCTTTCTAGGCTGTGCGGTGCTTTTGTTACCTGAGTATCAGATTTGTAATTATGAATATGAATTTATTATTTTGAAAGCCAAATGTTCTGTGCTTTTAACAAGTGTTAGAACATTTATTTAAATAAAAGTAGCGCAAAGGCTAAATCACACTTTTCCCAAATTAATTCAAATGGAGACTCAGACATGAACCACAAATCAATTTTTTCCACCCAGAAAACTATATATTTAGGGTTTTTTCTCATTTGTTTTTAATTTTTCTACCTATGCTTGGGATTTTTAAACAAGTCTTTGGGTGCCCAGGCCATGATTTTCAAAAGCACCTAACATCCAGATCCTCAAAACTCCCTGGGGGGATTAGGCACCTACGGATATGGTACGTCTACACTGCAAAAAAAAACCCAGAGGCCGCGAGTCTCAGAGCTCAGGTCAACTGACTCGGGCTTGTGGGTCTTGTGCTCCAGAGCTGAAAATAGCAATGTTTCCTTCCCACTCGGGCTGGAGCTCTGAAATCCGGCAATGGGGGAGGGTCTCTGAGCCCTGAGCCCAAACATCTACACTGCAATTTTTAGCCCCCACAGCACGACCACAAGTTAATTCACCCGGACTCTGAGACTTACTGTTGTGGGGCTTTTTTGCTGTGCAGACACACTCCGAGGGACTGAGGAGTACAAGCCTTTTAGAAGTCAATGGAACACCTGTCTTTAAATCACTGAGGTATTTTTGACAACCCCATTGAAATTCAGTGGGTGTAGAGCACCTATCTACCTACCTTGGACTACTTTGAAAATCCAGCGTATTCTATTTTATTCTAGCATTTTCTATATACAATAGATCTGAAGCATAAAGTGGCATTTCTTAAGATGCTACAAATCTTAAAATGACACTTCTGGAAGGAGTCCAGGGAGAGCACATTTCAATGTAACCAGAAAAATCAATAAAGAAGCATTTCTATGACTTTTGTTTTACAGCCAAGCATAGGTCAAGCCATACAATTAAAAAGAGAACGTTGCTTGATCCATAGAATCATTCTAACATTATATCTGGGGCTGAAAGGCAAGAGCTTATGCTGTACCCCACATACTGAGCAATTGATTTAATTAAGTTTAGTCAGGTAAGCTCATAGAGCAAATCAGATGTTAAACAAAGCAAGCACCAATAGAAAAAGAAAAAAAAATGGGAGCTAGATTGCACCATCCAGTTTCATGCAGAACTCCTCATTGATTTCAAGAGGCATGTTTGCTTTGAAGCGGATGGTTCAACGTGGCTCCATACAAAGACCCTTGGATTAGCTATTAAAATCCTAATGTCATTTTTCTGTCGTTAATATTCAGCTTAAAGGGTGGGATATTTAAAAGCATTGGCCTCGTTCTGCTGCTGCTGCAGTCAGTGGGAGTTCGACAGTCAGTGGGAGCAGAGCGAAGCCAATGCTGAGTGCTTTTGAAAATCCCATCCTAAGTGTACACCGCATACCCCAATGAGAGGTTGTGTAGGTAAGGAGCCCTGGATTTGACCCAGCATATGCAGGTGTTCAAACAAAAATATATCTCTGTAAGAATATTGTACTCCTCATACTGCGCTGAAAAGAGAGGTATTTTTAATAGGTATCTTAGTTAAGGCAACTTCCCCCATATAAATAGTTTTTCCTTCCTTTAAGTAGAGGGGAAAACATTGCAGAAGCATTTTACACCATGGAGATTGGCAAGGTCATTCGCTTCCAGCTTCATGAGCATGTTCTATCGTGGTTAAAGGGCCTTGCACTGCGACATGACAATTGACAGGTTTCCTGTATTGCAATATTTACCATCAGGATTGCAAGTGGGCAAAATTTCCTACCATCGTGAGGGAAGGGGAATAAGATGCACAATTTGTTATAAAACTGACAGTTAATGACTGTTGCATGTGTACTATCTCCCAGATCTGGTTCAAGCAGAGACTGGCTGTTTTTTCTAAAAGATCTGCTCTAGGGATTAGTTTGGAGAAGTTCTGTGGCCAGGAGATCAGAGTAGATGATCACATTGGTCCCTTCTGGACTTGGAATCTATGAACCTGTGAAAAATCTGGGGGTCCCTACAGCATCCTTTAATTGAGTCTCTAGCGGCAAAACCCAAGTACAATCTACTCTCTTCTTCTGCCATGCCAGGTGGGGAGGGGGTTCATTTCTGGAGGTCAGGAGAAGGTCTGAGGGGAACATGTGCAGAACTAGTGTACATATTTTCCCCAGGGATTCAGGTTACATCCACAGTGACCAGTCAGCATGGAACAGGTAGTTCTAGAGCATAAGCACAGGTAAGCATCTTCTCCTTTTATCCTGTCCCTGGTGGCCTGAGGACCCCATGCCAGGCTGTCAGTTTAACTGTGAGTCTCTCAGTAGATTGTATGGTACGTCTGCATGGGGGGGGTGGGTATATATGATTTGTGTGTATGTGTACATATACACACACTCACATAAAATGCATTAGAGGGGCAGAAGGGACTAAATGTGGGAAAGAAACCTGTATTCCTGAAGGCAAGACCTGCAATTCACATCACTTATTAAATTTGGTCAATTTTAGCCTTACCAGGCTTGGTGATCATTTTTTTTCATGGTTGAATAATTTATCGTGAAAATTATGAGACTCTTCTGTCATGTAAACTTGAGATTTGTCTGGCCAATAAGTTACAGGGGACGATGGGCAAGGTTTGATTAAGTTCTGACATACTCTAGTGACAGCTCCAGCTCTCACTGGAATTGCTGATGGCTGTACAGTAACTCCCTCACTTTTCAGTTTTTACACATACATTATATTTTAGGTTTTGAAATTTACAGTTGGCAGATTTACTCTAAACTCATACAAAATTCCAAAATAGATCCCTGGCTACAGATGTATTAGACGTTTCCAGGTAAAATTTTCAAAAGTGGTTAGGTTATGTAGGCGCCTACGTCCTGCAGACATTTCATGGTACTCAGGCTCCTAAGTGATTTAGGCGCATTTGAAAATTTTATCCTTCTCCTCCTCCCAAGATTAAAGTCAAAGGCCGCATTTTTTTTCAATCTAAATTGCCTAACCAGTGCTCTGGAGAGTATAAAACTATATGTCGTTTATATGATGGGGAGGATCACTCAAAAATGAACATTTATTGTCTTCTCAAGTTTAAATTAGACTTGGGGTAACATTTTCAAAAATGCCTTAAGAACATACATTTTCAAAAGCAATTTAGGAGTTTAAGTCCCATTGAGATTCAATGGGACCGAGGCTACTAAGTGCCTATGGCCCAGATTTTTAAAGGTATTTAGGCACCTAACTCCCATTAAAATCCATGGGAGCTAGACACTTAAATATATTAATAATATATAATAATCTGGCCCTAAGTCACTTTTGAAAATGAGTTTTACCCTCCTAAGTCACTTTTGAAAATTTTACCCTTAAACAATGCGTTTTAAAGTTTGCCCAACATGAAATCACATCCACAATGGTACTTAATTATTTAAAATAATCTTTGTGTTTCTTTTTAAAACACATGGGCAGACATTCTACAGGAAGCATATTGCATATGGCGAATATGAGACAACAACATGAAATGGGAATGGATACAATGTAATAAACGCTTTATTAAATGAAAAGTTTTGGGGTGCTCTGCTTTCTTTTAATCAAAACAAGAGAATGGAGCTCCGAATAGCAAAGATAAATTAGAGTCTTATGCCGTCTAGGATCAGAATGAGCGCTGCATGTTTCCTCAGCATGGTTTCTTTTTAGGGCTTATGGTCAGAGTATGTTCCTGTTTTAAGGACCAATTTCCACTGAATTATTTGAAAAAGAAGCTGCATGATATGAATGACTTCTGTTCAAATTAAATTAGAGCCAGACTAGCAGTCTTACCTATAAAATAACATAAATACGGTAATATATATGCATGAGCATGTCACTAATTTTATTGAAGATTCAACCAAGCTTTCTATGCAACTAATGTGTATTGTTAGCAGTGTTCACCTAGGCATGTAGTACCGGCTCCTAAGAAAGAAATCTGGATGGATTCCAGTTTAGTTAACCCTTAAAATGTTACTGATAGGCAAGGAAAGAATTGTGCACTTCACTCTCCCCAACCTGGGTAAGCTAATTGAATATCTACTTCCGTAGAAAATTAGGGTCAGGTTCTAAATTTCATAATAAACAAAAACATAGGAAGCGAAAGCTAATCTGGTTTAAGTGTCACCCAATGGGAAGATAAATCTATACTTGTTGGATTTGGATGGATAACTTTGTTATGCAACCCAGTTAGCCAAAGCACAGAGTAGTGAAATCGTGAACCCATTGAAGTCCATTGGAATTTTGCCATTGATGTCAATGGAGCTAGGATTTTATCCAGCATTTTTTAGTTCTGCAAAGGGAAGTGGGCTCTATCCAGAAGAAAACAATCTCCTCCACCCATGGAAATTACATGGGTCTCCCAGAATACGCAGCCATGGGAAAATCTGCATTCCCCACTGGTGCTGGCTGTGGAATGCCAGATTAGACCATTGATTTGATCAGAGTGACAGCTCCCCCACCCCCACACACAAACATCCTGCTGCAAGACTGGGTTTTTCCTTTGGACGCATGGCCGGCCATCAAGGGAGGATTCTGCAGGGGCTGCATGGCCTAAGAACAATGGGTCAGATCTTCAGCTAGTGTAAATGGGCGTGGAACACCATTGCAGTCACTGGAGCTGTGCTGATTCAAGGCATCTGAGAAGCTGACGAGGGCCCGTTCTGCTGCAGATATCTGTTCCCATCAAACAAAACAGTAATGGCCAGAATGAAGTTGCCCCTAAATAACAAGAATGGTAGAGTCTCCCACCGGAATCACCTTTTTCAGAAACCAGGGGTAAGCACCCCCTAAATCCTGTCTCCGGCAGGGGTAATTCAGCTCGATGTAAGGACTCCATAGACTATAATTGTCAGTTATTAAAAATAAACTATTTCAAGCGTCAGCCGCTAGCCACATTTCCATTACCTCTCAGTAAGATCTTTAAGGGTTAACTGCTGTGTTCACTGCATTGTGCCAGTGCAAATGCCATATTCCCATTCTGGTGTGTAACACCTTTAAATCAACCGTTATTGACACACGAGCTTACAGACGCTTATCTGAGCACTGCCCCATTAACCACACGCCACTCGTCCTGTTTCAGTGTGCAGACACAGAACAGCCGTAATATTCATGTGTAATTTGTTTTTGAGTACGGTGTATTGCTCTTTTCTGAAACTTTTTCCCTTTTCTTTCTTTTTTGTCAACTTTCTGCATTGGCAGAGCATCTTGGGATTGAATTTATGGGTATGAACCAATCATTCCTTTTAGCCTGCAGATTTTAGAGCCTGAGAGATTAAAACCTTTTTTCCCCCTCCTTCAATTTCTAACCAATTTCTTTATGCTTTAGAAGGGATCATACAGCTATAACAATAACCTTTGTTGACATCCTAGTTGTGATTAACTCACTAGAATGTTAATTAACATAGGATACTTTAAATCTCCAGACTTCATATGCATTAGCCTTGAAGTCGCCATACTGGACTTTTCTGCCAGATGGCTTTGAACACTTGTTACATTAGCATTAGTTATGATCTTTTGGTGTGGCTGGGTTTTGGAAACGCCCACTGAATTAATTAAGCAAAGTGGCTAATAGACTGTCTTTAAAAAAAGACAAGAAGATAATGTAGCCACTTAAATTCTGCAACAAAATAAGCAATATTGAGCTCAGTTTTCCAAGTAAAATTGAGTGACTAAGTCCATATTTAGGTGCCTAAATCAGCACTTAATTGCCTGCAATAGGTATTTAGATACTTGAGTAAGTTTACAAGATACTCAAGTTTACAAAATGGGCTCAGTCTATCCAATAATAAATCCAAACTATGCAAGGGCAAAAGCACTGACAATAGGTACCGTTTTCACTACAGTGCAGTAAATATAAGGATTAGAGCCTGATATTACCAACCCTTTAAATGAGCAGTCCTTGCTCATATGACTAATGTTTTGCAGGAGGTGAAACATTTCTTGAACTGGCTGAATTATTAAAATGAAGCTACATTTGATTTAATTCATTATAATTTGGAATTTCCTAAAGTTCTTTACAAAATATGAACTATACAAATTGTTTTTTTCATTATTTGCAAAAGAGAATTAATTTTGATTACTATTAAAATTGCCTGGATTAAATATAATTCATTCCTAGCCACGGAAATAGTGTGTGGAGTGCTCACCATTATAAATTTGAAGAAAAAAAATCAAAGCAAAATATTCTGCAAGGGCCGGATTTTTAAAAGGTATTTAGGTGCCTAACTCTCATTGGCACTTAAATACCTTTACAAGACTGGCACTAGTACTGTGCTGTAGTAGAAGAAACTCTATTACTAAAATAATGTCTGGTGAATTATTTGCTAAAATCCCACACAGACTCACTTGCAGACTTTAGCTCATATACAAACCTCTATAAGGAAAGAGCTTTTTAAAGCACTTCAGACTCCTACTTGAGATATGAGTCTTTCTTTGAAATTTTCACAAATGGCTGTTACAGCCCAAACTTAAATTAAATCCATATACATTAGTAATTATGAGTAGTTTAGGGCAATTTGTAATTAATGACAGACACATATTTCACTATTATGATTTAAGGGTAATGGTGATTTACATTATCCTAGCATTCTTGAGGAAGAACTAACAAACCTATAAAGGATTTTTTAACAGTCAGTAGGAAAAAACATCTGTAAATTCACATTGCACATATATTTCTCTAAGGACTTTTCCCAAGGCTGTTTTGAACGTCTTCCACGTTATTTTAAAAAAACACGTCAACACTGTAGTTGTTGTTCTACAAAATATTATTAAATGCATCTGTAAATGTTATACCAATCAAACTGATGAATCTGAAAGACAGGTCAATGTCTCACTGTCACTCCATTCAAGTCAGTGGAGCTACACCAGTTTAACCAGCTGAGGAATCTGGCCTGTGTTTGGTAAATCTTCACATGTGTTATTGACCAAGAAAGATCTCTGTTGTCCCATGCCCTCTCTCTGAGTGTGACGCTGAGCACTGGCTTGAATAAGCATGGATTGTGGTTCAGAACATTCACAGCTGGTTCATGCAGCTTGTTTTCCCAGCTCTACCTGTGCCATTCTGCAGGCTGGCGTTGGGGAAACAGGCTTGTGACCTGACCCTTCCCACCCACCCCCTTGGGTGCAGAGACTACAGTTGTGATGGGCCGCTGCTAGTGGGTAGGAAGGCTTTGTGACCTGCATTGCTGTGAAGAGCCAAGCACTGTCTCTCTCTTCCCTTCTGCAGTATTTCATTTGCCTGCCTCTCACGCCATACTCCATTTAAATTATGGCAAGAGAAGCAGGTTACACAGATCACACCGGCTGCAGAATGCAAAGCCTGGAGTGTTAAGTGTTTGCTCTCATAAAGCTCACATGGGAGAGCTTAGCATGGCCTGTAATATCCAGGACGACATGTGCAGTACTAACATTTCTATACAAACACACACACTCTATCCAATATGCAAACCATGCGCTGGCTCTGGGAGCTGCCAGTTGAACTTCTCTGCGCCCCTGGAGGCCTTTGTGCCCTAGGGGGACTCACTGCGCAGGAGGGGGTAGGTGGCAGTCTAAGGATAGGGCAGCACCCCAAGGGGGTTGGTGTTTTGGGGTATAAATTGTGCTTGGAGTTCCATAGGGGTCCCACTAGCAATGGATTCATGAAATCAGTGAATCTCCCAGCTAACCTGGCAATGGCCTCTCTCCAGTTGATTGCATGCCCTCTTAGCGGAGGTGACTGCAGGCACAAGGAGCAGCCACAGTCCCCTTCCTTCCCCGGCACATATCAGTGCCGTGACATGTGTAACATACTCAAAAGCTGGCTGAATCTAGCCCAGGCATTGCACTGCTCTCTTCCCATGGCTGAGCCCACAGGAGGAGAAAATCTCCCCCTCATAGTGCTTGCCCCACATACTGCCCTCAGGTGGGAGAAGGGTTGCGGCCTCAGGAGAGGCTGGAGTGCAACCTGGAGACTGCTCAGAGGCAAAACTGTTTCCCAACCATACGGGTCCCAGGGCATCTGGAGAGGGCACTGGCCCCATCTGTGCTGCTGCCTGGAAGCACAGCTCACTGGGCTGGACTCCCTCATTGTAGCTGCAGGCTGTGGCCAAGGTGGATAGAAACCAATCCTGGCCCACTATGTGCTCCCGGCTGCAGGCCATGTGTAGAGTAAGTGCTCCTGGTTCTCCTAGCTCATGCTTCTTGGCAGCAATGGGGCTCATTGGGGCCTGCCAATAAACGTCTGGGTGGGAATCACGGCAAGGCTTAGCCGTATCGGTCTCAGGATAGGAGAGAGACAAGGTGGGGGAGGTAATATCCTGGACCAGCTTCTGTTGGTGAGAGAGACGAGCTACACAGAGCTCTTCCTCAGGCCTGGGAAGGGTACTCAGAGCACCACAGCTAACTACACGATCAAACCGGTCGTTTACTACGAGTAGTTAGCACATATTCTAAGGGACTATTCCCGGTGAAGTGGCCCAGATCAGAAGGGAAATTAGTTCTCTAGGCAAGAACGCTGTCACTAAACTAAAGGAGCAGCTCTGCTGTGAGTGCCCTGGCCATCAGACCCGCTTCTGCTGCAGTCCTTCAGTCTCCTCCACGTTTAAATTTGGGCCTGGTTCTCATTTACCCTAAGGCCCCTTTACACCACTCAGAATCAGGCTCGTAGAACTTGTCTTGTAGTACCCACAACGCACTGTGCTCCACACCCATGAGGAGGCGGTGGATTGTCAGTGCAAAATTCTCTTCATAAACACACACAAACCACCGTGTCCATTTACATGTTGCACATGACAAGACACCACATGACCACCACTGGACACACCAATGTACCTATAACAAGCCTAAACGTCTCCAACACTGTTAGCAAAGCTATCACAGTGCAGAATTTAGTTTCCATTAAATCAGTGTCAATCTGGTGTAACCTCAGTGACGCCTTTGGAGTGAATAGGATTTACACTGATATAACCCTGAGCAGGACTTTTCCAGAGTTATTTAGAATAAAATATATGCTAATGTCTGAAAACATGAAACCAGACTTCCAGTTCAAGTCATTTTGAATTTACATTTAATATACTGTATTTAACACTGTTCTCCTGTATGTTGGTTTATTGTGCCCTCACAATACACCATTTGCTTGGCTAACCAATAAGTACTTTCATGGAAGCCTCTAACTAGCCTAGGCTAGGAGTTATGCTGTATGAGAAATCCCTTCGGACTCTGCTTAAACCTTTTTTTCAAGCATTTCTTCACTCTGTTTTTTCTAGTATCAAGCATGCTGTGCCAGGCCTGCAGTTGACTCCTCAACTTATAACCTTGTCTTTCCCTGTATTTCATCTTCTGTCTTTTCCTGTCTGTCATGTTTGTTTTGGGCTTCTTTTTCCCCCTTTTGACTTCCTGTTCTTGGATTTTGAGTTCTTTAATAAATTTTGCAGCATTCTAGTTTTACCACACTGACTTCTTCTTCCCCTCTGTTAATACTCAGTGCTATTAATTTTGTCTGACGGTGTTCATGATCTCTTTACCGGTGTTTTGATTTACAATGAGGTTGGCTTGCAGGAAGTGTTCATTTCATGATAAGGTGCATTGTATCATAGAAACTAAGATACTATTTTTTATTTTGGGAAAACCTCCATTCACACTGAAACTTGCACTCCATGGTTACCTTACACAATTAGTTTCTGCAAGAGTGGCAGGCCTTAAAGGACACACAATATCTGAGCAGCTTTTGTGTACACCCTTGCATAGCCACTGCCATTCTGTAGTGGGCATTACATACACAGATATAGGGTTATGCCTCAACAATCAACCACAACATTTCTTAAATTACTTAAACAGGTTCTCAGGAAATGATTATTTATTTGTAGGTAATACAAATCTAGGATTGCTACCTAGATGTCAACTAAATTCTCTGAAGTCCCTTTTCCATTTCTAAATAGTAGCCTAACTGGCCCACCATATGTTATGAGTATGATGTATCTTTATTACCAGGAAGTTCAGTCTCTCAACCAAAACTCCTGAATTGGCCCTTTCACAACGTGAAGAATCAGGACCTTCATGGAGATGTAAGGCTAATCCCCACATCCAATCTCACATCCCCTGATGCCTCACTTTCCCCCTTTACTCAGATCATATGACATAGAAAGCCACGTGGATCTACTGCCAATCACTATAACATTTAGCCTAGAAATAGACACCAACACACACATGTTGATTCCTAAAGCCTTTCTGTCAACCCTCACCTTCTTTCCGAGAGCCTCAGTACCATCAGCTAATTTAAAACTATGCCAAGCCACCTCTATAGGCCACTCAGAGCTATAACCCTTCCAGGGACAACCAGTCCCCAATGGCGGGAAATTTCTTCACTGGGTACCAGAGGCAGCTCACGGCATACCAAAGCATGTTGCTAATCCTTTGCTTTAGCCATGTCATAACCAAAGGATATGCTGGGGGAGTTCTTCACTGTCTCACGCTGCCTGCAACTCTGTTGACATTGGTGGGTTTGCAAGGGACATAAGTCAGTGAAGCATTTAGCTCCTGGGTTTAAAGAGACACTAAGGGAGACCAGCATTGCCACAAACCTGTATGAAGGGATCAGAGGGCAGGTCAGTGTCAGGTCAACAGTAAGTTGCTGTGCCTAGCAGTGACTTTCCATGCCCCTAGGTTACTCCTGTGAGGTCAGCGGCAGACTGACAGATCAAGGGCACACCAATTAGAACTGCCCCCTAGGAAACAGGCCAGCAGATTTAAAATCCCATATCCATTCCACCAGGGCTCACTGCATTTCTTTTTGTTTGTAAATCTCTCTTATGGCTGTTTCCCCATTGATGTCAAGATGATGCTTTGCCACGTTTAAGGCCAAGTTCCTGCTAGCATCACATCACTGTTAGGGCCGCTTTTCTCGATTGCTGTGGGGAATTCTGACTAATTCCGGGGCCAAATTTTTTAAAAAGCCCAACCTTGGTGACCATTTCAGTCCCAAAGAGAGGGAAACAGGCCAGATTCACAATGTCGTGTCTTGAGTCAACCCTCAGTTGGGCCCAGATCCGCTCAGTGGGAGTTAGGCACTTAAATGACTATGAGGATCTGGGCCTATGTGTCTCCAGTTGAAAGTTCTAAGCATAACATTTCCCTGCTGCAACATACAATTGATGCTTTTGCCAAGTGTGACCGATGACGGAATGTGAAGGCTGAGCCAATCCAAACATGGCTGGTGCTAATGATTTCTTTAGAGTGGTGAAATATCTGCGAATGAGATCAGTGAAGTAGAACAGGTTTTCTTCCGCGGGCAAGGCTACTCTCTAGCTAGGACCATTCCTTTAATACAAATCTGGATATGTAAGTAATCACACAGTGTTTCTTTGATACAGTGCACCACTAATAATTGCTACTGCCATATTTTGGGGAGATGGGCTCAACTGGTGAGCATTATTAGGGACCTGTGACCATTTGTCTCATTTTCATTGGTGATACAAATTCAAGCCAACCTCATGTTACGAATGTCAAAAGATACTCTGAAATTTCTCCTGTAAAGACCACTGAGATATAAATTTGATTTGGGGAGGGGGTGTTGGGGAAAGGGGTGACATTGAATGTTAAAACAAAATAAGAGAAGAAGAAACAAGCTAAATTTGTTATCTGGGACTTGGAATTAACCTTTATTCCAGCTGTCTTTGCAAGAGCAAAACATCCAAAGCATTTTCAAATCACATTATTACCTCAGTGCATTGTGTTTTTATTTTCAGCAAATGCTGATATTTTGTCAATTTTAAAAGTCATATTTTGGATATTGTTCTAGTTAACAATATAAGTATCTTTTTTTATTTTACTTGTTATGTTTTTTGGCACCCACTAGCCGCTGATATTGTGTTAAGAGATTAAGTTCTGATCCTGCAGTAGAGTTTTGCCCAAAGTGCGCGGTGATCATGGGTTTGTGTTACTGTGTGATCCTGTGTGGTGGTATGTAGCATGTCCACTGTCATCTGCTTGAATCATCAGCCTGCATCTTGTAATCTTCTCTGTTTTTGTCCCTTTCTAGAAGCAGAGGAACTATACCAGAAAAGGGTCTTGACCATAACTGGCATCTGCATTGCCCTCCTTGTAGTTGGCATCATGTGTGTTGTGGCCTACTGCAAAACCAAGTAAACTTTTCTCTTCCTTTTTATCTCTGTGATTATCCCTAAGGGCTTTATACCGCAAACCCGCACAGCTGAACGGAATGCTTACTGCCCATGAGTAGTCCCATTGGACAGTTGTGGGGTGATAGTCAGTGCCTGATTGAAACCTGCCAGAGGCTTGCACTGTTGATTCACACCATTCCTATGTGATGGCCATGTATGTAAGCATGATGATTTCATCATCCAAAGTCAATCTGTGTTTATCTAAATTCGAATGTAAGTGACAAAACTGGAATTAAATACTGGCAGATACAAATCTCACTCAATAGCAGGTGAAAGTATAATACTAATTTTATTGTGATATTAGAAGTACAATTATATATAATTGTATTTCTAATATCACACCTTGGATGATATCAAAGGGCTTTGCAAACATTAATTTATTAACTAATCCTCCCAATTAGAATGTGAGTCAAACTAACTTTACTGATCTGTTCATTCCTTTTTTGTCACGTGTTCATAATTCCCATGGGAATCATGATGGGACAACAGACCCCAGCTTTTTAATAATGTGGGTTTTGGGAACTAGAAGTAAAAAGATTAGACTAGTTTGTAAGTATTTGAGAACAAGATCAGTGGCAGTAGGAACTTGGAAATCCAAAAAACTAAAGGATTGAATTTGACATTGTTGTAAATATAGACATGTGCTGTTAAATTCTGTAATGTCTCTGTAAATTATGAGGCTAATGTAAAAAATGTAGGAGCAAGACCCAGTGAAAGTCAATAGGACTTGTGCTGTCAAATTCTTTTGCTGCTTTTATAAAACTCTTCTAATTGTACCTACCAAACACCAAAATAAAGTATTGTACGTCTACCACATTTGCACAAAGCAGATGTTCCATTAGATTTACTGTTCTAGGACTTGATCCAAAGCTCACTGAAATCAGTGGGGTTTGGATCAGGCTTCTAACCTACAGCTTTTTAAATATACACATCCTAAAGTACCTCTCTAGGATTCACCTAAAGCAGGCTGGAATCCAAACCAGCCCTTGATAATCAGGAGGGGCAGGAGATATCAGGAATTGCTGTCAGCGGCCTGTGAAATATTTCTAAAGCACTTTATGAGTGTGAAAAGGGGTCTGATAGGTTAAACCCTCAAAATATGGCATTTGGGAGATGTGCTCCCTCCTCCCCCCTCCTATCTTTAGGAAAACCCCACATGGGTTTGAAAAGAATACGTAAAAAAAAAGAAAGATCTAGAAATGCGTGGGCATCTTTGCAAATGACACTGCTGATGGAGTGTGAAGATGACATCTAACAGTGAATCTTTAATTCCAAAGTGTTCTATCTGCACAGCAATTAAATTAATGAAGAGACGTCGCAGAACGAAGGATGTGCACATTAGGATTCCCATTACTCTTTCCTCTCAGCTTTCTTTTGCAATTTCTTTTTAGTTAATGTCCTTTAAATGCAAGAAGAATGACACATTTGCATTATTGCTGAAAGTGAAAAGTAGCATAGACTCATAGGGACATATTCCCACATGGTGCAAATTGGCAGAATTCCATTGACTTCAGTGGAGCTATGCCATTTATACCAGCTAAGAATCTGACCCATAAATTATGAATCTAGCCTGTTTAGGACCCACCTACACTACAAATACAGCTGAGTCAGGGATTCTAGTTACCACACAGCTATCCACTAATATGGTTCCAGGTTCTAGCGTAGATGTGACCTGAATCATGTTCCCTAACTTACCTTAAGTCTTGTGCATTGGAATTGTGTAGTAATCATATCTCCTGACTCTGCTGTATTTGTAGTGCACCCAGGCAACCTATGCTACATCTTGGACTCACTGGTGCAGGAGGAGTGGAAATCAGTGGTTTTCAACCTGTGGTCCGCGGTCCCCTATGTCTAAGATTTCCAAAGGGGTCTGCACGTCTGTTGGAAATTTTTTAGGGGTCCGCAAATGACAAAAAGGTTGAAAACCACTGCACTAAATTATAACAAAAACTAAAATGTGCCTCCAGTAATTCATGCAAAAATTATAAAATGCACAGTATTGAGTAATTCGTTCTTTGCATTCACGCTTCCTTGAGCGCAACGTCTTTTAAGAAGCTCCAGCTTCTTGTTTTCCTTTTTTGGCAAGCCTGGAATATCCTCCCTTGAGTTCTGAAAAGGGTTGAAAATAACATGGTTATATCCTGCAGTCTCTTATCCTGCTAAAATAGCTACACTTCTGAAGACAGCTTTGGGTCCTATAGGTACTATAGGCAAGACCCTATATACTCTGCAGTTAACTGGACCTGAATTTTACACTCGATTCCCTGGGTTCTGCAGCACTATTGCGGAAATTCTGCAGTACCTTCAAACAAATCTGGAGGATATTTTTAAATTAAGTATGAAATTGAATAACATAGTTGTAATACTGTAGTCCTGATACATTTTATACTGCAGTTTCAGTCTTTGGTGTGCTATAGATTTTGGTACTGGCAGCTTGTTTTAAGCCCATACAAGTGTTCATAGAAGGTTTAGCAGCTGAGCAGGGGACATCAAGGTTGTGGTCTAAGAAGAGGAGTCCGAGGCATTTTGAGATTGTGGCAGAAACACAATAGTTGGGTGTTTTTGTCAAAATAGCAGTGAACCTATTAACAGTGTTGACATCAATGTGGCAATCACTAGGTTTCAGAGTTAACATGCCATTTACATGAATGAGGCAGTTCACAGAGCTGTCAGGGTGTCTGCACACTTCGGCCAACCTCACTTCATCAGTTAGCACTTCATTAATATTTTCAAGATTTCCTCTGCAACCATAAAGACACTAAATATATTTATACATGAAAGCTTGAATTGTAGAGCACAGTTCTGTGGTAGGGGGGGAAATTCCATGGCAAATTCTGTAGATGCACTGTCACAGAACACGCAGTATGAAACATTGGGCTACCTCTTGTCTTGACTGAGAAAAGTTATCATAGTAACACATTGCTAGCTGCAAGGCTGGCAGAAGAGGTACAGGCCTGGAGGGCTCCTGGTGAGCAGCCCCTGCAAGATGCATGTAGCATCTCTTCTGAGCAGGGTGGTATTTGCACAGGATCTGCTGCTGCTGCCAGCGCAAAGCATTAGCTGTTGTTTGTAACATGGGTGCTCCCTGACTCGGATCCTAGACCCAGAGGACCAATGTGTTACAGATGAGTCGTTTCCGGCATGTCCATCCAGCCCATGCTATTAAGTACATAAGCAGTCTGCATGATACCAGATTGCATTTACATGCACAAGCAAAGGCAGAAGCATGTCCGCTGTGTTTTGTGCTTTGATTGTGTAGTGATGAGGAATGGCAGCTCAGTACAGTAGAAGGAAACCAAGCTATATATAAGTCAGTGGACCGTCAGATCCAGAATGTCACCTAGAATCATAGAATCTCAGGGTTGGAAGGGACCTCAGGAGGTCATCTAGTCCAACCCCCTGCTCAAAGCAGGACCAGTTCCCAACTAAATCCCAACCTAGTCAATCTGATCTTCAGAGGAGAACTGCTTCTGAAATGGAGTAAGTTTTGGAAGTGGATCTCCTCCTCTCCCACCTTTCCCTGGCTTCTGCAACTCCCTTCACTCCCACACACACGTTCCACAGCTCTGCCAGTGCTTATAACCCTGGTATTAGGAATTGCTCAGAGACCCTCCACAATGGGCAAGGGTTGACAATAAAGTGGTTCTATCATGCTGGATGGTGCAGCTGTCTTTCTTTTGTCTAATAAAACCATTTCCCTCTTTCACACACAGGAAGCAACGGAAAAAGTTGCATGATCGTCTTAGGCAGAGCCTGCGCTCTGAGCAGAACAACATGGTGAACATGGCCAATGGGCCCCACCATCCCAATCCACCGCCCGAAAACGTCCAGCTAGTAAATGTAGGTAGCCACTGCATTTATCTGAGGGCTTTTCAACTGCTAGCTGCTAAAAATTAATGATCAGGGTTTCCAGGAATTGGGATTTCTCCACCAAGAAATGATTAGAAACTTTTCAAGGAATGATTCTAATGTACAGTAAATTCAGAGCATTTTCATGTACAGCCATTTCAGAAGAACATTGGATATCAGTCACTAGATTGCTCTGGATCGGAGGCTGAGATGTTAGAATACCAGCCTTAGCAGAAGAAACTCAGAGCTCATAGCCACAGTACTTTAAGGAAGCATGCCTTTGGAGATGTTTCTCTACAAATAATGTATCAAGTGGATATTTAATCTTGCTAGTGTGGACTAGCCTAATTGCCAGTTGGTAGATCGCGATGCTTTTTGTTTTGTAGTCACCAGGTTACGAACAAACCCATTTTCTTGTTCTTCAAGCCGCCAAAGGCTGGTGAATGTTGCAGGGGTAATGCTCACCCAGGGGCCAAAATGAATATCTGAACAAAATGTGTGTGTGCAGATGTGCTGTACGTTCCCCTGTGTAAACCTTAGATACCTCTGTTTCTTCAGCAGTATGTATCTAAAAATGTAATATCCAGTGAACACGTCATTGAGAGAGAGACAGAGACGTCGTTTTCCACAAGTCACTACACCTCGACAACGCATCACTCCACCACTGTCACCCAGACGCCCAGCCATAGGTACCAGAATGAGAAAACAAACCTCCCTGCCTAAGGAGAAACTGGTGTTGGATGTCAGTTCTGCCACCATTGCCTAAAGCAGATGCATAAAAATGCACTGGTCATGGGGTTTTAATCTAAAGATGTATGGTACTTGACATCCTGTCACTGAAACTAATTATCTTCCTGGGAGCTTACCAAGAGCCCTAATGATTGTGTGGAGTTCCATTACTGGTACTGTGAATTTTAATATTCACAAATTGTTGAATTGGGGAGATACTGTGTGTTGTTGGAGATACTGTGAGATCACGTAGTATGGCTCTGGCTCGGGTTCTCAAACTTCATTGCAGCGTTACCCCCCCCCCTTCTGATAACAAAAATTACTACACAACCCCAGGAGGGAGGACCAAAGCCTGAGCCCAACCGAGCCCTGCTGCCCCAGCCCAAGGGGACCTGTAGCCTGACCCCCACCGCCTGGGCTGAAGCCAAAGCTGAACCCCACCACTCACGGTCCCCAGCAAGTCCAACACCAGCCCTAGTGACCCCATTAAAACAGGTCCCTCTGGGGTCCCAATCCAGAGTTTGAGAAGCCCTGCTAATGACTGGAAAACTCTTTTCCACCCCTAACTTAACCATCCACTGATAGTCACAAAAATAAAACCATCTTGTCATTTGTAGGATGGCAGAATTCACACCAACTAGGGTCTTCGATTGCCATAAACCGGTATGGAGTTTAACAGGCATATCCCGAGCTGCATGTAGCCCTTGCTCTCCCATTGTTAAACTTCAGTTAGTTTGCTTTCTCCCGTTCTGAATTTAAAATAAAAGCACTTTCTCTCCTCTTTTCCCCCTCCCCTCCATCAGTTGGAGTAACGGTCGGACGGACAGCATTATCTCAGAAAGCCACTCGGTGCTTGTGAGTTCTTCCGTAGAGAACAGCAGGCACGCAAGCCCAGCAGGACCCAGAGGACGCCTCAGCGGCATAGGAGGTCCACGAGATTGCAACAACTTCCTGAGGCATGCAAGAGAGACCCCTGACTCCTACCGAGATTCGCCTCACAGCGAAAGGTACTACAAGAAATTCATTTTGCTCCCTCTAACTGCCAGGGCAAGGTGGGCTTGAAGAGATTCAGAGTGAGTCCTCGTGCCTGAGGACCAGAGAGAAAATTCTGTTTCTTTAGGAAATGCTCCTCCTCCTTCATAAATGTGTCGAGCAGTGCCCCATTAATCTCTCAAATACGTTTCTTCCCTTCCTTCCTCCTCTGGTCCTGGCTCATGGCTACTGGGCAGTAGCTCACATACGGACATTTGCCAGAGGTTTCCACTGCATATGAAGCTAGGAAAGGAGATCAAAGGGGAACCTTTTGCTTAGTTCTGTTTCTCGGTTGCTTCCTGCATCCAAGTAAGGCAGCCTATGGAGTTTATCAGAGACAAAAGAGGAAGATAAAGAGGATTGATTGATCCACTGGGGGAGAGATTTTTCAAAAGCACCTATGGACCTTAGGAGCACAAGCCCCTTTGTCTTTCAGTGGGATTTCTGCTCCTACACCCTTTAAGTGCTTTTGAAAATCCCCCCCCTCCCCCCCGCAGGTGTGTTTGCAAGTAAAAGCAAGACTAGAACTGAAACTGGGTAGGATGACTGACACTACTGGAGCGTCAGTACAGATAGCAGCAGCCTATGTGCACAGGAGAGAAACAGGCAAAAGGGAAAAATGAACGGATATTTACAATACCTGGGAAGTGCTGTCGTTCTTGTTGTTATTATGGAAGCACAGGAGAGCCCCACTCAGGATCTTTTGTGAGCCACTGCACAGTACAAACATGTACAGAGACAGGGTCCCTGCCTCCAGGAGCTTACAATTGGAAAGGACAAGTGGCATATGAAGGAGTGGGGGAGGAGCATACTGTCAAATACAAACCATTTCTTTATACATTGTTGTGTTTGCAACTTTTAAAAATAATTATAAATACATTAAGGTAGCACCAGTTATCCCCGTCTGCCCTTTAAGCCCTCATTGATGGCCCTAACTTAACGCTGAGTGTGATCATAGAGTTCTGTGGGTTAGGATATAAGAAAAATGAGAACAAAACGTTCCTAGACCAACTCTCTGAGTGTTGTGAATTCACAGGGGGGTTTTAACTGCCTGTCTGTGGTAGCATAAATACTGCCAGATAAGCATCATCACAGAAGTTCTTGAGTTGTGCAGGAGACACTTTCATGATTTAAAAAGTAGCATGTGCAAATGACAGCAGAAGGCAAATATCTTGCATTGGTTCTTACAGATATTGAGGAGCTGGTTAAGATAGAGAAGCTTGAATAATAGGCATGAGCTCTATGAATGTAGCATGTAGGAATGCAAAACAGAGCTAATGCTGTGTCATTACTAGCTGTCGAATTATTGTGAAAAAACTGCCTGTAATTTTACTCTGGAATTTAGCTTTCAAGAAATGCAGCGTCTAGCAACTCCCAAATCAGGTAAACAACTATGGCCCTGATCTAGCAGAGCACTTAAGCACATGCTTAACTTTAATCATGTGAGTAGTCCTGTTAATATTGGTGGGCTCAATCGAGTATAAAGTTAAGCATGTTGTGATGGGTTCAATTTACTGCTGTGGTGCCTCCTGCTGGCCGTCCTGGGAATTAGCTCGGGGTTGCCAGTGCACCCTCCTCAGGTGGTGTCTTGCCCGTCGTCACTCCTGTCTCCGCATCCAGGACCCGCGTCGCTCCCTGACCACATCGTCCTCTTCCAGTCGGTTCTTTCCTCCCTTCCGGGGGACCGACAGACCTCAATCCAACCTGCCTCAGTGGCAGTCTGCAGTCCAGGTTCTAGACACTCATCTCAGTGGCAGACTGCAGTCCATGTACTGACCACTTCGCTAAGTGGCCAGTGGAAGAAAGAGGGAGGAGCCTGGGCCTGCCCGCTGACCCAGGGACCCTATAGCTGGCAGCCACATACTGCCCCTGCTCCAACTCCGCCATCTCCTTCCCTGGGCCGCTTCCCCACAGCCCCAGCACCTCCTCTGCCCTTGTATCAGGGCCTCAGTCTGGCAGCCGTCACCCTGGAGCTTCTCCTACTCTGCTGACTCTGCCCAGCACTGCTCTGTCCATGGTGCTCCAGCCTTCTAAGCAGCCAGTCCTCCTCCCCCAAACTCCAGGGAGTGACTGCCCCCTCCTCTACTCAGCAGCCCCTTCTTATATGGGCCAGTCTGGCCCTGATTGGCTGTTCCAATAAAGCTTCTCCCGATTGGCTAGCACTATAAGCCTTTTCCTTATTGGCTGCCTCCCGCGCAGCCTCCCCAGGTTGGCTTTAACCCCTTACATACCAGTTAGGGGCAGCTGCCCCTTCACACACCCTCCCCCTTAAGATCACACCCCCGAGGGGGCACAAGGGGAGGGGGGGTTTCTATCTTTCCAGCTTCCCTCACAGCTGGGCCTGCAGGGTGTCTCTCTCCTGCCTCAGGCTCTCCACCAAGAGGAGCAGCCTGTCTCCCTCTTCCAGGGTCTGGGTCCCTACCGTAGCTTGCCCTACTCTCGCATGGGTTCCCCTGTTTCTCTGGATCTTCTCTGCCCCACTCATCTTACCCATCACCTCCCTACCTGCCCCTTCTGGGTGTGGGAGAGGGTTGTCTATCAGGGCCTCAGTCCTCACTGCCCCCTCACTCTGAGCATTCTCAGACCGAGCCCGGCACTCTGGGGGAAATGCCTTTTTATATGGCCCTTCTCATGGCACAGGAGCAGGGGTCGGCAACCTTTCAGAAGTGGTGTGCCGAGTCTTCATTTATTCACTCTAACTTAAGGTTTCGCGTGCCAGTAATACATTTTAACGTTTTTAGAAGGTCTCTTTCTATAAGTCTATAATATATAACTAAACTATTGTTGTATGTAAAGTAAATAAGGTTTTTAAAATGTTTAAGAAGCTTCATTTAAAATTAAATTAAATTAAAATGCAGAGCCCCCCGGACCAGTGGCCAGGACCTGGGCAGTGTGAGTGCCACTGAAAATCAGCTTGCGTGCCGCCTTTGGCACGCGTGCCATAGGTTGCCTACCCCTGCACTGGAGGCTCGTCCCTTGTCTCCTTTTGGCCATGGCCCTCTCATGGTCCTTCTCCATTTGCTCGGCCCTTTCCCCTGGGCTAGCCTTACCCCTATAATTCAGAGGGCACTGCCTCCGCTCATGTCCCTGTTGCCCACAGGTCCAACAAACCCGGTGCCTCCCTGTTCTCCTCACAGGGGGGGTCTCTCTTGGGCACTTTCACTTTCTTATTCTCTGGGTGGGGTCCCCGTTCCCCATCCCAGTAGGGGCACTCCCTCTTAACGTGTCCCAGCCTCCCACAGGTGAAACATTAGCTCGGCCTCCTGGTCCTGGTGCCTGGCTTCCTCTCTCACTCCCTACGACTCTCACAGACTCCCCTTCACAGCAACTTAAACAGGCACAGCTGCTGTTTGGTTAACCCGGCCATATAGGCCTGCAGGTGCTCCTGTACCTCCCATTGTCTCTGCTGAGTGGAGAGCACCTGCTGCAGCAGAGTCTGAAGCTGCCCTTGTGGCCTGTTGGCCCCTTCCCTCAGGGACACCGCCTTCGGAGTCCAGTTCAGGAAGGCCCCACAACCCTCCGCAAAGAAGGCTTTAGTATACCCCAGTTCCATTCTCTACCTTACTTATCCCTTAGCCTCTCAAATAGGCAATAGTCCCCACAGTCTTCTATCTTCCCCTTGTATCGGGGTGACCGTATGCCCGCATTCTCCACCATATGTGATGGGTTCAACTCACCGCTGTGGTGCCTCCTTCTGGCCATCCTGGGAATTAGCTCAGGGTTGCCAGTGCGCCCTCCTCAGATGGAGTCTCGCCCGTCGTCACTCCTGTCTCTGCATCCAGTACCTGTGTCGTTCCCCAACTGCATCGTCCTCTTCTGGACACAGCCCTCCGGCTGTGCCGCACTCGGATCTTTCCCCCCTTCCGGGGGACCGACAATCCAACCACTTACCTCAGTGGCAGTTTGCAGTCTAGGTTCTAGCCACTTTTCCCAGTGGCAGACTGCAGTCCATGCACTGTCCACTTTGCTCAGTAGGGGCAAGGAGGGTGGGGAGCCCAGGACCGCCTACTATCCAGGCCCTGAACCAGGGAGCCTATAGCTGGCAGCCATGTATTATCCCTCCTCTAACTCCACCGGCTCCTTCCCTGGACCACTTCCCTGCAGCCCCAGCACCTCCTCTGCCCTTGTATCAGGGCCTCAGTCTGGCAGCCGTCACCCTGGAGCTTCTCCTACTCTGCTGACCCTGCCCAGCACTGCTCTGTCCATGGTGCTCCAGCCTTCTAAGCAGCCAGTCCTCCTCCCTCAAACTCCAGGGAGTGACTGCCCCCTCCTCTGCTCAGCAGCCCCTTCTTATATGGGCCAGCCCGGCCCTGTTTGGCTCCTCCAGTAAACCTTCCCCTAATTGGCTGGATCTGCAAGCTTTTTCCCTATTGGCTGCCTCCTGTGCAGCCTCGCCAGGGTGGCTTAAACCCCTTACATACCAGTGAGGGGCAGCCCCCCCATCACACATGTGCTTAAGTGCTTTGCTGGATCAGAATCTATAGCAGCAAATATTGTATTCTGTACCGTCTTTGGGCCATATGGATTGTACTCCCAAGTTCATGCAGATAAAATGTATCATTAGTATAGCATATTTGATCTTCTGGGTGAGAAGAGAGGATGTTGTTTGCATTGCCCTTCTGGACTGTCTATGTTACCCTGGGCAGCATTTTGACACATTAGCAGTCTTTTCGGGTATATAGCTCTTCATTCTAACAAGGAGAAAGAGGGCACCGCATCTCCAGTATTGCATTTCCTCCAAATAACATTCCAGGGGGAAATACAGGCTGCATTTTTACAATAAATCACCAGTCAGTTATGGCCCAAACCTGTGCTTGATATGACCATGAACCCTGGGTGTTAAATTAGGCCTCATCTATCTTCAGCCTGCAGGAAATAAATGGCAAATTATTTCTGGAAGATGGGGGGAGAGAGAGAGACTCTAGATTAAAGCTGAATTGGAACCATAAAAGAACCTGTTAAAATAAAAATGCAGATTCCCTTCTCCTCTTACACTTTGGTGCGCAGGGAGTTAATGAGACAAGAATATATTCCTTCAAGGCTCTGATCTCTACAGTTAACCTGAGTCACATCTTAATTTTACTTTAAAAGCTAAATAAAGGTTGAGGACCAGCTCCTCAGCTAGTGCACATTGGCCTGGCTCCATTGAAGTCCATGGAGCGACACCAGTTTACACCTGCTGGGCACCCACCTCGTATTCAGTAGAACATATGCTGCATCTCACACCAGAGAAGCTTGTAGAAACCATCTCTGTGGCTGACCTAAGACCTGGTCTACACACTGTGATACAGCAGGGCCAGGGAGCAGCAGGAGAGTGTTAGATGGGAGGTATATAAACCCTAGGATGATTAAGACCTTATTCCCTGTGGACCAGGGAAAGGTTACTACAGGGTAATTGGAGCACCTGGAGCCAATTAAGGCCCCGCCCAAGACCTAATAAAAAAAACCCTGCTTCAGTCAGACAGAGAGAGGGAAGGAGAGCTGACTAGAGTTTGGAGGAGTATTGCTGTTAGCCAGAGGACCAGGGGAAGGGAAACCCTGCCCAAGCAGAGCAGAGGGACTCCCCTGGCACAGAGGACTGAGGGAAACCCTACCCAAGGAGAGAGAGGGTAAGCAGCCCGCAAAGCTGAAGGGGCTGGGACCCAGGGTAGGAGAGCGGACCTGGGTCCCTTCCCCGCTCCCCTCTCTCTGTCCCATCGAGGCACTAGCAGAGCCCATAACGCGCAGGAATAGCGGCAAGGGGCGGCACCCTGACCCACCACACCAAGAAAAAGCACAGGACCCACCACAGTAGCATTGGCCATTTGCCACAACACAAAGTGATTTATATTGGTTTCGTTAAACCAATTTGCATCTCTGTGTGTGGATCCTCTTATATAAGTTTAAACCTGGATTCTATCCGTTTAGTTTATGTCGGTAAATTTACAGGCGCACACTAAACAGATACACCCAGTTTTAAACCGGTATAAGTGTCATGGGAACATATGACATAGGGCTGGAAAGGACCTCCTGAGTCATCAAGGCCAGTCCCCTGCTGTGACAGGAAACTCCATCATATAATCCCATTCACAAACGTATCACGCTCCATGCAGGTATGTCTCTATGTGTGCATCAATACACAACATTGGACCAGTTTCACTACACCAAATGAAGTGAAACTTCCTGTCAGGAGCAGTTGTTTGGCAGAAGCTTCTATCCCTTGAGCACCAGCTATAGAAAGATTTGAATAGATCAGAGAGCTCCTGAATATAAGGAAAAAGAGCGAATGATTTTATTCTGTTATTTGACACACAGACCTATTCGTTCCTCTCTGGTCTCACGGTGGCCATCTTGATTCATTGCCACAAATGGTTACAGCTGTCACTTTTTTCCTAGAAACAAAGGGCAGATGTAAATCAGCAGAGCGCCACTGAAAGCCATGGAGCTACACCAGTTTGCAACAGCTGAGAGTCTAACCCAATTTCCCCTCTTTCCAATTAACCTGCTGTGTTTAATCAAGGGGAATATGCAGAACTGAGTCATGCTTTGGATGACAATTTTGGATGTAGACTGATTTTGATAATTTCAGACTCAGATAACTATTCACCAATTAAAAATAAAAGGCGCTTATCAGCAGTAGGCCTACAACTTGTATTAGTGGGTTTGTGCGAGACGTACTGCTTGGGTGTGTCTTACATTTGGATACAACTGAAATTCAAGCAGGTGAAGTTCAGGGGAAGGGAAAACAGGCAAAACCAAACAATGTAAAATGTCATGCTGTGCACTGTGCCTTTGATCAGGCATTTTGAGCCAGATCCTCAGCTGGGGTGAATTAGCCTGGCTTCCCTGAGTGCAGGGGAAGGACATTGATTTACACCGACAGAGGATTTGGCCCTTTGTCTTTCTTGTTTGAACGTCAGTAGGACTTTTGTTTTAAGGGACGGCTGCCTACCTGGAAGCTTAGCTCCATTTATAAAAATCTCCTTCAACTGCTAACCTTCCCCAGAAAGATACCAAGGGACTCTGAGTAAATTCTCTAGAGGGGCCATTAACACTGAGCCAAAGCGTCCTTTGTGTCGGCTCTTGTTTCCACACAGGGGACAGGAAATGCTCTGTATTTTGATTTCTGAAGCTGTTGCCGGATCATTCTGTCAAGGGGCTGGCTCCTCATGCCCCCATAGAACTGACAAGGAGATTGTGTGCAGGGGGGGGAAGGTCTGTCCTGGAAAAAGACCTTATAAGGATCATATTCCACGTAAGGAACAGCTGCCATTTTAAACCGCTATTTTACGCATTTAAAAGCCAGCTCAGTGCTATAAGACAGGAATTACAGTGTGGAATGGTTTCTCCAGGGGTCAGCACCCAGATGCTTCCACTGAACAAAGTGGAGATTCCTGATCATTTTTGAAACCCAGGCCCGATATGTTTTAACATTAGGGGTCCACCTAAGTCCTCTGGTTCCAATTCTGTAAAGTGAGTGAGTAAAGGTGGCAAAATCTGCCCCTCTGTTTTTCCCAGAGGTATGCAGGCTCAAGCTTCAGAGTGCCTCAGCTCTGCTCATTTTAGTTCTTTTTCCCTGCTCATTCCCTCAAGTCCCAGAAAACGGGGCAAATGTTGCCTGGAACAACAAGCACTGTAGTTTTTATAAACCACTTGCAACTGCATTGTGTTTCTTTCATCTCCTGCTCCTTAACTCCCATCGCTGGACTCACCAAAGAACTGAAAATACTTCCCCCGCTCTTCCAATAGCCCTACACTTCTGGTTTCATCAAATTCATCTCCTCCCTCGATTTTCCCCATAAGCACAAAAGCATTCTAGACTAACATACCATGTGGCTAATAACACTGGGAATGTCTGTCTGTCAGGTGCATTGATTATGGGAGCATTGACAGAGGCTGCTGCATTTTTCAGTGATGGCCTAAATGCAAAGCAGTATGCATGCCCTACTGCCAGGATTATCCCTGCATGCAGCTACATGCACATGTCAAATCCACAGCTTGCATGCATGCATGCAACATCCACTGCGCAGGTGCAAGGCAAGCACATGCAAAAATACATATTGACTATTGCATGCATTAGGAAATGAATTCCTTTATTCCCAAGGGTATCGCACGTGACATCACAAACATGTGGGACATGGATAATATGGCAATGATTTGTTCCTCAAAGGTGGCCTTTCTTAATGTTTTCTCTTATGTTTATTCCTTCTCCACCCTTATGGGGCCTTTTTGTATGTGTCCTTATTCAGGTATGTATCCGCTATGACCACACCGGCTCGCATGTCACCTGTTGATTTCCACACTCCAAGTTCTCCGAAGTCCCCCCCTTCAGAAATGTCTCCACCGGTATCCAGTTTAACTGTATCTGTCCCTTCTGTGGCGGTCAGTCCCTTTATGGAAGAGGAGAGGCCTCTGCTTCTGGTGACGCCACCTCGGTTACGGGAGAAGTATGACCATCACATTCAGCAGTTCAATACCTTCCACCACAACCCTGCCCATGAGAGCAACAGTCCGCCACCTAGTCCTCTGAGGATAGTAGAGGACGAGGAATATGAGACCACACAGGAGTATGAGCCAGCACAGGAGCCTCCAAAGAAACTAGTCAACAGCCGGAGGGCAAAAAGAACAAAGCCCAACGGCCACATTTCCAACAGATTAGAAGTGGACACCGACACAAGCTCTGAGAGCAGTAGCTCTGAGAGTGAAACAGAAGACGAAAGAATAGGTGAGGATACACCTTTCCTGAGCATACAGAACCCCATGGCAACCAGCCTAGAGCCAGCCACTGCATACCGACTGGCTGACAGCAGGACTAACCCAACTAGCCGGTTCTCCACACAGGAAGAATTACAAGCAAGGTTGTCCAGTGTAATAGCTAATCAAGACCCTATTGCTGTATAAAACATAAACAAAATGCATAGATTCACATGTAAAACTTTATTTTATATAATGAAGTATTCCACCTTTAAATTAAACAATTTATTTTATTTTAGCAAATTCCACTAATAGAAAACAGGATGGGGAAAAAAACTTTTATAAATTAAATATATGTATGTACAAATGTGTTATGTGCCATATGTAGCAATTTTTTACAGTATTTCAAAAATGAGAAAGATATCAATGGTGCCTTTATGTTATGTTATGTTGAGAGCAAGTTTTGTACTGTTACAGTAATTGCTGTTCCACGGTATTTTGCAGAATCTTCCGACCTTCAGTTCTCCTGGCTTTTTTGTGCATTGCGTCATGGTAACTGGACGTATGATTTGCAAGAATTGAAAAAGTCCCTATGTTTGCTTGTAGTAGACTGCC
This sequence comes from Emys orbicularis, assembly GCF_028017835.1. Taxonomy (NCBI): domain Eukaryota; kingdom Metazoa; phylum Chordata; order Testudines; family Emydidae; genus Emys; species Emys orbicularis. Next base: position 130,106,961 of record NC_088688.1, on the reverse strand, counting down.
CCCCCAATCAAAATACCCTGTAATGACATACCCACCAACAAAACAAGACTGTTTTCTTCTATAAGAGGTTTTATTTGCTTTCCGTATCTGAAATGAGTTGTGTCTGCTCTCTGCCAGCCAAAAGGTTTGCTTCATTGGGCACTGGAATAATAGTACATCAAAAGCATGCTACTATTAATGACAGCAGGATAACAAAAATTGCATTAAATAATGTTACATATTAGAAAGAGAGTAATACTGTGATTTTAAACTGAATATATTATTAATCAGAAATCAGCTTGTACTCACTAGGAACTGTCATTACATTTTTTTCCAGATATTAATTGTCCTAGTTATCCCTTAGAAAATGGGCTCAGAGTAGCAGAGGCTGTGAACCCAGTAGTGTACAAAAGAACAAGATTTCTATTAGCTTAAGTTACTGGGAAAAATACACCCGGTATCTGTAACCAGACAAGGAAAAGAACTAGCTGGAAAAAAAAGCCACTAATAAAAGTGCAGCCATTTTTACCAGTATTTTTAATGTTGATTTTTACTAGACAGTTATTCTTTGTTTTCAAAGGGACACGGTGAGAAACCCCCCCCAGCAAACCTGTAACAATAACTATTCTGTGACTTCTTGGAGCTGCTCTTAGTATGAGAGTCATACCTGTACATAGAAATGACTTGCAGCCAAATCAATTTGCTGAATAGTTAAAAGGAATCCTGGTGGGAAAGACATAGCAGAAGACGCATTGAGTTCATATCTGGTGACCTGATTTTTTTTTAATAGTTCTATGAAAAGCCCATTTCAGTAGACAAACACGCTGCGTTGATTAGCCCCACAATGTGCATGGGTATTTGTGCATGTGACCAGTGATTGCATTAGAATCTTTGACTGGTAATAGACAAGTTGTGGTATCAATACTGGAGTTATTGCACCCTTTCAGACAGAAGCAAATCACCTCTTTTGCACCGAATTCTGATCAGTTTAGTGGGGTGACCCCCTCTCATTTGAGTTTGATTTTACATTCAGCTGGCACAATGCAGACTCAGGACTGATGTAAATAGCAAGCATTCTGCATGGACCCCTGGGAGTATGACTAGGAGAACATCAGTGCTGTAAGTATGACTGATCCTAAATAGGAGCCATTTCAGGACAACAAAAATTTCAGCCATGATTTACTCTTAATTCCGATCCCAGTTACACTGATGTAAATCAGAATATATCAAGGCAATTAGGCCAGATATACACCAGTGGAACTAAGGTCGCAATTCAGCAAACCTCTAAGCACATGCTTATCTTTAGCATGTGCTCAAGTCCCATTGACAGCAGTAGGACATGAGTAAAGTTAAGCACACGCTGAAGTGCTTTGCTGAACAGGGTTGGACAGCTCATTCAAGCAGAATCTGGCCGATTGTGGTAAATGAAGCTACTCAGGACTCTGGATGAAGGCAGGGAGCGACAGTACTGTATTATCAAAACAGAGAGCATCAGCTTCACTTTTGCTGTGAGATGAGAGTTCTTAGCCATCTGATCAAGCAGACTGAGAGCTTAGGACAGTAGGGAAATAGTGACAAGATTACAAGGGAGAATCTTTCTGATGGAAGGGAAAGCAAGGGCAGGTGATTTTCAGTGAGAGAGCTCAGGCAGTGGGCTCAGTTGTACTTGCATATCGCCGCACATTTAAAAAGCATATGGGAGACTGCAGAGTTTTTTATTAATGTGTTACCAAGACTCATATTCCTTCCCAGTTTTCCCTTCTCTTTTGTATTCATTGCTGTATTTTCACTGTGCTTACCAGTGTCTTTGTATTGCATCTGCACACAACCAGGGCCCTGTGTAAATTCTGGATGCCTGGCACTCATTTCATATGTCAGTCATTATTACTGTTGTAGCAGTCTCCGCAGAGACCAGGGCCCCATTGTGCTAGGAACTGTACAAACACTAGTAAGAAGAAGTGGCTGGGGTTTTCAAAGAGGCCTACGTGATTTAGGAACAAAAGTCTTATTGTCTGTCAATGGGACTTGTGCTCCCAAGTCACTTAGGCGCTTTTGAAAATTCAATCCAGTCCTGCCCCAGTGAGTTTACTAAATAGACTAGACGGCCAAAGTGTGGGAGGGGAAAGAGAGGGAAAGTGACCTGCCCAAGGGTGTACCACTGGGAATAGAGCCCCGATCTCCTGGGTCTGCATTCAGTGCCCCATCCACTGAATCACGCCATGTCTTGGTGACCTTTGTGGCTTCTCACAGATTAATGGGGGGGGGGGGGAGGGTGATCACATGAAAGCAGAGTAAATTACTTACAACATTGAAAGTATTATCAAAGATTACAGAAGGGCACTACAAAATGGAAGTCTGTGCCTTGTGCATGTGGAACACCTGGGGAAATCTGTTACATTCTTCTGATTGCATTGTCAAGCTCTCAAGCCAAAGGAGCTGCCCCAGCATACAGGCGGAGTGACGCACAACAGCGCACGAGCCCTGAGAGCTTTAAGCTGGGCTTTTCAGAGAGGCGTGTGCTCAACAAATGTCAGTGGGAGTTGGCTGCCTAACTCCCTTAGACGCCTTTGGAAATCCCAGCAAAAACCAAACCGGTGTTAAGTCAGTAGAGTTACCCTGGTTTTGCACCAGCATAACATAGCAGAATTTGGCCTCTTGCATGAGCCATATTAGTAATACGTACTGAGAATGGTAGGACCCAGCTCTGCACAGTCTGAGACGTGGTTAACGAACCAGTAACATGGCTAGCCCTGACGCTGCTGCGGCCTGTTGCCTCCTGGAGACGGGCTTGAGCCTGCAAGAGGTGCTGAGCAATCCCTGGACCTGCTGCTCACCTCGCAAGACTGACAGGGTGGAAACTCAGCTCTCAGCATTAGAGCAAACATGCTTTCCGGTGACAGGCCAAGTCATCTCTTGGGGCCATTTGCTGCACTCTCTGTGCTATTGGGGTCCCTTTAACAATGTACAACCCTCTGGCAGCCTTGCCGGCCCTCTGCTAAAACTCACAGTAAGTGCAACAGCAGTCCGAGGGGGAACGAAGACTCTGTGGCTGTAAAACCACCCTGAGTTCTATGACCATGACATTTACCCCCCCACCAGGACGTATTTCTAGTGAGCAGTTTTACATTTGGGGAAATTCTGCATGATTAGAGGATCCCGTCAGGGGTGGACAATGGAAAGTGGTGCGTAAAACATGGTGGGGGGCCGATCCTCAGCTGGTGTAGATCAGTACAGCGTCATGGCTGCTGATTTACACTAGCTGAGAATCTGGTCCTTTATCCTCACATTTGTGTTTTCCCCCATCTCCCACCTCATCCCACAAAATGTCTCCCCGGGTGTGAAAGGACCAGCATTTCTCTTTGCTTTGCCAGGGAAACAATAACACTTTCTGTCCTGTCTCTTGTTTCATGACAATGAAGCATCGTCTCCTGTTTTCATCCAGCTACTATATCTTTGTACAGAGTATGAACCATTACTCGTGCATTCAGAACAGCAAACCTGTGCCTGCTAAACGGGCAAGTCGCCCCTGGCAAACGTAAGCAAAGCCTGTTCTCTGTCTTCGATACTGGCTAGATTCCATCAGCCACATTGATTTCCAATGAGAAGAGCACCTATGAAATGCTGCAGAGAAATGCAGACAAAGAAAATGGCCACATATCATTATTTTAATGATATATTCTGTTGTAAATACATCTTGTACATACTTGAATGTTTTCCTCCATCATTTATTGTCTTTCTGAGTTACGTGTCAATGATGCTCTCTCAATTCCTTGTGTAACACTGTAAATACCATAATGTCCTTTATTATTTATACTTAGGCATTTAACACAGAGAGAGATGGCTTCATATTATTTTAAGATATATGTCAGAAATAGGGTTTGTTTTCCTTTTGCTTTAAAATTGTCATGTATCCTCTTGTTTCTCTTTTCCTTTAAAAAAAAATAATTTATTGTTGAGAAGAGAGGATTGTATCTGTAATGAAACTGTTCAAAGAATGCACCCTGGAAGGCCATAAGGTACTGATAAACTAAAGAATTTATTATCCCAATTATGAATCAATAAGCAATTGTTGATTTATTTAAGGTTATATTGTTCATTTGCAGTCAAAGAGGTGCTGGAATCAATTGCTACTGTGTAGTACTGGCACAGCTGCTTAGCAGACTCCTTCAGTCCATTAGACCTCACCTCTCTGGCTCCCTAGTCCAAAGACTGCACCACGGTTACAAAGCTCTCTAGCTCCAACTTTTTTTTTTGGTGAGTTAAGTTCTTTTACTGTCATTTTTGCCTGATTTTTCTCTCGTGTCCCAATTTCTGGAGTGGAGTTTGCCATCCAGTCTGCTGTCTGTCGCCTTTGTTCATAGAGATTGCCCGTCTGATTGCTGCTGAGCAGTTTGGCATTGACCAGGGTTCAATAATAATTAAAAAAGAAAGTAAAAAAGGAAGAAAGAAATTCTCCAGTGGCATGTCTCACATGTCCTTAATGGCTCAACTGAAAGACGAACAGGTGCATTGGAGTGGAGCAGCAAAATAATATACAGACTAATGGAAAGATTTTTGGATATGAAATTTAAGACACTCCTGCATCAATACGTTGCTCGTTTAATAGCGATTCCTGGTCCAGCTTTGTCAATCTTTCCTCTAAAGAAAGTTATCCCCATTTTTGTGTTGGGCTCCTTCTCTACTTTGTTTCTTCATGGCTGTGTTGCTATCAGCTGGAGCATTCAAGCCAAGGTTTAAAAGTGCTCACAGTCGGGGCTGGATTTTCTAAAGACCTGATTTTTGTTTGTTGTTATACATAGTGTCGTAGCACCTAAGAGCCCCACCATGAGTCAGGACTCTATAGAGCAGTGATACTCAGACCTCATTGGTCTAGGAGCCAAATTAGCGATCAACATTCCCCAAAAGAGCTCACAGGAGTGTGAATTCATTGTTTCACATATATATATATATGTGAATTTTATATATATATAAAATTCTCACAGCAAAATGATTGACCAAGTATTTTTATTTTATTAACTACAATTGGTTAATAACATAGTAATGGCATCCAGATTGGTTAATAGCTTAGATGGGTTAATAATTAAATCACACAATGTTTTAACGTCATGTGCTGCAGGGAGACACATTAAAGAGCCACTTGCGGCTCACGAGCCTCAGTCTGAGTATCGCTGGCATAGTGCTAAATACTGTACAAACAGAACATAAAGACAGTCCCTGCCCGAGTTAGCTTACAAGTTTAGCATCCCATTCTTCTAAGTGAGAGTGAGTTCCTTTGACACTGGGGATCACCCCAGAAGTGCTGGCTTGGGCCGAGAGCTCACGCTCGCTCCCTTCACAGCTCGACATGGTTGAGTTATAGTCTCTGTAAGTCTCCAGTGGGCGAGGCAGCAGATGGCCACAAAGACCTTCAGAGCAAGGGAGGATGAGCGCCTGCCTGTGTATTTGCAGCGGGGGAAATGGCATACCACAAGTGGAGTTCCACCTGGCCGCAACATCTGGGTTTGGTTGGGTGACTCCCGGACCTAATTTGCTTTGTCTCAGGTGCAGCTGAGCGAGCGCAGAAGAAGAAGGTTTAAAATACCCAGCTGGCTCTTGGCTGACCCTTGCGTGCCAAGCAGTATGGGCTGCCCTTGTTTCCACTTGGGGCAAGCTGCCATCTATCAAGCAGGCCCAGAGATGGCGATTCCTGTGAGCACTCTGTCAACAGCCTCTTCCCGCCTGTTTTTGTGAATTCCTTGTGCCCCATTCTCATTTCCATCCAGGCCCTTTTACACCGCCTTAGCAGAGTAAAGGGGAAGTGCGTGAAGGAGAATCAGGCCCAAGTCTGGTGGCCCAGGTGGTTGGACAGCCTGGTATTCTGCTGGACCCATGTGTCTGCCGCAGACGTACCATTGTCGGTATTATTGGCTTTTATCGGGATTATCTGATTTGCTGCCAAACTCTTTCCTGCCACTCGGGCAATTTAATGCATGTGGGAGGAGAGACGGTAGTAGATCCCCAATACTTCTATGGCGCTGTGAATTCTCTTTGCCTTTGGAGAATTTATTTTCCAAGGTCTCCTTTGGCCTATGCACCCTTCTAGAGCTCTCTGGGCAGAATTGCTATTTTAAAGACACTGCTCCCTGGTAGCCCTTTGCAGCGCATCTTGGGAAGCATCGGCAGGTCTGTTTGCCGTATTCCTGTCCAGAGTGCACTGCTGGGAGAGAGAGTGAGGCTGCACAATTTGCTCATGATGGGTGACAAGAAGTGGAGAGTTTTAGAGAGTTATGGGAATTCTGCTGTGCCTGACTCTAATCTGGCCAAAATCTGAAGGCAAACAGGCAAAACTGAAGCCTTTGTGCCAAAAACTGCCTGCTCAGCTACTTTATAATACCACGCACCCTTTCCCAGCACGTTGCAGACACATCAGCCCTTCACAAGAATTTTTTCATATCTTTCTTCTGGTCCGTCAACATGTTGACTTTGAGAGGATTCACATACAAATCAAATCTGAACTGGCCATTCCTCACACCCCAAATCCTGTCAAAGGGACAAGCCTGGCACAACCGTCCCCCTGGAGCTGCTAGCTGGCACACCTCCACCATGTAACGCACAAGGGCTGTGCCTGTGCACCGTGGAGGTTGCACAGTGAAGCTGAACAGCTCCATTGTGGCTTTTACGTCACAGCCCTTTGAGCAGCGTGGAATAACTGCTCCAGGAACAATCTCTCCTGGGGCTGCTTGGCTTGGACGGACAAGGTTACTTTGTTGGGTGAGTGTAGAGGGGAAGGGAGAGGCACGCCTCTCTCTCTAATCTGTCCACTCCCTTTTGGGAGTCCTACAGGGATAACAAGGAGGGAGGATGGTCCAGTGGCCAGGGCACAAGCCTAGGACTTAGGAGACCCAGGCTCAGTTCCCTGCTCTGCCACAGGATGCCTGTTTGACCTTGAGAATGTCACTTAGTCTCTCTGCACCTCAGTTCCAAGCAGTGCAATGGGGGTAATAGCACCAGGTGTTGCAAGGATGAATACATGAAAACTGTGAGGCACTCAGCTGCTGCAGAGAGGGGGGCCAGCTAAATAGATCGAGTGAGCAGCCCCCGGCTTGCAGCATGCGGGGAGCACAGACTGCTGCTGTGGCAGGTGCTTGTGCCAGGGCAGGGCAACGTCTTGCAACCCCCTAGACACCTGTGCAAGGGCCGCCCCCAGGGAATGCCCAGGCTCCTGTGCCCACATCCCCTGGGCCAGGCAGCACGTGCGCTGAACTCGGCTGTGTTGATTTGACACAGTCACGCTGCATTATACATTGAACAAGGCGGACAACACTAGATAACATCTCCTGCGGTGGGCTAAGAGATGGCTCCCCTTGGAGGTGCAGCCGAGTGTAGGGCCCTGGGAGCACTGTGCCCCAGTATATCTGCAAGGGGGATAGACACAGGCTTGATCCAGTCCTCAAGGAAGGTGTTTATGAGTGAGGCTAGGCAGGGATGCGTGCATTGGGAGGAGCGACTGTTTAAAGCTGTAATCATCCCTCCTCCTACATGACCCCACTGGTGCTAAAGTAGTATTTCTCCTGCTGCAGCAGTTCAACACCTTTCCTGGAGAGGCGTTACCAAGTCCTGAATATGCAGCACGGCTCCTGCTCTAGGTTCCTTCGCTGACATTGATGTGGTGGGACCTGAATGGAGCATGAACGGATTATTTCCAGCTGGGGCAGATATTTTCAGTCCCCCGTAGTCTTTTCCTCCACTGCACCATTTGCACACGTCCCCCTAATGGGGAACACGTCACAGGGGCCTCAGTGCAGCTCTGCGTCATGGCCAGGGCCAATCATCTATGACAGAACTGGAAACTCGCTCCCTAGTCAGGGAGGACAGGCCCCCGCTGAGTCTTGGGAGCAAAGCCCCCACTCAGCTACCAAGATCCTTGCAGTATACCGGTGTACTCCAAAGCCCAAGCACCTGGGAACAGGGTGTGTGATCCTGTGACGGGGTATACCAGACCCTCTGAGGCCCCCTGCTGGAGGTCTCATGGCCCTGCCACATCCCGCCCCAAAAAAGGGCAGTGGAGAGGGTCCTCCAAGCTGCCTAGAGTGGCTGTGTGGGACACAGCCAATCAGGGCCCTACAGCCTAGTATAAGAAGAGCTGCAGGGCGAGAGGGAGTTCAGTTCCTTGTTGGAGCCATGGAACCCCAGATAGGGCAGAGCTGCCACAAGCCAGGGACAGCAAGAAGGAGCCCCGAGTTGGTTGCTGGGACTCCATTAGGACAAGGCCCTGAGCTAAGGGTGAAAACGCTGTGGGGAAGTGGCCCAGGGAATCTGTGTGACATAGTTAAAGGGACACAGCAGACGGCTGCTCTCTACAGGTCCCTGGGCTGAGACCTGGAGTAGTGGGCAGGCCCGGGTCCCTCTCACTCCCCATTAGCCACTGGGGGACGGTGGCCTGGACATTGAGGCACCCCGGAGAGGGAACTGAACCATAGTGGCCCAGCTGGAGAGCTGTAGCCAGGAAGCCCCAAGAGGGTGAAGACACTGTCCCAGCTCTGGGACAGAGCAGTGCCCCAGGGCTCCCTCTGTGGAGACGATCGGAGACAGGGCGTGCAGGCACGTGCACTCGGTCAAGGGTGCGCTCACGAGAGGTGAGTGAACCCCATTACCGAGCCCGATGAGAATAACACTGGGGCTGAGGACAATGAGGCTCAGTAGGTCTGGGGCGGGGGATGGGGCCCAGGCTGGGGGGGGGACGGGGTCATCTGTTGCTCAACCACTGAATCCATATTGTTGAGTTTTAAGTGCATGCTGCTGTGCCTGCATGGTGCATCGCTCCTTACGGGTGACTCCTGGCCTGCCTCGGAGGGTAAAGAGACCCAGTTCATTTCTAGTAGCACCAGAATTCAGGGCCACCCTGCCAGCGGGGTGTCACCTTGCATCCTTTGCCTCGCTCTGCTGCAAGGATTTGAGGATAAGAGCAATGGCTCTGCCTCTAGGTGCACCTGTGGCTCTTGCCCCTGAATGTGGTGTGGGAGGCCTGCTGCCTTGCCAAGGCTTGGGGGCAGATTGTCCCAGGAGCTCTGCCAGTACCTTGCTCTGTTCTGTGGGCTGGCAGGCACACACCTTCTGAGGTAACATTTTCTGCTATGTTTGTGATTTGCAAATGTTAACTCAAAAACAAATATTTTTTAAAAAAAAATACCAACCCCCACAGGCCCTTCGCCTGACTGGGGAATCAATCAGAGGCCAAGTTTCATGTTTCAAACTTCAGCTGTTTTGGGAAGAGGCCTCTCTCTCTCTCTCTCTCTCTCCAAAAAAAAAAAAAGTTGTTTTTTTTTAAAAAACAAAACAGGAAAATGCATGTTTGTTCCATCGTAATCTGCCTAAATAATGGAAGGAGGGATTTTGCTCTAACTTTAAAAATAAAAACACTTTTTGGCTCCAAACCAAGTATGGAAAAATATCATCCAGATGGGTGAAAAGCAATGAACAAATGGAAAAAAAAAAAAAACCCAAAACATAAGCATTGGAGCCATGTTGCAGCCTTAACCATAGCTTTCACTAACAAGCGAATAATGTTATCCCTTTTCACCTGAGCTGTTGGCCAGTTTGGGGGGGTGGGGGGGCAGGTTGTTTCGTATAATCATTTTCTCCTCCTAATGGAATCAGGTAGTTCATTGATGCAGTCTTGTTTATTTATACATAAGGTACAAAGTCCTGTTTCCTGGATCCCAACAGGAATCAAACAACAGGGGAGAGTTTCTTTGCTCATAGTTCCAAGCCTCTTTCAGCCAGCACTCAGCCCAAAAGCTCTCTTAGCCTTTTTCTCTAGGTCCTACTACTAGGGCTTCTCTGTCTGCATCTGGGGCTTCTTTGCGTGTTTCTGCTGCTTCTCTCTCACACACAGCTCCCACAAACAAGGCCCTAGCCCCAGCCTTTGCTACATCAGTCGCCAGAGAAACCCACTGGGTCACATGATTCACCTTGTACTCAAGTCTTGCCGTGTGCCTGTGTTTTGGGTGGTGGCTCCTACTGCTTCAGCTACTTGGGTACATGTAGCCTGAAAGAATGGTGTCAATTACACCACCAGCTTCAGCCCCCCTCGCGATCCTCCCCCCAGAATAATGTTATCTCTAGCTAATCTGGTTCACACAGCAAAACTGCCTCAAAAGAACATTATCGAGGTTGCAAAGTCAAGCACGTTAAGGTTAGGAGATGCCAGAATTGCTCATGCATCATTAGCGCTGTCCCGCTGTGCTTATGCATTATGACGCAGGGCCAGAATCTCCTTTACATGAAGGCTTCCTTTCACCACGCTCACAGTGTACAGGGGCCTTGAAGTGAGTATAAATGCCCACACTGCAGCCCTTTTACACTTTTACACATAGTGCAAAGGGGAATTTGAAGCCGATCCTCATATACTATGAGGGTAAAATCCTGGCCCCCATCAGAGTCACTGGTAAATGTCCATTTACTTCAGGAGGGTCACCCTAACGCTGTCCGTCCATGCTGCTAGGCTGTGGGGTGGCAGCTTTGCCTCTTCCTTGGCTTTGTTTTTAAGTGAAACCTTTAACGTTAATGGCAAATGGGTGTCCCTCCCCCCACCCAGTTAACTCCCTTTACGGATAGCAAGGGACTTCCCTGTATAGAGTGGGCTGCATGGGGAAATCAGAGGAAAACACTGGAAGAATTTTCTAAGAACTTCCCTAAGCAAAGACAGGTCTTCTGATAGTATAGGCGCTGTGACAAAGAGTTGTTCCGTGGCTGAACGTTGATCAGATGGCAGGTAATACACTTACTGTTAATTACTAATTAAATCATTACTGATTTGGAACCAAGTTATGGAACATGCAAAAAAAAAAGTGCCTGGGAGGAATGCTGACTACTCTATGGCTTGCTTTTGCTGCAGACTGTTGGGTGTACTGGTTTCCTGGCAGCGGCGGCTCCAGGCACCAGCGCTCCACGTGTGTGGCTGGGGCGGCAAGCCGCGGGGGGCACCGTGCCGGTCCCTGCAAGGGCGGCAGTCAGGCTGCCTTCGGCGGCTTGCCTGCGGGAGGTCCGCCGGTCCCGCGGATTCGGCGGCAATTCGGCGGTGGGTACGCCAAAGCCACAGGACCAGCGGACCTCCCGCAGGCAAGCCACCAAATCCGCGGGACGGGGACCTCCCGCAGGCATGCCGCCGAAGGCAGCCTGCCTGCCATGCTTGGGGCGACAAAAAAGCTAGAGCCGCCCCTGTTTCCTGGTGTGCAAGCGTCAAACATGCATAGTCGACTGAGGGCCGTTGTGCCAGCCAGAGTGATCACGGTTGATGGCGTCGCACCAGGCATCATATAGCAAAATTCCCAGGTCTGGGTCAATCCTGCCAGTCCACAATCTCTGGAGTGGCCCCAAAGGGAATGCCAGTTAGGGGGCAGGACGTGCACCCCGTCTCATGTCGATGGAGCATTTGAGAGCATGGTGTGTTGGGGTGTTTTCCATCCCGGTGATGTGGCCAAAGACCATGCAACACCACCATTGACTATTATGAGCACACGAAGAAGGCCAGATCTCTGCGAGAGTGAGACATTTCACACAAGGTCAAACCACTTTATGCTCAGGATTTGGCACTGCCAACACATATGGAATGCCTCTAGCCACCCCTCATCTGCCAGTGAGAGGGCTCAGGATTCTGACCTGGTCAGGAATACAGAAAGTCCACAGGTACATAGATCTGATGTGCAATGCACGCTAAATAGCAGTAAGGAATGATGTGGCTACAAATTGGGCCCCCTGCTCCTCTCCCCACCCAGGTGAGCAGGGAATGGGTGGCTGCTTGACTCTTCCCCCATCCAGCTACAACAACAGGCCAGCCAGTGTGGAGTGGGGGGAGTCATCTGCACCAGGGAGAGGGGCTGGCACAGAACAGCTCCTTGACTGGAGCAGGTCAGGGAGAAAGCAGCTTTGCGTCCCAGTCTTGTTCCTAGTCTTCTCCAGAGCTAAACTAGCGTACCTCCCATAAACTAACACAGGATCGGTAACAATTTGGTAAAATGGAACTCAGGAAGCGCTCCCTGAGAATGCACTGCAGCTGTACGTGCCGGCCCTCAGCCTGCAGAGACACTCAGCTGCTGGGCTAGACACCTCTATTCACGGAGCCTGCCATGAAAATGCCAACACACCCTTAACTTCTTAATGCTGCCGGGTGTCAAGCTAATTATATTGTCTACTAGACACAGCCATAGCCTCCGTTCAGAGCATATGGTTTAAGTAAGCGCAGGACATACCACGGTGGGTGTCAGCTGGCATAACAAATTGCTGTTCTGGGCAAATAAAAAGGCCTTTTTCAAATCCTCAGCTCTGCAACCTGAGCTGCCAAAGTGAAATGTCAGAGGCTGGAAATTAGTGACCCCCCTCACTACACAATGAGCAGTGTGCAGTAGAAGGGTGGACTGCTGCCTGGGTTTTCAATCTGGGGGTCACAACCTCTGGGGGGGAACCACAAATAGGTGTCAAGGGTTCATGACCACCCTGCCCTTCCCACATGGCTAAATGGCAGGTGGCACCAGCTAGGTGGGTTTGGGGGGGAGGGGGCAGAAAACAGCTGCATGGAAAATGTTGAGGACCACACTACTGGTTAGAATTAGCATGACACCTAATGTGATGCACTGACCAGGCATGGCCTTCTCACCAGGGACCCATCCACACACTGATCTTTCTGAGGTGCTCTCAGACATGTATGCTAGATGCCTAATATCAGCTGAGTGGCTGGTTTGAGTGTCACTAGTGCACCCAGCTGGAAAAGCAGGGCCTGCCCGGCAGCCAGGATGCCAGCTGCCACGGGAAGTGGAAGGGGCATGCAGCACAGACATGTATAGGCATCGGGTGGGATTTTCAAAAGAACTCCGCATTGGCTGCCACTGAAATGAATGGAAAAACAAAGCCCATTGACTTCAATGGAGCAGAGCTAGGCCAGTGCTGACTGCTGGCCAAAATCCCACACTAAGTGCGTAGTCCTACATGTGTACGCTGGAGGTGTCACATGTAATCGGAAGCCTCCGCAAGGAAGTAACGCCTCTCAGGTGGCCACCAGCTGGCCAACAGGTCTCCCAAAAGGAAAAGAGGAGCCAAAGGGGATCAATATTTCACTAGTGCAATATTTCCATGATCTCTAACGGCCCATAAGATCAAGTGATAAGTGCTATAAAACTTTAGCACAAGAGCTGGCCAGGCCACAGCGAACTTATTTCTAAGGATGGCTGTAAATCTATGTATTCAGTGGCTTAGTTGCTGTGGTACTAAATCAGTGCCTCTAATCTAGTTGATTGAACTACCAGAAGACAGTCCCTCTTACTTTAATTATAAGAGAACACTCTCATCTAGAGGGGGGCTGACTAGTAGAAACCAGCTTTACAAACTCCAAATTGCAAATTACAATCACTAAAATCCAATTAGCACAAGTTAATTTAGATTTCAAGGTCACTCTACACTCCACTCCTTCATTTATTTGGCCGTGTTTTACAGCCTGGCCTGGATTTGAACATTTGCGTGCCTCTCATAAACAATTACTGTTTCCATTCTAGGACTCTGGCTGCTGCACTCACCACTTTTTGGAAATTGCTGTCTGGCAAGTTATCAAAGGGTTAGCGGATTATGAAATTTATGGCTTCATTTAATTGAAAAATTATCTATTGGCTCACCAGCATAACTGCACTGCAGTGTTCTTGTGTTTGCCCCTAAGCAACTGTAGTAGGTTCACATGTGCAGGAGAGCTGCATGCTACAGATGTTGTCCTCTTCCTTGCAACATGACCAAATAATATCGCTACTTGTTTAAGACCAAACATGAAACTTGCACTGCATCTACACCGCCGCAGTAAGTCAACATAAATTACACTACTCCAGCTGGGTGAATAATGTAGCTGGAATCAACGTAGCCTAGGTCAACTTACTGCAGTGTCCACACCACACGGTCGTTTCCATCCTATGATCTCTACAAACATTGTCCAAAAACTTTCTAACCCTGGTGCCTAAAGTAAATCACCTAAACAGATGTGGTCTGACTTTAAATTCCAGTGGGAGCTGGGATTGCTCAACACTCATGACAATCAGGCCATTTTTCTATTTAGGTGCCTACATATGGATTTAAGGAGTCTAATTTCAGGCACCTTGGCTTGAAAGATGAGGCCATGACACTTCCACACCAACTGTAATGTAGGCATCATGAGGGCTGGTTAAGCTTTTCACCCGTACTTTTTTTTTATAGCTTTTTCAACACCACAAGAATTCGTGGCCAGTGCCAGCTTTCTCTGAAAACTTGATTGAGTTGGGATTGAACGATATTACTGACTTCTAGTCCTGTGCTCTAACCACTAGGTCATCCTAAACTATGTCTGGCTGGTATGCAGCTTGAGTACATATGGCCTGTATCTCTCATGCCGAATCGCACTCTTGGAGTAGCTAAAGCTTTGTCCCACTTCATTTTCACATGAAAACTTTCAATCCCATAAGAAATCAAAAAACGAAACTTACAGAAAAATAACACCAAAAGTGTTATCCTCCAACAGGGCTGCTGAGGAATCTGCAGAGAGAAACTCCAACTTAAGGGGGGAAATAAATCAATACCAGCTAGCTTCCTGCTGACAACGTACTAATACTGCTGTATCTGCCCTGAGCAAAAGGCACTCCGCTTATTCATGGATGCAAACGGGGCTAATCAGTTTCAATACACAAAGTCTTTATCTTCCCATACAGTAGAAACATAGCTACTCCATTTTTCAAAGGTCAAAAGACAACTCGCCCTGCAGCAAAATGCATTCTGTAATTAATGTGCTCATTTGTGTATGAGGATTAGCCTCTATCTAAACACAATTCATTCTGCAGATCAACATTTTGTGCTCTCCTTAGATAATCAACATTTCCATATTTGCTCACAAAGCTGCTCGGGCTGGCAGGGCCCTGAATGGAGCTGTTTCTGTTGATACCAATTAGTCATGCTAGGGCGAGGAAGTACAAAGGAAATGATTATTGCCACTTACATTAATAGTGTTAGTGATGCCTCAACACTGCAGCAAACCTTGTTACAGTCAAAGTTCATTACCAGGAATGAACCAGTGCACCTGGGGGTCTTTCTTGGCCATGTGAAAAGGATTAAACCAAAATGTATCATGTGTCGGCTTTAGAATGCTCTGTGCTTGGTTCATACAGTGAATTTCCCCCTCTCTACCCGTTAGCTTGAGGCGCATATAGAAACAGCACTGCTGCCTTACATGCATTGAATAGAGTGTCTTGTGGCCTATGGGAGCAGAGTGGTTATGACTCAGCTATCAAGCATGCAAAGTAATATTCTGCTTTCATTCTGCAGCTGCTGAATTTCAGAGTGCTCCAAAGGGCTCTGATAAAGATGGCTGTGAAGTATCTGATAACCCATTTCAAAGAATAGCTGCAAAAGGAATATGCCTGCATGGTGAATGCTTTTTCTGCTCTCTGTGGACATGAAGACCACTGGTATAGTGACATATAGATGTTTGCCTAACATAGAATCATAGAATTTCAGGGTTGGAAGGGACCTCAGGAGATCATCTAGTCCAACCCCCTGCTCAAAGCAGGACCAATCCCCAGACAGTTTTTTACCCCAGTTCCCTAAATGGCCCCCTCAAGGATTGAACTCACAACCCTGGGTGTAGCAGGCCAATGCTCAAACCACTGAGTTATCCCTCCCCCTAAACATGTCCCATTGTGACCCCTGTTCTCAGCTGGAGAATTCGGATAACTTCGGGAAGCAGTTTAGGGTGGGCCCCAAGCAGGGGAAGGTCAGGGTGAATACCCAAGAAGTTTTTGTTCAACATAATGTGGAGGGTAGCACTTCTGAATAGACACACCAGAAGGGCTGGAGCAGTAGGGGGATGGGGGGGGGGCAAGGGCTCAGGGTGAAAACCAAAGGCAATGTTGTCAGCCTCAGGGCTCCAGTTTTAGCCAATTGTGTGGCCAAAGTAGCCCCAAACTAGCCATTTCAAAAGAACATCTACTTCTATCAAGTACTTAGTTTGTGACAATAGGTACAAAAACTACTATCTAGTTTTACTTTTAAATAGCACTAATTTTGTTCAATAATAAACCAAACAGCTGATTAAATACCAACAATTTAATAACTAGTACCTAGAGCCCACTGCAACTCTGTGGTCTAGTGAAACTTATGCTACACACCATCATAGCATCTCTTATCTTCATATGACCATCAGTATGAACTCCTTCACTTCTACGTACTAACCACGTTAGCAAGAGTCATTTCATATCCTTCATTTTGCATCTCAGAGTTAAAGTTTCTGTCAGTCCTGATCTCCAGTGGTATGTAATCTCAGGAAAAGCCGCTTCCCCTCCTACATTAAAATGGCTTCAACTTTCATATACCTCAACAAAATATTTGTTTAATCATATTTACTTGGGATGGGAGGATGCTTTCACCAAAATCCCATATCTTCATGTTTGCCCACAAAAGTGTAAGTTACTGAATACTGATGTTGTTATTTTTAAAGCATTTCTTGACATTTAAGTGTGCCTATTTTAGACTTGCTCTGGAAAAAAAAAGGAATATCACTGTAAGAGGTATTCTTACCTCTTGGATTGGACAAATGGACTATAAAGTGGATAGAAAGCTGGCTAGATTGTCGGGCTCAATGGGTAGTGATCAACGGCTCGATGTCTAGTTGGCAGCCGGTATCAAGCGGAATGCCCCAGGGGTTGGTCCTGGGGCCAGTTTTGTTCAACATCTTCATTAATGATCTGGATGATGGGATGGATTGCACCCTCAGCAAGTTCGCAGATGACACTAAGCTGGGGGGAGAGGTAGATATGCTGGAGGGTAGGGATAGGGTCCAGAGTGACCTAGACAAATGGGAGGATTGGGCCAAAAGAAATCTGATGAAGTTCAACTAGGACAAGTGCAGAGTCCTGCACTTAGG
Source organism: Emys orbicularis (assembly GCF_028017835.1). Taxonomy (NCBI): domain Eukaryota; kingdom Metazoa; phylum Chordata; order Testudines; family Emydidae; genus Emys; species Emys orbicularis. Next base: position 130,090,079 of record NC_088688.1, on the reverse strand, counting down.
ATGGAAGAATCCCATGACTGCTATAGGCTGGGGACTGACTGGCTAAGCGGCAGTTCTGCAGAAAAGGACCTGGGGATTACAGTGGATGAGAAGCTGGATATGAGTCAGCAGTGTGCCCTTGTTGCTAAGAAGGCTAAGGGCATATGAGGCTGCATTAGTAGGAGCATTGTCAGCAGATCGAGGGAGGTGATTATTCCCCTCTATTCGGCACTGGTGAGGCCACATCTGGAGTATTGCGTCCAGTATTGGGCCCCCCCACTACAGAAAGGATGTGCACAAATTGGAGAGAGTCCAGCGGAGGGCAGCGAAAATGATCAGGGGGCTGATGACATGACTGTCAAGTAGAGGCTGAGGGAACTGGGCTTGTTTAGTCTGCAGAAGAGAAGAGTGAAGGGGGATTTGATAGCAGCCTTCAGCTACCTGAAGGGGGGTTCCAAAGAGGATGGAGCTCGGCTGGGTTGGAATGGGTTACCTAGGGAGGTGGTGGAATCTCCTTCCTTAGAGGTTTTTAAGGTCAGGCTTGACAAAGCCCTGGCTGGAATGTTTTAGTTGGGAATTGGTCCTGCTTTGAGCAGGGGGTTGGACTTGATGACCTCCTGAGGTCCCTTCCAACCCTGATATTCTATGATTCTATGATTCTATGTTCTCAGTGGTGGCAGATGACAGAACAAGGAGCAATGGTCTCAAGTTGCAGTGGGGGAGATCTAGGTTGGATATTAGGAAACACTATTTCACTAGGAGGGTGGTGAAGCACTGGAATGGGTTATTTAGGGAGGTGGTGGAATCTCCTTCCTTAGAGGTTTTTAAGGCCCGGCTTGACAAAGCCCTGGCTGGGATGATTTAGTTGGTGTTGGTCCTGCTTTGAGCAGGGGATTTGACTAGATGACCTCCTGAGATCTCTTCCAACCCTAATCTTCTATGATTCTAATGACTATTAAAAGGCATTGGAAGGCTATAGTTTATACATCTAGCTCAGATTCTTCTGAACTCCTTATTTGCTCTGTGAAAATGTTAAACATGGTACTTTCACAGAGTGAAGAACTGTCCTTCTACCAAGCAAGCTGAGAGAGTACAGCTTTACAAATGTTTTAGAGCTGTATTTTTACATTTTTCAAATAAGTCACATTTCCAAATGTGACGTGTATAAACTTCCTTTGAGATAAAAACATACTTACAGTTTCTGTAAAGTGCTTTTAAAGATACCTTGGTGATCGTTAAGAGAAATGACCCGGTATACAGCACACTGATTCATCCGACTTCGTCTGTCATCCTGACTGAGCAGCAGCCGTTCAGAATATTGGCACAGGAAGGAACATCAAGGATGTAACTGTCAGGCGAGCCCTCCAGGAGACCTTGAGTAAAGGAAGTTTTAGTGAATGATCATTATTAAAGATAGAATTTACCTTGAGAGATTTTAATTTTGAATAAAACATAAAGAGCTAAAGGACCTTCTCCTCAGAGGTCATCTCCTTCCACTGAAGAAGTCAGTGATCTTGATTGCATAAAGCAATAAACAAATGTTGGTCTAGATTTTCTGAGGTGACTAGGGAGTATGTGTACTCTGCTTAAGAAAGCTGATTTTCAGAGGATGGGTGCTCAGCTTTTCCAATCTCTTCAGGTAGTCTTAAGTTGGAGACTTAGAAATAAGATACCCAAAATCATTAGGCACTTCTGAAAGTTTCTACTATTGTGTTTTCATCTCACTCTTCCTTCACAGGGACAGGCTTTCAGGGTGCTTCCAGACCTGCACGAAAATTGTTAGTACTGAACAGACCACTGCTGTATGTTTCAAAGCAAATACATTCTCGGTGGGGCTGGTTGCCAGCCCAAGGGCAACACCGGTCCCCTATGTGTTACCCAAAGCCTCCTTGGCCCTGTGTTGCAGAATGGGTCTTACTCAGGCAGGGGCCAGAAAGTGAGAGCAAGCCCAGAGGTTAGGTGAGCTAGCGTGTTTGCCATTCAGACTCCCCCATCACAGACAGGGGTGCCACAGAGGATATCTAGCTACTGCACACGCCCACTCCAAACCCTGCCCCCCCAAAATTCCAGTGCTCCAAACAGTCCACCTTCCCGCCCCCCCCATGCCCACACACAGCCCAGTGCCCTCCCCTAGGCTAGCTACCACCAGTGCCCCCCTTGGCCTACTCCATACTAAGGGGAGGGGACTGCAGGTGCCATTGTCCCACTCAGCTTCCCCTCAGTCTGAGTGGAGCCACCTCCCTGGCCATGGCCAGAACTTGCTGAGTCCTCCCTCCTCCAGGTTGGACCTAAGCCCGGCCTGAAGACACAAAGCAGTTGTCTGAGGTGAGGAGCCTGCCCCATGAGGAGTAGTCCTGGGTTCTCCACCAACCCAGGAGATGGCTCTTGTGTGGGTGGCCTTGGGGGGTGGGGGTAATAGAGCCTTGGCTTGGCTTTACATGGACCCGAGTACAGCTATCTCTATTCCACAGAGAGCAGCTCCAAACGAGGCTGCAACCTGCAATCATTTTCCCCTGCACGATCTGGTTAACAAGAGCACCTGCCTAGCAAACAATTTCAATTACTAGGGGACAAAAAGCAGCAGTGCTCCTAAATTCTCCCAGTCAATAAAGCAACAGAGTAAGGCTGAAAAAACAAACTGTATTTACTCTTCCATTTCAAGCAATTGTGTCAACGTGTTAGAAAGCAGCTCATTTAGAGCTTACCGCAGTGTGAGGTGGATTGGAGGTTAAGCGGCATGAAATGAGTAGTGACTGCCAGCGCTATTCAATCAATAGGTATAGACTCCATTACAATTCCAGAGGAGCGAAGGGGGGGGTTGCCTTCTTGTTGGCAGCGCATAGTTCTCTGTGACAAACGGAAAGGGAAAATGACAACGGATCTCCACACATACCATGACACTTTCAAACACACTGGCCTTTCCTGGCATACTGCGAAGACAGGAGTAGCAGTGTTGCCCAGTGGACTGGGAGTTAGACTAAGGGTCTGTCTACGTTCCAGCCGGGAGTGTGAATGGGCAGCTCATGCAGACAAACCCGCCCTAGCGGTGCTCTAGCTAACATGCTAAAAATAGAAGTGAGGCACCATGGCCCAGGCTTCAGTGCAGCCTACGTAAGACCCCCTGTGTATGTCCTCTCTTGTGCAGCCAATGCTGAAGCCTACGCTGCAGCATCTTCACTTCTAACTTTAGTGAGCTACCTAGAGTACAGCTTGCACGGGTACATCTACATGAGCTGCCATTCACACCCTCGGCAGCCAAGTAGATGTACCCTGAGACTCAGGCGACCTGACTTCTCGTTCCAGCTCTGAGGTTGACTTGCTGAGGAACCCTGGGGATTCATTTCAGCTTCCTGTGTCTGTTTCCCCTCCTACTCTATCTATTTAGATCATAAGTTGAGCTGGTCAAGAGTTTTCTGATGAAATGCCTTTCTCTTGGAAAATGCCAGTTCGACAAAACCAAAACAGTTTATGGGAAAGGGTCAGTTTTGACCCATCTCCCGATTCAAAAAGCTAGTGCTTTCTGGCTGGCAAGCAAAGTCAGCTATATGTATATCTACTCTCTATTTTATCTTGAACAACAAGACACTCCAGCCTATGCATTTAAGGAAGATGACTTAGTTTTTTGGTGGTCCTTTGGTCTTGTGCCCTAGAACTTTGCATTAAATATGATCTTAACAGTCCAAACTACCCTACCTGTTTTAGCTTGATGCATATATAAAAACTATAGTGCTAAGGATTTCTCACTAGGCAATATACATTTCAGGCTTTAGAGACACAGTTCAATAAATAGGAACATTTCCCTTTTTATTCTTTTTCATCTTGACTTCTAATCTTTATCATTGAAGTGCAACTCATTGGCAGGCTTCTTGTTAAAAATAACAGCTGATAGAACCCTGCTGCATTCTGGATCCTACTTCATCAGAACTGAGATGAAAGAGCTGCTTGTGAAAAATAGATTAAACAAGCCAAAAGCCAAGCAGGTTACTTACTCGCCTGCACTAACTCTTCATAGACCTGTGCTTCAGAGCTCAGGCTTTATGGACATTTGGAGGGGTTGCTATAGGAACTAAGAGAAAGTAGGGAGCTCACGGCAATTTATGGGATTTTTTTCAATGTATTCATCTTTTTAATGCTAGTCTACACCAGTGAGTGCTACTCGGGTTTAAAATGGAGAGAAAGAGATGACGTGGCAGACATAAATTGATATCCGCTGAAGAGGGTAAGAGGTCAAATAAAATTCAAATAAAAGAAATGAGAGAAGGAAAAGGTCCCTAGAACAGTGACTAAGAGAATATTGGATCAGAGCCTCAGCCCTGGTAAATCATAGCTCCACTGATTATGCTGACTGACCCCACTTGAGGACATGCCCTATAGAGGCAGAGATCTGCATTGGGCCAGGCAAGCAGTTCCAAAGCCTAGGGACTTTGGGAAGAAACGATTCAACACACCCCTCTCCCAAACCGCCCACCTGCTCAGTAAAAGAGCTGTAATGCATTTCCCCAGTCTTTGGTGCCATCTGCACTGAAAAGTGCAACTGTGGCATGCAACAAAAGTCAGACAGGCATATACTGGAAGAGAATTAAAGAAAACAGACAAATATTTCTGCATCCATCACAGCTACTTACTAGGCCAGAAACTAAGGTATATGTGGAAATTAGGGCTGTCAAGCGATTAAAAAAATTAGTCATGATTAATCGCGCTGTTAAACAACCATAGAATACCATTTATTTAAATATTTTGGATGTTTACTACATTTTCAAATATATTAATTTCAATTACAACACAGAATACAAAGTGTAAAGTGCTCACTTTATATTTATTTTTATTACAAATATTTGCACTGTAAAAACGATAAAAGAAATAGTATTTTTCAGTTCACCTAATACAAGTACAGTACTGTAGTGCAATCTCTTTATCATGAAAGTTGAACGTACAAATGTAGAATTATGTACAAAAAAACCTGCATTCAAAAATAAAACAATGTAAAACTTTAGAGCCTACAAGTTCACTCAGTCCTACTTCTTGGTCAGCCAATCACTCAGACAAACAAGTTTGTTTACAATTTGCAGGAGATAATGCTGCCCGCTTCTTGTTTACAATGTCCCATGAAAGTCAGAACAGGCGTTCGCATGGCACTGTTGTAGCTGGCTGTCAAGGCTGTATCCCTACTTTGAACTTTAGGGTACAAATGTAGGGGCCTGCATGAAAACTTCTAAGCTTATCTACCAGCTTAGCTCTGGTCCGCTGCCACCATCTTAAGAATTCCCTCCCTGGGAAGCCTTGAGAAACCTTTCACCAATTCCCTGGTGAATACAGATCCAAACTCCTTGGATTTTAAACAAGGAGAAATTGACCCTTCCCCCCTCCTTCCTTTCACCAACTCCTGGTGAATACAGATCCAAACCCCCTTTGGATCTTAAAACAAGGAGAAATCAATCAGGTTTTTAAAAAGAAGGCTTTTAATTAAAGCAAAAGGTAAAAATCATCTCTGCAAAATCAGTATGGAAAATAACTTTACAGGGTAATCAAACTTAAAGAGCTCAGAGGAATCCCCTCTGTCTTAGGTTCAAAGTATAGCAAACAAGATAAGCACTCTAGTAAAAGGTACATTTACAAGTTGAGAAAACAAAGTAAATCTAAGACGCCTTGCCTGGCTTTTACTTACAATTTTGAAATAAGAGAGACTTGTTTAGAAAGATGGGGAGAACCTGGATTGATGTCTGGTCCCTCTCAGTCCCAAGAGCGAACAACCCCTAAAACAAAGGACACACACAAAAGCCTTCCCCCCCCCCCCAAGATTTGAAAGTATCTTGTCCCCTTATTGGTCCTTGGGGTCAGGTGTCAGCCAGGTTACCCGAGCTTCTTAACCCTTTACAGGTAAAAGGATTTGGAGTCTCTGGCTAGGAGGGATTCCATAGCACTGTACACAGGAGAGCTGTCACCCTTCCCTTTATAGTTATGACACTGGCGTTGCAACATATTTACGTGCCTGATGCGCTAAAGATTCATATGTCCCTTCATGCTTCAACCACCATTCCAGGGGACGTATGTCCATGCTGATGATGGGTTCTGCTCGATAACGATCCAAAGCAGTGCGGACTGACGCATTTTCATTTTCATCATCTGAGTCAGATGCCACCAGCAGAAGGTTGGTTTTCCTTTTTGGTGGTTCGGGTTCTGTAGTTTCTGCATCAGAGTGTTGCTCTTTTAAGACTTCTGAAAGCATGCTCCACACCTCGTCCCTCTCAGATTTTGGAAGGTACTTCAGATTCTTAAACCTTGGGTTGAGTGCTGTAGCTATTTTTAGAAATCTGACATGTGATAAATGAAGGTTGGGGGTAGCTCCCTTTTATGGACACCCAGTTAGCTATAAAATCCCTGTTAGTAGCTGTTACCTGTAAAGGGTTAAAAAAAGGGTTACAGTTATCTGTAAATGGTTAAAAAAAGCCCATAGGTAAAAGGAAGGGAGTGGGCACCTGACCAAAAGAGCCAATGGGAGGGACAGAACTTTTTAAAATTGGGAAAAAACTTCCCTTTTGTCTGTCTGTTGTAGTTCTCCAGAGAGAGGGGACAGAGCAGAGCCAGGGCTGGAGCTATGCTGTAAGAGCTTTGAGCCAGGTATGGAAAATCATCAGATCATTCCTAGAACTACTCATTTGAAACCCCAGACAGGTAGGTAGATCAGGAAATGACTAGGAAGACGCGATTAGGTTTATCTCTTTTATTTCTTATTGGCTTGTGGACTCCTCTGTGCTAACCCCCAAATGCTTTGTTTTGCTTGTAATCATTAAGCTGGACCTCAAGAAAACCATTCTTGATGCTTAATTATTCTATTTGCTCTTTTTAAATCTAGCAATAGCCTAAATTCCAGATGTGTTTTCTTTCTTTTGGTTTTTAATAAAATTTATCTTTTTTAAGAACAAATCCTTGTGGGCCCCCACCTTCCGCACTCAAAGTGCCAGAGTGGGGAATCAGCCTTGACAGGTACCTTCTTTGCGTTTTGTCAAATCTGCTGTGAAAGTATTCTTAAAATGAATATGTGCAGGGTCATCATCCGAGACTGCTATAACATGAAATATATGCAGAATGTGGGTAAAACAGAGCAGGAGACATATAATTCTCCCCCCAAGGAGGACAGTCACAAATTAAATTGACGCAGTATTTTTTTAACGAGCATCATCAGCATGGAAGCATGTCCTCTGGAACGGTGGCCAAAGAATGAAGGGGCATATGAATGTTTAGCATATCTGACATGTAAATACCTTGTAACGCTGGCTACAAAAGTTCCATGAAAATGCCTGTTCTCACTTTCAGGTGACATTTTAAATATGAAGCAGGCAGCATTATCTCCTGTAAATGTAAACAAACTTGTTCGTCTTAGTGATTGGCAGAATAGGAAGTAGGACTGAGTGGACTTTTAGGTTCTAAAGTTTTACACTGTTTTGTTTTTGAGTGCAGTTAATTAAAAAAAATCTGCATTTGTAAGTTACACTTTCATGATAAAGAGATTGCACTACAGTACTTGTATGAGGTGAATTGAAAATTCAATTTCTTTTGTTTATCATTTGTGACAGACCCAGACCAATGGGGTACAGGAGTCTGGTAGAGGGCAAATATACAGGTCACTGGATGAGTAGTTTTCTGTTCCCTGAGTGACCAGAGAAGGGGCTGCACTAGAGTAATCAGGAACCTGCTAGAACCAGTTAAGGCAGGCAGGCTAATTAGGACACCTGGAGCCAATTAAGAAGAAGCTGCTAAAATCAATTAAGGCAGGCTAATCAGGGCACCTGGGTTTTAAAAAGGAGCTCAGTTCAGTTTGTGGTGTGAGTGTGAAGAGCTGGGAGCAAGAGGCACAAGGAGCTGAGAGGATGTGCTGCTGGAGGACTCAGGAGCACAAGCGTTATCAGACACCAGAGGAAGGTCCTGTGGTGAGAATAAGGAAGGTGTTTGGAGGAGGCCATGGGGAAGTAGCCCAGGGAGTTGTAGCTGTCATGCAGCTGTTACAGGAGGCACTATAGATAGCTGCAGTCCACAGGGCCCTGGACTGGAAACCGGAGTAGAGAGCGGGCCCGGGTTCCCCCCAAACCTCCCAATTGACCTGGACTGTGGGTTCTTCCAGAGGGGAAGGTCTCTGGGCTGTTCCCCAACCCACATGGTAAATCTCTGAGGCAAGAAAATCCGCCAATAAGCGCAGGACCCACCAAGATAGAGGAGGAACTTTGTCCACTGGTGTTAGCAGTGGGATCTTGGGGTGCACAGCGCGGCGGAAGAAGGAGGGTGATTTAAAAAAAAAACAACAACAACAAAAAACAAACGGAAAAAAAAGGGAGAGGGTTTATTTTTTTTCACCACAATGGATGACGTAGTGCGGGCACTGATACAAGCTACGGCGGCCCGGCAGGAGGCTACCTGTGTCCAGGCAGCCGCCCAACAGGAGGCAGGGCGGCTGCAGCAAGAGACTAATCGCCTGCTGATGGACCAGGCTGCTCAAGACCGAGCTATGTTGCGGAAACTGGTAAACCAGGTAAAGTCCCTTACAGAGCTGAATCGCGGCCATGATGGGACGCGGCTCATACGGGCCAGCCATTGGCTGCAGAAAATGACACGGGAGGATGATGTAGAGGCATACCTTCTGGCCTTTGAGAGGACAGCCCTACGGGAGGCCTGGCCTCAAGATCAGTGGTCTGGCATCCTTGCCCCATTTCTGTGTGGGGAGGCCCAGAAGGCCTACCATGATCTGCCTGAAGAGGCTGCGGCAGACTACTCCCAGCTGAAAGCAGAGATCCTGGCTAGATCTGGGGTAACAACAGCAGTGCGGGCCCAGCAGTATCACGGTTGGAGGTACCAGGAAGACAAAACCCCGCGGTCCCAATTGTATGACCTCATCCATCTTGCACGAAAGTGGTTGCAAACAGAGTCCCGGAGTCCGGAAGAGATACTAGCAGTTCTGGTCATCGACCGATACATGAGGGGACTACCACCAGACCTTCGTGCCTGGGTAAGCCAGAACGAACCCTCCACCTATGACGAGGTTGTCGCCCTGGTAGAGAGGCCAAGGACAGCGAGGGAGCTGACCCGACCAGTTAAGGAAGAGGCACCCAGGGTTAAACTAGCAGCACCAAGCCCTAAATTTCAGGTGACTGGGCCACCAGGAGGGACCAGGTGGAAAAAGAGAGAGGCTGAAGGCCCATCAGAGGCCACAAAGAGTCAGAGCACTGAGGGAGAAGAGAATCGTGATGTTAGACTGCCCAAACCAAGAGACCGGGGAATGCCTAGGGCTCCATACAGATGTTATGCCTGCAGGGAGTGGGGACACATAGCTGCACAGTGTCCCAATGCTGAGGAGCCTATGCAGTGTAACCTGGGGAACTGGGCAGATCCATGCTCCCTAATCCACCTTGTGGGGGTCTCACTAACCCCACATATGTATACCAGACCAGTGAAACTAAATGGGGTAGGGACCACGGCACTGGTTGATTCGGGGAGTGCTATCACGCTTATCTCAGGGAACCTCGTGAAGCGTAGTCAGCTGCTGCAGGCTAAATGTATGGGGATAACATGTGTCCATGGGACAGTTAGTTACTACCCCACGATCCCAGTAAAAATCAAGATCCAAGGGAACACTACTGAGGTAGCAGCAGGGGTAGTCCCTAAACTCCCATACCCGGTGCTCATAGGGAGGGACTTCCCAGGGTTTGGAAACTTACTCCCAGTAGGGGGATTGGAGAAAGATGGGGACCCTAAAATTGGTGAGGCATCCACAGCAGACTGTCAACCCCCAATCTTCTCTGAAATATCCCCAGATTTGTTCTCCACTCCCAGACAGGGTAGAAAGACAAAAAGGGAAAGAAGGGCAGCTAAGGCCTTGGGAACCCGAATACTGACCCAAAGCCAGAGGGTCTCTCTTGTAGGTAGGCAGACCCGCGCAGCTGAAAAGGAGGCCATGCAGGAGGGAGAAGCACCTGAGTCTGGCCCCCACCCTAATGCTTCTGAACCAGTAGAGGCAACAGAGACTGGGCCCCTAGATTTTGGGCAGATTAGCCCCGGGAGAGGAAATTTTGGAAGGGACCAGGCAGAAGACCCAAGGTATGACAACATTAGGAAGGAGGTGACTGAAATAGATGGGGTCCCCGTGGAAGGGAAAACCCAGGGACCAGGACCCTACTTCATAATGAAGAAGGATCTCTTATACCGGGTTGCACCAGTACAGGGGCAGAAGGTACAGCAGATCCTAGTACCTCAGAAACACCAGAACGCTGTATTAAGTCTTGCTCATAGTCATCTTTTTGGGGGGCATTTGGAGGTAGAGAAGACCCTGGCACGAGTCCTACGACGGTTTTTCTGGCCCGGAGTACATGAAGAAGTGCGGAGGTACTGTGCCTCCTGCCCGGAGTGTCAGCTGCACAGCCCCGTCCCCACTTGAGGGCACCTTTAGTACCCCTTCCCATCATAGAGGTCCCCTTCGAGCGAATAGCCATGGACCTAGTGGGACCCCTGGAGAAGACGGCTCGGGGCCACCAATATATACTTGTTGTTTTGGACTATGCTACTCGCTACCCAGAAGCCATCCCCCTGCGGAACACGGCCTCTAAAACTATAGCCAAAGAGCTGGTGGGGATCTTTGCCCGAATGGGGCTACTGAAGGAGATATTAACCGACCAAGGAACCCCATTTATGTCGAAGCTAATGAAGGACCTCTGTACGCTGCTCCATATACATACCCTGAGAACTTCGGTCTACCATCCGCAGACTGATGGGTTGGTAGAAAGGTTTAACCGAACCCTCAAGGCTATGATAAGGAAGGTGGTAAGTCGGGATGGGAAGGATTGGGACACCCTAATACCCTACCTTATGTTCGCTATCCGGGAGGTACCACAGGCCTCAACTGGGTTTTCCCCCTTCAAGTTATTATACGGGCGTCACCCCAGTGGCATACTAGATATCACCAAAGAGATCTGGGAAGAGGAACCCAATGAGGGGAGAAATATAATGGAGCATGTAATGCAGATGTGAGACCGGATAGCCCGGGTTACCCCTATTGTACGGGAACATTTGGAGAAGGCACAGGAGGCCCAGTGAACCCATTACAATCGCCAGGCAAAAGTGCGACAGTTCCAACCAGGGGATCGGGTTATGGTGTTGGTACCCACGGCAGAAAGCAAGCTTCTAGCCCAATGGCAGGCGCCCTATGAGGTGGTTGAACCCGTGGGGGAAGTAACCTACAAGGTGCGGCAGCCAGGACGCAGAAAACAAGAACAGATTTATCACGTTAACCTTCTGAAACCCTGGCATGCACAAGAGGCATGCACAACGGTCCAAAAAGACCTAACCCAGGAAAACAAGCCTTCCAAACAGGTGAGAGTGTCTCCCGATTTAACACCAAACCAGAAGAATGAGGTGTCTGAGATGATCTTCCGGAACCAAGATGTGTTCTCGACAAAACCGGGTCGAACAACCGAGACATATCACCACAGCGTCACGAACCCTGGGGCCAGAGTAACAATGAGGCCCTATCGGGTGCCAGCGGCAAAAAGGGAGGAAATAAAAGCAGAAGTAAAAAAAAATGCTGGAGTTGGGGATCATCGAAGAATCCCACAGTCATTGGTCCAGCCCAATCATGCTGGTGCCCAAACCTGATGGCACCACAAGATTTTGCAACGACTTCCGGCGACTAAACGAAGTATCCCAGTTCGACGCATACCCCATACCTCGCATAGATGAGCTAGTGGACGGTCTGGGTAATGCCCGGTACTTGACTACCCTAGACTTGACAAAGGGGTACTGGCAGACTCCCCTTGCAGAAGACGCAAAGGAAAAGACTGCGTTCTCTACACCAGAGGGTCTTTTTCAATATATTGTCCTCCCTTTTGGACTACATGGGGCCCCAGCTACCTTCCAGCGCCTCATGGACAAGCTATTACGCCCGCATAACAGTTATGCTGCTGCCTACTTGGACGATGTGGTCATTCATACCCCAGACTGGGAATCCCACCTGGAGAAGGTGGAGGCAGTCCTCAATACCTTCAGGTGAGCTGGCCTTACAGCAAACCCTGCCAAGTGCGCTGTAGGGTTTACGGAGGCCAAATATCTTGGCTACATTGTGGGAAAAGGTCTGGTAAAACCCCAAGTGAACAAGTTAGAGACCATCCAAAATTGGCCCCGACCAAGTCGCAAGAAACAAGTCCGGGCGTTCCTAGGTGTGGTGGTGTATTACCGACGATTTATCCCCCACTTTGCCACAAGGGCAAGCCCCCTGACAGACCTAGTGAAAGCCCGTGGACCTGATCTGGTGAGATGGTCTGACGCAGCAGAGGAAGCATTCACAGACCTACGGACTGCCCTCTGCAATAACCCCGTACTGATAGCCCCTGATTTCACCAAGGAGTTTATCCTGCAGACGGATGCATCGGAAGTAGGGTTGGGGGCCGTTCTATCACAGATGGTCGGGGAGGAGGAACACCCAATTCTATACCTCGGTCGGAAACTCCTTCCAAGGGAACAAAAATATGCAGTGGTGGAGAGAGAATGCCTCGCTGTAAAATGGGCGATGGAAACATTGCTCTACTACCTGCTTGGGCGCAGATTTGTCCTCATGACCAACCATGCCCCTCTTCAATGGATGCAGCGGAACAAGGAGAAGAACACAAGGGTGACCAGATGGTTCTTATCCCTCCAACCTTTCCAGTTCCGTGTGCAACACAGAGCAGGGAGCCGTCATGGCAACACCGATGGCTTGTCACGTGTGCACTGTCTGGCGTCCCAAGCTGCCCAACCCCTTGGCGTTGAGCAGGGGGGAGGGATATGTGACAGACCCAGACCAGTGGGGTACAGGAGTCTGGTAGAGGGCAAATATACTGGTCACTGGATGAGTAGTTTTCTGTTCCCTGAGTGACCAGAGCAGGGGCTGCACTAGAGTAATCAGGAACCTGCTAGAACCAGTTAAGGCAGGCAGGCAAATTAGGACACCTGGAGCCAATTAAGAAGAAGCTGCTAAAATCAATTAAGGCAGGCTAATCAGGGCACCTGGGTTTTAAAAAGGAGCTCAGTTCAGTTTGTGGTGTGAGTGTGAAGAGCTGGGAGCAAGAGGCACAAGGAGGTGAGAGGGTGTGCTGCTGGAGGACTGAGGAGCACAAGCGTTATCAGACACCAGAGGAAGGTCCTGTGGTGAGAATAAGGAAGGTGTTTGGATGAGGCCATGGGGAAGTAGCCCAGGGAGTTGTAGCTGTCATGCAGCTGTTACAGGAGGCACTATAGACAGCTGCAGTCCACAGGGCCCTGGGCTGGAACCCAGAGTAGAGGGCGGGCCCGGGTTCCCCCCAAACCTCCCAATTGACCTGGACTGTGGGTTCTTCCAGAGGGGAAGGTCTCTGGGCTGTTCCCCAACCCACATGGTAAATCTCTGAGGCAAGAAAATCCGCCAATAAGCGCAGGACCCACCAAGATAGAGGAGGAACTTTGTCACACATTGTACAGTGCATATATTTGTAATCAAAAATAATAATATAAAGTGAGCACTGTGCACTTTGTATTCTGTGTTGTAATTGAAATCAATATTGAAAGTGTAGAAAAATATCCAAAAATATTTAATGCATTTCAATTGGTATTCTATTGTTATAAGTGCGATTAATTGCAATTAATATTTTTAATCACGATTAATTTTTTTTTGAGTTAACTGCGATTAATTGACAGCCCTAGTGGAAAGGAAATGTTTCTTTCCCTGAATGTTACATAGGAGAGTTCACATAAATAAATCTGCCCCCTTGGTCTCTTCTGTCAGATTCTCATACATCTGGCAAGAAAAATGGGCTTAAGAAAGGGACTTGGCGCTGAGCAGGATTAGTTTAGGCAAAGTCCCCAGTCTCCCAGAGGGGCTCCTATGTGTGTGGCTGTCAAGACTGAAGTCAGTTGTCTTCCTATTTGTTAGCCTATCATTCCCCTGATATCCAGGGGGACTTTATCTGATCAAGAGCACAAATGGCTTTTTCTTGCTTCTTTCTGTTTCTCTACGTAGCTTCTTCTTATGGGCCTGATCCAAAGCCCACTGAAATCAGTGGGAATCTTTCCACTGCCTTTCAATTGACTTTAGCTCAGACCCTCAAGGTCTACCAAATTGATTTGACAGAAGGTTGCTGGGGGAGCCCATCTCCCTCCCCCGTCCCCCCCGAGGACTTCCTATGTCAGCCCAGTGTGGAGCTGCTGATGAAGTGGCAATGTATCACTCTTCTTAAATGAGTCCTAGACAGCTGGATGTGGAAGCTGAGGCTACAAGACTGAAGGGTGGAGGTGTTTGGCCAAATTCAGGCCTGTGGTTATACTATTAACATCAGTGGGAATGTTAGTCTGTTATGTCAGGCCAGCATCTGAGATACAGAACAAGAGATGAGAAGATCATCCTGGCTAGGCAGCAGCCAGCCACACATAGCACTGGGATGGAGAGATCTGGGAAGATGGGGGGAAAAGCGAGGAGACACCTGAGATTGAAAATTAAAATGAAGGTTGGTGAGACAAACTGAGAAGAAACAGAAACCTGGGGAAAGAGTCAAAACTGTAAATCTGATTGTTCAGAAAGATAACAAGAGCTATGAATGAATGAGAGGCGGGGAGAGAGAGAGGTCCTGTTCGTGAGAGTCAAACTCAGTGGATGCAGAATCAGATTAGGTCACAGAGCTCCAGACACATTTGTTCTCATACCACAATAGGGTCAGGAGTAGATCTACTGGGAGCTGAGGGTACTTAGCACCCTGTAGGATTGGGCATGTAATGATATGTTTACATGCAGTGTATTATTCAGCCACTGGATGTCTCTGGGTGCTACATAGAATTCCAAGCAGGGTGTGCTGCCTGGTAAACAAGGGAGACAAAGCTGGGACTGGAGCTGTGTGGAAGGCTATTTGTTGGTGTCTCTGGTTGTAGCTGTTTTCTGTAATAAATGCCTCTTGTTTAAATCAGACTCTGATTCCATATATCAAGGCAGTGTCCTTATTTTGCATGGGGCACAGTTTAGTTTAAGAAATACAAAAGCATATGTCATGCTCGTGTGATGAATATTTGCTAGGAATGGTTGTCTAGGAGAGAGTCAGTGGTTCAATTAGCAATCTGTTTAAACTATTTCAGCACTTAACAGAGATACTTTTAGTGTCAGATATTTTTCAGATTAGTCTTTTTAGCAGCTGATAACATATGGAGAAGAGCTGAAATACTAGGATGTAACCCATACAAAAGGAGCTGCCAGGCAAATCAAGAATAATATGCATGATGCTCTAGCATCAGAACAAAAAAATGTTCCTTTCTAGCTTGGGCATAATTTTAGGTGGCTCCAGGGAGGCCCCTGCAATCTACCAACTAAGGAACAGCTGACACTGTGCCTGTCACCCATTCCAATTTTCAGCTGGCTGCTGGAAGGGCTGCAGGGTGGGCATCGGAGGAGAATTTCTGGTACTGCTTTGCGCAGGGGCACTCAGCTGAACACTCCTGCCTGCCTCTGTAGCTGTCAGTCAGTCGGCTCCAGAACGGAAGCACTCATCTGGAAGAGGGGGCTGCACTGGAGCCTCTTGCCTGTAGGGGCCGTTCTTGTGCCAGTTGGGCAGGCTGGAGGCTAGGGCTGAGACTGCTTGTTGTAGTCAGTCGCTGAGCTGGGCCCCGCTCCCAGCCCCAGCTGGTTCTGAGAGCAGAGCAAGAGGGAGCCTGACCTGGCAGGGAGGAGACTGAGCTATAGGCCAGCAGCATCTCTTCTCTCCACCCAACCCCCTACTTTCTTAGGGGTTGGGTGAAGGGAAGAAGCTGGGGGCATCCAGGCCCAGTGGAGACTGGGGATAAGGCAGAAAGAGGAGAGGTGAAGAAAGGGAACATGGAGGCGGAAGGTTGGGAGGCAGAGAACGTGGGGCGGGGGGGGGGCAGCTGGCAGGGAGGAAGCGGAGAGAAGGGGGTGAAGACATGGGGAGCTGGAGTAGAGAATGTGGGTACAACATTCTAGGGTACAATCCAGATCAGTGAGTGGCTCTGTCATCACTTGCCCTGCAACCTGGGGTGCCTCACAACACTTTGCTTCTGTAGCTCCGAATCTGGCAGTGCTGGATTAAGGTATAAACTAACTAAGCTACAGTTTGGGGCCTCTCAATATGAGGGGCCTCTAAAAAAGAAAAAACTGACCCCATTTCAATTTTTATCAAAATCGGTTGATAAATAAAGGAGATATGGGAAAAAGAAGATTCTCTCTAAATACGGACATTTTCATTCAAATATGACAAAAATGTACACATCTGGCTACACAAATACCCTTACCCTACCCTTACCTTCACTAATTGTTAGGGCTGTCAAGCGCTTAAAAAATTAATCATGATTAATCGTACTGTTAATACTAGAATACCATTTATTGAAATATTTTGGATGTTTACTACATTTTCCAATATATTAATTTCAGTTACCACACAGAATACAAAGTGTACAGTGCTCACTTTATATTATTTTTATTACAAATATTTGTACAGAAAAAACATAAGAAATAGTATTTTTCAATTCACCTCATACAAGTACAGTAGTGCAGTCTCTTTACCATGATAGTTGAACTTACAAATGTAGAATTATGTACAAAAATAACTGCATTCAAAAATAAAACAATGTAAAACTTTAGCCCCTACTCGTCACCTCAGTCCTATTTCTTCTTCAGCCAATCAAGTTTGTTTACATTTGCAGGAGATAATACTGCTCACTTCTTGTTTACAATGTCACCTGAAAGTGAGAAAGGGGCGTTCGCATGGCACTGTTGCAGCTGGCGTTGGAAGATATTTACGTGCCAAATGCGCTAAAGATGCATAGGTCCTTTCATGCTTCAACCACCATTCCAGAGGACACGCATCCATGCTGATGACGGGTTCTGCTCAATAGCAATCCAAAACAGTGCACGTTGATGCATGTTCATTTTCATCATCTGAGTCAGATGCCCCCAATAGAAGATTGATTTTATTTTTTAGTGGTTCGGTCTGTAGTTTCCTCATTGGATGTTGTTCTTTTAAGACCTCTGAAAGCATGCTCCATACCTCGTCCCTCTCAGATTTTGGAAGGCACTTCAGATTCTTAAACTTGGGTCGAGTGCTGTAGCTATCTTCAGCAATCTCACATTGGTACCTTCTTTGCGTTTTGTCAAATCTACTGTGAACGTGTTCTTAAAACGAACATGTGCTGGGTCATCATCCGAGACTACTATAACATGAATTATATGCAGAATGAGGGTAAAACAGTGCAGGAGACATATAATTCTCCCCCAAGGAGTTCAGTCACAAATTTAATTAACACACTTTTTTTTAACGAGTGTCATCAGCTGGAAGCATGTCCTCTGGAATGGTGGCCGAAGCATGAAGGGGCATACGAATCTTTAGCATATCTGGCATCTAAAAACCTTGCAATGCCGGCTACAAAAGTGCATGCAAACGCTTGTTCTGAGTTTCAGCTGACATTGTAAATAAGAAGCGGGCAGCATTATGTCCCGTAAATGTAAACAAACTTGGTTGTCTTAGCGATTGGCTGAACAAGAACTAGGACTGATTGGACTTGTAGGCGCTAAAGTTTTATACTGTTTTCTTTTTGAGTGCAGTTATGTAACAAAAAAAATCTACATTTGTAAGGTGCACTTTCACGATAAAGAGATTGCACTTCAGTACTTATATGAGGTGAATTGAAAAATACTATTTCTTTGTTTATCATTTTTACAGTGCAAATATTTGTAATAAAAATAATAATATAAAGTGAGCACTGTACATTTTGTATTCTATGTTGTAATTGTACTCAATATATTTGAAAACATAGAAAAACATCCAAAAATATTTAATAAATTTCAATTGGTATTCTATTGTTTAACAGTGCAATTAAAACTTCGATTAATCGTGATTAATTTTTTAAATCGCAATTAATTTTTTTGAGTAACTGTGATTAATCAATAGCCCTACTAATTGTTCATTATTGGCAGGCGGGAGGCCAGGGCTGAGTAAAAAAACGATAATTGCACTTGTAAAATTAGTATTTCTATGAGTAAGTCCTCTATCAGTCTCGTAAGGGAGTGTTTTGTTGGCCAGCTGCTACTGGTAAAATTCTGACTGTGCCTTCATAGCTTGTTTAAAGAAATAAATAATCTCACTGCCAATAAAATCGGGAAAAATGTGAGGTCGGAGACGGCAGTGTTGTGAAGCAATCCTGCCAAGCTCATACTCGTATGTTATTGTGTTCTTTCTTCTTTTGTTCTGTACATACGTACAATTGTGTCTTTTAGTGCTTCACACAATTCAGTTTGCAGGTGATCGTCTTATAGACTTGGGTCAAGTGAATCTTGAGGAGGAAAAATTTGTGTTGGCTTCTCTCCGTCGGTTCAGGAACCTTCACAGTAAATATCAGAGAGTGCTGACGAAAGGATAAATAGTGGGTTTTGAGAGAAGTGAAGAAAGATATACATATATCAAAATATTCTGAGTACTTGGTGAGCAAGTTATTTCAAACTGTGTGCATATATGATTTAAAGGCTATTAAAGCCTATAATATTCATTATATTTGCTTGAATATAGGCTAGTGTCTCTCACTTTCTCAATGTCTGTCTAGAGATTACCAGTATTTTTTCTTTCTTTCTCTTTCGCACATATAGCTTGTTGTCACTTTGTGTGTCCAAGGTGTTTACTCAATATTAATTACACTGCTCTACAGCCAAAATGCTTCTGAAATAAATGTAGTCAAACTTTACTAATTCTGGGTCACTGAGAATGAAAATGATGCTTAAAATTGTTGATTGGCTCTAGTTTTCAAGATATGCTATTGGGTCAGTATATACAACCCTTGACTTGGGAATGGCGGAGGATACGTGAGTTATAAAGGGAAGAGATCTCAATTTAAACCAGAAATGACTAAAATACATCTTTGACTGGATCTATGAATAAATCTATGACTGGGTTTGGACAGTACTTGCTTTTTAGGCAAAACAATGAATGATGCAATCTGAAGCTGGTATTGCGTCATACATGATATGAATTGCATCATGTTATTCCTAGAAGTCATGGATGATGCAATCATAACGAAGCTTACATCACTCTGCTGAACAAATTGCCCTATATCAGCTCTAGAAATCATACAGTGTCGTGCTCTCTTATTTGTCAGTGTTTGATTTTGCAAAGGGACACATTTCTGTTTAGCCAAAGTGAGCAGAGATGCCTCGTATTTGTGTGAACAGTGCAGATAACTTCTGCTATGTTTGTGGTGAAGTGACTTTTGCATCACAAAAGCGCAGTATAACCACTATGGTTAAGAAAGCCTATCACCTTTATTTTGGCTGCAAAATTGGAGATAAGGACAAGAGGTGGGCCCCACACATATGCTGCAACACTTGTGCAACAAATCTTCGTCAGTGGTTGAACAGGAAAAGGAAATCTATGCCTTTTGCAGTGCCAATGATTTGGAGAGAGCCAACAGATCATACCAGCAATTGTTACTTCTGCATGATGCCTCCAGTTGGGAAAGGTGTGTCAAAGAAGAAAAAGTGGACTGTGCATTATCCAAACATTCCATCAGCTATACACCCAGTACCCCACGGAGAAGGACTGCCGGTTCCTGATGCACCAGAATCATTCTCACTTGAGTCAGACGAGGAAGAGGATGAAACTTCTGGTCCTGAACCATCAATGTCACAGGACCCACATTTTCTCCCATCCTCCTCCTCTGAACCACACCTCATAACACAAGGTGAACTGAATGCCTTGTCAGGGATTTGGAACTACCCAAGAGTAAGGCAGAGCTGTTGGGCTCCAGACTACAGCAGTGGAATCTCCTGGCAAGTGATGTTAGGGTTTCCATGTTCCATGACCGTCAAAAGGATCTTGTCCCATTCTTCTTCATGGAAGGTGATCTTGTAGCCTGCAACAACATCGATGGTGTGATGGCAGCCCTCAACATCGTTCACGATCCAGATGAGTGGAGCCTGTTCACTGATTCATCGAAGACGAGTCTTAAAGCTGTTTTACTGCATAATGGCAATGTTTTGCCATCAATTCCAGTTGGTCATGCAGTCCATATGAAGGAAACCTATGACAACATGAAACAACTTTTGAGGTGCATAAACTATGACCAACATCAGTGGCAGCTTTGTGGTGATTTGAAGGTTGTTGCTCTCTTGCTTGGTCTGCAGACTGGATACACAAAGTACTGCTGTTTTCTCTGCGAATGGGATAGTCGTGCAAGAGATTCCCACTACATCAAGAAAGATTGGCCACTCCGACAGTCATTGGAGCCTGGGAGGAAAAGTGTTCAGCATCCACCACTTGTTGAATCAAGGAAGATTTTGTTACCACCCTTACACATCAAGCTGGGTCTGATGAAGAACTTTGTCAAGGCCATTGACAAAACACAAGCAGCTTTCAAGTACCTCCGTGGAAAATTTCCAAGGTTAAGTGAAGCTAAGATAAAGGAAGGTGTCTTTGTTGGTCCTCAGATTCATGAACTTCTTCGAGATGATGCATTTTACCATGCAATGCGTGGCAAGGAAAAGACGGCATGGAAAGCCTTCCAGTTAGTGGCAATAAATTTTCTCGGAAACAACAAGGCAGACAACTACAGGTTGTTGGTGGAAAACCTCCTCAAGGCATACAAAAGCCTTGGTTGCAACATGTCACTAAAGATACATTTTTTGCACTCTCATCTAGTTTTTTTTCCCACCGAACTGCGGAGCAGTGAGCGACGAGCACGGCAAGCGATTTCACCAGGACATTGCAACAATGGAGAAACGCTACCAGGGCAAATGGTAGCCCATCAATGCTTGCAGACTATTGCTGGACAGTGACAAGAGATGCTCCATTTAATGAATACAAGAGACAAGCCAAGAAGCGCCGAGTAGACACCGAATAGGACTAAACTATGTACATAATAGTTTTTTGCCTTTTGTTTCATAATACATTTTATTTATATAACCCTTTTGCTGATTTTCAAAGTGTTACATAAACAGGACAGGTGAAATATTATCATGTAAAGCAACCATAAACACATGAAAAGACCTAGGTTTACAATTTATGATTAAAACTCTACTATCTACACAATATACATAGACATAAAATGTAAAAACTTAAATAAAAATAACTTGTTTTAATTGTCATATTTGAATTCAGCACATCAAAATACATAATAAATAGCACATTTTATCTCTGAAGCAGACGACTTCTCAAAAATTGTAGACCAGTGATTAGTGGTCCTGGGGGCGACAGAGGATAGAGACGCAAATGCAAACAGAGATGCCTGTCTAGAAAAAAGACTGGAATTGTCTGCTCGGTGGGTTTGGAGCGTGCAAGATAATTTATTATAGGTAGTATCCTATGTAAAAATTCTTATATAGACTGATAAATCACATATCATATGCATAATACATTGTATTTTTATAGTATGGCAAAAGAAAAATTCCAACAATTCATTGTTTTGTAGCAAAAATTAAATCGGAATCAACATTTGTAAATATATTTTATATATAGTCTGGATAAACTTTGTATTTGCCTAACAAAATTAATCAATGTTTTTTCATTTATTCATATGAAAAGAAGGATAATTTTCCTTATTCCTGGTGTAAAAAAAATTATATATCCTCTCTTGTTTTCCTGTTAGAACATAGACAAAATAGCATTAACTTTCACAGAAATATCCTGGTAAAATAACACAGGTTTACGGCGTGTATATATATATATATATATATATATATAATTTTATTTGTTGTATAGATATATAAATCTCAATATTTATAATATAGAATTAAATATTCTACTGGTTTCAATAAAAACTTTCTGCTACTAATTTTAGTACCAACATTAGGTAATTCAGCATAAACTTCTATAAAAACAAAACAAATCAATGTATTGGAAAAATACAACCCACATACAATTTTCTGATGGTTTGCTTATTACTTGAGTGTAAGTAATATCAATATAACTAATAGTTGAGCTTTAAGCTTATGGGTTATCCACATCCTATATCCTCTATTGCCTCTTGTATCTTCTATTGTCACCTTATATCCTCTAAGAGTCTCATTGCGTATTCAGACAAGGAATTCCACAATTTAGATGCCCCAACAGAGAATAAAAACTTCCTGAAAACTCTTCTAGTAAATTGTAGTATTTACTGGTTTTTTTTATTTTGTATTTTTATATTGTATTGTTTATTTTTACTTTACTTACATACGCAATTAGTTCAAAGAATTTGTCTAAAATGTATTTCTCTCATGATGTCATTGTTACAGAGAGGGCTGCTGAAAATGAAGATTATTATTCTAGTTTTACAACTTCACCTTTGTATATACGCAAATATAAAGCTTTCGTGTTTATATATTCAATGTCCTTTCTGTGAAAATGATAAATTCATTTTTATGGTGTGGGGCCTCTGACACTTGACATAGCTTAGGGCTTCAGAATGTCATAATCTGGCCCTGCAACCTGGGCTCTTCGCAAGCTGCCAAACAGCCTACAGGTCACACCCCAAGTGTCTGTGTAGAGAGACAGCCCTAGTCCTGCAGCTCTGACCCCAACAGCCTGTCGGCAAACACCAGCCACCCTCTGCCTTCCAGCAACCATGGTTACCACTTGCAGGGTGACCCCAACACACTCCCAGTCCTAGATTTCCCCCCCAAGATGTGTGTTCTGCAATGTCCAGCCGTCTCCTGGACAGTCCAGCTATATTATGTCTGTTCCTCCTCTACAGAGATCAACAGTCTGCTACCTGGAGTTACCCACACAGTTCACAAAACTGGGTTAGCTTTAATAAAGAATAAAACCAGTGTATTTAACTACAAAGACATGGGTTTCAAGTGAGTACAAGTAATGAGGCACTAAAATCAGAAATGGTTACAAGAAAAATAAAGAAAATGCTTTCTAAACTTAATCAACTAGGTTCAAAGTGAAGTCCCTTCCCACGTTTCCAGTAGCATTGCTGACCAAACTCTCAGGCCAGGATCTGCTCCCAAAGTGCAACAGCTGTTTCTTTTGTTGTCTTAGGTGAAAAGAGAGAGAACTTGGGGTGTCTTTGCCCTTCATTCTTATAGTTGTCACCCTTTTAAATGCATTTTCCTGAGAGTGACCCCTAGCTTCTGGGTCTTTCCAGCTGAGAGCAAGGAGACATGGAGTCTGGTGGGAGAGAAGTTTCACGCTGTTCTTTGCTAAGATGCAGATCTGTTTGATCTTACCCCCCTCCCACACACACACACCTTCCTTGCCAAAGAACAGCCACTTGATAGGTGATGGCCCATCAGCTTTGACACCTGGCTGGGGCATCAACTTGTCCTTTCTCTTTAAGAAACTCTTACCCACGTCCCAGACTTGTCTGGTAAACACACTTCAGTCATGATTTCAGCTTATGTTCATAACTTTACATATAATATTGTTACATACATTTTACCATTACAGTACAGATTATTACAGTACTGTGTAGGATGTGAATACAGGGCTGGCAAGGAAGAAACAAGGAGAAGAGGGGTGAGGACATGGGGAGCTGGAGGGGAGAACGTGGGGCACGAAGGAGGGTGGCTGGCAAGGAAGAAGCAGGGAGAAGAGGGGTGACGACATGGGGAGCTGGAGGGGAACAGGCAGAGGCAGCAGGATGTTGAAGGGGAGCGTCGGAGAGGATTTGAAGAGACAAGAGGGAGTACTTTGGAGTAAGTTTCAGACAGTCCCACAGGCCAAGGGATAGGCACAGAGGGAGGCTAGAAACGAATGTGGCGGAAGGAGGGAGGACAGGACAAGCAATGCCCCCATTCTTGTTCCCTCTCTTTGCTGCACAAATGCCCGACTGAGCTTGTTCCACACACACAGGGAAAGTGGGGAGGGGGAGGGAAATGGAGGGAAAGGGGAAAGAAGGGGTGAGAAAGGGAAAGAGGAACAGAGGGAGTGAGGGGGAAAGTGAAGGAGACAAAGGAGCAGAGACGGAGGGGGAGAGGCAGAATGACAGGGCGGGGGAGAAAGAGGAAGGAGGAGTGAAGAAGAGTATGGGAGCTCCTCTCCCCACAGCTGGGAAGACCTGCAGCAGGGTGGGGAGAGCCCTGGGCCCAGGCCACCTTCACCAGTGGATGGGAGCAGGGAAGGGCCCAGAGGAGCACTGGCAAGCAGCTGCAGTGCTGGTCCAAGAGCCCACCTGCAGCTGTTCTGGTGAGTCCCAGAGTCCACCTGCCAAGGCTGGGAGGGGCAAAGGGAAGTGACTCGGCCCTCTAAGCTTCATCCCTGAGGTTGTTCACAATGTTCAACTGCAACCTCGCTGGCCAAGTGAGGGCCCGCCCCCAAGAGCTTGCGTATCTCCCATCAGTCACTGGGAGTTGAGTGCTCAGCATTGCCCTTCTGGATGGCCAGTGAGGGGCTCCTGAGAGAACCCCCATAGGCTCCTCTCAGCCAGAAGATGGTGCACATGATGCAGGCCTGGGCTGTGACCCAGGAAGAGGTGTCGCTGGGCTGGGGTGGAGGCTAGGGAAGCGTCTCTAGCCTGAACCGAGTCGGGGGGGTTCTGCTGTAGCAGGGAGACCATCGTGGTATAGCGTGAGCGTGAAAAGGCATGGACACACCTGGGGCCAGGTGTTCCAAGGGCATTTTGAGTGCTGAGGGCTCTGGAAAATTGAACCATAAGGGTCACAGTGGGTGCTGCTGGGTGCTGAGCTCTCTGGAAAATCTGGCTCCAGCCCTGAGCTTTTCAGAAAATCAAGGTGATGCCGTGCTGCATTCACGGAAGAGTCCCATAATGCATGGCCCTGTCCTGTGCCAGTGAAGGTCAGGGTGGGGAGATACTAGTCACTTATTGAGACTCATGACATCGAGGTCTGTGATATGAGCAGTGCTTCATAACTGAGCTATACCTTTTAATCAATCCATTATTGGACATAATGTAACCAGGAAATTCCGATTCTAATAGTAGGTCATTAAAGGCAATCTCCTCGAAATTCCAAGGTGTGTTTAGCAAGCATGTCATTTGAAATTTGCTAGGTGTATTACTCCTTCAAAAGATAACAGCTCTTGGGGGATTCGCTAAACATTAGCATTTTAATAGCACTGAGGCCTAGATCCTTCCAACCCCCCACTCAGCACAGTACCTTTCTGTGCAAGTAATCTCACTGAGGCGATGCACACAGTAAAGTACTACACTGCATGCATGAGGGTACCAGAATCTGGCCCTGAGCTTTGTTTAGCAGATGTGAGCCTCTTTCCCGCACCAGGCCTACGTTATTTATTTGATATGTTTACCTGACGCTGACGAGGTTTGCGCCCTCTTTGGAATGAGTGACCTTGTTGCAAAACAACATCTCTTGAGTACTTAAAAGGGGGAGGGGGAGGAAACTGTACAGGCCACAGGGTTAGCAGGGAGAGCTCTTGAGCTATTTGATTTTACATTGTTATTGTTATTTCAATGTTATTTTAATGACAGAGTGGAAACTGAATGTGTTACCAAGGAAAAACTGCTTATGACAAAATATGAACAACGGAATACATAATCATCGTCATGATGCTGGGAACAGACCTCCGCAGACAGTTGCAATCTTTCAATCAGACATGGTAACTGCAGCCCAATGATACTCGCTCTTTCCAGCTGGAAATCCCCATTTTATTCAAAATGCAGCAGCACAGGGGAGCACTGTGCAGTGAATGGAGCAGTGCAGAGGTAAAAACTGGCTTTTAAAGGGCTAGTTGGAGTCCTGGTACAGGGGTGGGAGGGAGCAGCCTTGCTACAGTCTATCACTGACATTTGCAAACCAGTGGTATTAACATGACAGTTAGGTCTCTTAGCTTAGGGTTGGATTTTCATAGAATCATAGAATATCAGGGTTGGAAGGGACCTCATCTAGTCCAACCCCCTGCTCCAAGCAGGACCAATCCCCAGACAGATTTTTACCCTAGTTCCCTAAATGGCCCCCTCAAGGATTGAGCTTACAACCCTGGGTTTAGCAGGCCAATGCTCAAACCACTGAGCTATTCACACTCCTGAGAGATGTAGCTAAGGCGACCTAAGCCCCAGTGTGGACACTGCTAGGTTGACACAAGAATTCTTCCGTCAACCTAGCTGCTGCCTCTGAGAGTTGGATTTACTACATAACGGAAGAACCCTTCTGCCGCTGTAGTAAGTGTCTGCGCTACAGTGGTGCAGTGCTGCTGTAGTGTTTCTAGTGCAGACATTCCTCCTACACATAAACCTTTATATCAGCATAGCTACATAGGTGAGGGATGTGAAAAAACCACACCCCCTTACGACATAGCTATGCCACGAAAATCCCCAGTGTAGATGCAGCTATGCCAACAGATGAGTGCTTCTGTCAGCTTAGCTAACCCTGTTTGGGAGGAAGTCATCCTAAATCTGCAGGAAAAACTCCTGTCAGCACATGCCTCATTTGAACTAAGGGGCATAGGCCCTTTAGTGTAGACAAACCCTCAGTTTCACTAGAGCAGTGGTTCTCAACCAGGGATACGTGTACTCCTGGGGGTACTCAGAGGTCTTCCCGGGGACACATCAACTCATCTAGATATTTGCCTACTTTTACAACAGGCTACATAAAAAGCACTAGCGAAGTCAGTACAAACTACAATTTCCTACAATGACTTGTTTATACTGCTCTGTGTACTATACACTGAAATGTAAGTACACTATTTTATTCCGATTGGGTATTTTTATAATTTTGTGGTAAAAATTAGAAAGTCAGCAATTTTTCAGTAACAGTGTGCTGTGAGACTTGTGTATTTTTAGCTCTGATTTTGTAAGCAAGCAGGTTTTAAGTGAGATGTAACTTGCGGGTACGCAAGACAAATCAGACTCCTGAAAAGGGTACAGTCATCTGGAAAGGTTGAGAGCCACCGCATGAGGTGACACTGCACAGCGCTTAGGCGTTGTTTAATGAACTAGGTAACCTTCGGTAATAGTAAAGCGACTGTATTTGTTGGAGGAACATGTCATTTGGTTCCCTGAACCTAAAATTCCTGCGGGAACAAATTATTTTTGTTCTCTTGCTTTATAAAAGCTGGTTTGATGTAAGTGAATGAGAGGGCACTTTCTGTGTAACCTGCAGGGTAGGAATGAACAGGAATTCAGGGAGTGTGTTTAGAAAAAGCCGAGAACACTTGACTGCTAATCCGAATCCTCATTTGCACACTAGTGGATGCAGTGTATGATGCCCGGCTTCTTGAGCTTTTCCATACCAAGACTCCCTGTCACTGCTGGGACACGTCTCTCCTTCCCTTCTACCTTCCCCTTCCATTTTGCAATAGGGGAAAGGCCAAGTGGCTCCAGTCCCTCCAGGCACCTGTTCACAACCCTTTTTGATGGGGGTTGCAATGCCCAATTGAGAACACATTGTGTAAAGTCTCCAATGTTTGCAGAATTTGGGACTGTGATGAGACTAAGCACTGTAACAGGAACTGAGGACACAGGAACTCCCACAAAGTGGGTAGCACTCTGTTCTGATTTGGCTTCAGAGAAGTAAGTGCTGATCTCTTTTTGGAAAGGCAGAAATTGGAGTTGGATGTACAGCTGGAGAAAGACCTGCCATTGCCCTCTTCAGCCCTACACAGAACCTGCTGTAGTCTACAGTAAAGAGATTAAAACAGCCGGAGCAGACCTGAGTAAATCCCATGCCGGACTTTACTCAATGCCATTCCACTAAAGCCAAGTGGATTTCACAGAGCTGTAAATCAGTACAGAACCGGCACAATGAGTGTTGAACACACACCTAACCCTTTTGCCTTGGGGCTGTTTCTAATCTCCTCTGCCAGATTGGCCAGCACCTCAGGCACATGGCAGAGATGGGTCCATGACACTGTGGGTATTACTTTCCTTCTGGTGGTCATCTTTGAACAAGAAGAATTCATTAAGCCCTTGAATATGGAAGCACTTAAGCATGTGCTTAACTTTAATCACATGCCTAATTGCTTTGGCCCCCATGTAAATTGCCAAGCTCAGAATGTTCCGTTCCTGATTCTAAGAGGTCTGATAATGCTGTTACAGATTCAGGGTCTGATTCTATGTTGCCCTGAGCCTTGTATAGTTATTTCCACCTGTGCATTGGGAGTATGAAAGGCAAATCTGGCAGTGTTTTATGGACACTTTGCCCAGGTTTAAATGGCCACACAGGGTGCAGGGAAGTGGAGAAATCAGTCCCTTGGTTTATTTCTATGGCTCATGCTTGCTAGGTGGATTCCCCATTGTAGCATATGCAAGATGCAAAACAATCAAATCTTGGAGAAAGATGAGATGAGATGACGTCTTCCTTTCCCCCAGACACTAACGCAAAACATCTGGCCACTACATTCTAATCTTCTATTTCACTCCATGCGACTGAGGCCCAAGATCTCCCTACCTCAGTATAAGTTGGAGCAAAATTATGTGTGACTTTACCACGCAGCATGGTTGCTTACTTGCTTCTCGGCATGGCTGTGCCCTACAGGAGGCGTCATGGTCCCCTTGAGGAAATACTTTTTTCTTCTAGCAATTTTGTATTACTGTCCAGCAAAAGATGACATGACTGACTAATCCAACAAGTGCTTTATCAGCTTGTGTTTGCAGCCGATTCAAAGACAATGCCCCAAACAGTCATTCCCCAGGAATGCAGATCTTACAGCTTTGGCATTAAATTTCACTTAATGGAATTTGCTGCACAGATAAAACACAAAAACAGTAAGTCCTGACTCTGAGGACATTTCCTCTGATAACAGTCGACATAGGAAAAAATATAAATTATCCACTAGTTTGTCTGAGGTCAATGATTTAAAAAAACAACGTTTAAAAAGTCCAGACGAACTCCACTGAAGACTAGCTTTCAAATTGAGGAGGTGTTTTAGCCTGACTGCTAAATCATGTGACTTCACTTCTTGCCGGTCCCACATTACAAGACTGGCACCAGAAGCTGCAGAGAACTCAACGGTGATCACTTACACTCCAGAACAAAACATATTTCATTTCTGATGTTCTATGTTTTGCCATAGATCGTAAATTAAGAAGTAAATCTAGTGCAACATAGGAAAATTAAGATCTACAGATGTGGGACATTCTAAACGATGTCATGTCAATTGCAATGGCCTTTCATATCTCGTGCTGCTTTGAGGGACCAGCTGCTTGCTATAGGAACAAGGGGTGGGACCAAGAAATCTAGCTCATGTCAGAGGGTTTTTTTGTTCTGATGTTCGTTGGGTGGGAAAGCTCTCCCTCATCAACTCCTCTAGTTTAGCTATGAAGTTCCTTGCCAGGGTCTTGCTTCACTCCTGTTTTTGTAGACTCTCCACTGCTCCAGGGCATCCATTAAAAAAATTCTAGGGAAAACCTATCTGAGCATCTGCAGACCCATATAGGAAAAGGAATCGCAGAATGAGAACAGTAAATCCAGGGCAGTTTTATGTCTAGCTAATTTTTCCCCATTAAAGGCCATGTTCTCACCAGTGCCTGCACTTTGTTGTGTCCTGATTCTTTCCTGCACCCCTCCTTCCCGGCAGTGAATTCCGCAAGCTCTGAATTTTCCATGGTATATGTCCCCTTCCCTAGGACTCACTTACGGAGAGGGATGACTTAGCTCTTTGTGCCAAAGGAGGGACTTAAAATCAGAGATTTAAAATTCATTTGGCATTTCCTACCAGATTAAACTAATTTGAAGATAGGTCAATTCTGCAGCACAAACTGCTTGACAATGTTTCTTGAACTGCCAGATAAAGGCACCATGCAGCCATGGGGCATATTTTCTGCTCATGAGAAGTCTCCATTCGTATTTTATATGAGTTGATATCTCCTACTTGTTGTTCTGTGTGACAGTTTTGAAAGGAAGGTTTGATGTGTTTGCAATCTCTGTTAAAATGTTCCACCTTGGAGAATATTAGTGAAGAAGCACAGAACAGCTTGACATCTGCTATCGCAGTTTGTAACTATTTCCCCCCATATTTGGGGGGTGAATTTCAGGGCTTATGAATTAATAGCACTGTCTTCAGGCAAGCACGGGGCAGGCAGGTGCTCTCTGTCCCAGTCAACTGATGCACCATCAATCTTGCACCCCCTCTCCTTCTTGTTCCACTGCTAGCTACCCCTTGAGTGCAGACTTGCAGTCGTGTCAAACTGTGCGGTTGTTTCCGTGATGTGGATTAACGTCCATCGTGAGGAAATAGGAGGAGATCATCGGAGCTAATTTCATCAGTGAGGAGGCTAGGATTTGAACCTCTATCAGGTAGGATTTAAAAACAAACAAAAAGCTAGAACAGTAACCCAGTGTCCCCTGCAGACTGACCCTGCTTGGAGTACTCTACCGTATGGGTATGATAGGACTATGTGAAATGGCAACCCCTGTGACCCAAGATCCTCTGGATGCCAACCTGGCAGAGCGCACTGGGGTATAATGGGGTACTGGGCTCACTTGTGTTTCCCAAAAGAATGTCATGTACTGTATCTAATGAACCTGTGTCACACTGGTGGGCGTAACCATTGTGAGATGTATGTATGGAGACTGTGTGAGGAGTTATTGTATATATGTACTAAAAATCATGTTCTCTAGGTCTGTAGTTTAAAAATGGGTCACTTGAAAGTAGCGTGTCTTGAGACCAGGGTCGGCTCCAGCATTTCTGCCACCCCAAGCAAAAAAGAAAAAGAAAAAAGCCGCGATCGGCGGCGGCAGTTCAGCGGCAGGTCCTTCGCTCCTAGAGGGAGTGAGGGACCTGCCACCCCCGAATTGCCGCAGGTGCCGCCCCTCTCCCTTGACCGCCCCAAGCACCAGCTTGTTAAGCTGGTGCCTGGAGCCAGCCCTGCTTGAGACCAACTCCTCCAGACAAGAGATAGGGAAACACTTATCTCCGGAGGCGACCCAAGGGTCTTGTACGTCAATAGGAGTCTACTAGCATTCTAAGTCAAATGCTGATGAAGAGCAGGTGGAGACTTGAGAAGGAAACTAACAGGAAGGGGTAAACAAGATTAAAATAGAGTTTCCCCAACCCCCACTCCCATCAGGAAAGGTCTGTTCTGGTATATTGAGGGGTGCAAAAAGACACCCTGGCATCCTTCACCTAGGAAGTAAACTGACAGTGAGTTGGCTTCATGAAAAATGGGCTTGGGTGAAAACACTGAACAGAATTTTGGGTGAGCTAAGCTCCTTTAGACAGGAGGACAACTTGTTAGTTAAGTTTAGTCTTTAGAATGTGTAATGTGATGTTGTTTTATATGTAACCATTTGTTCCCATCTCTCACGCTGCTTTTTATTTGAATCTCTATTCTTTCTTAAATAAATTTCCTTTTTGTTTCATAATTGAACTCAAGTGCTGTGCATATTACAGGGGGGTCTAAGGTAAAACTGGTAAATCATGGCACACTGTTCCTTTGGGAGCAGAGTCTGGGATGTCTGTGGGTATCCGGTGACCGGGGACTGGATACCAAAGGGGACACTTTGAAAGGACCCAGGGGCTGGAGTGCATCTGTTGTCAACCTGCAAGGCAAAGAGAGAGCTGGGATAGCCCAGAGGACAGTGCTTGAGTCGCTGACAGCTGGTTACGTTAGGAAGCTAACAGCCAGCTGACAAAGGCAAGACACCTTCATGCTAGAGGCAGGTGGCGCCAAGGTGACTCACAGCCCTGCGTGCCCCAAGACGTGAAAAATAGCTTGGGGGGGGGGTTGCTGTTTGCTGATGCACTGACCTAACTGATGTGCTGGGTGACAGTGTGGGTGAGATCAGGTTCCTGGGGAGCGCCACAAAACCTTCTGGGAAAAGGCAGGGCAAATTCTGCTGGCCAGATAGGCAGAGCACAGTCCTTGCTCACTGCCTGAGATACCACTTGATCCTGGCTCTTACTGTTCCCCTGTCCTTTGGGTTGAGATGGGAGACTGCCCATTTCCTCAAGAGGCAAGTTTACCTCTAATGTAGGCTGGTAGAGTGCCTCCAATGAAACTTGCGGCAGCTTTGTTGATCAAAACTCTTGAGGTTTCAGTTGAAGCTTTTCACGTCTGATTACTCAAAACCCGAACAATTTAGTCAAAAGTGAGCATTTTCCAAAGAAATGGGGATGGATGACTTGATGATTACCTGTTCTGTTGATTCCCTCTGGGGCACCTGGCATTGGCCACTGTCAGAAGACAGGATACTGGGCTACACGGACCATTGGTCTGACCCAGTCTGGCTATACTGATGGTCTTATGTAAATTTTCATTTTGAGGAAAGCCATTTTTCATTGGAAAAAATGTTTTCAAATGAAAACTGTTGGCCTGCTCTAGTTAGTTATTCAAAGTGTATCATCCGTTTGGGGTCAGCGTGTGTACAGACTGCTCCTTTTCTGCATTCACATTCCTCTTCTGCACCAAACGAGAGCAGAAACCCCAAAGCACCCATCGGATGTGGTATGTAGAGCTGTGGCTAGCAGGGCCCAGAACCTCAGCATAGCTCCACTGAAATCAATGCACCCATGCAAAGTTGCACCAACTGAGGATCTGGCCTCAGGCGTCACACCCTGCTTCACAGCGAAAGATCTGGTGCTGGGGGTGTTCTGTGCCAGATCGACGCAGTGTCTGCAGCTACTTTGGAGGACATGTTGAAATGGGCAGCAGAGCGGCATACCCTAGAACCCCTATTAGCCCACAGAGGAGTAACGAGACTTTGAAATTTTCATTTCCCAAGCACGTGTTCCCTGCATCCACTCAGGGTTTAGATCAAACTTCCAGAGCAGGAGCATTTGACTTTGGAAATTCCCATTTTTGCCTGAGCACCCAGCCCCGGGCCACCAGAGTCCGTGCTGTGTGGCCCTTTAAAACTCCTCTGCATGTACAAATGAGTTTCTGGCTAAGCATGGGAGAGCTGCCACGGTCGGTGACGCAGCACGCTGTGCTGTTACTCCAGGCTAATACGGCGACATGTGTTACGATACTTTCAACCGTAATAACTGAAAAGGGGAAAACATCCACCAAGTCAATCCAATTGTTACCCCTTACCTCTCATTCTAATAAAAGAAGGCAGCCCAATGATTACATGGAGGATAATTCAGGAGAACCATCCTCCATACACCTGCAGCACACACCTGGGAGAGAACAGAGACCCAGAGAGACGCTGATTCGCCCACAATCACAAGGGAACTGAATTCTGCTGAGTCCTACTCCCTTGCTTTATCCACAAGACAAGACCATCCTTCCTTTGTGTAACGGAGTGAAAGCCCGCCACTCAAAAACGGCAGGGAGTGAGGAACGTTGCCTGTTGCTTTGCAGCAGACTGTACATGGCGTTCAGGCAGCACTGGTATTTTCCTATCAAAACCAGTTCTTTTTATAATCCATCAATAGCACCCTGTCGTGGGGTGTATGGCCCCCACACTGGCCCAGCGACCAAAGAGTTAATGCAGGCACTGCCGGCCACTGCTGATTGGAAGCCTTTCAGCAGCTGGGAGGACAAAAGGGCTGAGAAGCAGAGCGGAGGGGCGGCAGACTGGAGAAAGGAGTGCCTGCCAGCAAGCTACTAAACATCCCAGGAGGGGATGAACTGACCAACAGGCAGTAGAGCCTGCAAAGATCCAGGAGTGCATAGGCCTGGGTCCCCCTACGAGCCCCCCTGACAGGCTTGGGAGCCGAGAAAGGGTTTCAGACAGGGCTAGGCCCCAGGAATAGACTGACAGCCCCGCTGAGCCATGTGAGCCCCGGGGCTGCACCAGGCTTGGCCAGAGGGGGCGCCATTGCACTGGCCCACCGCCTCACAGGTTCTTTAAAGCAATACAGAGGTGCTGCCATGCCGAGCAATGGTATTTTCATCTGCTTTGCTGGCCATTTCCCCGAGCTGGTAAAGGTTAAGGATACCAGATTCTACCATTGCGCAAGAATATTCCCTGTAAAAGAATAAAAGCATCATATACCAACGCTCACTCCGCACAGCACGTAGGGGTTACTGAACAAGGTGAGCTCAGGACCTTTTGCTGTTCTGACAGGAATGGTGACCGCGACAGCAGACACGGCTGCATCATGATCAGGTATTTTGAACAGGATGCTGCAAGATTTGTTAAAAAGCATCTGGTGGTGCCTGTATCCCACGTTATAAGTGCCAAGAGCCTATTTGAATTGCTCATTTTAGTTTTCATGGTATATAGCTGTCCTTGGACAAATGCAATTAGATTCCTCTGACTCCGCAAATACGATGATGAGCAAACACAATTAATTCTGTGTTCAGGAGAGGAAATGAAATATCAGCTCCTGTATTCTGTTTCCTGTGCCTTTCTCAGGTGTGCCACTTTGGCCTTGTCTAAACACAGAATTTGCACCAGTTTAACTAAAACTGGTTCTTGTGCAAACCCCACTATGGAAACACTTTTAATGGGTTAATACTGGTTACATTGATTTAGCTTGAACCTTTACATTTACCAATGCAAACTAACCTACTATAAGCGGGTTTAAGTGTCCATCAAGGGTTTTACATGGCTTACCTAAACTGGCTTAAAAACAATTAATTGTTAAATTAATCCAGTGCTGCTTTGTGTGTAGAAGCAAACTTTTGGAACTAAACCTGCAGTGAAAGACATCCCCAGAGTAGTGGAAGGCATGTTGGGTAACATTTTAATGGAAGTGCAAAGCAAAAGCAGGAATATTCCTAGTAGCAACAGTGGTGCAATGCAAATGTATTGCCCCATATC
The DNA here is from genome assembly GCF_028017835.1 of Emys orbicularis. Lineage (NCBI taxonomy): Eukaryota > Metazoa > Chordata > Testudines > Emydidae > Emys > Emys orbicularis. The sequence continues at coordinate 130,055,515 of NC_088688.1, read as the reverse complement.
AAATCTGAAATGCAAGGCAGGCAGGATTCAGGGATATTGATGGTTATTCGATGGAGATGGACTCATTAATTTAGTTGCATGTCGTATTGTTTTAAGCAAAAGATTCTAAAGTCTGAGAGAACATGCATCCTCTTAGGACTTGGGAGGAATATCATCTGTCTGGATTTCAGAGACCAAAAGCACCAGACGAAGCTCTCTGTTGGCACCACAGCTAAAGCTGTCATTCCATCCAACCCAGATCTGCACGGGCAAGGTTTTACAGCTGTTTATGGAAAACCCTGCACAGGAGCAGTAGAGGTGTACGTTTATGACTGGCCAGTCAGCATTACCAGGTCAATATCAACTTGTGCCCAAGTGTGCTGGGCCATTTAAAGCAGATTTATGGCTCAAGTACAGAGAAGTTTTAGGTCTGATATTCCAGAGAGAGACCTGGGAACCGTTGGCTGGGCAGCAATCTGATATATGCAGGTATATGTTAGTGAGGTTATTGTTTACTATTTGTATTGTGGTAGCACTTAGGAAGTCCCATTGTGCAAGGCCCTGTACAAACATAGCAATGAGACTCCCTATCCAAAGAGCTCACAACTGTTAGAGGTCTGTGTCTCATACGCACAGCATGTGAGGCCAGAGAGCTTAGCACAGGGGCACTTATGCCACCAGAACTAGCTAAAAGAAACAGGGGACACTGCTGATTTGCCCTTCTCCAGGATGGGACAGGAGAAGGGAGGGCTCTTGCTCCTTGAAGCTTTGAGAGTCCGCTACAGTGAGGCCCAGGAGACAGCCTGTGTATGCCCGGGCTGGCCACAGGTCCTGCCGCTGGACGTATGTGTTAAGGGAAGTGTGTGGCTACAAAGACACCGTAGGAAAAGCTGAGTTTTGCACAACAGCTCCAGCTCTGCGGAATCATGTTTTTATTCATGCATATGAAGTAGGGCCTGATGGGACCAAAGCTCTGCCTGGCTGAAGCAGCCTGACGTAAGAAATAGGACCCAGACTGCAAAGGTATTTACATGCCTAAATCCCCTGGGCTTCAGTGGGTACATGTGGGAATCTGGACCTAGGGCCGCTCCCAGCAGTGTCTTTATTCCCTGGCATCCCCAACCAGTGCTGGTGCACACCCCTGTGGAATCGGAGCTGGGGTGGACAGGGGCCTGGTTTTGATTGATTCGATAGATCTAGTAATTGATTTGATTCTTTCCATTTGTACCTATCAAAATAGGGCTTGGGTGGTGCACAGGCTTTGCGCCGGCTCTCTGCACGGGGGTGGATTTCACCGAGGTGCATACACATGCTGTGAAGAGTTCATACCATGAGCTACAATGTCCGTTTACCTTCCAGATTAGACTCAAAAGGTCTGATTCGCAGTCACCTGATAGCATGAGCCCACCTCCACTGAACAGCACCAGGCAAGGAGCCCCCAGCTCAAAGATGACTCAGATGGACCAGACTGGTGGGGGGGGCATGCCTGAGTCAGACCTGTGCTTTGAGTCCCTGCCACAACACTCCCCATAGGGGCTTCTGCTCTGTGGGCATTGGGGGAACCAGTTTGGGTGGCCCTCGAGTCTGCACCAGGAGATGAAGAGCCCCGGAATTCAGGAGTCACAAACTACCCCCTTGGTCCCTGCACTCACCCGAGTGCCAGCACAGCCTGCTTGAGATTAGAGCGTGGGGAAAAGAGGCTACATGCAGCATCAGCAGCCCCACACATTCCAAAATCAGGAGTCAGGCCTCCAAAAATCATGAGATTGTCTGGAAATTCATGAGATTTTTTTTAAAGCTACATGTTGGGGCTTTTTTGGGGTGTGGGGGCCTTCCAGTTTCAAAGCCTTTAGGATCCGCTTGGGTTATGTTTTCAAGTTTTCAACTTGAAGTTGCAACTACAACTTCCTTTTTATTTTCAGTGAAAGATGAGATTCTCACCTAATCCCTTGTCTCCTGAACCAGGGGATGTATGTAAAACATCAAGAGTTGGTAACCTGGTATTTGCCTTTATTGCTGCCAGTTAATAGCAGTCCTTTCCCACCATTAATTGTCTACAACAGACGCGGAAACCATCTCTAAAACCAGGAGTTGTTGCCTTAGCCGATGATACTAAACCCTTTTAGCAGCAAAGCTGCCACTGAGTGAGTAGGACAGAGGGATGGAGACAACTGCAGGAGCAGAACTCTAGAGTGGAAAATAGTTAGCAAAATCCTCCCATAGATTTGAATGGCCTGCAAGAATTCTGTGGGCTTTCCGGTCAGGGGGTAGGGAGCTGCCCTGGCACAATACCAAGGATAGCAACTTTTTCTTTCCACAGCCTCATCAAAAACTAGAATTTTCTACTGGTATTTTATCCTTTTCTAAACCCCTCACCGAGTTCACTCATTTACTTTACAGCCCCTGGCCATGGCTCTAAATGGTATGATGCAGGACTTGCGTAGAGAAATTACATGGGTTTTGGCCAGTGAATGTTTTTGCTATACTCACACATTCAGCTGTTATACTTGAGCAGCTACTAGAAGACATTTATTAACAGGAGATTAACCCCTTAGCTCTGATGGTATTGGTGACATGGCTTAGTTCCTGGAACACTACCAGTTCCAGTAAGTGTGGGTCACTCTCCTTTTCCTATCTTCTTATTTCTTGCTTCATGTCTGTTTCTCTGTCTTTCAGAATTTTTTTTAAAAGATTCATGTCCCCTCTCATTGCTCCCTTATCTCCTCCCTCTCCCATGTGTCATGACATCTGCAGAACCAAAGACATTCTTAAACAGAAGGCATATATTAAATAAAACAGCTACAAAAACTATAAACAGTTTCCACACAGCTTGAGTTCCAGCTTTGATTCTTGTTTACCAAGGACCACACCCCATCTGGAATTCTCTGCGGTATGCAGAGACATCTAGTGGCTGAGTTATGTACAGCAAGTAAACATGCCATTACACCATGCGTACAATTTCCCACTCCTCTCTTTCTTCCAGAATATCGCCCAATCAGTCCCATCCTATCACTACTGCCTCTTCTGCCTTATCTCTTGGTGAGCCCTACCCCCCCCCCATGCTGATTTTACTACTATGTTCCCTCTCACCCCTCCTCCAACAGGATTAGCAGATTAAACAGAGATCCTGTGAGTTTGGACTGAAGAGAACTATGAGCTTGGATTCCAAGGTAGGAAGTTGTGGTTCTGCATTTCTGGAGTAACAGGCCAGGAATGTGTTGGGGGTGGAAGGAAGACAGCCCCAAAAGGCAGCTAATTTAATTTGGCTGGGCCTACTTTGAACCAAACCAGGGAGCCCATGGCAAAGATGCCTTACTAATATCTCCACATTTTCTATGACCTCTTTCTTCCATTCCATTCCGAAATCAGAAGCCCGTTGCTAGGTCAGATATTCTCCTAGACACCTCTCTTGCGCAATAGCAGCTACTGTTATGGTGTAAGAGAAAGTAAGCTAGTATTATTAATCATTATTAGTATAGCAGTAGCACCTAGGAATTCCAGTACCGCAGTGGGGCCCCATTGTGCCAGGCACTGTATAAACACAGAACATAAAGTCAGTCCCCCTGCCCCAGGAGCTTACAGTCTCAGCGTAAGACAACAGGTGGCTACAGACAGATGGGGGAGTCATGAGATGATAAAAGCGACAAAGAGTCCTGTGGCACCTTATAGACTAACAGATGTATTGGAGCATAAGCTTTCGTGGGTGAATACCCACTTTGTCAGATGCATGTCCAGACTAACACAGCTACCCCTCTGATTCATGAGATGATGTTAGCCGTCATGATGGGAAGCGGTTCAGCATATCAGCTGCCTAACCATTGTCAAGTATGTCCTTAAATTGATCATGGCATGGCTGTAGCTGCCTAATAGTTCAAGATGAAGCCAACTTTCCACTCTGTCTGATTTATTTGCTTTCAATTCCTGCTGTCAAACTTCCACAGGTAGAAACCAACCCACCTGAAACATCACTGGCCACATCTCCTGCTAGCACTGAGTTGTTCTGGAAAGTTTGAAGTGGGGTCAGAAAATGTGTTTTAGAGTCACAGGGATTCATAAACCATTCCCTCTTGTTCAGTTGTTAAAAACATTCATAGAATCATAGAATATCAGGGTTGGAAGGGACCTCAGGAGATCATCTAGTCCAGACCCCTGCTCAAAGCAGGACCAATTCCCAACTAAATCATCCCAGCCAGGGCTTTGTCAAGCCTGACCTAAAAAACCTCTAAGGAAGGAGATTCCACCACCTCCCTCGGTAACCCATTCCAGTGCTTCACCACCCTCCTAGTGAAAAAGTTTTTCCTAATATCCAACCTAGACCTCCCCCACTGCAACTTGAGACCATTACTCCTTGTTCTGTCATCTGGTACCACTGAGAACAGTCTAGATTCATCCTCTTTGGAACCCCCTTTCAGGAAGTTGAAAGCAGCTATCAAATCCCCCCTCATTCTTCTCTTCTGCAGACTAAACAATCCCAGTTCCCTCAGCCTCTCCTCATAAGTCATGTGCTCCAGCCCCCTAATCATTTTTGTTCCCCTCCGCTGGACTCTTTCCAATTTTTCCACATCCTTCTTGTAGTGTGGGGCCCAAAACTGGACACAGTACTCTAGATGAGGCCTCACCAATGTCGAATAGAGGGGAATGATCACGTCCCTCGATCTGCTGGCAATGCCCCTACTTATACAGCCCAAAATGCCGTTAGCCTTCTTGGCAACAAGGGCACGCTGTCGACTCATATCCAGCTTCTTGTCCACTGTAACCCCGAGGTCCTTTTCTGCAGAACTGCTTCCTAGCCATTCGGTCCCTAGTCTGTAACAGTGAATGGGATTCTTCCGCCCTAAGTGCAGGACTCTGCACTTGTCCCTATTGAACCTCATCAGATTTCTTTGGCCCAATCCTCTAATTTGTCTAGGTCCCTCTGTATCCTATCCCTACCCTCCAGCATATCTACCACTCCTCCCAGTTTAGTGTCATCTGTATACTTGCTGAGGGTGCAGTCCACGCCATCCTCCAGATCATTAATGAAGATATTGAACAAAACTGGCCCCAGTACCGACCCTTGGGGCACTCCACTTGAAACCGGCTGCCAACTAGACATGGAGCCATTGATCACTACCCATTGAGCCCGATGATCTAACCAGCTTTCTATCCACCTCATAGTCCATTAATCCAGCCCATACTTCTTTAACTTGGTGGCAAGAATACTGTGGGAGACCGTATCAAAAGCTTTGCTAAAATCAAGGAATAACACATCCACCGCTTTCCCCTCATCCACAGACCCAGTTATCTCCTCATAGAAGGCAATTAGGTTAGTCAGGCATGACTTCCCCTTGGTGAATCCATGCTGACTGTTCCTGATCACTTTCCTCTCCTCTAAGTGCTTCAGAATTGATTCCTTGAGGACCTGCTCCATGATTTTTCCAGGGACTGAGGTGAGGCTGACTGGCCTGTAGTTCCCCGGATCCTCCTCCTTACCTTTTTTAAAGATGGGCACTACATTAGCCTTATTCCAGTCATCCGGGACCTCCCCCGATCGCCATGAGTTTTCAATGGTCAATGGCTCTGCAATCACATCCGCCAACTCCTTTAGCACCCTCGGATGCAGCGCATCCGGCCCCATGGACTTGTGCTCGTCCAGTTTTTCTAAATAGTCCCGAACCACTTCTTTCTCCACAGAGGGCTGGTCACCTTCTCCCCATACTGTGCTGCCCAGTGCAGCAGTCTGGGAGCTGACCTTGTTTGTGAAGACAGAGGCAAAAAAAGCATTGAGTACATTAGCTTTTTCCATGTCCTCTGTTACTAAGTTGCCTCCCTCATTCAGTAAGGGGCCCACACTTTCCTTGACTTTCTTCTTGTTGCTAACATACCTGAAGAAACCCTTCTTGTTACTCTTAACATCTCTTGTTAGCTGCAACTCCAAGTGTGATTTGGCCTTCCTGATTTCACTCGTGCATGCCTGAGCAATATTTTTATACTCCTCCCTGGTCATTTGTCCAATCTTCCACTTCTTGTAAGCTTCTTTTTTGTGTTTAAGATCAGCAAGGATTTCACTGTTAAGCCAAGCTGGTCGCCTGCCATATTTTCTTTTCTTTCTACACATCGGGATGTTTTTTTCCTGCAACCTCAATAAGGATTCTTTAAAATACAGCCAGCTCTCCTGGACTCCTTTCTCCCTCATATTATTCTCCCAGGCGATCCTGCCCATCAGTTCCCTGAGGGAATCAAAGTCTGCTTTTCTGAAGTCCAGGGTCTGTATTCTGCTGCTCTCCTTTCTTCCTTGGGTCAGGATCCTGAACTTGACCATCTCATGGTCACTGCCTCCCAGGTTCCCATCCACTTTTGCTTCCCCTACTAATTCTTCCCGGTTTGTGAGCAGCAGGTCTAGAAGAGCTCTGCCCCTAATTGGTTCCTCCAGCACTTGCACCAGGAAATTGTCCCCTACACTTTCCAAAAACTTCCTGGATTGTCTGTGCACCGCTGTATTGCTCTCCCAGCAGATATCAGGGTGATTAAAGTCCCCCATGAGAACCAGGGCCTGCGATCTAGTAACTTCTGCTAGTTGCCAGAAGAAAGCCTCGTCCACCTCATCCCCCTGGTCTGGTGGTCTATAGCAGACTCCCACCACGACATCACTCTTGTTGCTCACACTTCTAAACTTAATCCAGAGACTCTCAGGTTTTTCTGCAGTTTCATACCAGAGCTCTGAGCAGTCATAGACTCATAGACTTTAAGGTCAGAAGGGACCAATATGGTCATCTAGTCTGACCTCCCGCATGATGCAGGCCACAAAAGCTGACCCACCCACAACAGAATCTTCCAGCCTGCGACCCCTGCCCTATGCTGCGGAGGAAGGCGAAAAACCTCCAGGGCCTCTGCCAATCTACCCTGGAGGAAAATTCCTTCCCGACCCCAAATATGGCGATCAGCAGAACCCCGAGCATACAGGCAAGATTCTACAGCCGGACCCTCATTTTACCCGCGATGGCACGTTAATGCCTAATTGACTAAAATCACGTTATCCCTTCAAACCATTCCCTCCATAAACTTATCAAGCCTAATCTTGAAGCCAGAAAGGTCTTTCGCCCCCACCGTTTCCCTCGGAAGGCTGTTCCAAAATTTCACCCCTCTGACGGTTAGAAACCTTCTTCTAATTTCAAGCCTAAACTTCCCCACGGCCAGTTTATATCCATTCGTTCTCGTGTCCACATTACTACTGAGCTGAAATAATTCCTCTCCCTCCTTGGTATTAATCCCTTTGATATATTTAAAGAGAGCAATCATATCCCCCCTCAGCCTTCTTTTGGTTAGGCTAAACAAACCGAGCTCCTCGAGTCTCCTTTCATAGGAAAGGTTTTCCATTCCTCGGATCATCCTAGTGGCCCTTCTCTGTACCCGTTCCAGTTTGAGTTCATCCTTTTTAAACATAGGAGACCAGAACTGCACACAGTACTCCAAATGAGGTCTCACCAGCGCCTTGTATAACGGAAGCAGCACCTCCCTGTCCCTACTAGAAATACCTCGCCTAACGCATCCCAAAATCGCATTAGCTTTTTTCACAGCCACGTCACATTGCCGACTCATAGTCATCCTGCGATCAACCAGGACTCCGAGGTCCTTCTCCTCCTCTGTCACTTCCAATCTATGCGTCCCTAACTTATAACTAAAATTCTTGTTAGTCATCCCTAAATGCATCACCTTACACTTCTCACTATTAAATCTCATCCTATTATTGTTACTCCAATTTACAAGGTCATCCAAGTCTCCCTGCAGAATATCCCGATCCTTCTCCGAATTGGCAATACCTCCCAACTTTGTGTCATCCGCAAACTTTATCAGCCCACTCCTACATTCGGTTCCGAGGTCAGTAACGAATAGATTGAATAAAATCGGACCCAAAACCGAACCTTGAGGAACCCCACTGGTGACCTCCATCCAACCCGACAGTTCACCTTTCAGTACTACCCGCTGCAGTCTCCCCTTTAACCAGTTCTTTATCCACCTCTGGAATTTCATATCGATCCCCATCTTTTCTAATTTAACCAATAATTCCTCATGCGGCACAGTATCAAACGCTTTACTAAAATCGAGGTAAATTAGATCCACCGCATTTCCTTTATCTAGAAGGTCTGTTACTTTCTCAAAGAAGGAGATCAAGTTGGTTTGGCACGATCTGCCTTTCGTAAACCCATGTTGTAATTTGTCCCAATTGCCATTCACCTCAAGGTCCTTAACTACTTTTTCCTTCAAAATTTTTTCCAAGACCTTGCATACTACAGAAGTTAAACTAACAGGCCTGTAGTTACCCGGGTCACTTTTTTTCCCCTTCTTAAAAATAGGAACCACATTAGCTATTTTCCAGTCCATTGGTACCACCCCCGAGTTTACAGATTTATTAAAAATTATCGCCAAGGGGCTTGCAATTTCTCGCGCCAGCTCCTTCAATATTCTAGGATGGAGATCATCCGGTCCGCCCGATTTAGTCCCATTTAGCTGGTCAAGTTTGGCTTCCACCTCTGATACTGTAATTGCAATCGCCCCTCCTTTATTCCCCTCTGTCCCGCTCCCTCTATTCCTAAGCCCTTCATTAGCCTTATTAAACACCGACGCAAAATATTCATTTAGATATTGTGCCATGCCTAGATTATCCTTAATCTCCACTCCATCTACATGCTTCAGCGGTCCCACTTCCTCTTTCTTTGTTTTCTTCCTATTTATATGGCTATAAAACCTCTTACTATTGGATTTAATTCCCCTCGCAAGGTCCAACTCTACACGGCTTTTGGCCTTTCTCACCGCATCCCTACATGCTCTGACCTCAATAAAGTAGGTTTCCTTGCCGATCTCTCCCCTCTTCCATTCTTTGTACGCTTTCTGTTTTTTCTTAATCGCCCCTTTGAGACGCCCGCTCATCCAGCTAGGTCTAATTCTCCTGCCTACTAACCGTTTCCCCTTTCTCGGGATACAGGCCTCGGACAGCTCGTGCAACTTCAGTTTGAAATAATCCCAGGCCTCATCTGCCTTTAGCTCTCTAAGTATGTTAGCCCAATCCACTTCCCTAAGTAGTTGCCTTAATTTATTAAAGTTGGCCTTTTTGAAATCGTAAACCTTAGTCACAGTTTTATTTCTGTTAATCCTTCCATTTAGTTTAAACCGAATTAGCTCATGGTCACTCGAGCCAAGGTTGTCCCCTACTACCATTTCCTCAACGAGGTCCTCACTACTCACCAGCACCAAATCTAAAATGGCATCCCCCCTCGTCGGTTCAGCTACTACTTGATGAAGGAATTCATCTGCTAGCACGTCTAGGAACATCTGAGCCCTATTATTGTTACTAGCATTTGTTCCCCAATCTATGTCCGGGAAGTTAAAGTCCCCCATGATTACACAGCTCTTATTAGTTTTTACTTCCTTAAAAACATTAAATAGTTCTCTGTCCTCATCCAGGCTAGATCCCGGCGGTCTATAGCACACCCCAAGCAGTATCTCAGGGGAGGCTCTAGTAGTTCTTTTACCCAGTGTAATCATTGCCCAGACAGACTCTGTCTTATCCATTCCATCACTTATTATTTCTTTACATTTTAGCTCATTATTGACATACAGTGCCACACCCCCACCTTTACCTTTTTTCCGGTCATTCCTAAACAGCACATACCCTTCCATACCTGTACTCCAGTCATGACTACAGTTCCACCACGTTTCGGTTATTCCTATGATATCAGGTTTCATTTCTTGGACCAGGAGCTCCAATTCCTCCATTTTGTTACCTAGGCTTCTCGCATTGGTGTATAAACATCTTACCGTATGCTGTACGGTAATCCAGAGACTCTCAGGTTTTTCTGCAGTTTCATACCAGAGCTCTGAGCAGTCATACTGCTCTCTTCCTGGCTTTTCTGACTCATCCTGTCTTCCCAATGTCTCCACCTTCCTATTCTCCAGTTGTTCAGCTCCACTGGTGTTATGGAGGAAAGGGGCCTTGTAGAATGTGTTGAGGGGGGTTAGTATCAGACTTTGACTCAGGGACCTCTTGGTGCCAACTGGCAGAGGGCACAGAGAAGCATGAGTTAGAATTCCCTTGGGTCTGGTATGTGCATACTAGTTCACAAGAGAGTGCCAGGTATGGTCTCTACTGAACGTCTGTGTCACACTGATCCTCGTAATGATTGCAAGATGTAGCTATAGACAATAGGTAAGGAGTTATATATACTGAAAAATATGTTCTTGAGGTCTGTGAGTTGGGGCTGATCACCAGAAGTTGATGAACCAGTTTCTTTTAGGTAAGAGATGTTTGGCTGGCTGGCTATATGTAAATTGAGTATTGTATGGTTCACAATGGATGCCCAGTTAGTCAGAGCCAAATGCTAATGAAGGGATTGTAAAATCTTGGAGAGGGAATTGACAGGATGAAATAAACCAGCAGGAGGAAGTCCTGTTTACACTGAAGTTTTGGACTACAACTCTAGGTACAGAGCTACACGCTGCATCCTTCACCTAGGATGTAAGCTGACTCTGTGTGTGTTTCATGGGGGGTGAGAAATCACAGCCAGGCTTGGCTGAAAAACACTGGAAACTCTTGAGGTGCATCTTAAATTTATTAGACAAGGGGATGTCTTACGAGTTAAGTTGAGGCTCTAGAAAGCATGTTATGATAGCATTTATATAGACAATGTTTCCATTGGACCTTCTCATATCTGTTACACAAACTTTCACTTGTTTCCACTAAAAACAAAGGGAAGGGCTTTGTGTGAAGTGTAGCAGTGATCCTGAGGTGAAACTGGTAAGCTGGTGTGTACCCTTCCTTTGGGAGTAGCAGATCGGTGAGTGGCCAGTGGAAGAGGGTCTGGGCACTCCAGGGGGATGCTCCGGGCTGGAGTGTGCCTATTGCTAACCTGCAAAGGGACAGCGGAGCCTGCCTGGACTGAGAGGGGCCTGCTTGTGTTGCCGGTGGCTGGTGAGACAGGGAGCTGACCCCTGGCAGGTACAGACAAGGCTCCCTCATGCGAAGGGCAGGGCGTAGCAAGGTGCCTCTCAATCCCGTGTACTTCTGGGAAGCATCCCAGACTTACAAAGAGGAAAGGCTACTTCTATGTAGTAAAGAGTGATTTTTTTAAGTTACACATATAACATAACTTGCCTTGCTGCGGACCCCAGGCTGTGCTGAGCCACTGGTGGGGGAGGTGCAGAGGGGCAGTAGTCTGGGAGCGGGGAGTCTGGGAGAGATGTGAAAAGGGGACGGTAGACAGCTTCGGTATGGAGGTGGGGATGAATGCAGATGCAGGGGACCTGGGGGCATAGAGGAGGGCATAGGAATGGGGATAGGAGGCTGAGGACATGGAGAATGGGAAGGGTTCCAGGGGGAGGCCTGCAGTGGGTGCAGGGGACTGAGAGATGCACACAAAGGAACTCTTAATTCTAGATATTAAAAAGCTGACCCCTAGTGGTTGTAAATAACTACTGCAGCACACACTGCCTATAACAGAGAATGTCAAGAGAGTATAAAAGGGGAGTGTGTGAGAAAGCAGAGCCCAGTGAAGCTGTGGCATTACTGTAGCAATTGCTTATACTTCTGGGGCATCAACCCATTGAGAAAGAAAATGTTAAGATACAAATAATGCAATGCTACCTGCAAGAGACTGATAGACGCTGACAGCAATTCTGTAAAATGCAGCATAGAGTCCATTAGACCCCCAGGATCAAAGCAGGCATTACACCAAATGAATAAGCTATCCATTGTGTGCTAAAGAACCCCTGGCTTAATATTGGCATGATACAAAATCAATATGGCCCATTCAATGGATTAAAAACAGGCTAACTGATAGATCTCAAAGAGTAATTGTTAATCAGGTATAGTCAGTGAGTGGGGTCCCCCAGAGACTGCTTCCCAAACCAGCACTATTCAATACTTTTATCAATAATCTGGAAGAAAACGTAAAACCGTTCCTGATCGTTTGCAGGTGACACAGATTGGAGTGGAAAATATCAAGGACAGATTATTTAGATTAATCTGGATCTTTTAGTAAACTGGGTGCAATCAAACCTATCTTAATACGGCCAAATGCAAGGACTTTGATCTAAGAAAATAGAATGAAGGCCATAATTACAGGCTAGGGGGCTGTATTCTGGAAAGCAGCGCCTCTGAAAAGAATGTCGGGGTCATGGGAGATAGCTCAGGTTCAGTTGGTTTCCAGTACGACGTTGTGGCTAAGCGGGCTAACGTGATCCTTCCATATATAACTAGTAACATTGAGTGGGAGCCAGGAGGCGACATTACCTCTGTATACAGCATTGCTGAGCGCATTACTGGAATGCTGTGTCCAGTTTTGGTGACAACACTCTAAACAAAGACGCTGGCAAAACTGGAAAGGGTTCTGAAAAAAGCAAAAATGATTTTGAAGTCTGGGAAATGCGCCTCTCCGGGACAGACTGAAGGGGCTTGGTTTATTCAGGGCTAATCTATGCAGCTGCTCCACTGTAGCGCATCTGGTGGAGAGAGCTCTCCCATCGGCAGTAGCTATGTCAGTGGGAGAAGCTCTTCTGCTGACATAGCACTGTCCACACCAGCGCTTAGGTCGGTGTAATTGATGTCGCTCAGGGGGGTGGCTTATTCACACCCTTGAGCGACATACGTTATGTCGACATAACCTGTAGTGTAGACAAGTCCTGAGTCTAATTAAAGAAGGTTAATAGACCACTGGATCCATCTCTGAGTAGCAGCATAGGAAGAAGAGATTTGATACTGGAAGACTAGCTGACAAAGCGCTAACAAGATCCAGGGGCTGGAAATGGAAGTCAGCAAAGTTCAAACAGTTGCCAAAAAAGATGCAAATGTTTACCAGTGAGGCTAACCACTAGAACCAAGAGATGTAAGGGATTCTCCACTACTTGGAGTCGTTAAATGAAGACAGCGTCTTACTTTTGTTGAATCACCAGTTATTGGTCTAGATGTAGAAATCACTGGGTGACATTCTATGGCCTGTATTATGCAGAAGGTTGGACTAAATGACCATAATTTTCCTTTCTGGGTCTTAAAATCTGTGAATCGGATTCTGGTGTGTTGCCACGGTCAGCACAAGTTGAGGGACACCTGCTGAAAAACCTCTGGCATCAGTTCAACCCTAGTAACCAGGAGCAAAAGCATCCCAGCCACTCAACAGCCCTGATGGGGTACAAGCCAGGAGTGGGGGTCTAGCTGAGAGCTCTGCATTTATTTGCTGAGCTAGAAATCCTAGGTCAGAATTGCCCATCTATATCTCACCCACCTGGAGAAACACTGTTCTCAAAAGCTCTGTGTCTCTGATGTTGCAGTTTCAAATTTGCTGCTTGGCAACTGTGTCATGATCACTCCATTCAAGATGGCACAGCCTCCTGGAGGATGGAGTGTGGGGGAGGGCAACTGTAGGTTTCAGCTTCAGTCCCAGTCCACTGCTAATTTTATTTAGTCATTGATGCAGGATATTGATTTCAAGGCAGATGTAAAAGTCTTACCAATTCATGGGGGAATCTGGCTATGTATTTAAATTCCATATGTTGATTAAAGCTGTCAAAGGTCATATATGTAATTATATTTATGCATTATTGAATGCATTTAATCCCTTGTTCAAAGAGACAGATGTAAAAGGATGACAAAGAAACAAGGTAGCGAGAGGCATAGCAGAGTGAGATAAGAGGAGAACAGAGGAGCAGATCTTTAGCTGGTGTGAATTGTCTCCCTGGCTTCGGTGGCACTACACCAGCTGTAGATCTGCCCCTGAGCGACAGGTTCAGAGATGAGTTAGCTCATTTGGCTTCAGTGGGGTTACACTACAGATGAACGTGGCCTCCATTGAAAAGGAGATTGCTCCAGGTAGCAATCCAGTGGATACATACTGAGGGGTTGGGTGTCTTTATTCATCACGTTTCCTTTAGAATCGTTTCTTTACCAAGATAACTGTGGGTGATGTTTGAGTGTGGTGGGGATGAAATGCTGGTACTTATAGGGATAAGCATCACTAGCATGGCCCATGTTCCTCATTTGCTAGTTTACTTTCTTCTGCATGTTCATTTCCCTCTTGGGTACCAGAGTTGCATCACTCTACCTCATTGGGCAGGTTGTGCGCCACTTCACATAGACTTTCTTCACCTCAAAGCCATAAGCCCTCCCTTCTTCACAGCATTTACCTGTGTCTAAGTGGCACATCCTATGGCTCACACCTTTCAGCCTAACTAAATATGAGCTAAGGGTGGGACTTTCAAAAGGGCCTTGGTGAGTTAGGAGCACAAACCCCCCTGACTTACAATGGTGCCTTAGCACTTTGGCATCTTTGTAACCGCCCTTTAAACCGACAACACCAGCTGTTTGGAAATCTAGTGATGGAACCGTTTCCCACCAGAAAATACTGATTGAACAAAATGTAAACACTTCCCAGGAACGTGTCAAAGAGCTTTGTTTTTTATTTATCCTTTGACATTTTTTATATCTAATGTCAAGTTGGAACGGAGCACTTCACCCTTATTGAAACGTATCAATAAGGTCACTTGCGTATTTTGAAACTTCAACTTCTTTGTTGCAATTCAGGGCAAAAAGGAAGATTCAAAATGAGTTCAGACCAGGTCTGTCTGTAAGGTAGCCACCCCTCCCCCAAATCTGCTCACCGCCCCCTAAGCTACATCCCTTCCCTCCAGCAGGAAACGCTGAACAACTCTCCTCCTGTCAGAATGGGGAAGTGGGGCACAATACAAAAGGAAATATTTCTACACACAACGCACAGTCAACCTGTGGAACTCTTTGCCAGAGGATGTTGTGAAGGCCAAGACTATAACAGGGTTCAAAAAAGAACTAGATAAGTTCATGGAGGTTAGGTCCATCAATGGCTACTAGCCAAGATGGGCAGGGATGGTGTCCCTAGACTCTGTTTTGCCAGAAGCTGGGAATGGGCGACAGGGGATGGATCACTTGATGATTACCTGTTCTGTTCATTCCCTCTGAAGCACCTGGCATTGGCCACTGTTGGCAGACAGGATACTGGGCTAGATGGACCTTTGGTCTGACCCAGTATGGCCATTCTTATGTTCTCTCTCCTTCCAATGAGTGAGGAGTAGGGCACCACTCTTTCTCCTCACCCCGGGAAACTGCTGGAAGGCAGGGAAGCTAAATAGTCTCTCTCCTCCCATTCCCTCTGCGGCAGTCAAATGTTACAGACTGCGATAGGATCATGACATTGGTGGGGGCTTTTGTGGGAGGTCACAAGATTTTCCCCTTTAAATTGTTCTGTTAAAATCCTGCCAGTCCACTGATCTGAGTGTCCCTCCATCTCCCTGCTCTTGGAGACAGTGAAGGAAAGACAACAGGAGCAGGCCCAGTCCCCTCTGGCTAACTCAGGTGTATCAAGCAGAATACTCAATGACAGTCAGATGCTAGGGAGGCAGGGCTGCTGGTATCCCCTGCATGGGGAGAGAAGAAACAGAGAAGAGCCTCCACTGGCTGCTGGGAAAAGGGTGGTGAGAGAGAAGGGGCCTCTATTTCTGCCTGGAACTGTGTGAAGCACTAACGATGTTTTCTCTGAAACCTTGTGGGGAAAGTGGTGCAAAGGATTCTGGGATGTAGGGTCCTGGGAGAAAAAAAGATAACTGAATTTGGGGTCCAAGGTGGAATCATTTAAGATCCCCTTGGTACAGAGAAGGCCAGCCATGCACTCCTCTATACATTTACCCTTTGCCATAATGGAAGAGGTCAGCTGATGGAATTAAAAGTGGAATGGATAACAGGGAATTCTCTTCACACAAGACCTAATTAAATTAGGCTTGCAAGATGCTGAAGCAAATGTGTCAGTAAGATTTCCAAAAAGGGATTAGATACCTAAACAAAGGAGAATACGATTTGCAATTACATTGTCTGTGATAATAATCCTATAGACTACTTAACCTCTTGATTTCAGGCATAAACTGATCACCAGATGGGGTTACAGTGAAATTTGCCACAATATAATAGCATTCCTTATGCTGCAATACTATACTATTTTTCCTGCTTCGTCTGAAATGTCCATTATTAGCCCCTGCTGTAAACAGGATACCTGACTAAACCGACTATTGGTATTCTCCTGTCTGGGGACATTAATGTTCCTGCATTATGTTGTAGATATGGTGATGTGAGTTACTTTGGGGGACAGCTAACGGCACTAGACTGCAATCTGGCATTGTTGTATATTGTGGTTTTTCTGGGGTTCAGCCCTGGTGGGTTAGAAGCGTGAGGGGAAACAAAACTAAAAACCCGCAGCTCTGTATGTTGGAACAGAATAAAGATATCCTGGGCCAAACTTTCTGCTGGTGTAACTCCACTCATGGTATTACCCCGCAGGCAGGATGCCATGCTTGTAAAACTAAACTGGCTCTTTATTACAAGAACTACCCAGAGACACTGCAATTGCAGCTAGTATTCTAGCCATGTGCATGCAGATTGACTTCCTGGTGCCTCCTCCAACCTCTTCCCTCCTGCAACTTATGTTCTCCCTCCAAGTTCCATACAGTTTGCTACCGTCAGGACAGTGGAGAACTTGGCCCATGGTTTTTCACATGGAGGTTAAATGTGAGAGAGGCAGGCTAGCTACTGAGGGAAGGCAGCTCTCACACACACCCTGAAAACAGAGGCACTCTTGTATCTAACGTACTTGTATGGTCTCCATTACGTTAAAGAACATGAGGTACTCTGATATTAAGGCATTTATCCTCACAACTCCCCCTCCAACGTAGGGAAGTACTATTATTTCCATTTTACAAAGAGGGCAAAATTGCTCAGGAAGTCGAAGTAGGGAATTAAACCCGGGTCACCTGAATCCCAGACGAGCACCGAATCACCGGCCACCTTTCCTTTTAACTGGCCTGCTGATTTTCATCTACACCTAGATAGAAACTTGAACACCTGAAATATCACAAGAAGGTTTGTCTTCTACAACTGGGAAAATGTATTTGGTAGTAAATGGCAAATTGATATTTTAAACCCTATAGAGAGGATACTCCATTTATGAGTATTCCACTCGGTAAAGCACAAGCAGAAGCGAAGGGAAGGGTTCCTAACAAAGAGAACAAGAGCAGTACTATGTGTGACTGAATTACAGCAGAATGAAAAGTTTGTCACTCGTAACCATGGTGCAAAGTGAAGAACCCAGCCACGTGGGAAACCTTTCAGCAGCCTAATGCTCAGAATTCACCTTTCCCTACTTTTAATGGTAACATTGTTTGTAACTGTGTTTATTGTGTACCTCAGATGATCATATTGCCTCTCCTCCACAAAGCATAAAGGGTCAGATGCACTGGCACACTCCAGCTGTTTTCTGCTGCTCTGGTTAGGCAAGGCAGCCCTGAACGCAGCTTAACGGTTTGTGGCTGGGTCTCTATGTGGACGATGGTGTATAAAAACCCCAAGCGGCCGTCTTGTGGGGCACACACCTTACGTTATACTTGACAGTTCGTTCAGAAATCTGATTAGGCGAGATTCTCCTATCTGCCCTTCCCCCTGCCTTCGTTACTGCTGCAGTGAGATGGGTGG
This sequence comes from Emys orbicularis, assembly GCF_028017835.1. Lineage (NCBI taxonomy): Eukaryota > Metazoa > Chordata > Testudines > Emydidae > Emys > Emys orbicularis. The sequence continues at coordinate 130,038,021 of NC_088688.1, read as the reverse complement.
TGCTGCTTCTGCCAGCTGTTCAAAGCTTTCCTCTCTTCTGGGATGTGGCTGGGTCACCCAGGGGCCAACTGTTCTGACACATTTCTGGCAATCTGACAAGATCTGGAAACTCCCTACTGCTCCTCCCATCCTTCTCATGCTCTTTGAACTCACCAGCGGCTGAACGCTAGCTGTGTGCAGAATGAAACAGGAGGGTTGTATTGGCAATTTGGCACTCAACATTGAACATACTGGTTTCCCAGTCACAGTTCTTTCCTGGAAACAAGATAATCTCTGACCATCACCGTCTCCTATTTTCTTTATCAGGAATTTAGCTAAATGCATCAAACTGGTCACATAGGTAATGTACGTAATTAGCCTTCTCAGTCCATTGGCTACCCTGTGGTAAAGTGGGAGCAGACTGCGGAGAGCCAAGCGCAGCAGAGTTAGGAGACTTCTCGTCTGAGAGGAAGGTGCAATGGCAGAAAATTGCCAGAAGGAAAATAAGCTCTGAAAAGCTACAGTCGCTAACGTCACACATCTGCACGTGTGTGTAAGTTTATGTGACTAGTGCTGGCCTGGGATTGGTGGCCGGGCTCCACCAAAGCAACAAAAGGCCCTCCCCCCTCAAGAGATGGAGGGGCCATAGAATTCAGGCACCAGCTGAGTGTGAGAGACAGGAAATGACCAAACAAGCCTGAGGCTGCTGGTTCCAGGATCAAAATGAGGGAATCAGTGGAGGACGCTGAGCAGAGAATCCCAGAAAATGCCTGTTTCCCTGAGGAGTCAGCTCTGGTGCCCAAAGTCTTCACGGAGCAGGGACAGAAGTGCAAATTTCTCCACACTACCCTGCCACTGCGCCTCAGACATGGAGAGACCCACCTGCCGGCATTGGAAGATAGACTGCTTTCCAGGCTCATTCTGGCTGTGGCTTCTTCGCCAAGAGTGCTCACGTCCCATTGCTGCACCGGGATGAGTTAACTGTGGCCGGCTGTCCTCTTCGTGTTTATTTTGTCTCCAGTTTTAGCAACGTATAAAAATATCCAAATCTGCAGATTATTTTTAATATCCTTATCGGGGTCACTCATTTCCTGATAGACGGATGTTGAAGTCTCAAAGCAGGAGCAACCCACTCCTAACCCCTTTCCAGTCTGAAAATTTTCCATCTGTAATTACCCTGCTGTAAGCCATTTTCCCAGAATGGGTCCATTCTACCTCCTCTCCAATGCGCTTTCTTCCAAAGCGTTGGTATCTGCTGTGGAAGAGGTTAGTACGCTCCACCCACTGAATGCCATGCCTTTGACACATCACGAATGCCTTCGGAGAACTCCGTCAGGTTGATAAAGCCTGGCTTTCTGTAATGAAAAAAGACATTGGCTGCAGTTCAGTGAGCTAAAGGCAAAGCAACTGCTGGTGTGTGCTTTAATTGGGTGGCAGATGTATATAAGTAGCAAGCATGCAGGTGTGGTAGGCGAGGTTTAGTGAAAAGCATGGAGTATGCATGCGGAACGCTGTACATCTGGAATAAAGGCAAGTTTCAGCCTTATGTAGAGATTTTCAGGGTAGAAGGGACCCTCTAATAATCTGCTCTGGCCTTCTGTCTAGCACAGGCCATGGAATTTCACCCCCTAATTCCACCAGTCGGGGGGAATTCTATCCAAGTGAGCATTATGGAGCCCAAGCTGAATCTTGTTTGACTGAGGATAGCAACAAGCGATTTTTCAAGGTGTTTTTCTACCCCAGCCCTTAAAAATCAGAAGTCCTTCCCCACCTGGTATTACACTTGCTCATTTATGGCTTTCTACTTTTGTCCCTAATTAAGACCTTGGCTCTAGGCTTGCCACTCAGGAGGCTCTCCCGAAAGGATTTGTACTGACCAGTGGGAAGGCCAGCACAATCGAAGTTTGTCATGCAAGTGGGATCATAGCAACTGGACTCATTGGATTACAATGTGAAGGCCAAAATCCTAAGGTCCTTCAGAGATGCTAGTGCATGTAGTAAGTAGAGCTGAGTGAATAATTGGGGGGGGAGGAGTTATTATTATTATTATTATTATTATTATTATTATTATTATTGTTTGGAGACTGAACTTTAAAACCCCCCCAAAAAAAATTTTTGCTTAGTTTCAAACCAAAACTGAACGGTTTTTTTCATTTTTCGCCTCACTGGAACAAAAAACTGGAAGAAAAAAAAATCATTTTGGATTGAAAAACACCCCCAATGCAAACCAAAACGAAATTTGGTGGGGAAGGTTATTTCGCTTTCAGGGTGTTTTCCACCATTTTTGTTTAAGCTATAGCTAAATTCTGAGATGACATTTTCAGTTTCAAAATGAGAAGTTAAAATGTTTCATTTTGCCAGGGTTGAAACAAACCATTGCAACCTTTTCAAAAACAAAATTCCATTTTGGGGGCCATAGCTATTTACCGAATCCAATCCCAATTTCTAAATAGTTTTGATTCCTTGAAAAAATGCTGAAAAATCTTCACCCAGCTCCTGTAGTGGATCACTCGCTGCGTGGGCCTGATCCAAAGCCCCCTGGTGGGTGTCAATGGGAACCCATTTCTGACAAACACCGTAATGTTTCACTAGCTGGAGGTCAGAGGGGGATGAATAGTCTCCTGGTTAGTGCAATTGACGTGTAAAATTCCTAGCTCCTCCACAGACTGCCCTGTGTGACTTTAGACAAGCCACTTAATCTGCTCTGCACCTGAGTTTCCCCCATCTGTACAACGGGGCTGATTGTATTGTCTACCTCCTGGGGTGTTGTGGTGATAAACTCCACTAGTGGTTGTGAGGTGCTCGCGAGCAGACAAAATCACTTTTACAACAGCAGCCGATATGGAGATTCTAAGAGCGGTTGTAGCAAAAGTTTTAAAATATCCTTCATTCTACAGAAGGACAGAGAATTGGACTGACTTCGATAATGGCAGCTCAAAACAATATGAAAGGAAGAGAATTAAATGCCCGGTGCACAGCCACACAGAAAACCAAATGGGCAGACATTCTGCTTATCATTTAAAGGCCTGATTTTGCACTTTGTGAGTGTTGGAGATATCCTATCTCCTAGAACTGGAAGGGACATTGAAAAGTCATTGAGTCTAGCCCCCTGCCTTCACTAGCAGGACCAAATACTGATTTTGCCCCAGATCCCTAAGTGGCCCCCTCAAGGATTGAGCTCACAACCCTGGGTTTAGCAGGCCAATGCTCAAAGCACTGAGCTATCCCTCCCCCTCATCAATTGTTCATTGCAGAAGCATACAGACACCATCATGATGTGCAACACAGAGAGGAAGTGTGGTAGATTTGTTTGAACTACAATTGCCCAGTGAATGCAGGGAGTTGGCTTTGCATAATTTGTATAGGAAGCAAATTTTGTTTAATCTTTTTCCTCTGTTACTGACATTCAAATGTGGATGTAGAACTGGTCAGGTGCAATACTGCTAAAAGTCTGTTTGTCCCCCTTCCTTGGCTATAGAGTTAAAAATGAAAAGGCTTCTAATCCCTCTGAAACTAGTCCTTCTGCTGCTGCTGATCTCCACCTAAGGCCTCTATGCACCAAACCATTCTGTTTTTTCCCTTTCCCTGGCTTCTCACTGGCTCCTAGGGTGCTGTCCAGCCCTGGCTGGCTGTGTTGCCAGTTCTCTTGACTTTTTTTACATTGCAAAAAATCTTTTCCTCCTGGTGCTCCCCTCCCTCCAACTTTGTTCCCCGGTTGCCCCCGTGTTTACAGGATAGCACTCTAACTTGAAAGCAAGCACTCAACCACAAGGAATCTGTGGAAATTGAATTATCTTGCTACAAAGAACCACACATTTGATTAGCCTTTGGACCTGTGAGGAAACATTTGAGAGGTCTGAGGCTAGCTGCTTTGCAGGGGTTTGTCAGACTTGTCTCAAACAATGACAGAAAATGAAACAAACGTGGGTGTCCTGTCTAAAATCAATTCCCCAGGAGATACTGCTGAAGAAATTTATTTCTTGGGTGGTCCACAAGAAAATTCACTGTCTCGCCAATCTGGGTGGTGAGTGTTTCTGTGACTTCCCTTAAATAATGAACATCTCCACCATTCTTATGAAAGAGAAAGGAAAGCTGGAGCAATCTCTACTGTCTGTGGCATCAGAGAGGCACAATGAAAATCCACATAAATCCATCTGTTCTGACAGGTGACAACTCTTAAATGTACAGCTGGTGTAATAATGATTAACATCAAGGTTGGAAGGGTTATTCCATTTGACTATTTTCCTGCCCCTTGCTATTTGGGTGAATGAGTTTTTAGTCTCACCAGTCCTTGGGGAATAACTGGTTCTCTGTAGAAATACCTAGATTTGACTACAAACAATGGTATAGTTTCCATGAATAAGAGTATTCGTTACTTACTATTTGCTATTCATTGTTGTTTTACTGTTTTAAAAAGCTTCAGTGATCCAATTAGGAAGCAGAACTATCACTGTGTAATTTAGGTAACCACTCATAAACCACATGTAATAAATAGATATAGTTCATAGAAAAGCCCATCAGATAAACTGTTTGTGTAAATAATAGTAAATAACTACTAGTCTTGTGAAGTGGAAGTCCATTCATGAACACTTTGCAAGCAGAAAAAGGGTTAAATTTGCAATAAATAATTTGACTGGCTCTATTAAAACTAATTTGAACCTTTAAAAACAAACGCTGAACTTTTAGACCAGTACCTCATGAGGGGAAATCACCCTGCTTCCTCAAAGTGAAAGTATTTGAAGGAACGTTGCTAGATATGAGAAATAATTCAGAGTAGAAGCATCTGTCATCTATTACTTCTTGCTAGGCATTTTGTGTCTGACACAGGGAACGACTTACAAGGCTTCACAGAGATGTGAAAATACCACTCTAATGGCAAAAATCACTGCTTGTCATTCATAACAGTACGGAAGTTGCTGGTACTGAATTCCAATCCAACAAGAGAAACTCAGTCTTTTGTACTTCTCTGGTGAAAATGTGAAGGTAACCGTAAATCTGTATGACAATTGCTTTCACATCTGTTGGCATATGGTCAGTGGCTCTTTAAACTGCAATTTACAAAAGACGTGTAGTGAAACCAGTATCTATTAACTGTTCCCATAAATTCCCCTGCAGTATGTAACTCAGGTACTAGCAACAGAGCACTCACTGACTGACTCTATTAATTCCCACTGAGCTAAAATCTTGAAATTTTGTGCACTCATTCATTTCAGGCCAAAGAGCTAACTCCAGATTCAAAGTGCAACGTTTCCATCAGAAATCCCCAAGAAGTCCTCACTCATTTTTAGTGGACTGCAACCATTCAGGTGCCCTTACATATTTGTTAGGGGTAATATTTTTAAAAAAATTATACCAGTTTCTTCTGCAAGCCAGTAATGTGTGTATCAGGCTTTCAGTCAGAAGAGATGAAATTCTTCTAAGGTCAACAGTTCCATTTGTCAGATTTTTAGAAAGGAAAAGTTCCATTAAGATATTTATCAGCACGATGGTTATAAAAATTACATCAATGTTCTACTCTGCTGCCTCAGAAAGGATGTGATTGCTAATAGACAGCTGTATGTGCAGCCAGACAAATTCAAATTAGAAATAAGGCGCACATTTTTAACAGTAAGGACGAGTTACCATTGGAACAAACTGTCAAGGGAAGGAGTGGATTTACATCTCGTGATGACTTCAAATCAAAACCAAATGCCTTTCTGGAAGATATGCCTTAGTGAAACACTAGCTATTGGGCTCAATGGAGAGGTAACTGGGTGAGATTTTCTGGCCTGTGATTTACAGGAGGTCAGGCAAAATGATCTGGTGTCCCCTCTGTCCTTATACTCTATGAAATTATGAATGTTTCAGTAAGACATGTTTGATCATAGACACATAGGAGAGAAATTTAAGTTAGGGTTTTATGCAGCCCATCACCATTGTGTCTGAGCCCCTTCCATGTAAAGTTGATAACAATAGTGAAGTCCCTAGTAGAGTTCATGGAGTTTCTAGCGCTAATCTCCACTTTTCAAGGTAAAAATTCTGCTTGGGGTTGATTTGCTTCATGATTTTGTTTTAGATTTTTTTAATTTTAATTGTTTTGGTTGCTTTGGGTAGAAGGTGTGTCAATGCTGAGAGTGCTGTTCTTGTGGCAGAAAGGCCTTTTCCATGGAGAAGGATTTGCAGTGAAATAGGCGTGTGCATTGGAGCACATGGTATAGTTTGGTGTAAAGCTTTTATAGCCATGAGTTTGGGATGGCTGTACTACTTGGAAAGTCATAACTTGGTCACCTCAGTAGTCACGCTGGTTATATTGCACCTGGAGTGTTGTGCTCAGATCTGCGCACCCCAGTGCTAAAACAAGCCATAGACAACAACTGCACAAGGAATGGATGAGAGGAGACGTAACTGTTAGAGATGAGTGAGAACTGGAATTTCCCGCCCATGGAAAATTTCACCTTTCTGTAAAAAATTAACTCCGAATTGAAAGGAAAAGTCGAATATGTACAATTTTTCACACGAGGGACATTTTCAATAAATTCTATTTTGGAAGAACGGAAATGGAATTTTTCAAACGTTTCCAGTCCCACTTCCCCATGTTCCTGGGGAACCAGGAGCTCTGGGAGCTGGGGAGCGCAGGCCCGCCAGCAGTTCAGCCGGTGGGCTTTCAAGGAGCTTGGGAGCTGTGGTTCTCAAGCCCCCATCAAGTTAGCTGGCAAGGAGCCAGGTGCGGAGGAAACTAGACAAGTTCCTTGTGAGTTGTGCCCAAATTGATACCTTCCTACAGAACGTTTCCATTTCAATGAATCAGCCTTTTCCAATAGAAGAATGTTCCATCGGAAAATTTCCAGCCAGATCTAATAATAATAAATAGTGAATTTGTTGATTATTAAGAAAAGGAAAATTTTAAACTAAGACTGGACAAAGCTCTAGGAATTACTGTCCGAAATCATCCTGCATTAGTCCCCTGGGCAATGGATACTAGACAACCTACAATGACAGGTTGTTTCCATCTCTAATTTCTATAAGATTTCATGGAATGAGTTAATTAACATGAGCATAGATTTAGGAACAGGGAAAGGGTGTCTGGCCCAACATACCTCCCAGTTTAAAAATAATCTTAATCCTCCCTTTATTAGGCTTGTTACTTATATTATAATAGCACTTAGAGGCACCGAACAAGATTAGCTGGACTCCACTCACTCTGGTTTCTGGGCTGGGAATGGTACAGAAGCTTCACAAGTTGCATGGGTAGATGAGCTCCCCCTGGTAATGGATAGAGGGTCCATGCTGATTCTTTCCGATCTGTCAGCTGCCTTGGGTAGTATTAGTCATGATGAGGTCTTGGTGATACGTGTTCAGTGCCTAGGAGGGGTAGATAGACCTGTATGGTCCCATTCCATTCTGCCCAAGGTGTCCCAGGGGTAGGAATGGGTAAATGCTTGCTTGTCCCAAAGGCGTTCTCATGAGCGGTACTACAGGGCTTGTTATTTCTCCTGTTTGATCTGTATATGATCTCATTCGGGTTAATGAGAAGGCCTCCAGTGCCTTCAGTACATGTGCAACACACAGCTCTTTATCCCCATCTGATCTGACTCAGCTCCTGCAGCTGTGCCACTCACTCATTGCTTGACAGATGCAAGGTCTTGGATAAGGCCTCGCTGGCTCAGACTCAACCCATGTAATGCTGGGATAATGTTGGTAACATGGGGAAAGCAAGTGGAAGAAATGGCAGTGGTGAAACCAGGCCCCAAATGAGGGGGTCCACAATTGGTAGGTCTTGTTGATCCTCCATTGTTCCTGAATGACCAGGGAACAGCTGATCCTAAGACTGCTTTTCTCATCTGTGTTTGACCAGAACTCCTTGAAGTCTTCTTTTGGGCATGGATCGCTCTCAAGTTATCCATACCTTTCACTCCTTTAGATGGGATTGTTGCAATGCACTTTACAAGGGGCTATATGCAAAGATCATTTGGAAGAACTACAGCCGGTTGAGAATGCAGCTGTTTTCTTGCTTAGGGAGGTGGCTTGCTGGGAAAATGTTACATCTGTGCATCCCTATCTTCCTGTTTTTGTTTCCAGGTAGAATTCAGCTATTGATTTGTAGAATCCTAAATAGTGAAGGACCTAATGCCTGAGAGGCCCATTTTCTTCTCCTGTGATAGATCAGCAAAGGTGTTTGAGCTAACCCCCCCCCCACAACCCCCGGATTAAGGGAAGGTGTTCGTAGTAAGAGGTCTGCAACTCTGGAATTTATGTGCTCATGTAGGCTGACAGAGCCTGAGTTTGCTACTCCCTGGCTTTTGAGGGAGGAGGTAGAAAAGGGAAGATGTTATAAATGGGGTAAGGGAGCTAAGGAGAGTGGTTTCTGTTTGTTTTGAGTGGCTAACTGTGTAAGAAGGAACTCTTGAGAATATGATTAAATTGGTAATGATGATAAATGTGTTTTATTGTATAAGCACCCAGAGCAGTGGATGGAGCAGGGGTTTTTTTTAAGTTACTATGTCCTTAAATTAAATAATGTGTTCTGCATGAGGCGACTCTGTAAAAGTACTTGGAAATGTACGTGAATGCAGAATGTGGTTGCATGCTTCCTAAGCTTTCTACGCTGTGCCTCTCACTTAGATCGATATTGATTTTTTAGAACACCCATCACTGTATTATCTAAGCACTTAGGATAGAGTAATATAGGTAATAAACTGCACTATAAACTTTCTGGTGGAGCTTAAGCTTATGAAGTCCTCAATGATTTGGGACCTGGCTGAGCGAGTCCCCTTCTTTTCATGATAAGAATCTGTAGCTACACTAACAACCTCTGGTTCAAAGGAAGAAGACTGGTGGCGTGTCTGGGCTCCCCCCAACTTTAACTGATGGAATCTGATTTTAGTGACCCTCTGACTAGAGTGCAAGGCTCCTTTTAATTTTGCAAAGGAGATGAGAGGGGTGAGAACTTCCCCCCTTGGGCAATTAGATTTTGGGGATTGGGGTTAGTCTGGATGGGCAAATCGTAGCCTTTTAAGGTGTATTTCCTTGCTAATGCGCATATAAACACTGTCTGCGTTCCTGCACTCATGAAACAGGTACACTTTCCCATGGAAATCTACAGTGTCATCAGCCAGAGATTAAGGGACCCTGCTCCATTTGTGGGATTTTGAGAGTTTCCCATAGAACTTAGTTGTGTAGTAGCTAAAACAGTCCAATTTAATTTACTAACCAATATTTGTAAATGTCCTTCTTTGTATCATAGGTAGGGTGACCAGAAAGTAAGTGTGAAAAATTGGGACAGGGGGTGAGGGGTAATAGGCGCCTACATAAGACAAAGCCCCAAATATCGGGACTGTCCCTATAAAATCGGGACATCTGGTCACCCTAATCATAGGCCCTAATCCTGCCATGAATAGAGCTGGATGAAATTTTTTTGAAACAAATAATTTATTCACCAAAAAATGCAGTTTCAGTCAACCCAAAACTAGTCACGAATTTGACATGTGTAGTTTCAGCCATTCACAAAATAGACGGAGGAGGTGATGCAGCTGCTGCCCCTGACTCTCCTTATAATCTTTAGCCCAGTGATCAGGGTGCTCACCTGGGATGTGGAATATGCAGGTTCAAATCCTCAGTCTGGCACAAACCCCAGATGGACCCTTTGATTCACCAAGAATTCAGATTTGGTTCAACTCAACCCAAAATCCCCCTGTCCCCATTTTTTTGGAAATGCCACAAAAACCAGAAAATCAATTATTCACCCAGCTCTAGCAATGAGTTCCACGTGGCCGGAGCTTTGTGCCTACACAGGGGATGAGGGCCTTGCATTGCTTTCTGGTATTAATGTATAAGATTATGGCTTCATCCATAGAAAATAAAGCAATTTCACCACTCCCACCGGAAGTGTCCTAGATTCTGTGCCAAATTTTGGCTTCATTTAAGTCAATGGCAAAACGCCCATTAATGTCAACGGGGGTTAAAATTTCACCCTCTGCCTCTCCTCCCTGATTTACATTGTCCTCATCCATAATTTCCCAGGCCTGGTAGCAATTTATTTTTTGCCTAATGTCTCTCTCTCTCTTTGAGGCAGAGGGAATACTATGATGGTCTTCCCATGCTCTGATGACAAGATCTGGAGACAATACATTAAACTCAGTCTGCCTAACCAGTTCCTTATGTAGAAAAGGTATTGTCTCTCTTGTTTTATAGTCTTTCTCCGCTAACACAATTTAGTGTAGCATTTTGTTTGTTTATCTGTAGTGTAGCTGTTGGTTTCAGTCCCTTTCCTGGTTGCTATTGGATGGCTGTTCCATTTAGCAGATATTCCCTAGGTTAATTATTTTATCATTTTGACAATGAACTGTATTTGCCATCTGCTGGCCCCAGCACTTCAATAGCCCAAATCCCTTGGAAGCTGGTTACATCGTGTCTAATTATTTGCTCACCCTCCAATTTTTGCGTCATCTGAAAATTCAGAGGTCTCAAGCCAAATCCCTCTCTCAAATTACGCCCGTGTAAATCTGAACTATCTCCACTGAAGCCAGCAGAATTACTTCGGATTTACACAAACGGAACTATGAGCAGAATGTTGCCTACGTTTTCAACACCCTTCTCCAAGTAATTTATTTTTATAAATAGACCCACATTATGAACAACAGATGTCCTAAATCTGACCCCTGGGGTACTCTACTCTTAAACCCTTTCCAGCTTGAAAACTTTCCATCTGTCCTCATCTTAAACCAGGTTTCTATTCACCACCCCAGTTTTACCTCGGCCATTAGTCTCCATTTAAAGTAAATTCAACATTAATTACAGCTCTCGAGTTGAATGTTGGCAAGTAGTGGATGTTTTCATGTTGCATCTGTGTGTGTGTAGTTTTGGGTTGGTTTTTTTTTTTTTAAATTATCCTTGTCTGGACATCAGGAAGTGTTTCAATATAACATAATGCTAACACATGTCCGGGGACACTGGTTTATAGTGCTCGCTGGAGTAAACAGTAGAAGTCCTGGAACGTGATTGGCTGCATGGAGTTTGGCACTTTATACCAGTGTGGAGTGGAAACCAGGCAGAATTGCTGAACAGTTACATAAGCCAGTTCTTTGGCATCCTGAAAGCTCCCCCATCTCATTTCAACTCTCCTTCTCACTCCTATATCCAGGATACTGACAAATCTTATGTCCTGGGGGAGTTTTCTAGATCTAAATTTAGCAGACACCCCCAGCGCAATAGCAGAAGAAACCCCCAGAACAGAACACTCACAGATATCACGCTGTACCTGATAGTGATAGATTTATTCTGAGCAGCACTACATATTTTAAAGGGCTCCATCTTGACAACGTGTTTTCTATTGAAACCTATTTCCAAACTCTACAATTTGTTAAAATGGCACATTGAAATGTAACTGCTGCAAGATAACACTAGAACTCCAGCAGGAAAGACATGGAGTCTAATTGAGCTGTATTGAGTTACTTTGCAGGATGGACAGTGCTCTCTACTGAATGAGGCAGGGGCCTGTCGAGGAAAAAATAAAGAGCATGTGGTCGTAATGCATAAGCACAATAGGGCTGAATTAAGGTTACATGGGCAAATGCTTCAGACGTTCCCTGTCTTGAGTGCTTGACTTTAACCTTACCATTCTCTTAGCACTTTGTATGCCATTTCCTAGGTTGTTGGGTTTAAAATTTGTATAGTGGAGGTACCGCCAGCTATTGAACCAAACTGTAAACCCTGTAGATAATGGAAACCACTTCAATCCAGGGGGTGTGGCAGCATCCTTAGTTCCAGCACCTTTGCACCCTATCTTGTCTTGTCCCTATTTACATTGCATTCTCTTTGAGCTTTGGATTGACTTTAATTTGATGTCTGTACAGCACCCAGCATAGCTGAATTACTGCTGGGCTGTGGCTATTCTCGGCTGGCTATGGCCCCAAAGAGCCATTCTGGCAGCTAAGTGTAATTTAGAGCAGCCCTGAGTCTGCTCTAACTTATATCAAAGCCTGGACAGCCCCCTTCCCCACACACACCTGACTCTAGTTATAATGTAGCTTGTAACTAATAGATTCATCTATTCTAAGAGCTGGATAGTTTGAGGCTTAAAGCTGAAATGCAAGAAATTATTTAGTTGGTGTTGGTCCTGCTTTGAGCAGGGGGTTGGACTAGATGACCTCCCGAGGTCTCTTCCAACCCTAATCTTCTATGATTCTATGAAACCTACAGGCTTAGACCTGTAAAATATTTAGCTTAGCCAAATTAGGCTTTAGGATAAATTAGCCGAAGTAAGTTAATAATAAATCTGCCAAGCTTGTGTCTATGTTTGTGTGCTGATTTTTTGGAAAAGTCTATGTCTATAAGTAATGTCTATAAGAGATCAGTAGACACCACAAAATGACTGTTGGTAGCCGGGGTGAAATGTTAGAGACTTCCTTAAGGTAACAACATGTTACTGCAGTGATAAGGAGACGTAAAAGTTAATAAGCTAAAAGAACTATCCAAGTGGCCTATCATGCGAACCAGGGCCGGCTCCAGCTTTTTTGCCGCCCCAAGCGGCGAAGAAAAAAAATAAATAAAAAAGATAAAGCCGCGATCGGCGGCACTTCGGCGGCAGCTCTACCACGCCTCTTCGTTCTTCAGCAGCAGTTCGGCGGCCGGTCCTTCCCTCCAAGAGAGACTGAGGGACCCGCCGCCGATTTGCCACCGAAGACCCGGACGTGCCGCCCCTTTCCGTTGGCCGCCCCAAGCACCTGCTTTCTGCGCTGGTGCCTGGAGCCGGCCCTGATGCGAACAGTCCTCCGATAATAATGAGCTTTGGACATATGCATAACTTACATAAATAGTGCCTGGTGGATGGTTGGAGGTCATCGATTTCTGGAGGTCATGGTTGCTGGACCTTCAACAGGATTGCCCTGTCTCCCCCCCTCCCATGCTCTTTTCTTCAGGATTCCATATGGATATGTGAGTATGACGGAATTGGAAGTACTGGTGTTGGACACTTTGGGTTATTTCCAGCCATTGCAGTCTATGTGACAGTTATATTAATTGGGGGCTTTCTATATGGTCAAATTTTTAATAAAGGTACATTGGATTAAATGCAATCATTGTTTCTTGCATTCTCCTCAAGTCTCTAGCAATGATGCAAGCCCACATGGTGGTGATAGCCCTAACATTTTAAATCCTGGAGTAGCCATGGAGATCAGATTCTTGTCTAATATGAGAGCTTAAAAGGGGTTATTGATATTATTCGACACCATAGCCAATCAAGGCTACACTAAGGAGAGGTGCAAAAGGTTGGTAGAAAGCCATCTTGGCCTCCTCACACTTTCTGTGCCAAATGCAATTTAGGACAAACTGATAGTAGCAAGTTTCATCATGTGTTGTGTCACTGAGGAGGGAGAAAATAACAAATGTAAGACCCATCTTAATGCCACCGGTGCTGAGAGCCAGGTCACTGTGGCTGTGTGTATGGAGCAATTCCAGGTATGGCTGAGCAGCAGTGCTACAGGAGAAGACCCAGGCAGAAGAGCTGCAGCTTGCTCCCCCAGCAGCATGTCGGAAGCTGCAGTCTGGCTATCATCACAGTTGCAATGAAACTCCTGTTTCAGATGCACCAGTCATTGCTTGCCCCTCCGAGTGCAAATCATGCATGTTAGTTTGTGAGCCTGGATTTTTAAACAGCATAAGTGTCAAATCTGTCCCCGGATAGCAATAGAATCCGTAGCCCAGGAGATGGTGGAAAAAAGAGGGAGTAATATGGAGGCGCTAAGGAATTTTCTCCTTTCCGATGCCTGTAGCAGTGCAGTGTATTTTCAAACAGGCAGAGAGGTACATGTGGTGAAATTTGCGAGTGACAATTTTTCAAATTAGCTGGGTGCTACTTGAGAGTAGTGCTTGCATCCCTGGAGTATTTTAGGGGGTTGACTTTTCCTAGAAGGATGAGGGGAAGAAAAAGCAGTGGAAAAAATACCCTAAAGCATGCAGAACTGGCCACCAAAAGCCTCCTTCAGCCTGATGGTCCTCAGCTTAGTTAAAAAAGTCATCCCTTGAAAAAGGAGCCAAACCCTTCTGCTGCTGGTATGCCCTCCCTGGCTCTTTCCTTCCCATCCCTACAATGGTTTTCAGACCCGTGGAGTGGAGGGCTCACATTCGTTACTGGCTGGTATCGCTTTATGGCCTGTCGTGGAGTAACTTTGCCCACAACGTTGTGGTGGATAAAGAGCTTTCTCCGGGACCTGATGATCAAGATTTATTTGTATAAACCTAGGGCCGCAATCACAAACCAGGGCCCCACTGTGCTAGCACCTGCCGCATTCTGCCCTGAACCCCAACCCCAAATGCCCTGCATGCCCAGCCTCCTCCATTTCCCTACATTTGTATCCCTGAACTATATTACAACCTTTACCCAACCCTAAGCTCTAAAGCCAAGTGCCTAGGGGAAGCAGAAAGGATCAATGAGGACAATTTGTTTTTGGGGGTTTTTTTTCAACACTTGTTCAGCAGAAATAATTGCAGAATTCTTGCAGGATCCTATGGTGGTTGGATCTTGCGAGCCATCTTTTATGGACCAGTTGATTCAATGGTTAACCCAGAGGCAATATACCAGAGGTGACCTCTTGAGGTCCCTTCCATTTTTATGATTCTATGCCATAGTGCTGAGGGAGGGCATAGGTCCAGCTCACACCGTCTTTCATCTTTTAAAATGATCTGTACTGTTGAGACCGTGTTGCGTTTCAAAGGAATCTGCCCGCATTTGTGATAAAAGCAGCACCTTCGTCGTTATCAGTCAATTTACTGACACTGTCCAAACATGAAAGGTTTATCATTTTTATGATCGTTATAAAGAGCCCTGCAGTGAAAGTGTGATAAAGCAACTATTGCCTTGGCAAAGGAGATTGCCTGATGGAGTGAAACGTCCATCTGCACAGAGGGCTACGGAACCAAAGAGCTGGGGTGAGGATTGGAGGAGTCTGAATTTCACACAGAAAAAAGATCATTTTTAAAGCCCTTACTGCTGCAATGGCCCTTATAAGTGCTGGATTTTTAGTGTGCCTATTGATTAGTAACATGATTCCCTGGGATTACAGTAGCAGCCTTTGACACAGAAACTGTGGGGATCATATCTTTAGATGTTAATCAGTAATCGCTGTAACTTTCATGCCATGCTGCTGTTCCAATGCAAGACAAGGTTCCAATGTAGCAAATTCCAATGACGTTGGATCATCTTCAAAGGCCAATTCGCAGTAACCAAGGGGGATTCAATAACAAAGTCATATGACTAGCAACAGCAACTGATTCACTGATTGAAGAGCGTCTGTCAGGGTCACACTTTCTCACCAATGAGAGCAATCCAGGACTGAGGTAATCTTGGTTGGGAAATGTCAGGAATGCAATTTGCATAGCTATAGTTTTTTTTATTATAGAACATACCTGGGCAGGTAAAAAAAACAACCTATGGTCCCATAATGTGTGGGTGTAGTTGAGATGGGAACAGATCAAACCTTCTTGCATTTTGCTGATCCATATCCTGGCCATATCTTTGTTCTCAGAGTCCATTTTTATATCACGTGCTATTATCTGTAAGATACAGAGGATAGAAGAACATGGATCAATTTACCAAAAGACAACGTCAAATGACTATAAATCAGTTTGTGTTGCTGTGAAAAATGGAAGGAGGTGTAGGGATAGGGAAGAATGTTATCAGATATGTCTGTTTTTAGTTCCACATGGTATCAACACTATCAATGGTGTTTAATTCAGGACCTCTTTGAGTTGCCCGTCCTTTATTTTGTTGTATAATGTTTATTTGTTGGCTTCCATATTCCAAACTGCAAATTTGATTTTCCATTCTGTCCAGTATAGTTTATTCCAAAGAATGTATCTGAGAAGTGCTGAAGTGTGTGTTTCTCTTTACGCATACACGTTTTTTTATCTATTGTGACTCTGAATTAACCAAGTACTCCCAAAGTAAACTTCAGTAGAGTTACTCCAGACACCTTTGTAACTGAAAAGTAAAATTTCATCCCATCTCCTCTTTATTACACACACACACACACACACACACACATTCCTGTAGAGATTACAGCTGATTCGTGTTCTAAAATACCTGGGCTATACAAATTCATCCTGCATCACTCCCAAAATTAGTACTGATTGTCAGCATTACCCATGAAAAATAATTGGTATTCTTCATTTAAAAAAAAAAAAAACTTTTTGCAAAACATTTTAACTGAAAAATCAACTATAGTTTCTTTTTTCTAAAACAATTTTTGGTTTAAAAAAAATTGGGGAGGAGGGGGTGGTGGTAAAATTGTTAAACAAATACTTTAATTTTTGTAATTTTGACCAAATGAAATTTTTCCAAGAAATTTCTCGTTTGGGTTGAAAAGTCATTTTTCATCTAAAAAAATAATTTCTACCTGCTCTATTCAAAACCTGTATTTTTCTGACAAGCCTTTAGTTTTTTGCTTCTCATACATCAAGGGCATCTATGTAATGACCAAATGAAGAATGAAGACTATACCTAGCGAGAGCTAGGCAGCTGTCTCTTTAAAAGTTTTACTGACATAATTGTGTTGGTGGGAGGTGGGACTGATTTTTTGTGTGTGTGTAATTGACACAGTTGTGCCAGTAAAAGCCGGAGAGTTTATCTACACTTAAAACACCGCAGTGGCACAGCTTCAGCACTGCAGCTGGAGCGCTTCAGTGAAGACACTACCTACGCCAACAGGAGAGGTTCTGCCATCGGTACAGGTACTCCAATCAGACCTCCCGTCGACCTGGCACTGTCTACACCAGGGATTAGGTCAGTTTAACTGCGTTGCTCAGGGGGGTGGATGTTTCACACCCCTGAGCCGAAGTAGTTATACCGACCTAATTTTCTAGTGTAGACCGGGCCTTTGTATAGATGCAGTTATACTGGCTAAGGCACATTATACCAGTATAGCTTTGATGGCGTAATTGCTGTGGCAAAATGCTTAAACAGAGATAAGGCCAGGGACTACTCATCTGTGTCAAATTAAGCATGTGCATAAATGCTTGTGAGAGAGGGGCCTCAGACTAGACGTTAGTGTTTTCAAAAGTGGTCAGCATTGGTCTAACTCTGTTGCAGCTGAAGTCATTTGCCAGTGGACCCATGTCAACAAAGTACATCTCTCTCTAGCTCTCACTTTAACAAATCCCATTTTCTATTACCTGGGAAATTGTTGCATCCCATGTAGGGGCGGATTTTTGATTTTTTGTCTTTATTGAGTGGAGGAAAGATTTGCAAAATTGCAGAGCGTGCAACAGCTTCTTTTGTTCGCAGTGGGAACAGCTGGGCGCTGAGCACTTCATTTAGCTGCCTACGTAGACGCTGATCTCTTTTGAAAATCTGCCCCTTTGCTTTCATTTTTCTTCCAATTTTGTTGCAGTCATGCAGTCTTGAGTCTTAAAGCCGGAGGGAGTCACTAGAACAAGGGGAAGTGCTTCCTGGCAGCTGCAGTGCATTGCAGGTGAGAAGCGGAGAAAATGGTGGCCTCTAATAAATGTGAGAGTACACAGAGGGGCCCTGTGACAGCGTGCAGGGCACAAACAGTGGAGCCCCGCACTCTGATCACTCTAATGTTAATTAGTTCCCCAGTAGGAAGCTGACGGGGGTAACTACCTAATCAGGCTGCCCAGCTGAGCCAATTACCCCATCAGCCATGGGCTGATAAGAGGTAGCACAGGAAGGAAGTGCAGGGGGGAAGAGAGGAAGGAAGGACCGACCGACCAACCAACCAACCAACCAATCAACCAGGGCTAGCTGAGCCTAGCCAGACAGAGGCTCAGAACAGGGAGGCCTCTGTTACCCTCCAGCCCTGGTGAGAGGGTCAAAAGCGAGTTGACTATTGTAAATAGGCTGTTGCACAGGCACTGTTGTGAGATTGGTGGCGGGAACACGAAATAAAAAGACCTGGGGATGGCATAACCAGGGGAGTCTGTGCAGTTTTTACAAGGAGAGGGGCCACTCCCGTGACAGGCCTTATTAATACTAACCCATTCCCCTGAGTTAGGCCAGATCCTTCAGTCTAATGGCTCCAGTGCCCATGCAGCGGCCCAATGACTTAAATGGGATCCCACGGGATGCAGAAGTCGGTGCTAGCTGTTTGCATTGCAGTGGTGACTGAGCGAACCCCTTTGGTGCAGGTTGCCAACAGTAGAAGTCTCGGACTCTGTAAATATAATTGAAATAGTCCTTCCGGTAAACAAAGAAGGGTGATGCATGGGAGTGGTTTCATTTTTTTTTAAGCTGCTGTAATTCCATGTAGGTCCATGGACTTCACTGGAGCTGTCATAACTATAAAGGGAAGGGTGACAGCTCTCCTGTGTACAGTGCTATGGAATCCCTCCTAGCCAGAGACTCCAAATCCTTTTACCTGTAAAGGGTTAAGAAGCTCGGGTAACCTGGCTGACACCTGACCCCAAGGACCAATAAGGGGACAAGATACTTTCAAATCTTGGGGGGGGGGAAGGCTTTTGTGTGTGTCCTTTGTTTAAGGGGTTGTTCGCTCTTGGGACTGAGAGGGACCAGACATCAATCCAGGTTCTCCCCATCTTTCTAAACAAGTCTCTCTTATTTCAAAATTGTAAGTAAAAGCCAGGCAAGGCGTCTTAGATTTACTTTGTTTTCTCAACTTGTAAATGTACCTTTTACCAGAGTGTTTATTTTTGTTTGCTGTACTTTGAACCTAAGACAGAAGAGGGGGGTCCTCTGAGCTCTTTAAGTTTGATTACCCTGTAAAGTTATTTTCCATACTGATTTTACAGAGATGATTTTTACCTTTTTCTTTAATTAAAAGCCTTCTTTTTAAGAACCTGATTGATTTCTCCTTGTTTTAAG
Organism: Emys orbicularis; assembly: GCF_028017835.1. Taxonomy (NCBI): domain Eukaryota; kingdom Metazoa; phylum Chordata; order Testudines; family Emydidae; genus Emys; species Emys orbicularis. The sequence continues at coordinate 130,019,228 of NC_088688.1, read as the reverse complement.
ATCCAAAGGGGGTTTGGATCTGTATTCACCAGGAGTTGGTGAAAGGAAGGAGGGGGGAAGGGTCAATTTCTCCTTATTTAAGATCCAAGGAGTTTGGATCTGTATTCACCAGGGAATTGGTGAAGGTCTCTCAAGGCTGCCCAGGCAAGGGAATTAGCTTTGGGATGGTGGCAGCGGACCAGAACTAAGCTGGTAGTTAAGCTTAGAAGTCTTCATGCAGGCCCCTACATTTGTACCCTAAAGTTCAAAGTAGGGATACAGCCTTGACAGGAGCTATGCCAGGATAGACCTGTTCGGGCTGTGGCCCAATGTTTCTGATTGGAGAAAGAGGTTTTATTGCATGTAGCTGTCCTGCAACCTGCTGCTCAAGTCTCCTCTGCTTCAGCTCACTGCAGTCACATTACTCACCTAGCACTTCCCCTCTTTTTCAATCCATCCGAGCTATACGTGGTATCAAAAATAGAACCGAGCTGACCAGCCTTTATTTCTCCTACCACAGCAAGAGCAAGGAATAAGAGCAAAGGTTTCCTTTTGATATGAGAGAGAAAGGGAAGAAGAAGAAAAATAATCTCTGGCGTATTTTTTTTCTTTGTTCTATCTTATGGTTTAAACTCTGCAATTATCTTATTTTGGATAAACCCATACCTTTTATTACTGGGGCTGGGGTGGGATGAGGGGGAGAGAAATATTCCACTGCTTTTCTAGTGAGCTATCTTCAGTGCTAAAGGCCAAACACTCAGTTGGTGTAAATTGATGTAAGATGACCAGGGCTGGCTCTGGCTTTTTGGCCTCCCCAAGCAAAAAAAAACCCCAAAAAACAAACAAACAAAAAAAACGGGGCGGCGAGAACGGCAAAGCAAAAAAAAAAAACCTGCGGCGCGGCCGGAGCGCGGGTGCAGGGGGACCGGCGGGGGGGGGGAGGGGGGAGGGGGAGGGAGCGGGCGGGAGAGAGAGAGAGAAGGGGGCGGCCAGGGCTACAGCGGGGGCGCTGCCACACGGCCCCTCCCGCTGCACTGCCTCCTGCCGCCTGCTGCGAGGGCTCCGCTCCGGTCGGCGGGGAGGGAAGGAAGAGGACTGCCCTGCAGGGCGCTCTGGTTCTCCGCGCCGCCACCCCCTACAGGGCGGCCGGCACGGAACAAAACAAAAAAAAAGTGGCCGTGCCGCCCTAGGATTGGGCAGAATGCCGCCTCGAACAATCTGCCGCCCCAAGCACCAGCTTGCTCAGCTGGTGCCTGGAGCCAGCCCTGAAGATGACTTACACCAGCTGAGGCTCTGGGCCTAAAATTTGGACAACTGCAACACAAGTTGTATGTGCAGATGAAAGAAGATCAGTTCTGCTTACTGCTGTATGTTTCCTAATTTGCTCTCTTGTATTTTACAATCACTTTTGTTCTTTCGTCTTTTATTTTAAATGATCTCTAATTATGTTCACAGAACATTCAATCTCTGGTATCTAGGCTGTCATCGACGTGCAAGGAGTATAGCAGTATTATTATCAATGAGGTTTACACACATTAATCCACAACAACCAGAATAATAAAACCTGCATCCTCAGCTGCTGTAAATCAACCTAGTTCCATTGACGTCAAGATGACAGATTTACACCAGCTGAGGATCTGGCTCTAAATCTCTGTTCTACTCTATGTATAATTGCTCTGTCATGCGTAGGATATGTAGGCCCCTGTTCTGCAAACATTTATGCTCGTGATTAATTTTGGTCCCATTCTGGGACTGCTCAAGGTAGTAAAATTAAGCATATGCATAAATATATACTGGATGAGTGCCCAGTGCTTCTCAAATGTGGGTTGGGACCCCAAAGTTGGTTGTGACCTTGTTTTAATGGGGTGTCCAGGACTGGCTTAGACTTGCTGGGGCGCAGGGCCGAAGCCTGAGCCTCACTGCCCAGGGCCCAAGCCTCACCATCCAGGGCCGAAGCCGAAGCCTGAGGACTTTAGCCCTGGGTGGCAGGCAGAGGTGTAAGTAACTCTGAAGACTTACTGGTCCAGGGGCCAGCTCCGGCTCCCGGAAGGGGCAGGGCCTCGGGCAGAAGAGGCGGGGCTGGGGGTCAGCGTCCTCCAGCCAGCCCTTCCATGCTCCCTGGCCCGCGCCACCCGGGGCTCCAGCAGTGATTTAAATTGCCCAGGGCTCTGGCTGCTGACGTGGCAGCGGCGGCCAGAGCCCCGGGCCCTTTTAAATTACCGGCCCCGGGGCAGCTGCTCCCTTTGCTCCCCTCCCCCTCATCAGCGGCGGAGAGGGGCAACAGAGGCAACGACATTAAAGCAGGGTCCTTTGCCGCGGCAGTGCTTTAAAATCTGCTGGGTACGGGCCGGTACCGGTGGCCACATTGGCCCATACCAGCTCCCTTTCACCCCTGGTGGCAGGGCTCAGGTTATAGGCTTCGGCTTGGCCCCCCCTGGGTGGTGGAGCTCGGGTGGGTTCAGGCTTCAATCCCCCATCCTGGGGATGTGTAATAGTTTTTGTTGTCAGAAGGGGGTCGCGGTGCAATGAAGTCTGAGAACCCCTGGTTTAGAATAAACACAAATAGTTTCTGAACCTTTGGAAATAACTTGCTTTAATTATATGTATGAAATTCCAATACATTAGCTATTCAGTTTCATGGTTTAGCTATTGTTCTAGTTCAACGATTTTTGGATTAAATCTAGTGATGTGTTATGACCAAATGGGCCATGTGTTATCCCTAACTGGTAGAAATCAGCATCCGGGCAGGGAAGGTCAATGTCAGCATGCCCAGTTACACTAGCTGAGGATCGGGCCCATTGTGAGCAATATAAGGCCTTGTCTAGACTGAGGCCTTGTCTGCACTGGCAAGTTTCTGTGCAGTAAAGCAGCTCTGAGAGCTGTAACTCCCAAGGTTACACGCTGCCAAGCCACTTAGTGTGCAGAAACTGCACAGCTGCGGCGCTCTAAAAAAACCACCTCGACGAGAAGCGTACAGCTTTCTGCGCCGGGGCTACAGCGCTGCGGTGCCAGTGTAGACACCGTGGCGATTACAGCGCTGCGATTGGCCTCCGGGAGGTGTCCCACAAGGCCTGTTCTCACCTCGCTGGCCATCGGTTTGAACTCTACTGCCCTGCCCTCAAGTGACCAACCATCAGCCCCACCCCATACATTCCTTTGCAAATTTGAAAGTCCCCTTCCTGTTTGCTCGGTGGCACGTGCAGTGGTCTCAGCGCATCTTTCCAGGTGGCCATGCCTGCTCCACGTACCAGGCGATCCCCCGCTTGGAGCAATGCCGAGCTGCTGGACCTTATCAACATTTGGGGAGAGGAGGCTGTGCAGTCCCAGCTGCGCTCCAGCCGTAGGAATTATGATACCGATGGACAGATTTCATGATGCATGATAGAAAGGGGCCGTGACCGGGACACACTGCAGTGCAGGGTCAAAGTGAAGGAGCTGCGGAACGCCTGCCACAAGCCGCGTGTGCTGCGCCCATGAGCTGCTGGTTCTACAAAGAGCTGGACGCAATACTTGGTGGTGACCCCACCTCCACTGCGAAGGCCCCTGTGGATATTTCGTTGGCTCACGTGCCAGTCGAGAGTGGACGAGCCAGGAGGAGGCAATCTTGGACGAAGAGGGGGCGGGGGCCCAGAGGCAGAGGATGACTCGGAGGCCAGAGATGCATGCAGCCAGGAGCTCTTCTCTACCCTGGAGGAGCCTAGCCAGTCACAGCAGTCAGATCTTAGTGAAGCGCAGACAAGAGAGGAGGCCCCTGGTAAGTGGATCTGATTTTGGGAATCGCTGAAGCAAGTTGTTGGGGGCAGGAGGGTTGCAGAAATCAGGCTTGTCTCCCACCTCATGCCTAGTCTGAACGGCGGAACAGGCTGTTGATACACTCCCTCACTTCACGGGAATCGCCCTCAGGGATCTCCAGGAAACTCTCGTAGAGATACTGGGCAATCCGCTCCCACAGGTTCCTTGGCAGAGCTGCTCTGTTTCTTGCCCCATTAATGGTAACTTTCCCGCGCCGCTTTGCTGTCACAGAGTGGGGGAGGGGAGGACCATAGCTGCACACAGGTGAGCCGCATAGGGGCCAGGGCAGAAGCCGCAGGCTTGGAGAAGACCCTCCCTTGATTCCCTGCTCACCCTCAGCAGCGAGATATCTTCCATAATGATCACCTCCTGTGGAAAGTGTGGGGACAGGAATGATTATCAGGCCCCCCCTACAGTTCTGGCTCTCCCCAAGAGCCACGTGCCCAGTGTACAGCAGGGTCCGGGAACAGTGATTTCCCCTGCCCCTGTGGCTACGCACCATTTTGGGGGTCTTGTGGCTCATGTGTGCTTGCCTGGGGTCCGCCAGTTAGTGACAGGTGTGTGAGTACAGGCTGTGTTTCAAAGCAATGAATCAGTGTTGTCTGTGTTGCAAACAATACTGCTTCTGTAAAATGGAGCATTTAAACTTCACAGAGATGACCTTGGGAGCCCAGCCTCCCGCAGAACGGCTGCGCACAATTAGAAAGTGACCATGAAGAACTAAGGACGACTTTCTGTGTGATGTTATGATGCACTCCACTGCCGAGAAACAGGAATTGAAGGAGTGGCGGGACAGCAAGAAGAAGGACCAAAAGGAGAACGCGGCACACCAAAAAGAAGCCACAGAGCGGCTCTTAAACGTTATGGAGCGCCAAGCGGACATGCTCCAGGTGATACTAGCTCTTCAAACCGAGCAGCTCTGCGCCCGCCCTCCCCTGCAGCCGCTGTCGCAAAACTCTTTCCCATGCGCTGCCCCCTCCCCCCTGCCAACACACTGTTATCAACCTCCTGGCTCCACTCTCTACCCGCAGCATTCCACTCCTCCCGCCTCACAGTCCAGCAGTGTGGCCTCCCACTACCCACTGCACTCAACACCCAGCCCTCTGCAGTTTGGCCCTGCTGAAGTACAGCACCTGCTGCATCGTACTCCAAAGGAGAAGGTTGGGTATGATCCCTGGACATACACAAATCTGTAGCCATCCAGGACCCCTCCTCCTCTTGAGACCTTCCCTTCCCCCACCCATCTCCCCCTCCCTGTTGATGAATTTTTTCATTTGACTCTCTCCTCCAGTTGTTATCTTTTAATAAAATAATTGTGTTGGTTTGAAAGCAATCCTTATTCCATTAAGTGAAAGCAAAAAGAGCACTGCAAAGCAACATACAATTATGTTAAGGCCCCTTTTTGCATCATGTGCACCAATCACCACCTAGCATTACAAGTACTGCAATCCCAAGCATAGCAACAAATATTAGAGGCTTTCAGCTTCAAATTGCTGCCTCAAGGCATCCCTGATCCTTATGGCCCCGCACTGCGCCTCTCTAATAGCCCTGGTCTCTGGCTGTTCAAACTCAGCCTCCAGGCACTGAGCCTCTGCGGTCCAGCCCTGAGTGAAGCTTTCACCCTTCCCTTCACAAATATTATGGAGCGTACAGCACGCGGCTATAAGCATAGGAATATTGTCATCGGCCATGTCCAGCTTCCCATACAGGCATCGCCAGCGGGCTTTTAAATGTCCAAATGCACACTCAACAGTCATTCTGCACTTGCTCAGCCTGTTGTTGAACTGCTCCGTGCTGCTGTCAAGTTGCCCCTGTATGGCTTCATGAGCCATGGCATTAGGGGTAGGCGGGGTCTCCCAGGATCACAATGGGCCTTTCTACTTCCCCTACGGTGATCTTCTAGTCCGGGAAGAAAGTCCCTGCTTGCAGCTCCTTGAACAGGCCAGTGTTCCGAAAGATGTGTGCATCGTGCACCTTTCCAGACCAGCCTGCGTTAATGTCAATGAAACGCCCACGGTGAGCCACAAGCACCTGGAGAACCATTGAGAAATACCCCTTGCGCTTAATGTACTCTGTGGCTAGATGGTCTGGTGCCAGAATTGGAATGTGCGTGCCATCTATCGCCCCTCTGCAGTTAGGGAAACCCATTTGTGCAAAGCCAGCCACAATGTCACGCATGTTGCCCAGAGTCACGGTATTTTGGAGCAGGATGCGATTAATGGCCCTGCACACTTGCATCGACACAAGTCCAATGGTCGACTTTCCCACTCCAAACTGGTTAGCGATCGATCGGTATCGGTATCAGAGCTTCCGCCCTGGCCCATATGCAGCTTGCCTGTGTGCAGCAATGGTCCCCCCGCCCCTCACGGCACAGTGGTGCGGACATGTTAGCATGACTGGGACAAGGAGCACAGTGGCTCTCCCAAGGAACCTGTGCAAGCAGATTGCCCAGCTTCTGCATGAGATCTTTGAAGAGATCACTGAGGCTGATTACTGCGATGTGAGAAAGCACATCAACGCCCTATTCCGCATCTAGGCATGCATGCAGCCCTAACCCTCCTCGCCCCAAGAGCCCGCACCGAATAACTTCCTTCCCAAAATAAAAGCTGCTTACCGGGAACCTCCTCTGGTGTTTGTCCTTCCCCAAGCACCAGCCACTGGCTACCTTCCTCCTGGCTTGAGAACAGCTCCTGGCTGCATGCATCTAGAGATGCTGGGGTGTCTCCCTCCTCCTCAGCACCCTCACTCCTGCTTTCCTCCTCCTCCTGCCTTGTTGAACTGGGCTCTGAAGTGTCCATGGTGCTCTTCAGAGTGGAGGTGGGGTCGCCCCCAAGTATCGTGTCTAGCTCTTTGTAGAAATGGCAGGTCGTGGGGCCAGCATCGGAGTGGCTGTTTGCCTCACAGGCTTTGTGGTAGGCATTCTGCAGCTCCTTCACTTTAACCCCGCACTGCAGTGCATCCCGGTCCTGGCCCCTTTCCATCATGGCCCTTGATATCTGCCTGAAGGTATCGTAATTCCTACGGCTGGAGCGCAGCTGGGACTGGACAGCTTCCTCCCCCAAACACTGATGAGGTCCAGCACCTCGCCATTGCTCCATACTGGGGATCACCAGCGCGTGGAGGCATGGTCACCTGGACAGATGCGCTGAGAGCACTCCATGCCTGGCTGAGCAAACAGGAAGGGGAATTTCAAAATTCCCAGAGAATTTAAAGGGCGGGTCTGACAGTTGGTCTCCTGAGGGCAGGGCAGTAGAGTTCAAAGTGATGACCAGAGTGGCTAGAACAGGCATTGTGGGACACTTCTGGAGGCTGATCAGAGCGCATTAACAGAGCAGGGTGTCCACACTGGCACCGTGGTGCTCCAGCCAGGGCGCAGCAAACGTTATGCCTCTCGTCAAGGTGGATTACCAGGGTTGCTCCAGCCGCAGAGTCCGGGAGCTCTACGTGCCTTGCCAGTGTGGACGCATCGTGAGTTAGAGCGCATGGGGCGGCTTTAATGCGCTCTAACTCACAAGTGTAGCCAAGGCCCTAAGGAATAACTCCACTGCCACTCGTGACGTGTTGGTCAGAACGAGCAGCATACTGGTCAGTAGTTCAGGATCCATTCCTGCAGCCTGAAGAGGCAGGGCGCTCAGTAGACAAACCGTTGAAAGATGGCGCCAAATGCGGACGGAAGCACAGGGATTGCTGGGATGCGAAGCGATGCATCACGGGGCATTGGGACTGGACCCAGGATGCCTCGTGACCCCCTCTGCCTTCCCACAAGTCTTAGCGGCAAAAGAGAAAGAGGTGCTCTGTGGGCTAGCTGCCCAGAGTGCACCGCTCTGAATAGCGCTGCAAGTGCCGCAAGTGTGAACACGCTATTGCACAGGCAGCTGTCAGTGTGAACACACAACGGCGGTTTTCCTTCTGCGCTCTCGGAGCGGCGCTGTAACTGCCGGCGCTGTAACTTTGCCAGTGTAGACGTGCCCTGAGATTTAGAGAGTGTGATGGAAGGTAGCTCAATCTAATTAGTACCTTCTAAAACTCCAGTCAAGACAAAGCAAATGTACTTTAGAATGTGCTAAATTGAGCTTCAACTCCAGCAGTTTAACACATTCCAAAGTACAATTTCTTTGTCTTGACTAGAGTTTTAGAAGGTGCTAATTAGACTGCGTTAGCTAATGCAATTTTACTACCCGCCATTAAATCCTAATCTAGACAAAACCTAATCATGCAGTCAGATGGAAAACAGTTTTCATTCAAGAGTTAGTTGATGGGGGGTAGGGGGGAGAACTGTGGGAACGTTTAAATGTTGATCTCTCTACATTTGATGATAACATGGGGAAAAGTCCAAAAGCTGTTAATCTTTGACATGAAACCAATCAAATGCATGTCAGATGGCTGACAAAGCATGCGGGTAAGTTTCTCAAACACAACAACATGAATGATTTTGCCAGAGATGAATGTGTTTTCTTAGTGATCTACATTAACATGAGTGGCGTGTGGCTTTAGCTGGCCTCACAAGGAGTTGGGTGAACAGAAGTGCAGTATCACTGGGAAATATTCCTGTGATTCTATGATCTCCTTGCACAAATTAGACTGAACATGAATCCGGACAAGTCTCTGCCTAGATGTGTCTTGGGGTAATCATTCCACCATCATTGCTGTATGAGAACAGTGGAAGCCTTTGGATATTTTCCCTGTGTCATGGTTGATGATTATCTCCTGAGGTTGGGATACACCATTTAAGTTGGGGAAAGGGACCTATTTTGATGGGCCACTCTCCTAGTAAGTGGAACCAGGGCATTTCCCAAGAACTATAGGGGAATGCTTCCTTGCTCTAATAAACCTCTCTATTGCTGGTGTAGGTCCTGTCTGTTATCTGCATGATATTGCCACAGCATCAATAGATTAAACCACAGTGATTCCAATACTAAATATTTCTTATTTACTATCAAGAGAAAACTGTCAGAGTAGCTGTGTCACGTACTTGGATTGTTCCAAAAATAACATAGAACTCTCTAGTACCTTTTACATTTCTGAAATGTCTCAAATTAATAGCCTACAGTAAAGCATGTGGATGTCATTTAATTTTTAGCCCTGCTGTATGGTGCTTTCTGCAGGCTCCCTTTATAAACTAGCCTATAATTCTGTCAATATAATATCTTAGTTCTCCGTGGGTAGCAATTAACCTTTATTCAACAAGCTCATTTATCACATTAGGTTGCACATGAAAGATGTCGAAGTCCTACCGAATACGCTCTGATGTCAGATATTTCTGAATCTGAATGAGGCTAGACAGCTGCAACTGGGAATAAAGAGCTTGCTAAGCTGTCATTAGCAATTAGGAGATAGCTCATCACCTGCTACTCCATCAACAGGCAATATCAGCCAAATATTAGATTCAGGAACACCGGTAGGAACAATTCCAAATATTGGTGAAGGGAATGCCCCCTCTTTCCTCTTTTCTTTTTCTCGAGATCCTACCACACATGCAACAGCACTTCCTGTCCATTCTAGGAGCCCATAGTTTAGTTTACCAGAGGAGCCCACAGGTTGGTTCCCAACCCCTGTTCTGCAGACCTAGAGTCTGGTCCTTCATAGGTCTTCCTCAATTGTGTGACTACACCTAAGCAGCCTGCATCCCCATCCCATGCTGGCTGTAGTGGGAGATTTGGAATCCACCACACTCAGTCAGTCTCCCCTTCACTGAGGTTGCTTTGTGTACTGCCCTCATATCGGTGCAGCCATCTGCAGAAGGCTCACTCCAGAATAGGGGATGCTCTGGTAGCAAACCATTGGTGGAATGGCTCCTACATCACCCTCCCTCCCTGCAGTTGGCATAGGAAGCATGAGGAGAGGAAAAGGGCGTGGCCAGAGCCTTCTTATTCTATTTGTGTTCATATCCTGTGCCCATCCGCGTGGTATCCCAGGGACTCGGCAATTTCTGGGGCTGTTGGCAGCTGGTATAAATTAGAGCAGCCTTCTCTTGCAGCAATACCTTAAATCCCCTTGGAAGCTGAAACGGGGGCAGAACTCAACCTTCCAGCAGCAGTATGCCACAGGGAGAGGGGCAGACTGTCAAACTGGCAGGCCTCAAGCCAATTTAGGCTTTATAGCATCTTAAACTCCACCGAGAAACCCACAGGTAGCCTGTGCAGATCCCAGAGCACTGGTGTCAGGTGCTCATGATGAGAGACTCCACTTTACTAGTGGGTAGTTAAATTCTGCACCAGCTGAAGGGAGCTGAGGTTGCATTGCAGTGGTCCACTCTAGAAGTGACAAAACCTTCCGGGGAGGCGCATGGGCCTATCTAAGCAGTCACCTGCAGGCTCGGGGCTCAGAAGTGTTGTACAATTGCCCTGTGCTGGGGAATAGGCAAGAAATAGCCCTGAATATAACCAGGCAGGATTGGGCCTATAGTGACTAGCAAGTGAAGCAAAAGTTTGATATTCTGCACTGGAACAATATGCAGCTTCAACATGGACCTTCATCTGATTGCAAAGTGGGTCTGACTCAGTGCAACGTTTCCAGGCCAAGACTTGGAGCCCTCACTTTTTAAATTAAGCATGTCTTTTTTAAAAGGCGAGAGAGGTGTAATTTGTTTTATTAATTTCCCCAATAAAATGTACAGTACTTTTAAGCTGATTGAGAGCCATGTCTCTCTTTGGCAAACAGTGTCCGCATCTCTCCCAGATCTATTCACGTGTTTCATCTCTGTCTGAAATTCATACCAGGGCTGCACTGAGATGCCAGATCACTGAAACCGTCTGCCAGCTAGAACTTTGGTTTTAAACTTTTCATAAATATTAAAAATAGAAAACGCCTCTTTGTTTTTTATGTAGACTACAGAACATTTTCTTATAGTAGCCAGTGGTATTTTGGACAGCCCAGTTTCAGATGATGCGCTCGATGGGGCATCATGATAACCCATGGATAGCCAGACTTTTAAATCAACACACTGTAAACTTAACAGAAACTATACAAATCATGATAGAAAATGAACCTTTTTGTAACTAAAAGCTGTTGGGCTTTTTAATTATTCCTAGAACTAATTTCTGACTCATTTTATAGATGTTTACAAAACTGGAGAAAAAGGAGCAAGAGAGATCTGCTGCGTCAGAACAGGAAAAGGGATTAAAAAAAGTTAATGTACTAAAGCCAGAAGAAAGTTAGACTTTATGGGGCAGTGTCAAGGACACTGAGCAATCAGTGTGGAAAACACCTTTGTTTATCGGCAGTCCCTAGAAATGTAATTACAATGTGTTACTGTAGAAGGGAGTGGGATTTTCTAAAGTGTTCCCGATTGGCCTAACTCCCCTCCTATTGAAGCCATTGGGAGCTTTACCACTGGCTTCAAAGGGAGCAGAGTTAGGTCAGTGGGAGTTTTACCATAGATTTCTGTGTGAGCAGGGCTAGGCCAATATTGAGGACTGTGAAAATGACTCTTTGCGGCTGCAACATCAGCTCAGCCATTTGTCCAACAAAAGTCAACTCCTGTAGCCAAATGCCTCCACAACTTTTCTACTTGGCCTCTACGTCCTTGGCAAGGCCTTTAGGCCAATGGCTCTCAACCTTTCCAAACTACTGTACCCTTTCAGGAGCCTGATTTGTCTTGCGTACCCCACAAGTTCCACCGCACTTAAGAACTACTTGCTTATAAAATCAGACATAAACGTACAAAAGTGTCACAGCACGCTATTACTGACAAATGGCTGACTTACTCATTTTTACCATATAATTATAAAATAAAATCAATGGGAATATAAATATTGGACTTACATTTCAGTGTATAGTATATAGAGCAGTATAAACAAGTCCTTCTCTCTATGAAATTTTAGTTTGTACTGACTTTGCTAGTGCATTTATGTAGCCTGTTGTAAAACTAGGCAAATATCTAGATGAGTTGATGTACCCCCTGGAAGACATCTGGGTACCCCCAGGAGCACATGTACCCCAGGTTGAGAACCACCTGCAGGGCTGGGGTTTGGGGTATCCCTGGGGAGCAGCTCACAGACTTGCCATCCTCCTGTGGGTCATCACTCCCCCATTCTTGGCCTGTCAGTCCAGCTCAAGTGGCCCCTCTTACTGCCATAACTGCTGCTGTTTAGCAGCAACTCACCTGTAGTTTTCACCTCTTCTGTAGCATTTCCAAACCAGAAAACAACCCCCTGGTCTTGCTAATTACAGGTGCCATGACTCGATCAATGTGCTCTGAAAGGAGCATTAGTGGCAAAGAAAAACAAAACTCCGAGGGACGTTCAGCCTTCAACGAGGGGAGGGGGCAACATGCCCCTATAGACCTCAGCTCTTTGGATGCAACATCTCACTCTGGTCTTGAAGTCCAATGCAGCCTTAATGCCCTGAATCCCAGTAAACCAAAACCCTGGTTTAATGGAAGGTGGGGTAAGCCCCTTAGGAGTGCACTGTCTGCAGCTCGGCTCCCATGGAGCTCCAGGCTTTGGTCCTGCCGGACTCCTAAGCTCTGCAGCTCCTCTGTCAGGGAGCTGAAGAGCAATGCAGGAGCTTTCTTGATCTGCGTGGCGTAGGAGTCCTTGAGACTGAGGCGCCAATGTACCTGGACCCCTGAATTTACCTGGGTTTTGGAGGCCCACAAGACGCTCCTAAAGTCAAGACTTACCTCTGTAACCAACTAAACAATACAGAACATGATGAGAACAGTCAGAGGCTTGGGGAAAGACTGGGACTGAGGGAAACATCTTCAAAAGCACCCAGGTGACTTAAAATTTTAACCTGGTTGCTTTACGGAGGCAATGAATGAGAAGGGACATGACAGAGGTGTAAAAAAAATGATTGACACAGAGATAGGGTGAATAGAAGGTCCTGGTTTACATTCTCATCACACAAGAACAAGGGAACAGTCCACTGAAATTGAAAGACAAATTAAAACATGACACAAACTAATCCTTTTTCACACAATACATAATTAACCAGTGGAACTCACTGCCCAGTGATATCATGCAAGCCAAGACCATAGCAGGATTCACAAAAGAATTGGACATTTAGGCCTGGTCTACACTGGGGAGGGGAATCGATCTAAGTTATGCAACTTCAGCTACATGAATAACGTAGCTGAAGTTGACATACTTAGATCTACTTACCGTGGTGTCTTCACTGCGGTAAGTCGACGGCTGACACTCTCCCATTGACTCTGCCTGTGCCTCTTGCCCTGGTGGAGTACCGGTGTCAATGGGAGAGTGCTTGGCAGTCGATTTATCGTGTCTAGAGTAGACACAATAAATCAACCCCCTCTGGATTGATCGCTGCCCGTCAATCCAGCGGGTAATGTAGACAAGCCCTTAGATGGATAGTGAGAACTTTCACAGTTGTAGTAACTAGGATTAATTTTTTCAATAAGGCATATAACTCATAGGCTTGAGGGCACTAGCCAGTTTCTGGCTGATGGGTTAGGAAGAAACTTCCCCCAGCGACCAGCTATTCTATAACTGCCCTTTCATGGTTTCTTTCAGGTTCCTCTGAAGCAGCTGGTACAGGTCACTGTGGGAGAGAGAATATTTGACTAGATGGACCATGGGTCTGATCCGCTCAGGCGATTCCTATGACATAAATGTAAGTGATGAAAGTTTCCAACTTCTGTGCTACACCAACTCCATGTCTAACTCCACTTGTTTGTCCTAAAAAGAAATATCCAGCTCCCCAGACTGGTCTGAACTGGGATGCAAAAAATGTCTCCCTTACCCACTGGGATGTGTCAGATAATGACCTCCACTCCCCTGAGTCTACACTGTTGCCCCACTGTAGGGCAGAAAATGCTGGCCCTGCTGACTTCTCTCTGCCCAGTGGCTGCCTTGTAGGAGGGTCTTACATCTAAGTAATGAGAGGAAAAGGTTGCTGAGAGGAGAAAGGGGAAGGTGCCCTGACAGCCACCTCACCAGCCATTACTTCCCATTGTGGACCAGATTCTCCTTATCTCTTGCATAGTGGGTTTTGAGGGAGCAATTCAATTCTGGTCAGCTGATTGCTAATGATGACATTCCCATTCCGGATTCATTAGCACTGCTGTACATCGAGTACAATATCCCTTTGCACATGGGGACAGTATATAAGGTATCTACCTAGTTCCAGGTTTGCATTTTAATTTCCAGGTTACATTGCATTTTCAGGGGCCACTGAATGCTCACGAAGGTATTTATTTTATTGTCTGAAAGCTTCTTGTCATTCTTTTGTTGCTGTCATAAAGAGGCGTTATCTTTCGTGTAGACTTGAACGGTGGCATTTTTAAAAAAAAAAAAGGTGACTCGATTTCCTTAACAGGTTCCTAATTTATTTAAGTACAAACATACTTATGAGCAACAGCGCCACTGTCAGCCGGTGCAGAGATAGGCTCTGGAGCATGGCATCCTTGTGTTTCTTAGGGAAAAGAATGAGAAAGCAAGAAAAGGGAAAATATTTGAGCTGCAGGCTTGGACCTTAGAGCTCGTGATGTCAAGAAATCCCTGGCTGCAGTTATAAAAGGATCACAATTGTATTTTTTTAAAGGCTACATTAAAATAGGCATTTTAGCAAAGTTTTGGGGGTTTTCCAGGACAGAGGGATCAATGCTTCCTCTCCAAATGTTTTGGCAGTGAGTCACCGATCAAATGTCAGCCACAATTTAGTCATTGTTGCAACATTCTGATTTCAACGCAAGGCCTGCGCTGAGTCTCTGAGGGCTGTTCTGGGATTCCTCCCTCTCCAATTTGCTTTTGTTCTTGAATGTCACCAGAGAGCATCTTGGTGGACACAAGCAATCAAAGCAGTTTTCTTAATCCAGCCAATTGTTTGGTAAATGGCTCACCAGTTAACAGAAAACCCCAAAACAAGTGTGCATGGGGGGAGGGGAGCCTAGTAAAGGGCACTGCTGGGTGTTGGAATCTGCATCCTTTTAGCTCTGAATACAATGTGTGCTTTGCATGAGTTCTGGGGAAGGTGTAATGCACCTAGGGGGACCAGAAAGCAAGTGTGAAAAACCGGGATGGGGGTGGGGGGTAATAGGAGCCTATATAAGAAAAAGACCCCAAAATCGGGACTGTCCCTATAAAATTGGGACATCTGGTCACCCTAAATGCACCCCTTAGCCTACTTTTTGGCATTTAAGGATACGTCTACACTGCAATCGGAAATGTGATTTCAGGTCAGGAGACATACCTGAGCTAGCTTTAATCTATCTAAAAATAGCAGTGAAGACTCGGATTACAGTGCACGCTTGCAAACCCTCCCAGAACCTGGTGACATAGCTGCGTTGAAGCCCATGTCAGATTCCATGCCGCCATGTTTTCACTGCTATTTTACCTAGCTAGATTAAAGCTAGTGCGGGTATGCCTACACAACATGCAACCACACCTCCGATTGCAGTGTAGCCCTACCCTAAAACACGCTGCCACACAAGAGTGTAAATACTTCTATACTCACCTACAGCTTTGGGGGACAGACCTTCAGTGTAACAGGTTTCCTAGCTGCCCAGTCAGGAATGTTCCAGGGTCAGTTATGCAGGACCAGGAATAAAAGCACTGCTCCAAAAGCCCGTCAGTAACAGCCAAGAATGAATTCAAAATTCCAGCACAACAGTTAGAGGCTGGATCCACAGCTGGCGGAATGGCAGTGTAACTCGTAGAAAATACAGTTAGACGGGACCATCGTGAACATCTAGTCTGACCTCCTGCACCTTGCAGGCCACAGAACCTCGCCCACCCACTCCTCTAACAGATCCCTAATCTCTGGCTGGGTTACTGAAGTCCTTAAATTATGGTTTAAAGACTTCAAGTTACACAGACTCCACCATTTACACTAGTTTAAACCAGCAAGTTTAAACCTACATGCCTCAAGCTGCAGAAGAAGGTGACCCCCCCCCCCCCGGGTCTCTGCCAATCTGATCCAGGAAGAAAAAGAACAGGAGTACTTGTGGCACTTTAGAGACTAACAGATTTATTTGAGCATAAGCGTTCGTGGGCTACAGCCCACTTCATCAGATGCATCTGAAGAAGTGGGCTGTAGCCCACGAACGCTTATGCTCAGATAAATTTATTAGTCTCTAAGGTGCCACAAGTACTCCTGTTCTTTTTGCGAGTAGCAGGTTTCAGAGTAGCACGGCTGCTACTCTGAAACCTGATCCAGGAGGAAAATTCTTTCCTGACCCCAAATATGGTGATCAGTTAGACCCAGCAGCCCAGACACCCGGGAAAGAATTCTCTGAAGTAACTCAGAGCCCTCCCCATCTAGTGTCCCATCACTGGCCATTGGGAAATATTTGCTGTGAGCAGTCGCAGATCGGCTACATGCCATTGTAGGCAGTCTCATCATACCGTCCCCTCCATAAACTTATTGAACTCAGGCTTGAAGCCAGCTAGGTTTTTTTGCCCCCACTGCTCCCCTTGGGATGCTTTCCCTGAACTTCACTCCTCTGATGGTGAGAAACCTTCATCTAATATAAAGTCTAAACTTCTTGATGGCCACTTTATAGCCATTTGTTCTTGTGTCTACATTGGTGCTTAACTTAAAAAACTCCTCTCCCTCCCTGGTATTTAGCCTGCTGATGTATTTAAGAGAGCAATCATATCTCCCCTCAGCCTCCTTTTGGTTAGGCTAAACAAGCCAAGCTCTGAGTCCCCTCTCATAAGGTGGGTTCTCCATTCCTCTCATCATTCTAGTAGCCTTTCTCTGCACCCGTTTCAGTTGGAATTCATCTTTCTTAAACAAGGGAGCCTAGAACTTCACACACTATTCCAGATGAGATCTCACCAGTGCCTTGTATACTGGTACTAACACTTCCCTGTCTCTACTGGAAATACCTTGCCTGATGAATCCTAAGATTGCATTAGCCTTTTTCATGGCCGCATCATATTGGCGGCTCAGTCATCCTGTGATCAACCAATACAGCCAGATCTTTCCTCTGCTCTGTCACTTCCAACTGATACATCCCCAGTTTATAGCAAAAATTCTTGTTGTTAGTCCCTAAATGCATGACCTTGCACTGTGCACTATTAAATTTCATTCCATTTCTATTACTCCAGTTTACAAAGCTATCCAGATCTTCTTGTATGATATTCCAGTCCTCCTCTGTATTGGCAATACCTCCCAACTTTGGGTCACCCGCAAATTTTATTAGCACACGCCCACTTTTTGTGGCAAGGTTATTAATAAAAATGTTAAGATTGGTCCCAAGACTGATCCTGGAGGCACTCCACTAGTAACCTCCCTCCAGCCTGACAGTTCACCTTTCAGTCTGACCCGTTGTAGTCTCCCCTTTAACCACTTCTTTATTCACCTTTCAGTTCTCATATTAATCCCCATCTTCTCCAATTTAACTAATAATTTCCCATGTGGAACTGTATCAGATGTCTTAATGATTAAATCCACTGCATTTCCTTTGTCTAAAAAAATCAGTGTTCTCAAAGGTTGGTCTGGCATGAGCTACCAGTTTTGTAAAACCATGTTGTATTTTATGCCAGTTACCATTTACCGCTACGTCCATAACTACTTTCAAAATGTGTTCCAAGACCTTGCATACAAGTGAGGTCAAACTAACGGGCCTGTAGTTTCCTGGATCACTTTTTTTCTCTTTCTTAAAAATAGGAACTATATTAGCAATTCTCCAGTTATAGGGTACGACCCCTGAGTTTATGGATTCATTAAAAATCCTTTCTATTGGGCTTGCAATTTCATGTGCCAGTTCCTTTAATATTTCTTGGATGGAGATTAATGGGACTAAATCAGGGGGCCCATATAAACTGTTTAAGCTTGACTTCCACCTCAGATGTGGTAATTTCTACTTCCATATCCTCATTGCCATTAGCCCCCCTGCCACTACCCCTAAACTCCTCATTATCCTTATTAAAAACTGATGCAAAATATTTGTTTAGATGTTGGGCCAGGCCTAGATTATCTTTAATCTCCACCCCCATCCCCCGTGCTTAGTGGTCCCCCTTCTTTCCTTGTTTTCTTTTTATTTATATGGCTATAGAAGTTTTTACTATTGGTTTTAATTCTCTTTGCAAGGTCCAATTCTACTTGGCTTTTGGCAGTTCTCACTTTTCCCCTACATTTTCTCACCTCCAGGAGGCAGCTTTCCTTGCTGAGCCTTCCCATCTTCCATTGCGTGTAGGCTTTCTGCTTTCTCTAAATCACCTGTTTCAGATGTTTGCTCATCCAGCTTGGTCTGCAACCCTTCCCTATGAATGTTTTCCCCTGGCTTGGGATGCAGGCTTCAGATAGCTTCTGCAACTTTGACTTAAAGTAATTCTAAGCCTCCTCCACATTCAGATCCTTGAGTTCTTCAGTCCAGTCCAGTTCCCTAACTAATTCCCTTAATTTTTTTAAGTTTGCCCTTTTGAAATCAAGGACCCTAGTTGCAGATCTATTTTTGTTTATCCTTTCCATTTAGTTAAACTGAATTAACTTTGATCACTGAAACCGAGGTTATTCTCTACAACCAGTTCTTCTATGAGGTCCTCATTACTCACCAATACCAAATCTAAAATGGCATCACCTCTTGTAGGTTCAGTAGCTATTTGGCGAAGAAATCTGTCAGATATCACATCCAGGAAAGTCAAGGCCCTACTATTATTAGTAATACTTGTCCTCCAATCTATAGCTGGGAAGTCTCCCATAATCACATAATTCCCAGCAGTATTTTTTCATTAAAAACTTTAAAGAAGTCTCTAACCATATCCAAAACAGATCCTGGGTGTCTGTAGCACACCCCAAGCACTATCCTAAGGGAGCCTCTGGTAGCCTTCTTCCCCAAAGTGATTTTGGCCCAAACAGACTGTTTTATCCATTCCATCACTTTTAGTTTCTTTACAGTCTACCACATCATTAATATACAATGCTACTCCATCACCTTAACCTGTATTTCTGTCTTTCCTGAACAGCACCCTGAACCCTTCAATACCTGTACTCCAGTCATAACTGCTATTCTACCATGTTTCTATTATCCCTATAATATCGGGTTTCACTTCCTGCACCAGTAGTTCTAGTTCCTCCATTTTGTTACCCAGGCTCCTTGCATTGGTGTACAAACATCTTATTAGTTTCCGCTTGGCTTCGCCCAGGTTCCTCCTCCAATGAGGTACAGTCATTCTACTGCCAGTATCGCCTACCTCACTCTTAATTTCATTGGTACTGGCACTTTCTTTCCTCTTAATGTCCATTCTCCTACCCACTGCTATTCCTTTCTCCATTGATCTTTCTTGATTTTCCTCCTGGTCAATACTAGAATCAGGTGTGGAGATTACATGAGCATCTCCTGACCGTCTCTCCTAAATTCCTAGTTTAAAGCTCTTTTAATCAGTTGCGCCAACCTCCATTCCAGAAATCTATTTCTCTCCCCACTCAGGTGGAGTCCATCCCATAAGAACTATCCTCTCTCCATGACTGCCTCGTAGTGGTCGAACATCTCAAATCCCTCCTTTTAGCAGGACTGCCTGAGCCATCTGTTGATCATTATAATCTTGTCTCACCTTCATTCTCCTCCTCTGTGGATTAGGTAGAATCCCACTGAAGATCACCTAACCTCCATTTCTTTAAGCATCATCCTGAGCCTGGCATAGACTCCCCTGATGTGTTCCAGTGAGAATCTAGCAGTATCATTTGTTTCACATGAAGAACTATCAGTGGATTCTTTCCTGCTCCCATTAGGATCCTCTTCAGCCTCAGGTCCATCTCCCGTATCTTAGCTATAAAGAAACTGTGCCAATTTACACTGGCTGAGGATCTGACCCTGAGTCTTTTCTCTGAGTATTCTCATGGAGGGGCACCAGAGTCAACAGCAGAACCGTGTCCAATCAATGGGGTCCCTTGACTCCTCCCTTATCTACTCTGCCGTGACACAGAACTTTCAAACAAAGATCCCCACGTCCACTTCTTAGGCCTGGTTCTCCTCTCACTCACACCGGTGGGAATCAGGAATAACCCCGCTTCGCTCAATGGCATTACACTGATGTAAAACTGGTGGGAGTGAGAAGAGAATCAGGATCACTGCTGTTGACTTCTCTTTTCTCGAAGGGCTTGAGTGTGAGCCAGACTGTGCACCTGCCACCAGGAGCCCTCGTACCTTCAGACACTGGGAATGCACATGGAGGGTCACAACACAGGAGAAAAAGCCACTACCCTTCTTGTGCACCTGGGTCGGGGCTGGGCAGGCAGGGTTGAGTGGATCATTGGCTTTCTCCCCCACCCCACCCCCGATAATGTACTGGCCAGAGCAGTTTAGGCAGAGCAGAGTGGGAAGCAATCTGCATCAGGTACAGGGCTGGTACAGCTAACTTTCCCCATGGACAAGAGGAAAGCAGGGACTGAATGTTCACAGTTCCTATGCTGTTTCTGGGGAGGCACACCTCCATGCAACCCCTTAGGGCAAATTGCCAGGGGGCAACGTAGCCATAGATCCGTTAATTTAAAAAATGGATGTTACTGCTGTATGTTGACCTGACCTTGTGACTAGAATGAGTCTATCTTTCTCTGGCTTTACCATCAATCACATTTCATTTCATTGAGCATGTTCCTCCCGATTTAATTTTCAAGATTAGCCTTACTAAAGTTATAAGCATTGTTGCTGTAATTACATTAAAATGAATGTGCCATTTTCTTCTGCACGGGAGAGACCACTCCAGAGATTAGTAATAATAAAAGTAACCGGGCTGCGACTTAGCCAGTGTCAGCTTGCTGTAGGTATCGATTTTTCAATTACAGCTAACACAGCTAGCAGGAAATGCATTCCCTACGTGGCTCTGAAATCTAAAGTCATCCACAGATTATTTTTCTTACTGTTTCAAATTTGAGTTTTCATCTTCATCTAAAATGTAGGAAAGGGATGATTTTAAATGTAACCTGAAATTTCCCAAGGAGCAGACACCAGCTTTCAGTGCTGTGAAGGTAGAGGGGAATTGCCGTTCAGCACATTAAAACTAGAGTGGATTTCAGGTGGGACTTTCAGCAGCATTCGGCTCCGGCCGAATACTGCTCCCGTTGAAGTCAAGGCCAAAACTCCTGCTGACTTCAGGGGGAACAGAGTTAGGCCAATGCTGAATGTTTTTGAAACCCCTCCTGCTCCATTTCATTTCCTCACAGGGTCCTAACATGTGCTGCACGCTCTTCCACTCCATTGGAGTTTGTTCAGCCAATTTCTGCCAGTCATCGAAGGCCCATTTCCTTCAATCCCAATTAACAGGCATGAGAAAGAGGTATCCCATATTAGCTGCTGTACAGTGACCTGCAGGTGGCCTGATACTTTTAAGCTACCCATGACTGTAGTTTTCAAAGCTCCATCAGCTTCAAATTTCATTTGTACAATGGCCGTCCCATCGATGGGTCATTAGACTTGGGCTCAAGAACCCTGGATTCTGTCCTTGGCTTTGCCACCAATCTGCTGTGTGACCTCAAGTAAATCATTTTGTCTCTCTCCTTTCCCACACCCAACCCTTGTGTCTATTTAGATTGCAAGCTCTTTGTGGCAGGAACTGCCTCTCATGGGGGTCCATGAACCTCTGTCTTTGTATGGCACCCCCTTTCTGTAGTGACCGAGTGTCTCGCACTCTTTACTGTAACCTCCCAGCATCTCTACAAGGAAAGGAAGTGCTATCGTCTGCATTTTTTCCAAACGAGGCCCTTTCACAGAGGTGCACTCACTGCTAGGGCGCCGCCTCCTGGCCGCTCTGGAGATTAGCTCTTTCCAGGTGCTGTGCCCGCCTTTGGTGATCTCTCCACCTGTCATTCTCTCTCACCCTGCAGCCCCTCTCACGCCCAGAGCTGCATCTTCTGACTTGACCGTCCAGCCAAGTCACTAGGGGCCTTCCTTTCCAGGGGATCCAAGTCTTTCAGAGCAAACTGTCCCAGGCAAACTACTTTCCACTGCCTGGTCTGTGCCACTTCCTCACTGACTGGTAGGGGAACCTGGGCCCACCCTCTACTCCGAGTTCCAGCTCAGGCACCCTCTGATCAGCAGCCAAGGTCTGCACTGTCTTATGCCTTGCTGCTTTTCTCTGAGTCTTTCCAATGTGTCTGGTTCCCCCACTCTCTGGCTTTGCCAGTGCCTCCTCCCTCCACCGCATTACAGGCCCATAGGGACTAAGGCCCAGATCCTAACTCCCTAAATACCTTTGAGGAGCTAGGCCTAAGTGACTTGCCCAAGGTCATACAGGAACAGAACCCCAGGTTAACATCATAATAACTGTAGCATCCTTCCTCCCTGTACAGTGCTTAATACAATGAGCCCCAATCTCGGGTGGAACCTCTCAGCCCTGCTGAGTAAGTCACTCTGGGGCAGAACCGTGTGGTGCATTGTATACATTCTCAGACATGGAGAACTGCTGGGCCATAGGCAGTCACCGTTTCTGAATCAGTCCTTTCCATTGCTGAACACCTAGTCTGCTATTTCACACTTGGAGGCATTAGTGACATATTCTTGGTACCTTCTTCACTGTGTTGCTGTTGCAGGTGACAGCTGTGGGCTGCATGCTACTCTTAGCAGAGCGCCTGCATTGCAGCTGCTTGGAGGTAGGCTGCTGTGGATACAGATCCATCCAGTTTGCTGATGCCATCTGGGATGGGGTGGTCCCCTTGCTGCGCCTCTCTTCCCACCCAGGACACAGTGGCAGAAGTGCCTTTCTTTGCAGACTGGAACCCTAAAGCTGCAGCTCTAACTCTCTCCAGGCCAAGATTTGTATATGAAAAGTGCTCTCTCTCTGTCCTCCTTCCAGGGTCCTTGTCCCAAACACAGAAGAGCTGGAAAGCCAGAAAGAGTTGACTGGGATGACTGGGGTTCCATTGTATCAGATGCCATACAACTACCTGAAAGACATGGTACCTGACCCATGACTTACAACCCAATTCAAGAAAGACACAACAAGAGAGTGTAACCAAGAAGAAGAGCAAACAGCTAGTATATGTGCATAACTTGATCTATTTACTTGATGGTTCTGAATCATTCCATTTTTAATATAAATATAAGCACTCCCAGTGGCACACTTTCTACCTAGCCATTGCCAGATGACAATTTTCTGTATGCATCATGGTGGAACTGATATTGACGAGGACTTTGAAAGTGGAGAGTGACCTCATGGATTAGGGTGTTCCATGCACAGGGAGAAGAGACACAAAAGTGATTTGAGGTCCGGAAAACATGCCTAATGAGAGACATAAGGAGCTTAAGCTATAAAGCTTATCAAAGAGAAGGTTAAGAAGCGATTGGATCACACAGACTATAAGTATCTGCACAGAGAGACGGCATCTGACATCAGGTCACATTGATCCAGCAGACAATGGAATAACAAGATCCAACAGCTGAAAGCTGAAGTAGGGAAAATTAAAATCAGACATCCGATGCAGTTTTGTAGCCGCGAGGGTAATTAACCGTTGGAACAGTTTGCCAGGGATGTGGTAAATTTTCCAGCAGCTGGAGTTTTAAATAGAAGTTATCTTTTTAAAAGGTATGTTTTAATTCAACCTTGATGCAGAGGTCCCTTAGACAGCAAGACAGATTAACTCCCTCTGCTGCAGGGACCACGGAGTGCAATCCGCTCACTTGTGCTATGCCGGAGGTCGGACTTGATGGTCAC
This sequence comes from Emys orbicularis, assembly GCF_028017835.1. Taxonomy (NCBI): domain Eukaryota; kingdom Metazoa; phylum Chordata; order Testudines; family Emydidae; genus Emys; species Emys orbicularis. The sequence goes on along the minus strand of NC_088688.1, from coordinate 129,995,901 downwards.
AGTGGTCCCCTGGTCCCATTTGGCTTTAAAAATACTTCTGGTTTTGCTGTGACAAATATTGGTGCTCTCCGTCCATCTCCAGTTGAAAAGGCATAGCCCACAGACATCACTATACACAAAGCACACTAGCCACGCTGACCAATCTGCATGACCAAGGGGTGAACCCTTCCAAGAACGCCCACTCGCCCTGCTGCCCCTACGGTTCTCTCACCAGCGTCTTGCTGAAACTTGGCAACATGGGAGTGGAGGGAACAAGTGTGTAGGAAAGAAGGGGGTGAGAGCCAGCAGGACATTATGTTTAATTATGTTAAAAGCTTCCTGTAAAGTTCTCATTAATCACCTGGGTAATTCTTCCACATTCATCATTACCCTGAAATATTGGCAATTTTGTGCCTTCTATTTAAAGGCAGAGGGAATAATAGTGTGTCTCCTTTCCCAGAAGGAACTGTGGGGGATGGGCTGGCATAAAGAATGGGGTTTGATGGAGATTGTCAGCTGATTAGATCATGGTAGGGAAGTCTGGGATACCGAGCAGGTAGCCACGGCTTGCAAATAGGCACGGTTATAAAGCCATTTCCCTGGGACCCCACTAGAAAGAGGACTCCGCCCCCCAGAGAGCTAGTTTGTCACTGGCTGAAGACTAAAAATGTGAATGATGGTTTTTTTCAGGTCCCTGGCAATTCCAAAAAATCGGGGAAATAGCTCTGGCAAATCTAAAATTAAAAACAAAATTATTTGGGGGTCAGACAAAATGTTTCATTCGACCTGAAACAAAAATATTTTGTTTAGATTTTGAGCATTTTTAACATTTTTAAATTAAAGGAAATTTCTAAACGAAAAGTCAAAACATTTCACTTCAAAATGCTTGGACTTTTTTGAAATTGTTTAAACTTTTTTTTTTTTACCCAACCAGTTTGGTGAAATTGACATGACTTTTCAAAATATTCTGTTGTCTCCAAATCTGCATTTTACCTCCCCACCCCCAATTTTTTTTTTTGATGAAAACATTTCACCCGTCTCTGCTAATGACAGAATTTCACTGACTTGCAATCCTGTTTTAAGGGTTGGACTTCTTTTAAAAATTATTATTATAATTAACAAATACTGGTTGTGGTAGCACTGAAAAGTGCAAAGCACGTTCCAAGCATATAAGGGCCTAAGCACAGACAACCAGGTAGGTAGATAGATCAGGGAAGGGTAACAACCGGGATTTTCTACACAAATCCATGAGAGTTAGTACAGGCAACATGGCAGAAGTGGGTTTTTAAGGAGGGCTTGAAATTGGAGAGGGAAAGGCCTTGCAGATGAATTCAGGGATGCCAAACCACGCATGGGGAAGCTGAGTCAAAGAAAACATGGAGATGATTGTTCAAGGGTGTCACGACTGTGAGTACCACCAGGCAGACTGTACGAAAACTGGCAGATACCCCATGCTGATGGTATGTTCTATAATTAGATTTCCCCAAGCGAGTAACAAATGTGAACTCCTGGATCACTATAACAGTCTGACCAGGGAGTCACAGGGAGTCCCTTTACACTCTACAATCTATCCTGCCACCCAGACAAACTGGACTTAGTGATAATGGTCACTTACACCAAAAATCACACCACATTTAGGTTGCTCCAAGTCCCACTTACCCTAGATCAATTGGTATTCCAGATCCTACACCAAAGACAACACCTGTAGCCAATCCTGCAATAAACTATCTAAAGGTTTTATTAACTAGGGGGAAAAGGAATAAGAGAGTTATTTACAGATTAAAGCAAGCAAACATGTACACACAAATGAGTTACCATCTAAATCCTAAGAGTGACAGAGCTGTAGAGATCTGTCTATTCAAAGCGCTCTCAGGGCAGCTCCAAGAGGCAGTCCCGAGGGATCTCTGGCTTCACTTTAGAGCCTCTGGTCCTTCAGAGTTCAAACAGCCAAAAGATGCAGCTTGTTCTTGTCAGGGATTTTTATTCCCTTCCCGCAGAGTTCCAGGTGATAGGACAAGTTGACATGCACGTCTCCTCTTCATGGGTGTCGGGGAACAATCAACAAAGACTTTTGTCCTCTGATGTTCCACAACTGTTTGTCTGGTGTCTATGGGCCTTCTTTTGTTGGGCAGGAGATAATACCTCCCGTGGCAAACTAGCATCTCACCCTTGGTAATATTTCTCTCCTGACTATCGGGGTTTACAGCTTCAGAGCAAACACCTACACGTTACCTTATACCATGGGATATAGCTATTATAAGTGAGATTAAATGCATGCAGCAACATACAAGCATTTCATAGATTCTAAACAGCCGCGTGGAACTGCACGGCGACATGGCTGGCTCCGGCCGGGCGGTGCAGCTGCCATTCCTGATGCTCTGAGCAGCATGGTAAGGGGGCGGGGAGCGGGGGGTTGGATAAGGGGCAGGAGGTTCCGGGGGGCAGTCAGGGGACAGGGAAGTAAACAGTAAACAGTTGGATAGGCATGGGAGTCCCGGGGGGCCTGTCAGGGGGTGGGGGTGTGGATAGGGGGCGGGGCAGTCAGGGGACAGGGAGCGGGGGGGTTGGATAGGAGGTGGGGTTCCAGGGGGGTGGTTAGGGGCAGGGGATCCTGGGAGGGGGCAGTCAGGGGACAAGGAGCAGGGGGGTTGGATAGGGGGCGGGGTCCCAGGAGGGGGCAGTCAGGGGTCAAGGAGCAGGGGGGGTTGGATAGGAGGTGGGGTCCCAGGGGGGTGGTTAGGGGCCGGGGGTCCCAGGAGGGGGCAGTCAGGGGACAAGGAGCAGGGGGGTTGGATGGATCGGGAGTTCTGAGGGGGGCAGTCAGGGGGTGGGAAGTGGGAGGGGGCAGATAGGGGGCGGGGCTAGGCTGTTTGGGGAGGCACAGCCTTCCCTACCCGGCCCTCCATTCAGTTACGGAACCCCGATGTGGCCCTCAGGCCAAAAAGTTTGCCCACCCCTGCAGTAGATGCAAACCCTTAGATCTGAAGCTAAAGGAAATTATCTCTAGAGGCTTTGATAATGAAACTGTAAATTAGGGAAGATTCTGAGCCCCTCATTAGTACTAGTGAGCAAGCTCTTCACATGAGCGGTCCCATGGGAGTCAGTGACTTGGGTGATGTCAAAGGCTGCTTCCTGTTATGCAGGAAGTATTGGACCAAAATATTTAATAAAAGCATCAATAAAAGCCACCTTACCTCATTGCTGGCTTGAGAGGGAACAGGTGTGTGTGCCATAGTCACCCTTCTTACTCTTGTGAGTTGAACGAAGAAGAAGAACACTGAGGGCAAAGGGGGATAAATTGGGGACCTACCATCACCATTTAGGGTTTGGGAGGGTAAAGGGGTGTCATTCCACCACTATTTTTTCAGTTCACGCACAGTAAACAGTCAGGCTGATAATGGTTAACAGTTGGGTTAACTGCCCAACAACCAACTCAAGGCATGCTGAGTATTTGATTTAGAAGCGGGTAGCCTGTTGGTGAGAGGCCTTTCCAGCAGCCACAGGCTACCAACTAACCAAATATACTGAGCTGAAGTCTATAAACATCCCCAGTCCAGCAAAGAACTTAAACTTCATGCACAAGAGTAGTAGCTTTGACTTTGATTTCTCCCATCTTAAGTACTTTGCTGGATTAGGATGATAGCGTCAAGTCAACTCCCGCTCAAATCAAATGAAGTCTTTCCATTGACTCCACTGTGAGTTGGATTTGACCCTTAATGAGAAGATCAAAGGTTTACAATGCAGATTCAGTTCACATAAAGCTGGTTGGATTTTTGCACCCCACAACAAATATCATCAAAAATTACGTTTTCATTTTTCCACAAACATTTTCTTCAAAATTATTTAGGTTTTGTAAAAAAAAAAAAAAAATTAAACTTTTTTAATGAAAACCCAATAATTTTAGATGAAAACAAGCATTTTATCAAAAAAACACTGTTCTGTTAAATAAAACATTTGGACAGGAAGTTTGTGACAGGTTCTTGTTTCCGGAATGGTATTCCCCATTTACACGCACAACCCAGGGTTGTGAGTTCAATCCTTGAGGGGGCCATTTAGGGAACTGGGGTAAAAATCTGTCTGGGGATTGGTCCTGCTTTGAGCAGGGGGTTGGCCTAGATGACCTCCTGAGATCCCTTCCAACCCTGCTATTCTATGATTCTATGACAGTTGAAGCTTCTAACTTTGCCAATTGCTAGAGCAATTCTCAAAGCTATCACTATGTAGATACTAAAATTCCTGGAAATAAAACACAAGGAGCACAAGAAATGTAGGAATAAGCCCATTATAAAAATAAAGCACTCAGAATAATGGATTATACCTATATGAACATAGGAATCACACGATTGTATCACACTTAAGGACTATGCAGACCTGTGTCCTGTCTCAAACAATTGTAAACACAGATACCCAAGAACCCCCCTATAGGCCAATGTGGGATATCTGCTATTATTAGTGTCTCATCCTAATCCCTAACCTAAAAGACTGGTTTAAACCCTGAAGCATGAGGTTTCTTTATCCCTTCCAAAACTCAGTTTGCGCTAATTGTAATAACTCTAGATATTCTTGCTAGCCATATAAATGACCAAATTTTGAATCTCACTAAGTTCTTGGCCTCGACAACTTCCTGGAGCAGTGAGTTCCACAATCTAATCACATGTTGTGTGAAAAAAAGTATTTTTTTATCAGTTTTGAATTTACTGCCTTTTAATTTTATTGCATGTTCCTTTGTTCTTGTGTTCTGAAAGCAGTTACCTTGTGGAAAATCTTTGTGACTTTTTTATATTCTAAATTTTGTGCATGCATTTGAAACCTGTACATATTGTTCCACTCTCTGAAGCCTAATACAAGAAGGCATCATTTGGGGTAGCAGGAGGGATTTTTTCTATCGAATTCTGATAAACTTAAGTGCTGCTCATTAATTTTCCATGCCCCAAGAGTGCTTCTGGAATCGGCACAATAATTTTGCTTCCAGCTACTTGCATAAAATTTTGCACTGCACTTTCGCTCTGTGTCATGTTGTCAGAATTATTATTTATTGCAGCTCGTAAAGGCTCTGAGGTCGGATCCTCAGCTGTGAAAATCAGAGCAGCTCTGATGACTTCAGTGGAACTGTGCCGATTTACATTAACTGAGGATCTGGCCCACTGAGTACCCGGCACAAAGACCAAAGACTACTAACAAAGATCAAACTACTGCAGCAATGTGAAAATGTGGCTGTAGGCTGCTTCTGAATAACTAATAAAAGGAAAGGGAGAAAGAAGATAAGAGTCCTTACAAGAGAACTGTCAGTAGCCTGGCCCAAAACCCCAGTGTTATAAGATCTTGGGTTCAGCCCCTTCCCCTTTTCCATGCTGGGACTTTTTAAATCCTTTTGTGCATGTTAACCATTAAAAACAATGTGCCACATTAGCTTCTCCCTAGACCTCAACACCAACCAGCTCTACACCCTGGGAGAGGCAGGCTGGTCTTCTGGTTCCGGTGCTGGCCTTGGGGTCAGGCGAGCTGGATTCTAGTTCTTAGATCTTCCACTAATAATACTAAAAACATGATGTACAACAGGGGTGGCCAACCTGTGGCTCGGGAGCCACATGCGGCTCTTCAGAAGTTAATATGCGGCTCCTTGTACAGGCACCGACTCCGGGGCTGGAGCTACAGGCGCCAACTTTCCAATGTGCCGGGGGGTGCTCACTGCTCAACCCCTGGCTCTGCCCCAGGCCCCGCCCCCACTCCATCCCTTCCCACTCCCTCCCCTGAGCCGGTCATGCCCTCGCTCCTCCCCCCCCCCCGAGCCTCCTGCACGCCACGAAACAGCTGATCAGGAGGTGCAGGGAGGGAGGGGGAGGCGCTGATCAGTGGGGTTGCTGGTGGGTGGGAGCAGGGGGGAGCTAATGGGGGGGCTGCTGACGTATTACTGTGGCTCTTTGGCAATGTACATTGGTAAATTCTGGCTCCTTCTTAGGCTCAGGTTGGCCTCCCCTGAAGTACAAAAAGAAAAAGAAAACCAGCCAGCTGGTCTGGGGCAGTTGCCAAAGGAAAGCTGCAGTGCTGCTTTCCTACGACCGAGGTGTGAAGAGTCAGCTGTGAGTAGCAGTGCTCACAAGCCCTTAACCTGGTGTCTACCAGCAAGGATTGCTGGCTGCTCCTGGACCCAGAGGAGGCCTGGAATGGCAAAGAGTCCTTCCTGGATGTGCAAGTGCCTGGGCTCCTTTTGAGGTAATCACCGTTAAACAACTTGGTGGATGGAGAGCTACAGTCTCCCAGCACTGCCTTGTATCCTTCCGGAATGGGGAGGGTGGCTGGGACACTTCCCAGAGGTACCCATGGGCGTGAGGCACCTTGCTACCACCTGCCATTAGCATGAGAGAACCTTGTCTACCACAGCAGACAAGCACTCCCCTATCATCCGACGCGTGCTCCAGCCTTCGCTGCCCCTTTGCAGGTAAGCAATAGATACACTCCAACCTCCACACGTCCCTCTGGAGTGCCAAGTCCCTTTTCCAATGAACACTCACAGATTCTCTACTCCCCAAGGGAATAGCACGCAACACTTACTAGTTTTACCTCAGGATCACCACACTGCTTAACGCATAGTGTGTAACGTACATATAGTGAAAACAAGGACAAGTTTATTATCGCAGAACAGAGATTCAAATGATAGGTAAGTAAGAATATTAGAAACAAATGGTTACATATAAAATAAATCTTAATACGCTTATTAGAGCCTAAACGTAGCTGACGGGACAGGCCCCTGTCTCCTATGGGTAGCTCACCCCGAGTCCTTTTCCTAGCGTTTTCCACCAGGATGGTTGAGAACTTTTATCAGGTCAATCTGGCTAGCAGCTTGTCTTCACAGACTGAAGGATGAAATCTTATCCCCTCTTCACTTCTGTTATGCAGTGACAGAAATATGGTCCCTTACCCCAGGCTGGTCCCTCTTCAGAGGCTTATTATGGGGTTCCTTTTTCTTTGTAAATGCTTGGGCCTGCACCTGGGCCAGACAGCAAACAGAGCCTGTCTCCAGGCACGTCCATTGGTTTTTATGCTGATTGAGTTGGCCCGGAGGCATACAATACACAATAGTCTGCCAGAGAGAGAACTGTTCGCTACCCCCTTCCTGCCTAGAATCTGTGTATCGCCTTCTGGTGACCTGTCTTAATTTATACCCTTTAAGAAATTAATTTTCTGTATACATACATACATAACTCCTTACACCTTATCTGCACATACATTTCACAACGAGTATGATGACAGTGTGACACATACTTTCAATAGAGACCGTACATGACCCCTTTTGGTGAACCGAGGGGATCCCTGTACCCCTACGTACCCCTGTGTGCTCTGCCAGTTGGCATCAAGTAGTTTCTCAGTCACAGGGGCTAAGCTTAAACCTCTGAAAACTAGGTGATAAAGAGTTACGGGCGTGCCTCTCCTGTCACACAGCTCTGCACTTTGCAGCCGGTTTCTCCTTCTCACTTGGCCTTGGGGCTTGATAGTAATTCCAATGAAGAGGTTTTATTACAGTTTTATCAAATAGCTATTTTAACCATTAGATCTATACGCACATGTCACTCGGGATAACAGGGCTTGAGAGGGAGAGCTATTCAAGGATTAATGCAGATATTTAAGGGTAAATACAAAGGCTGTGTCTATACTGGACTTCCCAGTGATATCACCCACTGGTGCACAATTATGGGTCCAGCGCCCCCCTGTGGTAGCAATAATGGGAGCACTAATCAGTTTGATCAGAGCCAGTCTAGACAATATGGTGGTAAAAACACTAGAGAATTCCGGTGCCTTGTTTATGCTAGTGCTGCCACAACTGCTATCACCAGAGGAGTTGCACTGGTGATAGTGCAAGAACAAGAGATTTCTCCAAAAAAAAAAAAAAAAGTCGAGAGAAGATAAGGCCATTGAAATTAATTGAAGCTCACGTGCACACACATGTGAAAATATATTCTACCCCTTTCCCACACGTACCTAATCCTCTGGGCTGGCCAAGTGAAGGCAAGCTACCACCCATCTTCTTCCTACGAAAATTGGAAAGAAAAGGTGTTTTCCTGCAAGCTTTTGCCATGAGGATCTATCACTGCTTCACTTACTGACAAAGCTAGACAATGAGATCATTATTCTCCTCAAATAAACAGAGTTACCAGCTCTTAACAGCAAAGGCAATCTCTTTTTATACTCCCACTGAGACGGATTCTGTTGCCTTCTCAGATTGTGCATTTGGGCTGGTTGTTATTCTGATTGATCTGTGATATTTTGCACTTTATTTTGTATTGTTCAGCATTGAAATCCTTTGTCCCAGGCACTGTATCAATGTGCTAAAAAAAAGAAGGATGTAGCTGAGGTACCGAAGACAGCAAATCTGTACTGTTAGAGTTTTTGTTTTCTGCAATCTCCAACCCAGAGTGTCTCGTCCTTGTAACTTTTGGGGGTTAGGTTCTTTGTATTCCATTCCTGTACTCAGGTATCTGATGAATTTTGAAAATATGCACCCATCTGAATAGACATAGGTGTGGTGCAGGCCTTTTTTTTATTGGTCTAAAGATATATAATTAGCTGTTTAAATGAGCCAGCTTTGTATTTCAATCTGACCGGGCCCTTTTTTAACTCAACTACTTTGAAGTGTTTGTGGGCCAGATCCTCAGCTGGTTTAAATCAACGTAGCTCCATTGATTGCAGTGAAGAAATGCTGACTATCTAGGCCTAGACCTTTCTTTCCCTGCACTCTCATAGGTCCCTTGACTTCAGTGCAGGGGTGCAGATTTACATCAGCTGAGGATTTGGCCCTACATCTTTCGCTCTCCACACCCTCGTGTTAATTCCTTTTCAGATCTGTGAGGCTGAGATTTTTCAAGGCCACTGAAGGAATTTGGATGATGCATTCCCCTTGAAATGAGTGGGAGTTGGGCATCCAGAGCCCTCATTGGCTTGGCAGATTTCCCCATCATGTTTACTAGGTGAAATGGATCAGTTCTGTAGCTACAGCAATAAGAGACTGATCCAAAGTCCATTGAAGTCAAGGGGAGTCTTTCCATTGATTTCAGTAGGCTTCATAATAGGCTCGATGAGCCTCCAGAAGTACTTTGACCTCTTCAAGTCCTTATTTAGCATCCCCGAACTCTGCCTGTTTCTCATGCACCAGATCTGATTAGCACAGTCTTGACCTCCTTGGTTTTGTAGTGCTGACTCATCATCCACCTACTTCCCCTCCCCCCCCCCCGGATGTTCAACCCGATCGATTGATGGTAGCTCGTGTTTCTGCCCTTTTTTCCACTTCCCTGAGATTAATATTGCTGTTATTTGAAGAGCACATTACAGTGTCTGCTTTTCTTGTCTGGTGCTATTTTTACACACGACTCCCAATCGCACGGAACCTTCTCAAACTTGCCCTGCTGTTGCTTTGTGACATGTTCATTTGAACTTGAGCATGTGTGCCATAAACAGCGGTTCTACATTAAATAGCTCGTTTGGCTTTGGTTATAATCCACTCGTATTCCAAGCCAGGCATATGCTGGAGATGTGCAGGGTGGCTTTCATGTCTGGTGGTTGTGCCGGAGACAGACTGCAGGGAATTGGGACACTGGATTATGGTTTTCAGACCGGTGGGTGGGTGGTCTAGAAGCTCTGAACAACTAACTTCTCCCCTTCTCTGGCTGCCACAGATGATTGGGAGCTCTGGAAGTAGTTGAGTGATCAGCCTCAGCTTTTCAAAAGGCAGCTGTCACAGTAGGGTCTAGTACCAGATACTGCCCTATCTACTTGTTCCAGAGTATCGCTGCATGCTCTTGGTCCCTAGCCCTTAGTAGGGAGCCGAGCACAGTCTGTGTGATGCCTACTTGCTCATAGGAAGAACATATATAGGACCAGGGTGATGTAATGAGGATTGGGTTAGAATTGCAAGCTGTCACTTTAAGATGGGGGAGGAAGGGGAGGTTTCTGGGCTTACTTGTAAGCTAAGGGGCTCTGCAAGGAAGCCTTGATCTGGGCCTCAGCAGTCAGTCTGCAAAGAGCCAGTCTAGAGCAAAATGGTGGGAATTGTGCCTCTCTGCCTTAAGGAGCAGCCTGCTTTGTCTCTTTCTGTTTTGATTCCTTTGTATTGTCGGCTTGAATTCTAAGAATTCAAGCAGTGATACGCTGCAACCTTCCAGCAAGAGTATTCTATGTATTTTTTTAACCTAATTTCTCTGTTTGTATCCCATGAAAAAATATAGCACCCAGGAAGCATACAAGATATCTGAATGCATATGGTACTTGGAGCAGATAGCTCCAAAAGGGAGTTACTGCAGTGGCCAGGACCTTGTTGAAGGGGCAGAATGGCATGGCTGCACGACCAGTGAATAAGGGAGGGAGAGTGACTAAGGAGAAACAATGCTCTCTCATTGGCTATATGCAAATCAGCCACCGAGTGAAACCCCTATTGTTGCAGATTAATGGCTTTGGTGAACAGAACATAAACATAACATATGATCCTGTGTCATATCACAGAACACAGGGAGGGTCACATTGAACTGTAGAGATCCAAAGGGTCTCCCAGCCAATTACATCCATGAACCCCCACACACACACACCCAGAACACAGCAGGTACGTGCCACTGTCAGCACAGTAAGATATTACTCTCCCTTTGAATGATCACAGGCCCAAGGAGGTTGGGGACAAATGAATGCATGGGAGAATGGACAAAAACGCATAGGACCCACTCTGGAAACACTGCTTGGTGCTGTGCGGCCATTTTAAGAATTTTAGAGATGTGGATGTGCAGTTTAAAACTTAAAAAAGGAAACTTCTTCAGAGTGGCTGGGCCTGTTGACAGGGGATCACACCCTTTATTGCCATTTGTATGACAGCAGCACGTAAAGGCCCCACCCAGGACTGGGGAGCCATTATGCTAAGCGCAGTACACATACCTAGGGAGATACAGCCTCTGTCCTCACCGTTTACACGGGGTAGTAGTATCTCCATTTTACAGATGGAAAACTGAGGCATAGATTGTTTATATGGCTTGCTCAAGGTCACTGCGGCAAAACTAGGAATTAAATCCACCTCTCCTGAGTCTGTGCCTTTACCTGAAGGAAATATCCAGAAGTTAGTTTTATGCATGCGGCGGGCTTTCTCCAAACCCCCCTTCTTCTTTTCCTTCCATGTCCCTTAGAGGCTCCTACCCTGTGGCAGTGCTTCCTTTGGTTACACAGGCTGGTTGTGGATCCTTCCAGAATCCATTAGCACCACCCTATGAATAGACAACAAGGGATTGCTCAGGACGGATTTGAGACAATCTTTTCCCTGAGGGTGAGCTGCCTCCATCGCTTTCCCAGCAGTGGTAAGGCTGAGGGAAGGGATGCACAACGTCTATCGCTGAAGAGGAGGAGACTGGCTGCAAGGAGATCCCCACTAGGTAGCATCAGCACAGCCATATTCGCTACAGATGGACCCAAGCCGTGAAGCTCAGAGGCGGGTGCGAACTGCCGCCTATTTTTAGGAACATGTCTGAGCTCTTCTCCCCTGCCCTGTGTAAAAGGCAAACTTGGACAGGCCTTGTCCTTTCAGTTCATATTTTCTGTGGAATAACGAGAGGTATTCCCCTCCAGCGTGTCCATCACACTGAATCTTGAAAGGGAGAGCTAACGATATAGCCACGATCACATGAATTGGTTTTCCTAGTCCTCTACCTGCTGTGTGGCAAAGCTCAGGGATAATATTCCAAACAGTTATTGCTGGTGTTGGGACTTGGGCACAGCATTGCCTGCAGGATCATGAAGTCCTTTGAATGGACTTATGGGAACAAGGGAAGGGCCCCGAGTTTCAGTAGGGTTCTTGTGGTGGAGGCGAAACGGATCTCATTCAAGACTAGGCTGGAGCAATTGAGGCTCAGCAGGCCCCCATTAGCCCACTCTGAGATATGCTGGGCATGAGCATCCCACTAACACCTGGGCTGAGCTTTTTAAAAGGCTTCAGCTCCCCTAACTGGACAGAGTCAAAGCAGCAGTAGGGGCAGGAGGGCCATGTGGGCTGGCCTGGTCCCTCTTCCTGCTCCCTCCCAGGTGATTGGGCACCAGGCCCTCATTGGTACTCTCCCAGCCACGCCCCTCCAGCACATCTACAAAGGGCCCATCCCAGCCCTGACCCCACTCCTCCGAGGATAGCAGAGCTCCTGCTCTGAGACCCCTCTGAGTCAATGGATCAACCTCGCGTGAGCTGGTAGCAGGGAAGAGGGGATGGGCCTGGGATCCCTGCACTGTGTTTGGAATGGACTCTGGGGAAGCTTTCGCTGGGAAGCAGGTTGTGGCTGTGGGGCAGACAAAATTGAGGGGTCGGGGGATAGGGTAAAAAAACCCTGTGTGCAGGGAATAGCAAAGAAAAAACACGGGGAAGACGTTAACCCAAGTGTTGAAAAAGGGAATAAATAGGAAAGAGCAGGCCAAAGGCAGTGGGGAAGCGTGAGAAAAAAGCACCGTGGCCAATCCCTTTATTATTCCTCGTATTCTGGTAGCAGCTAGAGGCTCCAGCCGAGACTGAGCCTCCGTTGTGCTAGGCGCTGTACGGACATGGAGCAAGAGACGGTCCCTGCCCCATAGAGCTGACCACCTAACTAGACCAGGCAGGCACAGGGTAAGAGGGGGAATGGTGGGGAAGTGACTTGCCCAAGGTCCCGCATGAAGTCGGTGGCAGAACCAGCATAGCGCCTCTCCCCCCAGTTTCCTGAGTCCCAAGCCAGGGCTTTAAGCACTGACCTGTGCTGCCCCACTCCTCTCACCCTTGGCTTGCATTTAGCCTACAGTCCCGCATCAGGATCCACTAGCCAAAGCCCCCCTGCCCTTGTGCAGTTCCTGTGGAGAGCGTCATGTAAAGAGCCGCACGCAAGAAGCCATTTGCAGTGCAGCCACTCGAAGCGTTATTGGCTCTACAGTTCCCAGGAACAGTGCAGCATCCTATGGAGCACCATCTACTAGCCCCTCATGTCTGGACTATTTACATTTGTACAGAGACCGCTCCTTTGTAGCGCACGCCTGTAACAATTCCACTGACGTCAATAGAACTCTGCAGACCCCGGTGCAGGACCAGGGCCTTATATTATAAACCCTTCATGGTGGAGACGTGTCTTTACTCTTTGTCTGCAGGGTGCCAAGCACCTGTCTGATAGATGGTAATATTAGCCCTGATTTGGGAACTGCTCCAGGCAGAGGAAGATGTCAGGAGCCCATATATCATTGTTGGGACGATAACTCATGGCATTTTTGAATATCGTGGATGGGTCTGATTGGAACCCTCATGTGATCACTTCACTACCAGCACCTTGTCCTGCTAATGAACCTTACCTGCTACTGTTGTAGTCATGGCTGTTATCTTCCAGCATGTGTGTGTCTGTGTCTGAGAGAGAGGGATAAATGACCGTCTGTTTTCACTTTTAAAAAACTCTGCAGCGTTCCTCAAGCCTTTTCCTTTGTTTGCTCCTCCGGTGACACAGTTGGCAATTCAAACCTCCTGCAGTAGAGGTGGGAGTGGGACACAGCCCATGGACCTCCGGTGACCCAAGTCAGCCAGCATGCTTCCCGGGGGATCTTCTTGTGTTGAGTGCACCTCTGCACAGCCAGAAGGAATGGTGTTGCACCATTTCTCAAACCATTTCTGCTTCCGCAGTGGCTAGAAGTGCTAGGCAAGGGCTTTTGTCATGACGTCCTAATAAAAAAGTGGCCAGGTCCTTCCAGCTGGCTGGAACATTAATACCTTAATTAGAGATTTTTTTTAAAAGAGAGAGAGAGAAATCTGGAAGGCTGCGAGATCTTAATATAAAAAATAGCCAGGTATTGCTGGCACCAGGCTGCTTAATCCATTTAATTGGGCAGAGAGAGCTTTGTAGCTGCACCACAGATGCATTTGGTAATGCATGAAAAAGACAGCAATCTATATCTGCAAGCACATTACAGCAGATTTGGATTGGAGGAAACCAAACTAAAAGCTGATGTTACATTTAGGAGGTTGACATCTTAGACAAACATGACGGGGTCTTTCCTTTCCCCCTTTTTTTCCTCCTTTTCACTCGATCTCTCATTTTGGTCTAGTGTTTTGATTAAACAGCTACCAAATGGCTAATCAAGTAGCTGATCATAACGGTGCAGGTGCAAATGTAGTCTTTACTAACACGTGATTGGTTGGATGCTTTGCTCTTTCATCTCCCAACACACCTCTCCAATACCTCTTTTAAAGCAGTAGTGTGAGCCATACAGTTAAATACCCACATGACTGTCGCTAGAATTCAAACTTGAGCTTTTAACAGGGTGGTGTGGCTTTCAAAGCTCTATCCTATGGAACACAGGTACTACAGCCTCATTCACCCCACAAATCAGGGGACATCAAAACTTGCTCTTGGGATCAGATGGGCCTGAGCAGAAAAGTTCTGCTCTGGAGTGGCTACAGACATGCAAAGAGGTCCTGGGTGTTCCATTCCCAAAGTCTTGACTCATACCTATCTCTATCAGGAACATACTGTATCATTCTTACCCAAGCACAAACACGTCTTGTGTTTGTCATTGAACACTACAGGCTGGTGTAAGCTGACGTCAAGTCAATGGAGCTGTCAGTATTGTCAGCCCCAAGTGTTGAAAAATCGTGAGTCCTCCCCCTCCCCCCACCGCACCCCTGAATCACTGAATTTTCAAAATAATCAATTGTGGGTTCTTTTTTTTTTTTTTAATTTGCCTTGTGACTTTTGACTGCTCAGGAGTCTCATACTCACATAACTCCAGGAGCTGGGGCTTTAAAAAAAAAAAAGCATCAACTCTTGCAAGTCTTGGGGGGCTATAAGCTAAGAAACGGCTCCTTTTGTTCTTGTTTGCTTCTGCGTTCAGAGACCTAGATCTTTGTACAATCCTGGTAAATAAACAAGATTACATCAAAGAAAATACCAGACTCCATCAATTTCTGCTTCAAACAGGAACATTCCCCAGGGCCCTACTTTTGACTAGTCGTTCGAGTCGAAAAGGGGCAACATAATACTAAACCAGTGGTTCTCAACCAGGGGTACATGTACCCCTGGGGGTACACAGAGGTCTTCCAGCAGGGGCTATATCAACTCATCTAGATATTTGCCTAGTTTTACAACAGTAAGCACTAGCAAAGTCAGTACAAACTAAAATTTCATACAGACAATGACTTGTTTATACTGCTCTATATACTATACACTGAAATGTAAGTACAAGAGTTATATTCCAGTTAGGGCTGTCAAGCGATTAAAAAAATTAATCGTGATTAATCGTGCGATTAAAAAAATTAATCACAATCACGCGATTAATCACACTGTTAAACAATAATAGAATACCATTATTTAAATATTTTTGGATGTTTTCTACTATTTCAAATATATTAATTTCAATTACAACACAGAATACAAAGTGTACAGTGCTCACTTTATATTTGTTTTGGATTACTAATAATTGCACTGTAAAAAACAAGAGAAATAGTATATTTCATTTCACCTCATACAAGTACTGTAGTGCAATCTCTTTATAATGAAAGTTGAATTTACAAATGTAGAATTATGTACAAAAAATAACTGCATTCAAAAATAAAACAATGTAAAACTTTAGAACCTACAAGTCCACTTAGTCCTACTTCAGCCAATCGCTTAGACAAAAAAGTTTGGTTACAATTAGCAGGAGATAATGCTGCCCACGTCTTGTTTACAATGTCACCTGAAAGTGAGAACAAGCATTCGCATAGCACTGTTGTAGCCGGCATCGCAAGATATTTACGTGCCAGATGCACTAAAGATTCATATGTCCCTTTATGCTTCAACCACCATTCCAGAAGACACGCATCCATGCTGATGACGGGTTCTGCTCGATAACAATCCAAAGCAGAGCGGACTGATGCATGTTCATTTTCATCATCTGAGTCAGAAGGTTGATTTTTTTTTTTTGGTGGTTTGGGCTCTGTAGTTTCCGCCTCGGAATGTTGCTCTTTTAAGACATCTGAAAGCATGTTCCACATCTCGTCCCTCTCAGATTTTGGACGGCACTTCAGATTCTTAAACATTGGGTCGAGTGCTGTAGCTATCCTTAGAAATCTCACATTGGTACCTTCTTTGCATTTTGTCAAATCTGCTGTGAAAGGGTCATCATCCAAGACTGCTATGACATAAAATACGTAGCAGAATGTAGGTAAAACAGAACAGGAGACATGCAATTCTCCCCCAAGGAATTCAGTCACAAATTTCATTAACACTTTTTTTTTAACGAGCATCATCAGCATGGAAGCATGTCCTTTGGAATGGTGGACAAAGCATGAAAGGGAATATGAATGTTTAGATTATCTGGCACATAAATACCTTGCAATGCCGGCTACAAAAGGGCCATGCGAACAACTCTTCTCACTTTCAGGTGACATTGTAAATAAGAAGCAGTCATCAGTATCTCCCATAAATATAAACAAATTTGTTTGTCTTAGCAATTGGCTGAACAAGAAGTAGAACTGAGTGGACTTGTAGGCTCTGAAGTTTTACATTGTTTTGTTTTTAAGTGCAGTTATGTAACAAAAAAAAATCTACATTTGTAAGTTGCACTTTCGCAATAAAGAGATTGCACTTCAGTACTTGTATGAGGTGAATTGAAAAATACTATTTATTTTGTTTATCATTTTCACAGTGCAAATATTTGTAATAAAAAATAATAATATAAAGTGAGCACTGTATACTTTGTATTCTGTGTTGTAATAGAAATCAATATATTTGAAAATGTAGAAAAACATCCACAAATATTTAATAAATTTCAATGGTATTTTATTGTTTAACAGAGTGATTAATCACGATTAATTTTTTTAATCTCAGTTAATTTTTTTGAGTTAATCGCGTGAGTTAACTGTGATTAATGGACAGCCCTAATTCCAACTGATTTATTTTATAATTATATGGTAAAAAAGAGAAAGGAGGCAATTTGTCAGTAACAGCGTGCTGTGACACTTTTGTATTTTTATGTCTGATTCTGTAAGCAAGTAGTTTAAGTGAGGTGAAATTTGGGGGCACACAAGACAAATCAGACTCCTGAAAGGGGAACAGTAGCCTGGAAAGGTTGGGAGCCACAGCACTAAATCATATAATTCTAGCTTCTCTATCAGTGTTGTGCTAGGAAAACATGGTCCCTGCTTCAAGAGCTTACGTATTCACTGTCTCTGTTCAACATACTGACATTCACACTGCCACATACTAATGTCTCCGCTACAACCCCTTATCTAGCCCTACCCTTCCCTAGCATGCTCCTTCCCTCCCCCGACAAGCCCCATTTACCAGGTGCATGTCTGTAAGTGTTGGCTTCATGCTAGCAGAGAGTTCCCTTGCAGCAGGAAAATTTTATGCAGGCCAGTTATGGCAAGAATCTATCTGAAGGGCAAGAATCTGGTCCCTAGGTAGACACCCACACACAAAAAGAGATTGTCAATTCTTGGTCCTTGTTAGCTTTGACCAATTATACATTATTACTCATTCTCTCTAGTTGGGAAACAGCTTCCTGTTAAAAGGGTGGCATGGCAAATATATTGGTATAAACTGGATTTTATTACAGCATGTCTACCCGAGAACTGCCCAAGCTGAGTCATATATACAGTAGCATTTTTCTCTCTCCCTTTGCCAGTACTCTCCTTATTAAATTGACCAATACAAGCTCCCAGCTGGCAATGTTTAATTATTAGTCCACACCGGCCTCTTGGAGTGAGAATAACCATTTTCAATACTGTTTGTTTTGTCTTTTCTTCTTTTTAATTTTGTCTATTGATTCTTTTCCAATTAAGGGGCAAGCTGGCCAACTTTGTCATGGTGAACTTCTTGCTTGCGGTTTAAATCTCAACCAAATACAGATTATTCAAAGCAAGTGGCCAAACACATTGAAAAAGCTGAAGATCTGAGATAAAGGAAAGTGTAGGTCCTCTACTTATCAGGGAAGGAAAGTTGATAGCTGATGACATAAAGAAGGCTGAGGTTTTATGGCTATTTTGCTTCAGTCTTCACTAAAAAGGTTGATGGTGACCAGATACTCAATACAATTAATATTAACAACAAGGGGAAGGAACGAAAGCCAAAATAGGGAAAGAATAGGTTAAAGAATACTTAGAATCATAGACTATCAGGGTTGGAAGGTACCTCAGGAGGTCATCTAGTCCAACCCCCTGCTCAAAGCAGGACCAACCCCAACTAAATCATCCCAGCCAGGGCTTTGTCAAGCCTGACCTTAAAAACCTCTAAGGAAGGAGATTTCACCACCTCCCTAAGTAACCACCCTCCTAGTGAAAAAGTTTTTTCTAATATCCAACCTAAACCTCCCCCACTGTAACTTGAGACCATTGCTCCTTGTTCTGTCATCTGCCACCACTGAGAACAGTCTAGCTCCATCCTCTTTGGAACCCCCTTTCAGGTAGTTGAAAGCAGCTATCAAATCCCCCCTCATTCTTCTCTTCTGCAGACTAAACAATCCAGTCATGTGCTCCAGCCCCCTAATCATTTTTGTTGCCCTCCGCTGGACTCTTTCCAATTTTTTCACATCCTCCTTGTAGTGTGGGGCCCAAAACTGGACACAGTACTCCAGATGAGGCCTCACCAATGTCGAATAGAGAGGAATGATCACGTCCCTCGATCTGCTGGCAATGCCCCTACTTATACAGCCCAAAATGCCGTTAGCCTTCTTGGCAGCAAGGGCACACTGTCGACTCATATCCAGCTTCTCATCCACTGTGACCCCTAGGTCCTTTTCTGCAGAACTGCTGCCTAGCCACTCGGTACCTGGTCTGTAGCAGTGCATGGGATTCTTCTGTCCTAAGTGCAGGACTCTGCACTTGTCCTTGTTGAACCTCATCAGATTTCTTTTGGCCCAATCCTCTAATTTGTCTTGGTCCCTCTGTATCCTATCCCTACCCTCCAGCGTATCTACCACTCCTCCCAGTTTAGTGTCATCTGCAAACTTGCTGAGGGTGCAGTCCACGCCATCCTCCAGATCATTAATGAAGATATTGAACAAAACTGGCCCCAGGACCGACCCTTGGGGCACTCCGCTTGATACCGGCTGCCAACTAGACATGGAGCCGTTGATCACTACCCGTTGACCCCGACGATCTAGCCAGCTTTCTATCCACCTTATAGGCCATTCATCCAGCCCATACTTCTTTAACTTGCCAGGAAGAATACTGTGGGAGACCATATCAAAAGCTTTGCTAAAGTCAAGGAATAACATGTCCACTGCTTTCCCTTCATCCACAGAGTCAGTTATCTCATTATAGAAGGCAATTAGGTTAGTCAGGCATGACTTGCCCTTGGTGGATCCATGCTGACTGTTCCTGATCACTTTCCTCTCCTCTAAGTGCTTCAGAATTGATTCCTTGAGGACCTGCTCCATGATTTTTCCAGGGACTGAGGTGAGGCTGACTGGCCTGTAGTTCCCCTGATCTTCCTTCTTCCCTTTTTTAAAGATGGGACTTAGATAAGTTAGATGTATTCAAGTCGTCAGGGCCTGATGAAATTTATCCTGGGGTACTTAAGGAACTAGCTGAAAGAATCTTGGAACTGTTAGCAGCTGCCCTTCGAGCACTTCCGGAGGACGGGTGAGGTCCCAGAGGACTGGAGAAGGGCAAACACAGTACCTGTCTCTAAAAGGGGGAACAAAGAGGACCCAAGAAATTATAAACCAGTCAGCCTAACTTCAATACCTGGAAAGATACTGGAACAAATTATTAAACAATCAATTTGTAACCACCTAGAAGATAATAGGGTTATAAGGAATGGCCAGCACGGATTTGTCAAGAACAAATCATGCCAAAGCACCCTAATTTGCTTCTTTGACAGGGTTACAGGCCTAGTCGATGGGGGAAGCAGCAGACATGATATATCTTGATCTTTAGTAAAGCTCTTGACACAGTCCCATATGACATTCTCATAAGCAAATTAGGGAAATGCGGGCTAGATGAAATTACTCTAAGGTGGGTCCACAAACAGTTGAAAGACTGTATTCAAAGATGTATCTAGTGGGGTCTGACAGGGGTCAGTCCTGGGTCTGGTACTAGTCAATATTTTCATTACAGATTTGGATAATGGAGTGGAGATGTTTGCAGATGACACCAAGCTGGGAAGGGTTGCAAGTGTAATGCTGACAGATCCCGGGTGTTGGCAGGCAGGATCGAACATGGGGCCTCTGGAGCGGAATGCATGAGTCTCTACTGCATGAGCTAAAAGCCAACTGGCTCTTAGCTAAGGCTGTAGAGCAGACTCATTAATCTCTAAGTGGTCTCAGTGCCACTAGAGGGGACAGAACACCACACCCAGGAGGTGTGTGGGTTACACAAGCACCATGGAGGACAGGATTAGAATTCAAAAATGGCCTTGACAAATTGGAGAATTTGTTTGAATTCAACAAGATGAAATTCAATAAAGATAAGTGCCAAGTATTTCACTTACGATGGAAAAAATCAAATTCACAACTACAAAATAGGGAAGGCGAGCTGATAGTACAGTTGAAAAGGATCTGGGGGTTTTAGTGGATCACAAATTGAATATGAGTCAGCAATGTGATGCAGTTGCAAAAAAGACTAATATCATTCTAGGGCAGGGGTGAGCAAACTTTTTGGCCCGAGGGCCACATCGGGTTCCGAAACTGTATAGAGGGCCAGGTAGGGAAGGCTGTGCCTCCCCGAACAGCCTGGCCCCGCCCCATCTGTCCCCTCCCACTTCCCGCCCCCTGACTGCTCCCCTCAGAATCCCCAACCCATCCAACCCCCCCTGCTCCTTGTCCCCTGGCCGCCCCCTCCTGGAACCCCCCTGCCCCTAATCGTCCCACCGGGACCCCATCCCCTATCCAACCCCCCATGCTCCCTATCCCCTGACTGCCCTGACCCCTATCCACACCCCCGCCCCCTGATTGGCCCCTTGGGTCTCCCACGCCTATCCAACCACCCCCTGCTCCCTGTCCCCTGACTGCCCCCCAGGACCCGCTGCCCCTTATCCAACCCCCCGCTCCCTGTCCCCTTACCATGCCACTCAGAGCAGCAGGACTGGCAGCCGCGCCGCCCGGCCTTAGCCAGCCTCGCCGCCGCGCTGCCCGGCAGGAGCTCGTAGCCCCGCCGCCCAGAGCGCTGGCGGCACAGCGAGCTGAGGCTGCGAGGGAGGGGGGACACCAGGGGAGGGGCCGGGGGCTAGCCTCCCCGGCCTGGAGCTCAAGGGCCGGGCAGGACAGTCCCGCGGGCTGTAGTTTGCCCACCTCTGTTCTAGGGTGTGTTAACGGAGTGTTGGATGTGAGACGCAGGAGGTACTTGACTCTGCACTGGTGAAGCCTTAGATGGAGTACTGTGTCCAATTCTGGGTGCCAACCTTTAGGAAAGATGTGGACAAAGTGCAGAGAGTCCAGAGGAGAACAACAAAAATAATAAATCGTTTAGAAAAACCTGATCTATGAGGAAAAGTTTAAAAAATTGGGCTTGTTTAGTCTTGAGAAAAGACGGGGGGATCTGATAGTCTTCAGATATGCTAAGAGCTGTTAGAAAGAGGATGGTGGTCAACTGTTCTCCATATCCGCTGGAGGCAAGACAAGAAGTACTGGGTTTAATGTGCAGCAAGGGAGATTTAGGTTAGATGTTAGGAAAAATGTTCTAAGTATAAATGAAGTTAAGCCGTGGAATATGGTTCCAAGGGAGGTTGTGGGCCCCCCAACATTGTAGGTTTTAAAGAACTGGTTGGACACAGGGATGCGCTAGGTTTAGTTAGCTTTGCCTCAGTGCAGGGGGCTGGACTTGATTTTTTTAGGTCCCTTCCAGCCCTACATTTCTGTGATGGATTGTCAGGCAGGCTGATGCAGTCGACATCCTGTTCTGGATTAATTTTAATTCCTCCCTTCCCTTTCCCCCCAATTCAATTGTGCTTTTCTCCTTGGCGTTTTCAATTTCAGGTGCAAATCACGACACTGTAAGATGTCTACGAGTTTAATTCTTTACCAAGGTTGTTTATGAAGATTCACTTACGAACTCATTTTCACCATCCTTTGAGTTTTTTCCCCTTTGGCTTTTAAAGAAGCACTTCATAAGCCTGCATGCTGTTGAGCATAACTTCTGCAACTATCTGTCTTAGTACTTACCCGAACCCTTGCATCACTGTAGCATCTGAGCACCTCACGGTCTTTAATGTAGTGATCCTCATAACACGCCAGTGAGGTAGGGCACTGCTATTATCCCCATTGTACAGGTGGAGAACAGAGGCACAGAGAGCTAAACTCTGTGGCAGAGCAGGGACCAGAACTTTGGTCTCCCAGGTCTGGGCTATTGTTCTAACCATGGGAACATCCTTCCATTCAGTCCATCTCTTTTTAGCACAAGCTCTGCTGGTAATGTGGATGGGTGATGGGGGAACAGCTTTCTCAGCAACTTCAACAGCAAAATGTATCTCCACTCTTTAAATCTGATTTAGGGCTAACAGGCAGCCCAGAACCAAAACAAGCAGGGCCAAGCTAAGGCATAGACATAATAGGCATGGGCTTAGGGACTTGACTTCCAGTCATGTGATGGCAACAGAATCTAACATTTCTTTTTTAAAGGTATGTGTTTCCGGCTTTCATGGTGGCAAAGAAACTGTGTGGCTGATGTAGTGCTGTCTGCCTAACATTCACGTTAATAAAGCCTGCTCCCTGTGAGTCCACATCTGACAGGTAGAACTCATGTAACAGCCATGAGTAGTATGTGTAAGAGGCACATCGGGGAAGGTGTCAGGCGGCTATAAGCAGCCTATTGGCTTCACAATTGACTAACCAATTATTACAACAGCTATTAATTGATAAAGGGTCAATAATCTATTTATAAATATATAAGATACAGTGTGAACCAATTCTTAATATACTGTAGGACAACTCAATTTTTCTGCTGTGGCACTAGGTTTTTTTCTGAGGCACCTCTCATATACTTGGGTGTTTTCACAATGCTCCGACTCATAGGTTTCTTAGTTCTTTACAATGTTTTTGCTCACTGTAAAATTTTGGTACATTCTGTATTTCAACTGGATTTTTATTGCTTTGTAATATAGCTAACTCTTACATCATGCTCTTCTTCCATAGATCTCAAAGCGCTTTTACATTATCCCCATTTACACATGGGGAAACTGAGGCACAGAACGGTGAAGTGACTTGGCCAAGGTGACCCAGCAAGCCAGTAACAGAACTGGGACTAAAAACCAGGTCTCCTGAATCACAGTCCAGTGCTCTATCAACTAGGCTACACTGCCTCCTCATAGTTAGGGGGAAGTGGTGGAGGTGATGGCTCTTGGAATAAAAGACCAGTTGTCCTGAGCTGAGTAAGAAATAATGTATTTATAGAAAACAGCAAAAGAGAAATCATATTATAATCTGACAGGTGTATCCAGCATGGGCACAGACGTGAGGTTACAGTTCTGTAGACAGGCACATTCCACAGAAAATTTCATCCAGAACAGTTTGTGTAACACACAAGAAACCACAACACTTGAACTTTTTTAAACCCTGTAATTGAAGAGGGGCGGCAGCATGGTCAATGGATAGGGCCCTGTCTTAGGAAAGCTGGGTCTGTTCTCTGCCACTGGCCTGTTGTGGGACCTTGGCGGGGCATTATACCTGCCGCCATAGGCAGTTAGACCAGCCTTGGCAGTTAGAACAATAGCCTATGCCAGCAGATTGGATGTTGTGCCAAAGTGGAATCCCACTGAAACTGGGAAGGGAAAAACTTCCCATTTCTTTACTGGTTTAAATGCATGTGCTCAGCAGAGGAGGCGGAGCGGAGGTGAGCTGGGGCGGGCTCCCCGGGTGGGGGTAGCTTCCGTGGGGGGGGGGGCTCCCCGGGCGGGGTTAACTGCAGAGGGGGGGTAGCTGCTGGGGTGAGGGGCTCCCCGGGCGGGAGGGGGTCGGGCTGGGTTAGCTGCCACGGCGGGTGGGGTTAGCTGCCGCGGGGGGGGCTCCTCTGGTGGGGGGGCAAGGGGTGTGGTTAGCTGCCACGGGGGGTGGGGTTAGCTGGGGGGGGGGGGCGCAAGGTGGAAGTTTCGCCTAGGGCGCGAAACTTCCTTGCACCGGCCCTGACAGTAGTATTACTGATCAGACTGTATGTAGTTAAATGTACACCTTAATATATAGGGCATGTTGAATGTGGCCAAATTAACATTGCTCTAGGAACTCCTTCATTTACTTCTGTGCATTCACATCATCAGCTGGAGGGTTGCAATAACGTCATTAGTCTGCATTTGGTAGATTTATACCTGTGTCCTCTAAAACTGATAAAGGACTAAAAAATGGAAAAACTGCTGTGTCATTTTTGTGCTGTATTCTATAGTGTCCTCTTCCTAGTTATGTAATAGCACTACAGGGTCAGCTTTTAATGCGCACTAATATTGTAATAATGAATAGTTGATGGAATTGCAAATAAATCAGATTTGTTTACTTGATTATATAACAGTCTAACTATGTGTCTAAGTGTAGACATTTTGGTCCAGATTCTCAAAGGTATTTAGGTGCCTACTTTCCAGTGGGAGTTAGGCACCTTAGATAACATTGAGAATCTGGCTTTTAGGCCTAATTCTGCACTCCATGCAGTCAATGGCAGAACTTCCATTGGCTTCTTGGCTATAGAAGCTGGCCCTTGATGCGAAGGTAGTCAGTGTGCAAACTACAAGTTAATTTAGACCAAGGATAACATTTTCAAAAGTGCCTATGTGATTTAGGAGCCATTGGAAGATAATGGGACTTAGTCACTTGGGTACTCTTGAAAATTTTCTCCCCAATTATTTTGGTGTAGGGGTTTAACGTTCAGCACCTAAGTCCATATTTAGGCCCCTGTATATTCAGGTTGGTGATACTCGATTGACAGATCAAGCGGCACAAGGGAATTCAGTGTGCGCTGACAGGACTCCGCATTTATGAAGACTGAAACATTTATTTAGGTGCCTAATATGGGTTCATGGGCCTCACCCAAGGCCCCCATATTTAAAATATTGGCCTTTGACCTTAGGTCCAGATCTTCAGTGGGAGTTAGGCAACAAAATACTTCTGGGAGAGTCTTGACCTTGGTGTTTGTGACGGTGCTCCTGGATTGATGGCTCAGGGGTCTTAAATTCTCTGTTTATTCACAAGGCTGGTGCAAGCCAGGTAGCAGTGTTACAAGCTTCCTGACACTGCTCTGCCATTGAGGGACCATATCTCTGGGTGTGAGGATTCTTAGTCTCAATAGTGAAGTCCTGGCCTTTTTGCTGAGCTTGCAAATGAGAGCCAATTACTTTGTGTCAAGAATGGACATGAAATCACTGATAGCAAATAAATAAGCATGGGTGTCCGTATCCTACTTAGGCAAAGGAATGTAAAATCATTGTTGTTATGACTGTCTGTTTACCGAGAAGTGTATAACCTAACTGGAAACAATTAAAACAATTCCAAAGGACTTGGGTCTGCCTTTAATCCAGTGGTGGTACCCTGCACCACAGTGACATCTCGTGGTCAAAGTGCAGATTACTTGTTTCAAGAGCTCATCCTATATGATACCCCCTGAAAGGCACCTGTTTGGATGCCACTCCGAAAGAAAAGGCCCGGGCAAATTCATTTCAGCTAAAATTGCCATTCATTCTCAGGCTGTGGTTGGAAGTTTTACCGGGTAAAAATAATGTGGTGTAAAAACCAATCCGATTTTAACATTTAGGCAAGACGATGCATCCCAAAGTACTGAGCAGATTCTCCCTCCGTTACTTATAACCCCATTACTGTAGCATCTGTACAGAACCCCTGTGAGGTAGGGAAAAGCAAAAACCACAGAGGGACTACACTGCACTCAGGAGGTGTAGGTGGTCGCACTGTGAACACGCCCAAGCTCCCTTTGATCTAGCTGGCCCCACCCACCCCGGACTCTGGGTGCATACTTGAGAGGCTGCCACCCATGCCACTGCAGCTTCACTACTATTATTACTCGAGCCAGCTGGATCAAAGGTGGCTTAAGTAGGTCCACATAGGCTGCAGTCACACCTGTGACTGCAATATAGACAGACCCCCAGTGTTTTAAGGTCACACAGGCCATGTGTGGCAGAGTAAGGAATTGAACCAGACCCCTCAAGTCCCAGACTAGTGCTCTAACCATTGGCCCACCCCTCCTCGCCAGAGTGCAGAGACGATTAACTAATGCATTCTCCCCACCACCACCCCGTCATGTTCACGTAGGCCCCAAAAAATCAGTGGAAGGCTCAACACTGACTTCAGTAGCACTGAATCCGGCCCATCCTGCTTTACAAAGAGAAGATGTTGGCCTTGACATGAAGGCTCAGGATTGGGAATGCATTTCTGGCCGTGGGAATGCAGTGCTCCTCTTCACCCTGACACTTCCTCTCCATTAGGAGTCTGCTGCTTGTTCATTCTGGTTCCATCGCTGGCCCTGCAGCAGGCCTGCAGCATCCTGACATTTACGTTCATGCATCTGGACTTAGAAGTGGACACAATGCGCTAGGTTATGTTGCACTGTGACAGTCCGAGTCACTGTCTGAAAAGAGTCCTGCTTGACAGAGATAAATGAGAAGTAATTTTTATACAGGTGAGACTTCGCTGTTTTCATTGCTGCTTGCTGAATAACTTCCACTGGAGAAACTTGGGGTAAACAGCCAGGGCCCTCCTAAACTGGTGTCAAAGTGGGAATTAGGCCATTTGAACTGAACAAAAGACTTAAGCACTTTGCTAAATCAGGCCTCTAAATCAGTAGCTAGGCAACTAAATAAGTATCCTGGATTGCCATGGTGCTGAGCTCCCAGCCGTTCCCACTGACACTGATGAAAAATGTGGCCTAAGCTTTCATATTTTTCTGAAATAATGTCTTTAATTCTTAAGGTTGTCAAGGAAGCCTTCTGAATGTGAGCCCATTTTGCCTGAGTCTGCAGGCAGCCTGAAATAGTAATGCTGACTAGTGTGACCTCCCCCGAGACAGCCCACTCCTTCCATCTTCTGCCTGAGCAATGAAGTGTAGTACGTGGATTCAGCTACTTGGCCACAGAAGTGCTAAGCAAATGGTCTGTTCCTGGAGAGTAGCCCTGTGTAATGCATCTTGGGATCTGGCTGCCTTTTTTAAAAAAATTCCATGAACCCGCACGGCCCTTCTTGCTTTCCGCCATCTCGGACAGGAGCATGGAACTGGCACAGCCCTGCACTGTGCTGTTCAACATATTCATAAATGATCTGGAAAAAACGATCAACAGCGAGGTGGCAAAATTTGCAGATGATGCAAAACTCATCGAGATCGTTAAGTCCCAGGCAGACTGCGAAGAGCTACAAAGGGATCTCACAAAATTGGGTGATTGGGCAACAAAATGGCAGATGAAATTCAATGTTGATAAATACAAAGTAATGCACATTGGAAAACATAATCCCAGCTATACTTACAAAATGATGGGGTCTAAATTAGCTGTTACCACTCAAGAAAGATCTTGGAGTCATTGTGGAGAGTTCTCTGAAAACATCCACCCAATGTGCAGCGGCAGTCAAAAAAGCGAACAGAATGTTGGCAATCATTAGGAAAGGGACAGATAATAAGACATAAAATATCATATTGCCTCTATATAAATCCATGGTATGACCACACCTTGAATACTGCGTGCAGATGTGGTCGCCCCATCTCAAAAAAGATATATTGGAATTGGAAAAGGTACAGAAAAGGGCAACAAAAATGATTAGTGGTAATGGGACAGCTTCTGTATGAGGAGAGATTAATAAAAAAGGGACTTTTCAGTTTGGAAAAGAGAAGACTAAGGGGGGATATGATAGAGGTCTATAAAATCATGACTGGCATGGAGAAAGTAAATAAGTGTTATTTACTCCTTCTCATAACACAAGAACTAGGGGTCACAAAATGAAATTAATAGGCATCAGGTTTAAAACAAACAAAGGAAGTATTTCTTCACACAAGACACAGTCAACCTGTGGAACTCCTTGCCAGAGGATGTTGTGAAGGCCAAGACTATAACAGGGTTCAAAAAAGAACTAAATAAATTCGTGGAGAATAGGTCCATCAATGGCTATTAGCCAGGATGGGCAGGGATGCAAAACCATGCTCTGAGGTGTCCCTAGCCTCTGTTTTGCCAGAAGCTGGGAATGGGCCAGGGGATGGATTGCTTGAAGATTACCTGTCCTGTTTATTCCCTCTGAAGCACTTGGCATTGGCCACTGTCAGAAGACAGGATACTGGGCTACATGGACCTTCAGTTTGACCCAGTGTGGTTGTTCTTATGTATTATCATGGCGTTGCAAGCACAAGACGCATGATCCTCCAGTATTTGCAAAGCCACAAGAAGAACTGCATCACTGGGGAACATGACAATTTCATGGAGGACAGATTGCTGTGGGACATAGCAAAAATCAATTCAGAGTTCTTGGTGGCCTTCATGGAGCAGCTGCAGACAATGGAGCACTGCTTCTGGGCCCGAGAAATGAGCGTTGACTGGTGAGATCTCACTGTAATGCAGGTTTGGGATGATGAGCAGCTGCTGCAGAACTTTTGGATGCAAAAGGTCACATTCCTGGATTTGTGGTCCATGCTCGCCCCAGCTCTCTCTAGCAGAGGGACACCAGCATGAGATCTGCACTGAGAGATTGCTACCAGTAAGTAAGAAATCATTTGCAGTTGGAAGATCTACTGTGCGGGCTGTTGTCATGTAAGTGTGCAGGGCCATTAATTGTCTCCTACTAAGCAGGACTGTGAATCTCGCCAGCATGCAGGACATAGTGGATGGATTTGCAGCAATGAGGTCCCTGAACAGCAGTGGTGCGATAGACAGTTCGAGACCCCTATTTTGGCATCTGCCGATCTTGACCCACAGTATATCACCAGGAAGAGCTGCTTTTCTATGGTTATGGAAGTATTGGTGGATCATCGGGGATGCTTCAGGGACATCAGTGTTGGCTTATGTAAGGGAGTGAGGTGTAGGCAATCTGGCCTAGCAGTAACAGCTGGGCTGAGATCTGCCCACCAGGGATGGTAGTCGCTGAGCAGGAGTTGGGGGAATCGCAAGAGCCCGGTCCCGTAAGCAAGAGTCAGGCTGGAGTCAGAAACCGGACACCAGGAGACAAGGCACAGTCTGGCACTGCAGCCGGCCAAAGTCTGTGTGGTTGCCCAGACAACTTCCTGGGGTTGAACAGGGCGTTTGGCCAATCAGAGGGCCGCAGGGTATTGTCACTGTGGGTCTCTGGGGCAGTACTTCCTGCAGTGCCTACTCTCCACAGCGCTCGCTGGCTGTGCCTGGCCTCCAGGTGGCACTGTGAGAACATCAGCTGTCCCAGCGTTCAGAGCTGGGTTCTTGAAAAAAGATCATTACAATAAATCGATTAAAATCCAGACTCATTCTAGCGCATATATTAAATGCATTTAAACACACAGAAAATACATCAATCTGCAGTAAATGTCCTTAAAATAAATTAAGCAACACCAAACCACCACACAGTAATATTGAATTTTATAGAGCCTAGTCAGTAAAGAACAGAACTTACAGGCTTTGCTGGCTGGGGCGGCCAGCTCCGCAGTGGGCCTCGGCAGCGTATGGGGTGCGCTCAGCGGTAGGGGCTGGGGGCAGAGGCCTCCAGCTGCTTCCTCTCCAGGGGCCCTGTGCCAAGTCTGATCCCGAGACCTGCTGGCAGCGCTGTGGGGTGAGCACGGGCGGCGATTGGGCATCCTCCCCACCTCCCCTCAGAGTTCCCAGGCTCCTGCGCAGTCCCAGACCAGGTGATTTACCACCAGTCCCAAAGGCTGATGGACGGGGAAGCCCTGCTCAGTGGCCTTGGCCAATTAGGGGCCCTGGAAAAATGAGCACCCCCACACCCCGACCCGCTCCACCCACCTGGCGCTCCTGCTGGGGAGCGGGGTCAGGGCGAGGGAGCTTCATCTACTTTTACACTGTACAAAATATAAGCTGTGTTGAGGCTTTCTCTATTGCTGAATGTGTCCGATTTCGGCAAGCATGGAGCCGCGGCTTTCATGATGCTGTATGTGTCATTTTGAAAGCGGCAGTTCAATTCGTGAAGTTGACAATCCAGCATTTGGTTCCACATTGCTCTCAAATCTTCATCAGAACGTACCTTGGTTGATTTTCCCAAAGATGAATTCACAACTGAATCTTCCAGACAGCTTGGTCATTTTCTGTTTTGAGAAAAGGCTACATCCCAATTCTCAAGGCCACATTTCTCCATTAGTTCATCCGTTAACTTCAGCACCTGACTGACGCTGTTTATTTCGTTGCTTCTTAAATCAGAGAAACTCTCTTTCAACCCCGCTATCAGATCAATGCAGTCAGTAATGGACAGAGATGCACTCTGCAATCCTTTAGCAGCAAAGTCACTCATTTCAAACAATTTCCCAAAAGTTACTAATAAAAACAAGAACTTTTTCATTTGAATTTGTTGGAGAAGAGACTGAACCTCCATTTTTGTTTGTCCACCACAATCTTCAAATTCCGCTAACGCTTCAATAATTACATTATAAAGTATTAGTACTTTGCCCACCACACCAGACTTTCAACTCCAGAGAGTATCGACTGCCCGTTCATGCTCAAGGCACTGCTGCTTGGGACGTGGTTCTTTTTGAATCTCCAGAAACCAAGCGTGCCTGTAAGTCCCAGTCATAAAGGTGTGCAAGGACTTTGTGGTCTCAAACTCTGTGGCAACATCTGCAGACGTTTTCGACACTATAGAAAGAACCAGGATAAGACAGTTTGAGTTACAATGGACATAAATTGCTCGCTGGAATTTGTGTTTCAAAATCATATGTAGTCCTCCTTTATTCACAGACATGACAGATGCCCCATCAAAACTGAAGCCAACTGTAGTGAGTCGGCGTGGCTCCCCTCCGCCTCCGGCAGGGTAGAGCTGCTTCCATCCCCAGCGTGGGCGGAGCTACCGGGTCCGGGGCCCGCCCCTCCGAGGTTACGGCCCCGACCCGGAAGTATAAAAGCCCGCCACCAAAGCTCAGTAGGAGCCAGCCGGCCGGAGAGAGCAGATGTCCCGGGCCGAGCTCCCGCTTGGGAGACACCGGCAGACCGCGAACCGCCTGCTAACGCCCCGCGCCGGTCTAGCCTCCCTCTCGCCAGGTACCCCGAGGAGGACTGGCCCAGCCTGCCCCGGACCCGTTACCCCGAGGAAGACTGGCCCAGCCTGCCCTGGACCCGGTACCCCGAGGAGGACTGGCCCAGCCTGCCCCGGACCAGCGGCCCCGAGGAGGAGTCAAGTCTGCCCCGTGCCAGCTGTCCCGGGGAGGAACTACCGAACCAGCCCCCCAGCCCCGCCACCGAGGAGCCGATGCTGTTGGACTGGCCTGAACCCAGCCCTGCCGCCGAGGTAAGCCCCGAGGGGGAACAAGGAAGTAGCCCGGGGGTAGCCGACCCCGTCAGGCTGCAGAGGCCTGTGAGCCGATGTCAGTGTGTTTCGGTCAGGATACCCCACTGACCGGCAGCGACAGTAATCGCTGCTAGGGCCCCGGGCTGGGACGCAGTGGAGTGGGTGGGCCTGCGTCCCCCCCTGCCACCCCTACACACGGGTGGCAGGCTTCCCCCTCACCCAACGCTCAGGTAGGAACCTGGGCCCCCTTTAACTACTTGGCTGCTCAACCCCTGCCCCAAAGGGCCTGAGCTGTGACTTTTTGTGCCCCGCCCTGACCCAGGGCCTGGGCTCCTTTAACTGCTGTTTGCCCAGCCCCTGCTACAAAGGGCCTGGGCCCCTAAACTGCTGTTTGCCCAGCCCCTGCTACAGAGGGCCTGGGCTCCTTTAACTGCTGTTTGCCCAGCCCCTGCTACAGAGGGCCTGGGCCCCTAAACTGCTGTTTGCCCAGCCCCTGCTACAGAGGGCCTGGGCTCCTAAACTGCCGTTTATCCAGCCCCTGCTCCAGAGGGCCTGGACTCCGTAACTGTTGTTTTCCTCAGCCCCCACGCCAGAGGGCCTGAGTCCTGAGCTAACCGGCTGTTGATTTCGTCTACAGTGAGTCAGCGTGGCTCCCCTCCGTCTCCGGCAGGGTAGAACCCCGACTCACTCTACTACACTAACACACAAATCGGGATCAAGTTCAAGCATTTCCAAAACTTGAAATATTTTTTCTGAAATTCCATTTGCGGACGTGTTCATTGTATCCACAAATCCTACTGCTCGTTCTTTAATTACTCCACTGTGCAAGTATCTGACACACACTGCAATGAGCTCGTGTTTTGAAAAGTCTTTGCATTCATCCGCAATAATTGCATAGTAAGTGATCGGTGCCTCATGTAACTCCTGTCTGATTTTGCACAGAAGTAATGAAGCTGCAGCTTCTAAAAGTTCTTTTTGTATGTCAGGGCTCATCATAATAGTGTTTTTCAGAAGCATTTCAAGTCTACTTCGAATTTCTTCGTCATATTTACTGAGTAGTTTGAAAAGCTCTAGAAAGTTTCCTTTGTTTAAAGCTTCCTGATCCTCTCTGTGCCCATGTGAAGCTATTTGCTGTTTAGCACAGAACAGTACACTATCAAGGGCCCCTTTAATATGCTCCCGATTTGTATCGATTAAGCGCGTATTCATTGCTTCTTTGTTTCACTGGTTAAGAATATTTCCATGGCCTGATAACTGACACTGTTTGTAGCTGACATATTTAGTGAATGCCACAGCATGTGCTTTACTAGTCTCATGTCTGGAGCAGGCCTGGTGCATATGCTTCCAATCACTAAATCCACTGTGACTGAACCTGTCTTCAGAACAAGTCACCAAAATGCCTACACATTTTACAAAACACTGCGTTTTTAGACACACTATATATTCCACCCACTGATGTTTCTCATACCAATGTGTCGCAACGCTTCGTTTTTTACCACTGATAACAGAAGTGGGAAAAGACTGACGTTTCGGCTGAGTCGGTGGTTTGTTGATATTTGACAAATCGGAAGGCCATTTTGTAGTTTTAGTAGAAACAGCATTAGTTGCAGCTGTACTGGTCCCAGGCTCACTTTTAGTTTTACATGTTACCGTTTCCTTTGCTGAATCAGATGAAGATGGAGAATTTGCAGATTTAGTGGAAAACGATGATACGTTGGTTGGTTTTGTGGATTCGCTTTCGGTCCGCCGTCTTTTTAAGAAATTAAAGAGACTAGTTTGTTTTGACATTTTGATTCTCTGGTTCAAGCATCACTTGCAGCTATACAGTGTAATAGAGCTGAATATTAAAACACTTTCTTTGAAGTACTTCCGGCAGATAAATTCCGGTCTCATACATCACTGTCAATCAAATATTTCTTGCGTATAGTTGGTTGTATAAGCAAAGATCCCACCCACACATTTCCTTACAGACATGGCTTTGTTTTTAATTGGCTCAAGTCTTTTCAAAAATTGCCTCTTTGCCCAATAGGATGCACCATTAAAAGAAATCCCGGTTGAACTTTGCATTTTTAATGCCATATTTTAGTGGGGGGCCCACCCAGGGGGTCCACCCAAGCCAACCTGTGCAGAATGTCAGCTGAATGTGCTTTTGGTAGATTGAAGGGATGCTGGTGTTGGTTACTCCCATGATTGGATCTCTCTGAGGAAAAATATCCCTATAGTTCCAGCTGGCTGCTGTGTCCTATGTAATATCTGTGAGGCAAAGGGTTGCCGCTGGAGGTGAGGGCTATTAGAAGAGTTTAGCATGGAGCTATATGGCTGAGGGAGGCCTCGAAAGAGCATTTTAACAGTGAGCCACAGTAATGCGGATTGTGCTCTACCTACCTGCCCCTGAAGTTTTGGGGCCTTTTAGGAATTACGTGGTGCTTTCTGTACATTTATGAATATAACACTGTGTGTCACTGACCCTATGAGTTCTGTCACACTGTACAATAACAAGTAATTGGGTGCTTTCAGTACCACTAGGCATTCTGCAGCATACGTTAAGAACATAAGAACATAAGAACGGCCATACTGGGCCAGACCAAAGGTCCATCAAGCTCAGTATCCTGTCCTCTGACAATGGACAATGGCAAGTGCCCCAAAGGGAATGAACAGACAGGTTATCATCAAGTGATCCATGCCCTGTCACCCAATCCCAGCTTTTGGCAAGCAGAAGCTAGGGACACCATTCCTTCCCATCCTAGCTAATAGCCATTGATGGACCTATCTTCCATGAATCTATCTAGCTCCTTTTTGAACCCCGTTATAGTATTGGCCTTCACAACACCCTCTGGCAAGGAGTTCCAGAGGTTGTGTGAAAAATACTTTCTTGTGTTTGTTTTAAACCTGCTCCCTATTAATTTCATGTGGTGACCCCTTGTTCTTGTATTACGAGAAGGAGTAAATAACACTTCCTTATTTACTTTCTCTATACCACTCATGATTGTATAGACCTCTATCATATCCCCCCTTAGTTGCCTCTTTTCCAAGCTGAAAAGTCCCAGTCTTATTAGTCTCTCCTCATACGGAAGCCAATCCATATCCCTAATCATTTTTGTTGCCCTTTTCTGAACCTTTTCCAATTCCAATATATCTTTTTTGAGATGGGGCGACCACATCTGCACGCAGTATTCAAGGTGTGGGCGTACGATGGATTTATATAGAGGCAATATGATATTTTCTGTCTTATTATCTATCCCTTTCTTGATGATTCCCAACATTCTGTTCGCTTTTTTGACTGCCGCTGCACATTGAGTGGATGATTTCAGAGAACTATCCACAATGACTCCAAGATCTCTTTCTTGAGTGGTAACAGCTAATTTAGACCCCATCATTGTATATGTATAGTTAGGATTATGTTTTCCAATGTGCATTACTTTGCATTAATCAACATTAAATTTCATCTGCCATTTTGTTGCCCAGTGACCCAGTTTTGTGAGATCCTTTTGTAGCTCTTCATAGTCTGCCTGGGACTTAACTATCTGGAGTAGTTTTGTACCATCTGCAAATTTTACCACCTCACTGTTGATCCTTTTTTCCAGATCATTTATGTATATGTTGAACAGCACAGTGCAGAGTGGATGGCCCCACTGGTTGTTTAGCAGGCTTTCTGCTTCTGATGTATTAAAAAAAAAATTACTATTACTTTTGGAGTGTTTGGCTAGCTGTTCTTCAAATTCTTTTTTGGTCTTTCTAATTACATTTTTACACTTCATTTGCCAGAGTTTATGCTCTTTTCTATTTTCCTCATTAGGATTTATCTTCCACTTTTTAAAGGATGCCTTTTTACCTCTCACTGCATCTTTTACTTTGTTGTTTAGCCACAGTGACTCTTTTTTGGTTCTCTTACTATGTTTTTTAATTTGGGGTATACATTTAAGTTGAGCCTCTATTATGGGCGGTGCCTGCAGGCGAGGGCAGTGCACAGAGCCCTCTGCCCCCCAACCGCCAGGGGCCGCAGGGACATGGTGCTGGCCGCTTCCGGGAGTGGCGCGGGGGCCAGGGCAGGCAGGGAGCCTGCCTTAGCCCCGCTGCACCATGGGGCCGGCAATTCCATGGGCCAGATTGAAAGCCCTGATGGTCCGGATGTTGTGTGAACTAATAAAGATTAATTATTTTCCATGCCAAGTCCTGGCCTCTTTGCTGAGATTGCAAACAAATGGGGCTACGAGACTGTCACGAAGGTCCGGATTCCGTGATTTTTCGTAACCTCGGTGACTTCACGGCTTCGTCTGTCAGTCCCAGCCCCTTCCCCGGCTGTCAATATTGTTCCACATGATGGAATTTCTGCTTTTCTAGTTCTCTTTTTTAAAAAGCCTAGGCAATTTAACAAATTTTTGTTTGTAAAGATCATAAAGGTTGCAAAGTCAAGCATTTAAAAGTTAGGAAATGCCAGAATTAAGGATGCCTGTGCAAGCTTAATTCAACCCCCTTATGCATATGCAGTATGATACCGTCTTTAATTACATGATCACATACTTCTTGTTCTACAGCAGCCCTGCCTCATTCACAGGATAGACAGTGAATGAGGTAGATGGTTGCAAGAAAAGAGAGGATGTTCTCTTCTCTTCTGGATATGGTACTGAACTGAAACGCAGAAGGGCTGCATTCTACTCCTGGCACAGACTTCTTATATGCTATGGCAGAGAAGGGCAAACTAGGGTTTTGGATCCGGCCCATGGGATTGCCAGCCCCATGGCACAGTGGGGCTAAGGCAGGCTCCCTGCCTGTCCTGGCCCCCGC
The DNA here is from genome assembly GCF_028017835.1 of Emys orbicularis. Lineage (NCBI taxonomy): Eukaryota > Metazoa > Chordata > Testudines > Emydidae > Emys > Emys orbicularis. Next base: position 129,959,814 of record NC_088688.1, on the reverse strand, counting down.
TCTGCTCCCAGAAGCGGCCAGCACCACGTCCCTGCGTCCCCTGGGGGTGAGGGGGCAGAGGGCTCTGTGCACTGCCCTCGCCTGCAGGCACCACCCCCCACAGCTCCCATTGGCCAGGAACAGGGAACTGCAGCCAATGGGTATTTCGGGGGTGGTATCCACAGGCAAGGGCAGCACGCGGCAGAGCTGCCTGCACCCACACCACCCTGAGGAGCCACTGCCGGACATGCTGGCAGGGAGCCTGCCTTAGCCCCACTGTGCGCCACTGCCATCCCACTGCTCGAGGTAAGCAGCGCTGGGCCAGAGCCCGCACCCCAAACCCCTTCTGCACCCCACCCCCTGCCCTGAGCCCCCTAGCCCCCTGCCTTGAGCCCCCTGCTGCACCCCTCCTGCACCCCAACCCCCTGCCCTGAGCCCCCTGCCACACTCCGCACCCCCTCCTGTACCCCAGCCCCCTGCCCTGAGCCCCCTCCTGCACCCACACCCCACACTCCCGCCCACACACCAACCCCCTGCCCAGCCCTACATTCATGGCCCTGCATGCAATTTCCCCACCCAGATGTGGCCCTCGGACCAAAAAGTTTGCCCACCCCTGTGATATGGTCATGCTTGACTTTGCAACTTTAATATTCTTTTAATAAAGTGTTTTGTATGTAATACGTACATATGCTAGATGAAAAAACTTCCCAGATATTCCAGATGCCGAATGTAAATAATGCCTTTTTTTTTTTAAAGGAGCATATTAAGAGATGAGCAAACCAACTACATTACAAACAGTCATTTAAAACTGTGTTTAGTAGACATGTTTACACAGATGCCTGGAAGCAAGGGATCAGTATTTTTAAAAACCATTCAGCAGAAAATGTAGGGCAGTTAGAACTTTATCATAACATTGCTCTTCCTCCTACCCCTTCTGTATATGTATAGTGATGCTACACTATTTTTGTAATGTTTGGTTTCTTACAAAGATGGCTGTTAGATAAACTGCTAAAAATATTATAAAATTTAGCCCAATAAAAGATTCATAGATTCATAGATTCTAGGACTGGAAGGGACCTCGAGAGGTCATCGAGTCCAGTCCCCTGCCCTCATGGCAGGACCAAATACTGTCTAGACCATCCCTGATAGACATTTATCTAACCTACTCTTAAATATCTCCAGAGATGGAGATTCCACAACCTCCCTAGGCAGTTTATTCAATGTTTAACCACCCTGACAGTTAGGAACTTTTTCCTAATGTCCAACCTAGACCTCCCTTGCTGCAGTTTAAGCCCATTGCTTCTTGTTCTGTCCTTAGAGGCTAAGGTGAACAAGTTTTCTCCCTCCTCCTTATGACACCCTTTTAGATACCTGAAAACTGCTATCATGTCCCCTCTCAGTCTTCTCTTTTCCAAACTAAACAAACCCAATTATTTCAGCCTTCCTTCATAGGTCATGTTCTCAAGACCTTTAATCATTCTTGTTGCTCTTCTCTGGACCCTCTCCAATTTCTCCACATCTTTCTTGAAATGCGGTGCCCAGAACTGGACACAATACTCCAGTTGAGGCCTAACCAGCACAGAGTAGAGCGGAAGAATGACTTCTCGTGTCTTGCTCACAACACACCTGTTAATACATCCCAGAATCACGTTTGCTTTTTTTGCAACAGCATCACACTGTTGACTCATATTTAGCTTGTGGTCAACTATAACCCCTAGATCCCTTTCTGCCATACTCCTTCCTAGACAGTCTCTTCGCATTCTGTATGTGTGAAACTGATTGTTCCTTCCTAAGTGGAGCACTTTGCATTTGTCTTTGTTAAACTTCATCCTGTTTACCTCAGACCATTTCTCCAATTTGTCCAGATCATTTTGAATTATGACCCTGTCCTCCAAAGCAGTTGCAATCCCTCCCAGTTTGGTATCATCTGCAAACTTAATAAGCGTACTTTCTATGCCAATATCTAAGTCGTTAATGAAGATATTGAACAGAGCCAGTCCCAAAACAGACCCCTGTGGAACCCCACTTGTTATGCCTTTCCAGCAGGATTGGGAACCATTAATAACAACTCTGATGGGGGGTTACTTTGTGGAACATTTTTTTTTAATTTGGAAAATATTTAATTTACACTCTGTTTAGTTTGATATATGAAGTATAATCATTACATAGAGTAGAGCATGCGGCCAGATCCCAAGATGCATTACACAGGGCTACTCTCTAGGCATGACCACTTGCTTCGTGCTTCTGTGAAGAAGTAGCTGAAGCCACATGCTATACTCAGGGTGGATTTGATTTAAATCACTAGTCAGGAAGACTCGATTTAATCATGGATTGCTACATAAAAGTGCATTCTTGTTGGTTGTTATAACCTTAATACATATTCTTCACAAGTAGAGGAACTTCATTAAAATATTCCCAAACTGGGTCTCTTTTACGGCCTGCTGCCATTATAGGTTTTCCCTTCTACTGAGAGAATGCTATGGTAGATCTCAAATCAATGAAGGCTACACTCAGAAAGACATCAAGACTTCTGGAATATGCTGCTCAAACAGTTTCACTTTTGTTTCTACTGCCTGTCCCTCCCTTCTCACATTTATCTCCAGTCTTCTTCTCCTTGTCCAGATCTATTCCGCCCCCAACAATCTTCTATTCATTGAACTTTTTGAAACTTTGCACTTTTAGAGAGAGGTAAGGGATTGACTCTGTGTACACAATTTTGAAGAGGGACAATAGGGTTGAGATCTGTTATTTCTCACTTTTATATATTATTTATTTATTTATTTTAAAACATTTTGGCTGTTAACAAGCATGTTATCTCTGGAGACACAAATCCACAGTTTGAGAACTGCAAAACTAAGTATCTCTGATGGAATCTTCTAGACTGAGCACTGAGTCCCATTGGGTAGATAGAAAGATTAATCTAAATAATCTATACAGAAGCCCCTGGAGCCCCATAAGATTGGGTCCCTAATCCATGAACTATTGGAACTCATTTACCAAACTTTTCTTAAACATTACACGAATATATTGTCTCATACTATAGAATTAGAATTTATAATCCGTATTCCATGATGAGATATCTTTGAGCTATAATGTAGCTTAATTAAAATTATCTTTAGATAGGTTTTTTCTTCAAAAAAACATTTTATCAAAAAAATCCGATTTAAATAAAAAAAATCAGATTTTTTGATTTTTTTAAAAAAAATCATTGCTTTTTATCCACCCTGGCTATACTTCATTGCTCGGGAGAGCAGATGGAAGGAATGTGTTGGGGTGGACAGTCGATGTCTTAAGGCCCAAACAGAGATGCCCCATGTGCTGTTCTTCCCAATCCACTGCCATAAAGGCAGATGGGAGACCACTCACTATATCACCATATTTCTTGGCAGGCAGACACAGGGCCGATGACTGGTAAAAGGCATCACACACGTGATAAGTGTGCAGCACCTATCGCCTTCAAGCTGATTTTCAGTGGCACTCACACTGCCTGGGTCCTGGCCACCGGTCCGGGGGGGCTGTGCATTTTAATTTAATTTTAAATTAAGCTTCTTAAACATTTTAAAAACCGTATTTACTTTACATACAACAATAGTTTAGTTATATATTATAGACTTATAGAAAGAGACCTTCTAAAAACATTAAATTGTATGACTGGCACACGAAACCTTAAATCAGAGTGACTAAATGAAGACTCGGCACAGCACTTCTGAAAGGTTGCTGACCCCTGCTCTAATGCCTCGCACGAGAACGGATTTGGCTGAATCTCCAATGGGTGCCACCCCATCTGAGCATTCTGTGTGCAGGAGAGAGCCCAGTCATTCACCCGCAGTGTGACCAGGGCCCATGCTGCACAGAAATGAACACAGGAATTCTTATATTGGATTTCTTTAATTACTTTCTTAGTCATTGATTCAGTGTAAGATTTCTAAGTTAGTCGCTCCATTGTTCTCCTACTTTATGCTTAGTTCATCGCTCTCAGATGGCCTGATCATTCCAGCATTAACCCTCTTCACAGCTTCTTAAAAAAAAGAGAGAGAGAGAAAACAAAGCAATATTTTACAGCTGTTGGTGTTATGTTAAAAGGTAAAACGGGCAATTTTTTGAAGATTGCATGTAAGGGTACGTCTACACGGCAAACCAAAAACAAGGCAGCCAGTCTGAGCCTGAGTCAACTGACTTGGGCTCATGCAACAGGGCTAAAAATAGTAGTGTAGATGTTCCCACTTGGGCTGGTCTCAGAGTCCGGGCTCCAGACTGAGCGGGAATGAGCCCCGTAGCACAAGTCCCGCAGTTGACTCAGGCTCTGAGACTCGTTGCACAGTTTTGATTTGGTTTGGTTTGGGGGGCTTATTTTTGCAGTGTAGACATACCTATTGATATCCGATATGCTTCACGGGTTTGCTCCTATCGAGGACTAGGCACTTCGGCTCTGTGACAGCTCTGTTGCAGCTGTGCTACTGTAGCATTTCTAGTGTCGACATAGGTAAGGCTTTGCAGCAGGATCAGGCCCTTCATTTAATCCCTGCTTCACCCAATCGCATCCTTTCATCTTTGTGTGGCTATTATTGTCTAAGTGAATGAAAATAGATTACCACAGAATAAACCGAATTAATTAGTCTGGAGTGACCCCCTGGAGGGCAAAAATTCATACGGTTCTGTTTTAAATAGGAGATGGTGGTTAAATCTTACCCAGCATTTTTCATTCTTTCTGTCCCCGGGCAGTAGCAGATGGAGTTTCCCAGTGCTAAATACTGATGCATTTTACATTCCTACTCAGCCTCAGGACGTTTTAGCTTGCCAAGTCCGAACTCAAACTGTGAATGCCAAGGGGACTGATGATAAATAGACATACTGAGCAGCAGGCCTGATCGCTACACCTGCCTCATAGCCTGTGAGTGTCAACCCAGCAATGTGGGAGCTTGGATCAGAGAAGGCGAAGGGCTTGGTTCTGCTAGGTCTGCAAGGAAGGGCCTGATACTAAGCAAGTGACTGTGGTGCCATTAGCTTCACTGGGACTACTCATATGCTTAAAATCAGGCATGTGCATTAAGCACCTTCCTGAGTCTTAATGCTCAAATGTCCAAGCTAATGACAATTAGTATAAAAATACAATTTTTAAAAGACCGCTGAGGGTAATTCTATAGTTTATCAGTACTTACTGAGTACTGTACCTATTACATTCTATCTTACAGGACAATGTAACTCCTTCCTGTACTTACTGACCTACAAATGTTAAGGCATCGTGCAAAAGAATATTACATATCTGACTCCTTTGGGGAGCTCACTCTGTGTGATAGCCTATCGTGTTTCTTCTTTGAATACAAGTGTCCAAAATTCCTGAGCTGTAAAGTTCATATTCCTTTCCACCAGCTGTCTCAGTGCTTGGGCTTCTTTCTTGGATTGTTCAAAGCTTGGTATCCACATCTCTTGCAGAGATGTCCAGCGTACGTTTGGAGAGGAGAACAAGAAAGCCTCAGGTTTCGGGCAACTCAGGTGGTTAACCTGTGCGTTCCATCTCCTGGGTGGCAATCCCTGGCAATGGAGGAGAAACACAGGAAGGGTTTAATTAGACTCCAGGTCATGGATAGCTGCACTGATTAGTAGAAAGTATTCTACCCCCTCCCGAATTCTCTTTCTCAGTTAAAGAATATTTCACTGTTCCTTGCACCGTAGGAACATCTCTTTGTGAAGTTCATGCTCTGGACTGTATCCTGCCTGACTGCTTTGATAGAATGGGCATAGCACATGCAGTGAAACCGAAAACTTCCCTACCCTGCCCTGCAGGATGTACCTTAACGATGCCCTGGAGAGTGAAAGAGTAGGTTGGTTTCCCTGCCCATCCACATGAGTTGTTTGCAGTGTTGTTGTAGCCGTGTTGGGATAAGAGAGACACAAGCCGGTTGGTCCTTTTATTGGACCAGCTTCTGTTGGTGGAAGAGAGACGCTTTCGAGCTTCCCAGAGCTTTTCTTCAGGACACTGTGTCAGCTCAAACGCTTGTCTCTTCCACCAACAGACGTTGGTCCAATAGAAGATATTACCTCGTTGTCGCTCTCACATCCATGAGAGTGGCAGTCATGGCGCTGATTTTCGGAAGGGAGACATCAATTCACTGGGAACGGGACTGAAACCAAATTAGTTTTCATATAGGCCACCAAAAAAAAAGGAATCAGATGGTAAAAGCTTCCAGATGAGACAGAATTGGGCTACACTGAACTGACAACCTAACTGCGAAGGGTTCCCTGTAGCTACCAATCCACTGAGTCATTTCAGCACCATATTCTAATCCCTGCTCTGGGGTCTGATTCTATGCTCATTGCAGTCATTAGCAAAGCTCCCACTGATTTCAATGGATCAGGATCAGAGAATAATAGCCAAAGCCTCAGCTCATAGAAATTGATGATGTTCTCTTGACTTCGACAGAGCTGCGCTGATTTATACCAGCTAAGATTCTGACTTTAAGAGTTTAGCAATTAATTGTTATCATTTCAATATATATATGCATTGTGTGATAGGAGCTATGAAGCAGGCACTGGTGAACTCAGCGGGCCTTTTGGTCCTGGAAGCCTCCTTGATTAGGGAGACCTAGCAATGTGGGAACTAGGAGAATCTCAGCTTTCAGTTCTATAGTTACTCTCTCCTACACCTGCTTCCTACACTTGCATGGTTAAGCAAAAAAGAGGTTGTCTGACCAGAAATTTGCAGAGTAGGTTAAAGGCTCAATAGAACTGACAATCCTAGATAAGCTGAATGCTCAATAACTTGCATGGCAAAATTTTTACTCCCATTTAACTAATGATCAACAGACAAGTATCTGAAAACAACATGAGTATTCTTAGTCCAATTTTCCATAGGAGTACAGTTCATCTTCCTAAGAGTTTTCTGTCTCCCCTTGCCGGTTGATGAGAAAGCGCTACAGTTCAGACTGCCGCAGTAGAAAACAGCAGAGGAGATACAGTATCACAAGCCAGATTGTGTGATAATGTAAATGTAAGCAAAGTTCCTGATTTGGATAAGCAGATGTAAAAATAATTCAATCCATATTGATAAATGACCAAGGGGAAAAAATTCAAAATAGATTTTGGGCACCTCCATTCTTGGTGCTTGAAATTGGACACCCAAACTGCTGTGGAATCTACAATCAGTGGCCACTTTTGAAAAGGTGGCTGCCCCTCTTTACTGCGTGATGATTGAGGCAGACATTAAATGAGTTTGTGGTTTCAGTTTAATTCCAGGTGTGCTGTGTCCCTATCAGAAAAATCCACCACAACTAGTAATCCCAGGAGAGAGGCCCAGGAGACAGAACTACTCTCTGACCCTAACAAGTGGCCCCTCATGATTGTAACTACTGAACTTATGAGGCAGTGTTCTCTAATAAAGTGTATATCAGTCTGTGTATGTCAGCATGGCACCGGAGTTTTAGCCCTGCTGGAAGATCAGTCAGATTCTGTTCGCCAAAGCTAGCTATACTTAAAAGAAAACAACCCCAAACCCAATGAGAGTTATGAGTACCTTTTCCTGCCTTCTGATGTTTTCCCACACCCTATTACACACCATGCACTCAAACACATCAATATAATTGTCCTGCGTGATATCCTGGACTCCCCATTTGCGTTCTTGGATAGCAGCGAGCAGTCGTTGATTGGAGATGGCCCCTTTCACTTTCCATTCTAGGTAGGCCTCGTACTCTTTGTCATTTGTATCCAGTGCCTTGATGTAGTGTGCCAGCTCCCTGGGATGTGAAAATCTTGTTACAAGGATTGCACTCTTATTGCTAGGAAGCCAGTCTGTAATGCTGGGGGACCCATAGTACACTGGTACCACTCCCAACTTGAGGGGCCTCCAGAGCTTTTCAGTGATGTAATCCTCGCAAACTGCGTTTTCAAAAGCAAGAATGAATTTGTACTGAGCAAGTATTCTATAGAAGTTACCATCGTCCATGGAGGCTGGGTTTTTGAGGTGCTGGGGAAGGTCTCTGTTATGCAAGCATTCACCATAGGCGTCCACCTGGATGTAGCTCATCAGCTCACGCACGTAGCTGTCCCGGTCTGAAGGAGGGTCGCAATCGGACTGCACATACACAAGCGGTGCAAGTCCTTTTCTCAAGCTATTCTTCTTTTGCAACGGAACCATGTATCTCACAGACTTTATGACCTCTATGCCCTCCAGATACTGAGTAGTCAGTGGCAGATGGGAGTGGCGACTGAAGGTAGCTGTATGGTTGAACAAGGTGATGGTAGGTTTGTGGAAGAGCTTGTAGTTGTTTTTGGGCGACTCTTCATGGAAAAGGGCCCAGTCGTGATGGCGTTTACGAGGGAGGGGTAAGCTATCTATATTAAAGTCAGTACCTAGACAAACACAAATAATGTTACTAGCCATATCCTTAATATATTGAACTAGGAAAAAAAATATTTTTAAATCACTGTAAAAGGCCCTTGTAATTTACTTCGGGCCTAGCTGTGCCACTGTTACTCACAATGAATATGATTGTATGTGTAGTAAGGTTCTGTTGACTGCAAAAGGACTAGTCCTGTAGTATGGTACTACTCACCATAAGTAAAGGTGGCACAACTGGCCTCTTAATATTTCCAGTAAACTCTGTAATGGAATAGCAGTGTTTTAGATTACAGATAGGCTGAAAAGGGTTGTGTTAATTTTGCATTTTAGTGGACTTATTATCTTTAATTGTTGTAAGACACTTAGAAATAACAGGATTGCTTTCTTCTCTGGAACGATGGGCCACAGAGTCAAAATAAAATTCCAGATACAATAGTCATAATTATGAAACCAACAATTACAGCACAACAATAAACACTAGTGTGAGGATGTGGGTATCTGTACCACATGTTCTTGTATAACCAAGTTCTCAGATTATAGGCCTTGGAGCATATGAGTTACCATTAAGGTGAATCATGTGTGGTGGATCTGCAAAGCTGGGGACTTCAACTCCTATCCGCCTCCTCCTCACTGTACATCCCCTTCCCCTGGCCAGGTAAGGTCCTGAACGAGGATGTGGCAGGGCCCTGTTTGGGACTCAGAAGTGGGAGCCACTTAGCGGCAGGAAGCTGAAGAGACGCCTTGGGAACTGTTGACAGGGCCACAAATGGACAGGCTGTGACTGCTGGACGTCATAGCTGGGTGCAGGTCTCTGTGGGGCTTTTGGAGGAGCAGCAGCAGCTGGGCAGGGAGCCAATGCAATGAGGGACACTAACTGAGCCTGGCTTGGAAGCCTGCAGATGCTTATTTGCTTGAGTACAGACTGGACTGGAGAGGGCACCCCAGGAACGAGGCCTGAAGCGCCCTGCCTCTCAATTGGACTGCCCACAGGGGCCCAAACAAGAACCACAATTGCTCACTTTGAACTGTAACTAAGCCTCTATATCCAGGGTATCGGCAACCTTTCTCCTTTCCTGCCAGCCCTAGTAAAAACCTTTCCTTAGCCATGTGTCTGATTGGCTATTGGGTTCCACCAGGGCTAGCGCCTACAAGGCCTACCTGCTGAAGCACCTACTGTGCTTGCCCGCAAAATGTGGTACACCAGGCATGCTAGTGGCACCCCTAAGGTTTGGGGTACACAGTAACCCCAATAATTACACATGCTTATTGGAGCTTGTGTCCATTTACCTTTAAAGTAACTGTACTTTCCCCAACCCCCAAGGATAAGAAAAAGTAGAAAGAACAGGAGTACTTGTGGCACCTTAGAGACTAACAAATTTATTTAGTCTCTAAGGTGCCACAAGTACTCCTGTTCTTTTGCGGATACAGACTAACACGGCTGCTACTCTGAAAGAAAAAGTAAGACATTATTCCAAAAAGCTTTAGTAACCAAATATCCAGGAGTTATAACAGATAAGAGAATTAATCCAGACAAATGGAAATTTGGGACAGATTCACTCAGACCACTCCAGCAATGCAAAGTAGCCATAAACTTGGCCTTTCAACTGTCCCCTTAGACTGGGGTTTTGGCTGCTTTGCATCACTAGAATGACCCAAAGCAGCCAGACCATGGTGGTAAATCAGACACTCTCGCTCCAGGACTTTTTGTGTGAAGTTCATTTGATTAGTCTGTGATTTGTGTTTTAGGATTAACTGCAAAGTGCTTAAAAAAATTATATTAGGACAACTCCTTATTGGTTGGGGACTACGGTATATATTATTTGATTGTAGTTTAAGTGCTAGCAGTTTGGAGATTATATTTTAATCATTATTCTCGATCGAGGGGATCTGGCCATGAAACAACGTCCAGAGGTCATCAGGTGAAGCCAAAGTCTGACCATCTTTAGGAAACGCAGCAAGACCTGATTCTTTGAAAAAGACTTCCCATCATAAGAATGACACTCCCTTCAATCCAACCAGCTCCTACAGTGATGGGTGGCAGTATAAAATCCTAATACCAATAGTGCAAGAGCCATAAATGACAATGGATGGTATTTGGGGGAGCTAAAGCCTTCTGTATCCTCTTCTTTTTACATGTGATTCTGTGTGGTGACCATATGTTCCCACGATGAGGCATCATACTGCACATAGGAAAATGATCCTCATTTTTTCTGTTTTCGCTGTGTTATTGCGATGTGAGCTGCTAGCAGTGGAGGTGAATTATTAGAACAGTAGCTCATGAGAGCTATTTTATTTTTAAAACATGCTTTCAAGTGGTGTTAGGAAGAGCTAAAGAGTAGAGGATAGTGAAATACCGTAGACTTCTGAGTAACCTTGACTTCGCTGGCTTTTACATGTACACCTCCTCTTTGAGGAGGTGTCAAGAAAAACGGGACTATAAAGAGGATGTGAGAAAGCAGAGGGAGTGGAAAGGGGAGTGTAAAACTGACTAACTGAGAAGAGGAGAATTAGGCAAAGGGAAGCCTGTACTCAAGGTAAAAGCCCTGAAATGACTGGTTCCAATAGCACACACTTAATCTTGGTCAAGCTGGTAGACAAAGAACTTTTAAGGATTAAAGAGATGATGACCGTACCTGCCACTGTGGGACAAAGGGGAATTAATAAGATTATGACGAGATGAAGAAGGTGGAACAAGATGGAAAACGCTCATAATTATAGTCTCCAAAGTATTAATTAGGAAACCCGTAATACGTGGCAAAGTGCAGAGGGGAATGGGGGATATGAAAAGGCTCTGCTCCTTTGAAGGCACCTTGCACACAGGGTCTCATCCCCCAGGGGTAGACAGGGCAGAACTCCCCTGGCTCTTAAGGTATGTCTACACTGCAGTCACCGGGTGCCGTTTCAGCTCGTGTAGACATACCCGAGGTAGATTTCATCTAGCTAGCTCAGGTACCAGAGCAGTGAAGCTGCACGGCCAGCCTATACTGAGCATGCACTGCCTGGCTTCTCAGCTCCGGTGCTCAAGCCAGCTGGATTCAAGCTAGTTTGGGCATGTCCACATCAGCTGCAATCACACTCCATAACTGCCGTGTAGACGTACCCTTAGAATTCTCATGTCTGCGGCTTTGGTAGTGGGGACGCTACCCCCGCCAAGAGGTTCACTTCTAGCAGCCGGCACCTTGGCTCCTGGCAGACCCTTCTGAGGGTTTGTCTCCACTGCAATCCGGGGTGTGACTGAAGCTAGAAGAGATATACCTGAGCTGGCTTTACTTGCGCTACTGTGGCTAAAAATAGCAATGTAAATGCAAAGCGCGGGTTTCAGCACATGTGGGACCCTACGTACATAGTCACATTACTAGCCCACGCTGGGGTCCATTCCTCCACAGCTATACCGCTATTTTTGTCATTAAAGCTAGCCAGAATGGCTACCCTAGCTTCAATCACATCTCTGACTGCAGTGGAGACATACCCTTAGTTGGCTCCTAAATCCACAGGAAGCAGGAGCTCTCCCTGCAAATGTAAACGCTGTGATCCCAGTTTTTAAAAGGGAACTGCATGGAAACCCTCCCAAGGGCAGGCGTAAAATCCACTGTTGGGGCAACTCTCCACCTTTGAACAGAACCCTGAGCTCTGAGGAGAGGAGTGGGCCTCTGCGACAGGTCAGCAGTGCCTCTTTCGAGACATCACCCACACAGGATGCCTGGGAGAGTAAAGAGGGATGACTCGCCATAAACAAAAGCAAGTATTGCTAGGAAAGCAATTCCACCGAAAAGCACCTTCTTCTTTCACTTTAAGGCACAAAATCTTCTGAATATCCACAGGCAAAAATTTCAGAGGCAGAGCAGGGACGCTTCTCCTTTGAGGATGCAATTCCCTGGCAGGTATCTAGAGCTGTGGTTCGCAACCTATTTACCATTGTGGGCTGCATCTGTATGGCCATGAGGATGTCACATGGGCCACAGCTCTGGGCTGCAAGCGGCCCGCAGGTTGAGATCTTGAGATACAAACACCCAGATTTCCATCCACAAGACAATGGCAGGTGTAAACTTCACAGTAGTAAACTGAACCCTCCAAGAGATGGCTGCCCTTCTGAAAAGCTTAACCAGAATGTACAATAAAGGCAAGTTAATGCTAATATGAGAGCTTGCTTTATGCATTCCTTAACTTTCCTATGTTTAAATATGTGACAACCTTGCATTAACATAGGGTTTCTTTTCCGCATTTAATATAATAGGCGAGCTTGGAGTCTGGCTTGACTGGCAGTGATAGATCATTCCCTGCTATTTTAAAACCAAACATTTTTGAATTTGCCTTTGCAAAAGGTTTCAAAATGTGCACTGTCATCATGATTTAAAAAAAGGACTTGGAGGGTCTTTTTGCTAATATATTCATTCCAATTTAATTAAGTATATTTAATCATCTCCCCAAGCTTGGTACAATGAGCCACTTGTATTTCTGTTAGAGCTGGGGGTGGCAAACAGAAGCACTGTCATAGGCCAGAAATATCACAGACTTTATAGTATACATGTGATGTAAGCTTTGGTTTCCTTTTATTTAAAATGGGTCAGCGTTTGATTCCTTTGCTAATTTTTTCTTCCCATTCATGCTTCAGCACAGCCTCACTAATAGACTAAACTGACCTACTTATCCTTTGGAATTGGGTGTCGTTTAGAGCTCTCAGAATGGAAGAGGTGGGAAGTTTGCAGTTAAATAAAGCTAACTGATTATCACAAGCCATTTGTTTCCTGTGGTTCACATTTTGTAAAAAAAATAAAAAACAACCAAAAAACCACATGCGCCCCCCTGAGCTAATGAATCAAGGTACTGAACCCTGAAATAGTCTTCTAATATCAGATATTTTAGTTGACGGCAGCCTACAGTCAGAGAATAAAAAAATCTTCCTTGCACGAAATGCATAAAATGCAGTTTTTCTCTAAAAGGAAACTTTGTACAAATTGCAGCTTCTTAACTGATGTATTTTGAGTTATATCTGCTTACATTAGTGACAAAAATGTTGTTTCTGCTTTTGACTGCAGAGCCAACACGGCTCAGAGAGAGAACTAGATTCTACTCTTTGGGCATCATCAATGATAATTGTTTAGTGAGTTCCACTCACAGTCAACTAGTTACCCCTTTGGCAAGGAAGGGAATGGCGTGGTATCACATAAGACAAATGGGCGAGGCTAGGAAAGAAACAAGCTTGACTCTCAGATCTGGGGCTGAGTTTTCAGGACTGGCAGGGAGAAGAATGTCCATGTCACATGTAAACCGAGCACATTTGATCTAGAAGTCAGCGAGAGACAATACACAAGTAATTCCACAACGCCATTTCACAGGATCACTTTTCAGAGTAGAACTGCACTTTAGGTGCAAGTGGAGATACTTGCCAGTGCACTTTATCACCAGAGAGACTTTAACAACTTTTGCTGTGGAGGTTTACAGTTGCTCTGTACTTGATCTATAACAGAAATAGCAGGGGAATAACAGAGAAATAGTCACACATTGAAAATGACTCAATTCCTTACCATAGAAGAGGAAGGCTTTTGTCATGTGATTATGCTGGTAGGTCCTCTTGATAGTAAAGAAACAGACATCCTGTCCACACTGACCTAACCTCCCAGTCTCACCAGTCAGCGGGGACCACCAAAGCAGGATAGGGTATCTGTCCGCATCTAAAACTCTCCTGGTATTGCTGTAGAGTTCCTGTTTATTAAAAAACTGATATGCATGTTTCTGCTGCTCCTCCAGTTTTAATGAACCATCTTGTAAACTGGAGACTTTTATCTTCCTTTCAGACTTGCCCAGTTCAAGAACCACCTTTGGAGAAAAACACATACATCATAACTTGCATGGCCAGGGACACAGAGTTTGGCTAGCAGACGCTAATTTCCTTGTGGAAAGTTTGTCAGTGAAACGCAGCCATCTCTTGGGGAACGTTGGCAGCTGTTTAGTAGCATTAAGCAGCACTTCATGGCTGTTTTAGTATAGGAAGTGAAAAATACTATACCCATTTGAAACTGTAAAGGGAATTTAAGTAGACAAAGTAAATTATTCAGCTTGAAGCTGGTGAGGGGCCCCAGTGGTTTATAATATACTTTCTGCTGTCTGTCTGGTAAAGACTTACAAAATGGAGGGTGGCCCATTTTTAAAACTAGCCCTGCCTGTTACAGGCGTGCTCTAGAAAAGGGAGGTGTCAGAAAACAGTGAAATTACAAGAGAAGAGGCAAGTAGATGGCGCTCAAGAATACACAAAATTGCCGCAGGGTTTTGTAGGATCACTAAACCCTTGTTACGTTGCACTGTAAATGGTTCTTTGTGCACAGGGCGAAGAATGAGATTGCTTAATAGTTGGGGGCAGGGGGGAGGGTTACACTCTAATATCTATGATTATATAATTCAACTCCTGGCCAGACCAAATGAACCTGCTTAGCTTGTGAGAGCTATTGAGATTGCAGCCTAGAGGAGTCTGACTGCAAGCCAAGACTGACTGACATTAGCCGTGGTTGCTGTCTATTAATAAAGGCCAGTCTGGTCTAAGCCAGCAGCAAATTAAGATACTGCCATGCTGGTTCAGCTGTGCCGGCTGGCATGGTGTGAGGCAGAACCACGTCCCACTGCTCTCCTCCCAGCTGCTCTGGGTGGAAGGAAGTGGGCACACAGCAGACTGAGAGAGATCCTGGAGGGCAGAGAGGAGGGTCTCAGACTTCAGGAGAAGAGGACCAGCAAAATGCAGGACGAAGAACAATTTTGGGGTGGGAAAGGGGAAATGAAGTCCCAGTTTTCTCCAGGGGAAGAGGAGGAACTGCCCTGAAGATACTGCAGGAGGAATGGGCCTGTTTTCTGCTGCCCAAAGATGAGCTAATTAAATATACTCTGCAATAGGTAAGATTATTTATATATCATGGAAAAAGATGAACATATTTATCTTTCATGTCAGACTTTTTTGCTGGCCTGACGCTGTGCTTCCTACCACCATAAATGGCCATTGGGTCAGTACAGACTTGGAAGGAAGAGTCACCATCACCATTCGCGGCAGTGCCTAGGTTTCCCTGGTGGTCTACTGTCCCAGTACTTAACAGGTGGCCCTGCCTACCTCATGGGAGATGACAAGCCCCGGGCTACTATGGAATGGCTGCAGATCCAAACAGCCAGGATTTAGGAGTTTTGTGATACTATGATTGAAGGACAATGCATTGGAGGCAATGCTCCGGGAGACACCCAGCTCTGAGAACACTTTCTCAACTCTGTCAACTGTGTCAGGGCTTCCTGGCCACAGTTTGCAGTCAGTAGCTGAGTCCAAACTTATTAATGACTTTAGACATCTTTAAACATGCATCAAAATGTCATTTGTCTGGAGGAGAAGGGCTACTGAGGAATGCCTATTAATAATAATAATAATAATAAAAAAGTAGAAAGATCAGACTTTAAATGAATTGTGGCCTTTTGTCTTCATTTTTTATATAAGATGCCATAATTATTAGTGTCATTGAAAGTTTTCTAAGCCCTTATTACCCACATTGATTCTTTGCCCTTGGGTTTTGTCTTTTCTCCTTGTTTTGTAAGTAAGTTATTAATTCATTTACCTTTCCCCTCTAGCCCTGTGCTCTCAGTGAAGTACCCAACTAATAGACATTATTTACACGGATTCTTCTGAAAGTGTTATTTATTAATGAAAATATTCAGGGCCTTTAATGGCATCTTTGTCCTGCCAGAATTGTGTACCAGTTGGAGTGCAACCACATACATCTCTTTTCCCTCCCTTCCCCGACTAGAACTCCGCAGCTACCCAATCTGAGGATTAACGGTACCTGGAGTGTAAGAAGAAGAAAAAAGAAGGCCGTAAAGCAGAAGAAAGATGCCCAAAGTCTCTTCCTCCCAATTCTAATCATGCTGCGCTGCCAGGCACACAGAGTGCCAAGTGGTGGTCAAGGCCTGTTATCAGGGATACCAGCTCCTCCTGCAGCTTCAGTCATTCCTGCCGTGCCTTCCCATTCTGTCATTGTTTCTCTCAATGGCCACAGCTGCTCAGAAGGAGGCTCCATCAAGGATTGTATCCCAAGCTCAGTGTTTGGTTCAGTGTCTAGACAGGACTGTGTTCTTCTGTAGACATCAGACCAGCGTTTTGAACCAAAGATACCTTGGAGGTGGATGCACTAGCTAAATCAAACACAGAGTGAAGGGGCAAATATTAGAAACCTATGTGCTGTAAACAAAAGTGCAGTTAAAATTAGTACCAGGTGGAACATTGAGATGCACTCAGCTGATACCTTTACTACATACGTTTCAGACAGAAGCCAGGCCTGCTAAGCACACTAACAAACTAGACAGAGCCTGATTCTCCACTGATAGGAACCTCATAGGCATTGACCTGTGAGCAAAATACCTGTAAAAACACCTGTGTCATTGAGCGGAAGATTCTGATTTGCACTCACTGTACACAGGTGTAAATGACCAGAGCTTGACAATTTACCCAACATCTACGAGCCTGAGAACTAATAACAAGAGTGAGAAATACCTCTATCCGCCCCATCAGAAACCATGTATTATTACTTGTCCTTGCTATCAAGACAGTGCCTAGAGACCCCCTTGTGGACATCACCAGCTGGAGAGGATTAAAGCACCCACTAGGTTGCTCTACTCTGTGCCTGGCTGGCCTCAAACTGGCCCTAGAATCATGGAGCTACGACCGGCTCCTTTGTGACTCCCCCTCTCAACTGTACCCCACGGAAGCTGGTTGCAGCAGCAGCAAATGTTGCCCAATGAGTTTGCCACCATGTTCTCCATCTGTGCAGCATAGGGCTGAACTATTAGCATGCTGAGGTGGGAGGGTTTTACATGCCCTTTGCATAGTATAATTGGCTGCACACATTGGCGCGGGGAGTACGGGTGCTGGATCTCCTGCATGGTACCAGACTGAGCCAGAGGACATACATCTCTACCTTGGGATGAATGGGAAACTAGACGGTTTCAAAGCTCTTTGAGGCAAACTACACCAGGAGTTCAGCTGGGAGACCCTATCAACAGAAGTCTGTAGTGAAGATCAAGCCTTGGATATTTCATAGACTAAGATTAATATTTAAATGGTTCAATAATTTTATATTTGAGATATGAGACCAAAAGCAAAATGTCTTCAACCATATCTCTTTACAAGGGTCTCCCTCTGGAGTGCGCTAGACTTTTTGTACCTTTCTGCTTGTTAACAAAACACATTCAAATGAATTCCTCATTAATATTTTCATTGTGTGCAACAGTTAATATTAATATAAAACATCCAAAACCACTACATTAAAAGCATATTCACATTACAAAGTTAAGCACTCAAAAGTTAGGAAATGCCAGAATTAAGGCTGCCTGTGCAAACTTAATTTAACCCCCTTACTTCCATGTATTTTATGAAACAGACTTTAATTACGTGATTACATACTATTTTTTCCACAGGACCCGGCCTCCTTCAGTGAATAGGTAGTTATTCAGTAACTCTATTATCGTCATTCAATAGGTGGCCTTAAACCTTATTTACCACACACCATTCAAACCCAGCACTGAATACAGAATTATGAATTTCCACCCAAGTGGGGGGACTTTAACTACCTGATCAAGGCCTTTGACACAATGACTCGCTAGGGCCTATGGAAACTCCTTCATACACTTAGTGGCCCGGAGAAGATGATTGCTGTTATTCACTTATTCCACAGTGGCCAGGATGATGGACTGTGCCGACTCATCAGAAGCCTTCGCTGTCACCAACGGCACCAAACAAGGCTACGTAATGGCTCCAGCCCATGCTTTTGTTTGCATTCCAGGACTTCGATGGAGGTGTACACAGCCAGTTCAGATTGGATGGGGGCCTATTCAATCTACAGCGACTCAGGGCCCACACCAACAGGAGCAGTGCTAGGGGTGGCTTGCGAGGCTATAGTCACCCCAAAATTTGCCTTAGCCCCCCCTATAGCCACCCTTTCCCAATCAGGAAGGGCTCCCGCCACCGGGCTGCTCATGCTCCCACAGGCTCTGCTCGCTCTCCCCTGCCATGCTGCTAGCACCACAGTTTTCAGTTCTCAAACTGGGGGTCACAGAATGTATTCGGGGTGGGGTGAGCTCTGAAGGCAGGGCAGAAAGCAGCAGCTGCTGGCCGGGCACCCAGCTGTGAAGGCAGAGCAGAGAGCAGCGGCTGCTGGCTGGACACCCAGCTCTGAAGGCAGGGCAGAGAGCAGCGGCTGCTGGCCGGGCACGCGGCTCTGAAGGCAGGGCAGAGAGCAGCGGCTGCTGGCTGGGCACCCGGCTCTGAAGGCAGAGCAGAGAGCAGCGGCTGCTGGCCAGGTGCCCAGCTCTAAAGGCAGAACAGAGAGCAGCGGCTGCTGGCTGGGCACCCAGCTCTGAAGGCAGCGCCGCCTAGCCACAGTGGAGCAGTAGAGGTGGCATGGTAAGACTGCCAGGTGGGTACCCTAACCACGGGGTTAAAAGTTATAAGGGTTTGTCATCACCGTGAACTTGCCTGAGGGACCCGATCCAGTAGGTGGCCCTGGTTTGTGAATCTCTCTGAGGCTTATATGGGAGCTAAGCACCCAGACACCCACAAGGAGGCAGCAGTGCACACAGGACCGGCTCTAGGCACCAGCAAAGCAAGCACGTGCTTGGGGCAGCACAATCCCAGGGGCGGCTTTCCTGCCATTTTTTTTTTTGCTTGGGCAGTTGCACTCTCGGAGCTTGGGGCGGCAAATTTTTTGCTTGGGGTGGCAAAAAACCTAGAGCCGGCCCTGAGTTCACATGCTCAGAGGCAGAAACGTAAGGGCCTAAGGAACTTTTCCTGCAAAAACTTAGGAGCTGAGTGAGGTTAGGCACCTATAGGATTTTAGCTGGAGTTGTTTGCATTGCATTGGTGCCCAAAACTGGGACGTGGATGCCTAACTCCTTTGGGGCATTCACACCTTTGTGCTTCGTCTCACGATAGTAAGATTGTCAAAAGAGCTGAGTTCCCATGTAGGTACCTAAATGAACCGGCCTTTTGTAAATGTGCTCAGTGCCTCAACAGCTCCTATTATTCTCAGTGGGAGTGCTGGCTGCTGAGGACTCTTGGAAAGCTGGCACGGTGTTCCCTCGAGAAGGGAGGGGGAAAGCAGTGAAATATGCTGTGCCAGGACTTCTAAAAACGGTTGCCTGAAGTTAGGCTCGTACGGGTGACTCGACGAGAGCTGGCAACACTGGCTTTTTATTACATGCCTCGTGGATTTGACATTTTTATTAAAGCTGCAGCTCCTGTCACATGAATACATGCCAATCTCAGCTTCTGTTTTTAAAATCGTACATTTCAAATAATCTTTCTCGCTGCAGAGAAGAGTTTGAAAACATGAGTTCACTCTGAAAGCTGAGAAACCAGAAGACAAAGAACACAACATGTATTTTTTTTTTTTTTTAGGCCCGTCTCATGATTTCTGAATGCTTTGGGGTTGGCAATACTGCCGAGGCGCTCGGCACTTTTGAAAATCAAGCCACTTGTTCCAGGGCTGACTGCAGTGCTTGAAGTGCACAGGAAACAAAGTGCACATATATAGTGGGCCAAATTCTACCCTCTGTTAGACTGGTGTAAATCCAGAATATCAACATCCAGAGCACAACAGAATTCAGTTCAGTGTCTTTAATACAATGCACCGTCTCTTTTCCTGCTTAAACCAAAACTAAGAATCTGATTGAGTAAAAAATTCCAGCCAGAAATGAGGCTAGCGTTGCTAATTTTGGAGGATGGGGGTGACATTTCCTTTCTCCACAGAGTACTGCCATGTTGTGTCTGCCATCTGTGATGGTATTACAGGATCTTGTGCTGATGCACTGCCAGCATACTGAATCTGCAATGCCAAAAGTAAGTTCAGAACTTTCAAATAGTGGTAACAGTAAATATTTGTTTTATGGTAGCACCCCTAGTTGTTTCGAAAGCTTAGCTGGCCACCTATGACTATCAGGACTGTCCAGTGAATTTCAAAATGGGTGGAGACGCTTGGGATTTGAGCCATGACTGGAATACATTACAAACTTTTAGTCTCCTATGGAGCGAAACAACCTCATTTAAATTCACACAAATGCATTTTGGAAACCTCGTCTATTCAAAATGCCAGATTTTACAGCCCAGCAACACACGTAGATTATTTGTTTTCCAACATCCAACTACATCTGTTTAAACAATCCAGTTCATAACAGCAATCAAAGGCTCTAGGGTTTGCTGATCCTGTTCTCCATCTCAGCCCTTTACAGGGTTGCAGGCAGCTCTTTGCATCTCTCTCAGCATCACTGCATCCTATGCTGTTAGATAACCAAGAAATCCACACCAGTGATGATTTTTTTTCCTTACCTCAGGAAAACTGCTGCGCTCTTATGCCATTGTTGCTATGCGCTTTTTACTTTCAGTTTGTGCAGCTGTTCGAGATCAGGATAAAAACCTGGAGCTCAGATTATTTCTCTTAGCAAAATAAATATGCAGAGAATCCCTCTGAGAGGGGCCAGTTCCTGTTAATCCAGTTTCCAGAGTTTCACTAGTCCTATTGCAAAGCAGAGCCAGTCTTTTCTAGATCCTGAATGTTCTGCAAAGGAAAACTCAGGAGCCAAATGACATTAATTGTGCTATCATTTTTGTGAAGATTGCGCTTCCTGGAAGTCCCGGACAAGGAGATCTCAGCAAAAATCTGTTCTCTTTGCTGACTTCTTTTTTTGATAACAGTGCAGTTATTTTAGCCAGTCCCAGTCTCCTAACAGGACTTAGATTCACGGTATTCTGCCAGAGGGGGGTTGTTCAGTTGTAAAAAGAAATGCGTCATAAAAGTTTGGCGTGTGTGGTGAGCTCTGTGCTTCTCAGGCCAAGGGCAGGCTAAACTGGGCGAAGTCTGTGATCAGATGTGTCACTTGGAAATAAAGTTGACATGTCGAGTATAAAAATGGCAAGACCGATTCTCTCTTGCCTGGTGCATCTCTCTACATAGGCATCTCCTGAGTAAAGTGAATGTAAAGCAGGACCATTCCAAGCTGCTAGCACTCAGTGTAGGTGGAAGTGCTACACACAGGCAAAGAGGACTCAGGCCCTCGGGGTCGAAGAAGCCTATGGAAGTTGCTTCCATTATTTGGATTAAAGATGTGCTTGTTTTTGAAAGCAGGTTACATTGGCCTGAGTTGGGTTTCTTTTGTATAAATTAGAAAATCTCATGTTTTATGCCTGGAACATCAAAGGGGCAAGTGCATTGTGTTTGTGGGGGAATTAGAATTCCCTGCTCCCCCAGAATATAGGTGTCTTGTTCTGCAACTGATGGCTCAAGATGAGCCCAGCCTGTGTGTGATGTAATTAATGTTGTGGGGAGGGGAACTGAGAAACGGGTAGTAGTGGAAGGGCTATGGCAGAGGAGACTGGTTCATGGGCTATGGCAGAGGAGACTGGAACGGCAAAGCAGTTTAAAAGCGTGGAGAAGAGTTTGGGTGGGACTTCAGGGGGGCTGGTGGTGTTGGGGAGGTGGGAGGGATAGATGGGGAACGTGGATGGTTTGGGAAAGGAAGGTGGGGATGAAGAAAGGGGGGCAGGGAGGGAGACAGGATCACTAGAAGAAGGGAATGGAAGGGTATAAATGACAGCTTTCCCCAGCACAGGCATTTTTAAGGACTGGCTGTAGAACTGTATGACTAGACATGGACATTGTTGTAGTGCAGAGCATTGACTTAGGAAATCTAATGTTAATTGGATGGTGCATGCTCCTGACCCCATCTGGTTTTAGATAGAGCTTGTGGCGATATGGTCTAGCAAACAGTGCCAACATCATTTATAATGTTCCTGTCAGGCAACTACTGCGTTGCATAGAGCATGCAATGACCACAAGATATATGTAGATTCTCAGATGGGGTCTAGTGACTAGAACACTGGACTAGGAGGCAGGAAGCCTATATTCTATTCCCAGCTCTGCCTCTGACCTGCTGTGTGGCCTTCGGCAATTCACTTCCCTTCTCTGTGCCTCTTTTTCCCCTTCTACCCTTTGTCTTATCTATTTTGACTGTATGCTCTCTGGGGAAGGTATTGTCTTGCTACGTGTATGGATAGTTCCTACCACAGTGGAGCTCTGTCTTCTCTTGGAGCTTCTGGGTGCTGCTATTATGCACATAATAATTGCCACCAAACTACTGGGACATATTTTAAGAGTCTGAATAACATCAGCGCACCTCTCCATTGCTTTGTTCTCAGTCTGTGGTGCTACCTTTCACAACTTGAGCACGTGTCTGAAATATTTGATGTTTTTCTTAAGGGCCCAGCTCCTGCAGTCCTGTTATTAGCTGAAAATCTCAGCTTTCATGGTTTTTTAAGTAAGTTTCTAGCCTTCATGGTTGCAGAGACTGAAAATATGATCCGAGTGCACCCTAAATGGTCAGGAACCAGAAGACAAATAAAATGAACTCAAAATCTCACAATTTTTAAGTCTCTCGTGATTTTTGAATACGATGAGTAGTCCAGGGTGCAGCAGACAGAATTAGACTTTAGGGGCTGGTTCAAAGTCCACTGAAGTCAATGAAGGTCACATTGATTTCAAGGGCTTTAGATCAGGCCCTCATTCTGCAGCTAGATGGTCATGAGACGGTCAATGTTTTGCTTCTTAAATAACACCTCCCCATATTTCATAGTCCGACAACGTTCATTCTGGACAGCGTATCCCTTGTAGTTAATGCTGAGAGCGATATGGTGTCACACCATTACAGAGTCTGGAAAGAGACTATGCTGAGAGACTGTGTCACACACTCTCAAAGAAACTGCGAAACCACCTGATCAGCATAATTTGTTAGTCTCTAAGGTGCCACAAGTACTCCTGTTATTTTTTTGGAAAGAGAAAGTGGGTGTGTGAGTGGTCCAGCTCTGCCATCCAGAGGAATTAAGCTGCTACTGCAGCCTCTCACCGGACCAGTCTGCACAAAATAAACATTTAGCAATGATTGTATAGACAGGAGCAAATTATGCATTACATAAAACAGGCTCAGCATCATGGGGGGTTAGTCCTGCCGAAAGCAGAATGATCAAGAGAGAATAAACATCATGGTTAGCGGCTATATCCCTCAATTCCCAGTAAAAACCTGCAGTGGCAGATTCAAATTAATGTGATAGATAAGGGTATAACTGAGTGTGAGGGGGTGATATTAAGAAAATGTGGTCCAAGCATCATGAAAAGCCTGACAAAGTGGTGTATGAGGCTGTAGAATAATCTCCCCTGGGAAGTGGTGGAAACCCTTTTGCTTAGGACTTCTAAAACAGGAAACATACTGTAGGAAGCAATGGTATTGGCAGAGAGAGACTGGATGATGTAATAATATTCTAATTTAATTTCTATGTCCACATCCATAATATCCTCCTTATATTTTTGGCTGCCTTTCCCTCAGTGTAGGATCTATTAATTTGATCTTCTTCACATCATTCATTTTTAATCTTGAAATGTCCTTGCATGTGTCATCTTTCATAATCCCAAAGTGTAATGAGCCAGATCCCCAGCTGGTGTAAAGGAGCATAGCTCAGGATCTGGCCCAATAACATCAAAGTAAAAGTATTTCCCCATGCTTATTTCCCCCCCCCCCCCCAGTTCCTCATATCTTCTTGTCAATTGCTGGAAATGGGCCATTTTCATTACCACTACAAACAGTTCTTTTTCTCTTCTACTGATAATAGCTCACCTTAACTGATCACTCTCGTTATAGTGTGTATGGTAACACCCATTGTTTCATGTTCTCTGTGTATATATATATCTTCCTACTGTATTTTCCACTGCATCCGCCCCCGAAAGCTTATGTTCAAATAAATTTGTTAGTCTCTAAGGTGCCACAAGTACTCCTGTTCTTTTTGCAGATACAGACTAACACGGCTGCTACTCTGAAACTTATTGTATGATTCAATATCTCTATTTTTATTTTGCTTTATATTTTCTTTATATTTCTCTGGTCAAGTTTTGTCTAAAAACCAAGAATTATTTTGCTTGTGCTCATTTTTCCCTGCCCAGCATGTCTATGTGCTTTTGTATGCTTCCCCCTGGTTATGTTCCATTTCTCTTGACTGTGTCATGGAAGTTGCATGATGGAAATTTTTCTCCATCCTTTGTATCGCTCTCTTCCAGCATATGTTACATTTTGTCAGTATTGTCTATCATTTTTCTCTCTTGTTTTTCTGGAGTTCTTGTTTTATTATTTTATATGCTGCATTTTAGCTATTTCGGGTTATCTGCTCTCCCATTTTGTATGCTGTTCTGTTTTCTTTGTGTGTCTATTCATAATCCGATAGTTCAGAACAGCCTTTCTTTACCTTACTGGTTAGTCCATTACTACATTATATTATTTGTATTACAGTCGTGCCTATAGGCACCTACTGAGATGAGCACTCCATTGTTCTATGCGCTGTACAAACCCAGTGTGAGAGAGAATCTATGGCCCAGAGCACTTGCAGTCTAAATAGACAAGACAGATGAAGAATGGGAGGGGAAACAAAGGCACAAAGAAGTAATCTGACCAAGGATGTGCATTAGTTCAGTGGCAGGGCTTGGAATGGAACCAAGGGCCCTGAGTCTCCATTGCGCTACGCCTTGTATTGTCATTTATATCAGTGCAAAGTGAAGGAGCGTTTTACACCCACCTCACTTTGCACTGGTGTAAATGACTACACAAGGTGCATGGCAATGGAGAAGCAGGCCCTGCAGTCCCTGGCTCCCAGTTTGGTACCCTATCCACCACACTATGCTTCGGCCTTCATATGGAATATGCTTCAATGCATCTTCTCCCCAGTGCTCAAACATTTATCTCCCTTATGTAGGTTGAATTCACTATAAAATAATATTTGGCATTTCTATAACACTTTTCACTTAGGGACCTCAAAACACTTTACAAACATTAGAGTTCACCCTTTTAATCCCTTCTGAATGAAGTGTCCTACTCCACTGGTGCTGCAGCACAGACACACACAACCCTTGGCATGCTACGCACCCCAGCAATTCACACACACTAGCCAGTGAAGACCACCAGTAAACAACCCCCAGACATCACAGCCCATCCCTGCCTGGACTACATCTAATGCCCAACACACCCACCTCCCCAGAACTCCACCCCACCAGGCACCATAATCTGCCACCTAGTACCCCACCAATCCAGAGGCCTGGCTCCATCCCCACTATTAACATCACTGCCAAGCCGCTATGGAGCCTTGTAAGGAGGGACATGCTGCTTCTGCTGCTGGGGAGCTCCTAAGGCCTGGCTCCACCTCTGGAAATGATAGACTACAGGGGGTATCTGTGTGCTATACTGGCTGCCATTGGGGTTTTGCTGTTGTTGGGGGTACTTACTACCTCATCCCTGTCTTCCTGGACCACTGAAATACTGCTGTCGTAATTACTTCCCTGACCAGGCTTCTGGTAGTGGGAGGGATTTTAAAAACACTTTCTCCTCAGGGAAAGCCACGATCTATCAACTTACATGCCCCCCATCACTGAAGTGTCCAGCAGTCACTAAGGAAGTTTTGCCATCACCACACCCCTGAGGCAGGGCAGTGTTATATCCCCATGTTACAGATGGGGAACTGAGGCACAGACTATGCAACTTTCCTAAAATCACACAAGAATTGAATGTGGGTCTCCACGTTTATCACAAGACCAGCATCCTTCCTCCCTAGGTAGTTGGGGCTCCCCTCCCATTGGGACACTGAGGAATGGCTTCTCTGAGACTGTATTGGAGGGCTGTTCCTCATGTATTTAATATGATTTTATTCCCTTTTCTGCATTGAGGCCTCTATTTTCTTGTGGTTGGTTGCAAGAGCCCATGTTTTATATCTATATTATGTGGGCAATATTGGTTAGAAACCCAGGTAAGGTCAATCCTCAGAAGAGAGACCCTATTCAGTCCCCAAGAGAAACTATATCATTATAGGTGAGACAAGCCATTGACTTTAAGAGAACAGGCCTCAGTGTCTTGAGAATGTAAGATGGAGCAACGAAGTCCCTGGTCTTGTACTTGCAGTGTATTATTCAGCCACTAGACGTTGCTGTGTGCTGTATGGAATACGAGATAGGATGTGGTTCCTGGAGACCAAGCTGGGACTGGAGCTGCGTGGAAGCTTGTTTGTCTGTACGTGGTAGCCCCTTTCTTTAGTAAACACCTCCGCTGTGAGGAGGGCTACGCTTCCATAGAGTGCGATGGTGATATAGCAGTGTTCATACAGCTGGGAGGGGGTTACACGAGAATTCCTGTCGGAGGGGCTCCCTGCTGACCTCATGGGTATGGCTACAGTGCAATTAAAAACCTGGGCCTGGCCTCTGCCAGCGAACTGCGGCTCAGGGGGCTTGGGCTGCTTGACTGCACTGTGCACGGCGGGCTCTGGGCTCCCGCGACGGGAGAGGTCCCAGCCACTAAACAGCCCCGCAGCCAGGCCCTGGGGGGCTGCTGGTCGCAGGTGCTCTGTGCCCCGCCATGCCTGCTGCACCGGGGCTGTGAGCGCTGGGACAGTCAGAGCTGGTGGCCCCGGCTGCGCCTGTATCCCCCCCCCGCGGGCGGTCTGAGGCCCAGGGAACCAGCCCGGCTACAGCCCCAGCCGAGACTCTCTAGCCCCGGCCGCCTCTCTATGGTGTGCGGAGGTGTCCCCGGGCCGGCTGAGGCGTGGGGCGGGCAGCCGAGCCGCTACGAGCTGTCCAGGTACCGGCTCCGCAGGGACGCAGCCGCTCAGTGCCCGGGCGGGGCAGGCTCGAGCCGGGCCCTAGGCCAGGGGAGCCCGCTGGAGCCTGGCCCCGCCCCCCGCTCTGTCTGGAGCCAATAGGCCGCGCGGGGGGGAGGGACCGGAAGGGCCGAGTCTCGTGGGCACCGCCGTAGGCCCCTGGAGGAGACTCTCTAGCTAGCCCCGGTCTCCTCTCTATGGTGTGCGGAGCTGTTCCCGGAAGCGTCCCTTCTCTCTCCCGGCTGGCGGCGATGGCGGAGGTGGAGGGCCCGGAGGCGCGGGACGGGGAGCCGGAGCCGGAGGACGGGGAGCCCCTGGAGCCGGGCGGCTACCTGCTGTACAGGTACCGGTCCCCCGCTCCCTTCCGCCAGAGATCGGAGCAGCCCCGCGGGGAGACCAACGCTCCGTGCCCGGGGGGCAGAGACGGGGCTCCCGCCGCAGCGCAGCGTCTCCGACGTGAGGGGGCGGGGAGGGGGGACGTGAGGGCTTGAGGGGGCGGGGAGAGGGCAGTGAAGGGATGTAGGGGAGGGGGGCAGTGAGGGGGCGGGGACTGAGGAGTTGTAGAGGGAGGAGGTGTAGGGGAGGGCGTGAGGGGGCAGGGAGGAGGTGTAGGGGAGGGGGGCAGGGAGGGCGTGAGGGGGCAGTGAGGGGGCGGGGCGGGAGGAGGTGTAGGGGAGGGGAGCAGGGCAAGGTGCTCACACCTCCTAGGCCGCTGGGTTGGGCTGGTGTGCCCGTGTCTCATTGCTGGGTGTCAGTGGAGACATCGTTCAAAATGGGGGCGGCCCAGCGCGGGGGGAGACCCTATCGGAAAGGAAAGACACAGTAAGGGGGGGGAGTAACAGAGCGCTTCCCAACTGGGACCTTATTACATGCCACCAGATACGTTTGCAAACGTACCTGCCAATGATTTGGGGTTCTGGGGTGGCTGGTAAAGTAACCCTCATTAGTCCAAACATTGAGCTGTGTTGAGAGCACAGCATTTGAGTTTGTGCAATTTGTGGTCGAAACTAATGACAGAAATGAGCAAGGTCAATGGACCCGAAGAAGAGCTCTGTATAAGCTCCAAGTTTCACTCTCTCACCAACAGAAGTTGGTCAATAAAATATATTCCCTCACCCACCTTGCTTCTTCAAGATCAAGGAACATAGTTGCTCTCTAGGCTACATGACCAGCTAATATGACTTTTACCCAGGGCCGGCTCTGGCTTTTTTGCCGCCCCAGGCAAAAAAGCCTCCGGCCGCCCCCCCCCCCCCCCCGCGGGGGGGGAGGGAGGGAGGGCGGCCGGAGCCCCGGGGGGAGGGCGGCAAGCCCCGGCGGGGGCTCCACTCTCCCCCCGGCGGCCGGGGGGGAGGGTGGCGAGCACCGGCGGGGGCTCCACTCTCCCCCCGGCGGCCAGAGGGGAGGGTGGCGAGCACCGGCGGGGGCTCCGCTCTCCCCCCGGCGGCCGGGGGGGAGGGTACGGGGGGAGGGCAGCTGGAGCCCCGGGGGGAGGGCGGCAAGCCCCGGCGGGAGCTCCACTCTCCCCCCGGCGGCCGGGGGGGGAGGGTGGCGAGCCCCGGCGGGGGCTCCACTCTCCCCCCGGCGGCCGGGGGGGGGGGGGGGGAGGGTGGCGAGCCCCGGCGGGGGCTCCACTCTCCCCCCGGCGGCCAGAGCGCCGGGGGCAGGGCGGCGAGCCCCGGCTGGGGCTCGGCTCTCTCCCCAGCGGCCAGAGCGCCGGGGGCAGGGCGGCGAGAGGGCGGCAAGCCCCGGCGGGGGCTCCGCTCTCCCCCTGGCGGCCAGAGCGCCGGGGGCAGGGCGGCGAGCCCCGGCTGGGGCTCGGCTCTCTCCCCAGCGGCCAGAGCGCCGGGGGCAGGGCGGCGAGAGGGCGGCGAGCCCCGGCTGGGGCTCGGCTCTCTCCCCAGCGGCCAGAGCGCTGGGGGCAGGGCAGCGAGAGGGCGGCGAGCCCCGGTTGGGGCTCGGCTCTCCCCCCGGCAGCCGGGGGGAGGGCGCGGGGGGGAGGGCGGCCAGAGCGCCGGGGGGAGGGCGGCGAGCCCGGCTGTGGACCCGCTCTCCCCGGCGGCCCGAGCACCGCGCCGCCCCCCTCCAGGTGCCGCCCCAAGCACCAGCTTGGTTGCCTGGTGCCTGGAGCCGGCCCTGCTTTTACCGTATCGCTTATGTTTGTATCATGCAATTCTATGGCAAAGATAATGACCACCATGTAGAATGGTGTGCTGTTTTGGGGGTGGCTTCGGTAGTGTTTTCTAATAAAACATTGAAAAGAAAATGTAAATTTACAGGCACAGAAAAGAATGGGCTGACATCGAACCAGTACCTCAAAATGATGGGCCAAATCCTGTGGTTCAGATCATCTATAGTGAAAAATGTAAGGTTTTTTTTTTTTTTTTTTTTTTTAAGATGTTAAGTATAATTAAACCTTGGTAAGGTGAAAACATCTGTGTAATATGTCAGTGGCACCACTGAAGCTAGACTTTAGTTTTCAATAATATATGTTTTTGTGCTGGATGTCACTGCTAGTAACTATAAAAACATGAGTTGTCTTTACGGTTCCTGTAGTCATCTAGAAGTGAATTTTAAATGTTGCGAATTTAATATTAAAATGGTAAATACACCAGATAAAATTACCATACACATTTGTTTTTTGAGAATTTATTTGTTGTAAACCAGCTTGAGCCTAGAACAAAGCTTAGGTATTTCACTTTGTCATAATTACTGGGTATTGTTGAAACTAAAAAAACTGAAGTATGGAAATGGCCTTAATACTGTCCCTGTTTTTAAAGGAACATTTCCATAAACTTGCATTTTTCTAGAGACTGGAGAATCTTGAGTTTCTCAAAGCTCCAAAGATAATGTTTGCCTGCTTTACAACCTTCACATCCTGGAGTGCCCACACTTTTAAAAACAAAAACAAAACCCTCCTGTTTCTTTTCAAATTTTCAGAAATGATCTTTTAAAAATTACAGAATTAAGTTTAAAAAGAATAAAGCAAGTATTAAAACTACTTGGTAGGCAGCCACGTTCCAGGTAATGCAAGCAATTAGGATGGTGCGGCTAGGCCTAGAGGAAAATGCAATAATGGCTCTCAAGAATGTAGAGAAATAGCATGACTCATAGTGCCCTCATGACTATTTTGGACATTATCTAGATGATCTGTTGAAAGATGTTTTAGGAGGTTTCTAGTCTGAGCGCTGTAAAGCATCCCACCAGAATGATTCTAGTGAATTGTGCTATTATATCAGTATGCAGACTGTTAGGACCAAACACCTTTAGGGAATAGTATTTGACACACACAAAGTAGCATCAATGGGTTGCCAGTCTTAAATCCTCTATTCAGGATTTCTTCTAGTTGTTTTGGGTAATATGCTCTCCTCTATCCAGTCAGAGATGTCTATGATTACTTTCGGGCTGTTCTGCAGCGGGATGAAAGGAGTGAAAGAGCTTTTCAGCTAACGGGGGATGCCATTGAACTGAATGCTGCAAATTACACTGTGTGGTAAGTAATAGTCATGACAATTATCTGATTTATCCTGGCCATGTATTATTCAAAATATGACTGGCCTTGCTTGCTTTCTGGGAGGCTGAGGATTATTGGAAGCTGCAGCGAGCTCTTAAAGTAAGATTTTGATGCAGTATCGCTAATTTCTGGGAAATGCTATCTGATAGTCTAAACTTTCAAACAAGATTAGGACTAAACATTAGAAACCACCACTGATTAAGGTGACATGACAAATCATATTGAAAGTGTCTCTCTGATGACACACATTCCTAGTGAAAAGATTGGAACCATTTCCTGCTTGTTTCAAAGGAAGTTCTTATAATATCTAAATATATTAGCTGCTAGGTTTTTTTTGTAGTAAATATTACTGAAGTAATTCTATAATCCCCTTTGTAATACCTGCCAGTTTAATTTTCAAGTAAATACTAAACTTGTAAGGCCTTCTGAATTCACAGAACTAGATTTCTCAACCAATAGGTACTGTCATAGAATCATAGAATATCAGAGTTGGAAGGGACCCCAGGAGGTCATCTAGTCCAACCCCCTGCTCAAAGCAGGGCCAATTCCCAACTAAATCATCCCAGCCAGGGCTTTGTCAAGCCTGACCTTAAAAACCTGTGAGGAAGGAGATTCCACCACCTCCCTAGGTAACCCATTCCAGTGCTTCACCACCCTCCTAGTGAAAAAGTTTTTCCTAATATGTCAAATACTTCCCTGTGTATTTTTCCTACTAATATGATTGCATTGATTTATACCAGTTATTTTCATATCAGGTAGACAATGTTCAGTGACATTGCAACAGGTGTGGGGTAGACAAGTCTTCAGTAGAAACTTAAAGTTGACAAGATCTTGGATATCTATGTTTGTAACCTTACCTATTTTGGTTTCTACCAGCTACTCAATAATGAATACATCTTCAGAATTAGTTGTGTTCTTAAAAATTGCTTTAATTCTTAAAGTACTTTTAACTGAATTTACTCCAGCTTTTAAAAAAAAAAACCACCTCCTAAATGGTGTGTGTGTTTTATTTTTCTTTAGGCATTTCCGGAGAGTCCTCCTGCATTCATTGAAAAAGGACCTTAATGAGGAAATTAACTATATTACAGCTATCATTGAAGATCAGCCAAAGAATTACCAAGTCTGGTAAATCTTTTTGATTTCTAGAGACAAACTGTCTTACCTTTTACCATCTCGGAAATGGACATGGCTGCCAGTTCTAAAAGTGTGGAGGTGAGGGTTCTCCCTTCCTCCTTGGATGGAGCCCATTTCAGAGGGGTTAAACAGGACTGCCCCCAGGCAGGGGTCTCCATAACTCTCTACTCCAATGCTATGAGTACTAAGTAATGTAGGTAGGCATGTGAAAAGCTTCAAAACTACCAAACTTATTCTGACACAACAAAAATGAAGCAATTACAAATGAAGAATTTTAGCTTTCAGCAGCTCTTGGGTGTTGCTTTTTTGTTGTAAAAATCCTCCCAAATGAAATACATAAAAATGGCTACTTTAATAGAGGGTGCGGGGGGAAATGCAAGGAATCCACAGGCCTGAAGGGATCACTCTTTAGCTCACGAAAGACCAAACTGAGTTTTCTTGTTGGGTATTTCATACATTTGGGTGGACTGGCCAACTGCTCTGAGAAATATTGATATGAAGATGAGTGAGGCCTGTTGGGTTCAGGGAATTGAGGACATGTCTTATTGCTGTAGGATGAATGTCTAAGGGCTGAGCCAGACCTATAGCCTTGATTTTATTTATAGGGCGTATCTGTAATGTATTCCAGTTTTATGCAGGGTGACCAAATTTTCAGTGTAGCATTGTGCAGATCTTCCCCAGATCCTAGGACTTTGTGGCATGGTAGAGTGCATGGGTAGGCAACCTATGACACGAGTGCCGAAGGCGGCACGCGAGCTGATTTTCAGTGGCACTCACACTGCCTGGGTCCTGACCACCGGTCCAGGGGGCTCTGCATTTCAATTTAATTTTAAATGAAGCTTCTTAAACATTTTGAAACCTTATTTACTTTACATACAACAATAGTTTAGCTAATATATTATAGACTTATAGAAAGAGACCTTCTAAAAAGGTTAAAATGTATTACTGGCACACAAAACCTTAAATTAGAGTGAATAGATGAAGACTTGACACACCACTTCTGAAAGGTTGCCAACCCCTGGTAGAGTGCTTCCTGGACATCTGTATCTGGACCAGCTTAGGGCTATTTAGATTGAAGGCAAGTCTACGCTGCAGCGCTATATATTCACCCCCTTGAGCAATGTAAGTTATATCAACTTAGGCTGTAGTGTAGAGCTGTCCAAAGAGAGAGACTTTGTGGTGAGCCCTAGCCACAAAGGAAAGAAGAGGGAAAATACAGGTGAGGTGCCTGGGGCAGTGTTAAGACAAGGAACCCACTGCTCTTAGTTTTTTGTGCTTGAGTCTTGGAAAATCAACCATGAGTCTTTGCATTGAGCTTTGATGCAAATGAATCAAACTTTGGGACTCCCCATAGGACTACTAACATATGAGAACATGTTTGAGATCCTACACCACCTAGTAAGGTTGTCCAGGTTTAGTGATACTTTGATGTGAACCTCCTTGAGTGAGTAAAAGAAGTTGCAGCTGAGCCTACTGAAAAGGAAACATGTCATGTTTCTGGTGCCTCCCTTTTCACATGTGCTGTGGTCAAGGAGTTGTCTGGTATGACTAGAAGATGTTTCTCTGACTGAGGAGTGGCCTCTGAGAAAGAGCAAAGGTAATTAGTGAATCCTGCTCCTCTGTCCAGGAAGACTTTGGGTGCAAGTGTCTGTGCTGAATGGAGAAAAAGCCAAGACTAGCTGGAGAGATGTATGAAGGAAGACAACTAACCAGTCCCTTGGAGACAGGAGTTGAAACCCTTGGTCATTTTATTTGCCCACTCTTTTCCTGAGATTTTCTGGTAGTCTGTACCTTCTGCTTCCCTCCATTTGAGTAGTGTGGGAAGGAGAAGCTTGTATGCTGCTCAAATAGCATATTTGTTATGGAGGAAGTCCATTTGCCTATTCATTTTAGCCTCTGAAACTGACAGCTGATGAGGATTGGATAAATTAGGGTCTCACTGGCACCTCTGTCCCCAGATACAGAGGAGGACATGTTGCAGGAGCAAGCAGAACATTTGCAAGCTTTTGTGCTCTCATCTTTAGCTGGAGACTGACCACCAATATGAATGCCTGAGCAAGCAGCAAGAAACTAATTGGGTGTCACCTCTGCCAACCCTGACCCAAAGGGTAGTTAAATGTTGCCATGAAGAGGCCTCTGAAATCTAAATGCTGGCTCCCAAGAAAAGGAAAAACCATATTAGAGCTACGGAGTAATAGGAGTCTCTGAAATGTTGTTCACTGCTTGACAGAGGCCAAAGAATTGAATTGGATAATTCATGCTAGGGTGATCCTTGCTAATGTTAAGACTGGCTCTGCTTTCTGACGTCATTTGAGAAACTTTGGTTTGAAACTAGTACTCGTGTCCTTGCTCTGGTTTCCCAGAAATGAAGTGGTGAGCCAAATAAGGCATTAGTAAAATGTTTACAACACTTCCTTTAGAAGTAGACTATGGGCAGGTTTTCATGTGTACTGGAACATGTTGAATCTGAAAGCTTAGGAAGGCATTCTAAATTCAGTGACAAATGACAATGTAAAACAGACGGGGAAAATACTTTTAAAAAAATAAGTGATCGAGAGAACTTCGCAGTGTTCATAGGGAAACAATGGTTAGGTTTGGGGCGGGGGGGGGGGGGGTTTCTATTAGAACGATGGGTCTAGCCGTGAAGGTCACTTCTTGGCAATATGGCAAGTTTCTAAGTGTGATACTATCTCAAGTACGACCCATCTTGTGTACTCAAACTCAGTTCTATTTAAATTATTATACCCTCCTTCTGCATGGCTTTTCTCACCCACTTCTCAAGCATGTCAAACATAGCAATTATCCTTCTTTAAGAGGTTGTATACCAATATGTAGATACATTTCTGGCATTTTCTTGTTGCAAGTTTACACTATAGCAATCCCTAGAAAAGCTAGGTGAAATGTTTCATGGTTCTTTTAAAAAGTACTACTCTGGTGATGGGGTGGTGTCTTGGTATTTTTTTGGTGGGTTTTTGTTTGTTCTGGTAAGTATTTTAATAAAGTCTAAAGTTCAAGCAAATATTGGAAGGGAAGCTTTTTAAATTCTTGTACTTTGTCTTTAGGCACCACAGACGGGTGTTGGTAGAGTGGCTGAAGGATCCATCTCAAGAGCTTGAGTTTATAGCTGAAATTCTTAACCAGGATGCCAAGAATTACCATGCTTGGCAGCACAGACAATGGGTTATTCAGGTATTGTATCCAGGTCTGCTGCTTTCTCTGGAGGGAGAATCCTCCCAAAATTGTAGAGGTTTGTTTCTTAAATTGAACTTTACACGCTGACTTGTGTAGATGGAGTGAAAACAATTACGTGGGTGTCAACTCAGAATTCAGCTGTAAACTAACCTTTCAGCTAACCAGTTCAAAAATTTGCTGCTGGGTACTTGCCTTTGTGCCTTTTGTTACAGGAAGCACTAGTACAGGGGTCGGCCACCTACGGCACGCGTGCCAAAGATGGCACGCGAGCCAATTTTTTGATGGCACGCAGCGCCGGCTGAGCCGCTCAGCCCGCCACCACTCTGGGGTTCCCACTGCTGGCTCCTGCCAGCAGGGGTCCCGCCGCCGGTGCAACTCAGCACCTGCTGCTGGCCTGGGGAAAGGAACCCCAGGCTGGCAGCGGGCTGAGACCCCCAGCTGGCAGGAGCCGGCAGCCGAAACCCCGCTGGTCCCACTCAGCACCCGCTGCTGGCCTGGGGGAAGGAACCCCAGGCTGGCAGTGGGCTGAGACCCTGGCTGGCAGGAGCCAGCGGCCGAAACCCCAGATCTGGGGTGGGCTGAGCCGCTCAGCCCGCTGCGGCTCTCGGGTTCCCGCTGCTGGCCCCTTGCCAGCCAGGGTCCAGCCGCCAGTGCAACTCAGCACCCGCTGCTGGCCTGGGGGAAGGAACCCCAGGCTAGCAGCTGGCAGGAGCCGGCGGCCGAAACCACTGAGCTGCTCGGCCCTCCGCCGCTCTGGGGTTCCCGCCGGTCCCACTCAGCACCCGCGGCTGGCAGCGGGCTCAGACCCTGGCTGGCAGGAGCCAGCGGCCGAAACCCCAGATCTGGGGTTCCGGCAGCGGGCTCAGACCCTGGCTGGCAGGAGCCAGCGGCCGAAACCCCAGATCTGGGGTTCCCGCTGCTGGCCCCTTGCCAGCCAGGGTCCAGCCGCCGGTCCCACTCAACGCCCACTGCTGGCCTGGGTGAAGGAACCCCAGGTTGGCAGTGAGCTGAGACCCCCGGCTGGCAGGAGCTGGTGGCGGAAACCCCAGAGCAGCGGTGGGCTGAGCTGCTCAGTTGCTGCTCTGGGGTTCCGGCTGCTGGCCCCTTGCCAGCCGGGCTCCCCACCTTCGCAGCCCCACTCACCTTGCTTCCCGTTGGAGTTCCAGCGCAGGCCCCCTGCCAGACAGGGTCCAGGCCTCCGGCCCTGCTCAGCCCGACCAGCCGCCCGCTCCACTCGCCTCAGCTGCTGATCTGGGGTTCCAGCCGCTGACCTCCTGCCAGCCGGGGTCTGGATCTCCAGCCTTGCTCAGCCTGCTTTCCGGCCTGACCCTAACCCTAACAGTAGTTTGGTTATATATTATAGACTTATAGAGAGACCTTCTAAAAAACGTTAAAATGTATTACCGGCACGCGAAGCCTTAAATTAGAGTGTATAGATGAAGACTCGGCACACCACTGCTGAAAGGTTGCCGACCCCTGCACTAGTAGCACCTTCTATATCCACGTTTCTCAAATGCGGCCACTAGCTGCTTTTCTTGTGGCCACAGCCTCCTGGGCTGTGATTGGGGGGAGGAGGGGCAAAGCAGCGGCCCCTCCCACTACATGTTGCTCCTGGATGCATCGCCTTGGTGTTCCCTGCTGGGGCTGCAAGCAGGGGTGGGGCCCTGCCCCTCCCTGGACAGAGCTAGGGCATAAAACTGGAGGAGCAGGCAGCCAGTGAGTTTCCCAGCTTCCCTGGGGTGGTGGGGCAGCAGGCTGCGGTCACACAGCTTCAGACTCCATCCCCGTCTCCTGGCCACGAGGCTTTGGGCTCTGGCCCCCCATTGTCTCCCCCCGGACTGCCCCCAAATCTATTGCCCCTGGCCCCTACTGCCTATCCTGACCCCCCTCATCCAGAGCTTAATTTGTCCCCAGGCTTGCCGGGGCTGATAGTCTTTTGTGAAAAGTGATACTTTTATGTCTAATATCACTTTTCACAAAAGACTTAGTTAGCTTTAGGAAAAACAAATAAATATGCACATATACACGTCCAAATCAGTGTAATTTATTTATTGCTAGATACTAAGTATTTTAGGGAAAAATGTGAGAGCAGCCACCAGCAAGAGTTTATGGCCGCACTCCAAGGCCACAAAAAAATTTGTCCTGAGAACCCCTGCTCTATATAATGAGGGTTGCCTAATGCTTCCCATTATACCTCCTGTTTTCCCCCAAAATTTACTAATTTCACAATTTACTACATTGATTTCTTCAACTGGGTCTAATCAGAATGTGAAAAGTTAGGTTGGAATTCTTCAAAGGAAGTAACTGGAATTTGTTAAAACGTTTAATTCCGGGGGAGTTTATTTTGTTTTTCTCTTCTCACCATTGTAGGAGTTCAAGTTGTGGGATAATGAACTGGAGTATGTAGACCAGCTTCTGAAAGAGGATGTGAGAAACAACTCTGTCTGGAACCAAAGATACTTTGTAATTTCCAACACCACTGGCTACAACGATCCTGCTGTTCTAGAGAGAGAAGTCCAGTTAGTAATACTGTGCACAATTACATTTGGTGCCCTCCATTTCTCATAGGCAAAAGAAGTGAGGCATGTTCTTGAATGCTTCAGAGACTTCAGCTCCCCTTGACCTTTCCCTGTTAGGGTACAGAATAAAAGCTACAGTGCTGGCATTGGTAGAAGATTTAGAACAATAATCAGGAGCTCAAGCATCCATGCTCATGTTGGATCTATCAGATGCCTTTGATACCGTTGATAATGAGGTGATGACTTGTCTGCAAGCTACGTTTGGGTTGGAGAAGCTGATCTTGAGTGGCTCTCTTACTTGCTGAGCATTCTGAAAGGTTGATAGTGGGTAACTTCTTTTCCTCCCCCAGAGCACTCATGAAGGGTCCTATCTTGTGTCCCCGCTTGTTGAATGTATATCTAGGTCCATTGGGACGGTTAGTGTAGAGAGATGGATTGCGGTATCCTAAGTATGTGGATGACACTCCGCTTTGCCTCCATTTCCTCTGACCAGAGTAAAGCGGTCAATGGACGCACCTAGTGCTTGGTTGAGATCGGGGCATGAATGAGAACTAGGTGGCCAAGACTCAGGCGAGGTGATGTTGGTCATGAGAAGAAAGCAGAAAAATGTATGGTGATATCTGTCCTTCTGTGTCTTGTTTGTTCAAGTTTGCAACCTAGGGGACTTGTTAGATTCTCAGCTGCCACTGGCTGATCAGAGATCAGCAATAGCCAGGATGGCTTTTGTGGGGGTCCAATGGGTAGCACCTGTTTCTTGATGCAGACCTTACTACTGCTTTCCATGCCTTTGTCACCTCCAGGTTACATTACTGCTGTGCAGTTTATATGGAACTATGTATTGAACCCATCTGGAAACAGAAGTTGGTGCAATATTTGGCAGCCTGCTAGTTTAAGCTAAATATCCTGTGCTGTGAGCATATTATGGCAGTGCTCCATGATCTGTGCTGGCTGCTTATTGATTTCTGGGTAGAATTTAAGGTATTGGTACTAACCTATAAAGCGCATTATTACCTAGGGCCCTATCTCCTTGAGAAAGCGCATCTCTCCCCATGCAGTACTGCCATGAGTATGATCAGCACGGATGCTTGCCTGGAGCCCCCTGTATAAAGCAGTGAGTTTCTGGATATGAGGGCCCCTCAACTTTGGAATCTCTTCAGAAATAGCACTGGTGTAACTGAGGGCCTGCTTTGGTTTTCAGAAGTGTCTATTACTGAAGATGGTGCAAGAAGGAAAGCACCAGCTTGACTTTCAGATCCCAAGGGAGAAGACTGGGCTAACAATTCTAAAAAAAATGTTGTTTCTGCCTAAACTAAGCACATTGCAATAAGGAAATATTTGGGATAAAACCTGGATGTTTTAAAAAAACAAAAAACAGATTGGTTTATTTTTTAAAAGAAAAAAAATATTTGAAATTGACATCCTACATTAAGGGCTAGACTTAGTATAATCTCTTAAAATCAATTACATAAATTAAACAAAAAATTCAAGTAGAATATGTTTGCTGCTGAAGTTTTAAAGAAAGTCAGACCATTGAACTGAGAGAAGTTGCTGACTGAGCACCTGGAACCAGCGTTTGAGTCCTAAAGCAGCCTTTGGTAGAAATAGCTACTTCTGCAAGTGCACGGAGAATATTTTCTTTTCAGTTTGTTCAACTAGTTCAGCTCAATGACTAGCTCATTTGGAAAAGTGACTGGGCGTTGAAAAAGCAGGAAAGCTCTTCCAATCTATGAATAAAAACTAGGGGTGAGAGGAGGAGATGTACTAGTTCTTAAAATCTTGAAGGACACAGTGACTAGAAACAATCAGTTTGATTGACTAACTACAGATAATACTTCCTTTGGTTAATAAATCAGTTCATTTTTAAATGCAAAACAAGTTTTGATAAACTTACTTTTTTATGTGTCTAGCACATTTAAGGTAATTACCCTATATTCTCGATCATAAGCTGGTTCGTGTTTAAGCCGACCCCTCCCCCCCCCCCCAAGACGGATAAGAAAAATGGAAAATTTGTATAACCCATTCATAAGCCGACCCTATAATTCAGGGGTCAGCAAACTTTGGCTCCTGGGCCATCAGGATAAGCCACTGGAGGGCCGAGATGGTTTGTTTACCTCGAGTGTCTGCGGGCACGGAAGTAAACCTAAGTAAACAAAGTGTCCCGGCGCACCAGCTGCTTACCCTGACGGGCCGGGACAGCAACTGGTGGGGAAACTTTTTTGGGGGGGAGAAGCTGGGAGTCAGGGGAGTAACCCCTGTGACCACCCCTAGCCCGGGACCCCCACACTCTCCCCATCTATCCCTTCCCACCTTATCTGGGGAGGGCCAGGGGAGGATGTCTCCGGCAGGCTGGGCAGCGCGGCCACAGCTTGCTCCGGCGGGCCAGACTGGGCGGCACCGCCGCAGCAAGTTCCAGCGGGCTGGGCTGGGTGGCACGGCCACAGCCTGCTCTAGGGGGCGGGGCCAAGCGGCACGGCTGCCGCTGCTTCGGAGGCTGGGGGGAGAGCAGCGTGGCTAAAGCGGAGAGACTGGCCCCGCCTCTTCCCTTCTGGCTCTGCTGCCTCTCCTTGCTCCCTCTGTTGGGGGGGAGGGGCTGTGTCCCACCTCTCCCTCTCTATACCCGTTCATAAACTGACCCCCTTCTCTGGTGCTTCCCTTTTTTACTAAAAAAATTCAGCTTAAGAATGAGTATATACGGTATATTTAATTAGTGGGAAAACAATTTTAAAAGAATTTCTATTGCCGTCCAAATAGAGCTTGACACACATCATGAGTAAAAAATTAGTTTAGTAAATAAGAAGTTAGTCATTCACCGTTTTCTAACATAAAAAAATAAAAATTTACCATATGGGTAAATGTATGTTAAGTTATATAATAGTGTAGCCTCCTGGTTAGCAAAAATAAATACCAAATTTAGTGCAAAGACTATAGTTAGTTGCAAATCCAATATTTTGTAATGGTTACCAACCAATGAGAATCAACCCGTCTTTAGGAAAAGAAGTAAAAAGTACAAATGCAAAACGAGATTAAAATTAAGGTTTCCTTCTTTCTGATTTAATTCATAATTAACATTGGTGACAGAAATCATTTTGATTTCAATCCGTTCACTCTGTGTGGAACGACCCAATGCCTCTTCAGAGCACAGCGTAAGCCCTTGAGGCAGTCCAATTGGGCGGTCATCAAGAGGGTTGAAAGACTTTAAATGAAAGCAATAAGAAAACCCCATTCATTTTTGTTTCCTCCCAGTATATAGTTCTTTCTTGAATGTTACGGAGTCTGTACCATTTCTATGACTTGTGAGACTAGGCATTTCCAGATTAATTCTCCAGAGCTAGGGATTGGACACCTTCCTAGATCTATTTGTGAAGAATGACCCTGTGTTCAGAACTCAAAGTGAGATAGGTTTAACCTGACTCCTACTCCAGAACCAGACTTGAAGGGTTAATCTTTCTAGATTTCAGCATAGACCTTAGCCTACCTGCTGTTGCCAAGATCTCTAATGGCAGCGGTAAGCTCTGTTCCTCTGCTAGTGACTGTAAAAAGGCTGCTCCGGAAGGGCAAGGCGGCTCAAATATTTTGGGATTGAAAACTGGCTGCAAACTGCTCGCTGCGATCACCCGTTTCTGGAAATGAGTCTCACTGCTTGGGGATGTAGTGGAGAGAGGAATGTGAAGGCTTTTTTTTTTTTTTTTTTTTTTTGGTAGAGCTAGAAACATGACATTTTCTTTAATACTCTGCTTGGTGGGTGACCCTCCTGACTGTGCGCTTGGAGAAGCTGCCTCTGTGCTCCTTCTCTTCACTTTAACTCTGCCACTAGTCTGAGCTAGGAAGGAACAGCCCATGTCCTTACTGGCACCAGTGCTATATGCCTCCAGTGAGTTTGCACAGGTGCAACTGATGGGCCTTGTAAGTGGAGTTTTGCAAACAGTGCTGTGGGTGCACACAAAGAAATGGAATCCAGCATCTGTGGATTCTGCAGTCCTAGCATGTGCACATGCCAAAACTGAGTAACTCCATGCTCTTAGTGCTGGAACTTTTTCCTTCCTTCTGCCTTCAGAGCCGATCGTTCTAGAGCATTTGGAGAGTAAATGTGGCCTCTCTTCCACGTACCATCAAATTGTGTATTATGTTATAGGCTTCTTATGTCGTACTGTGTGGGAGTTAGCCTCTCCTGAAATAAACTCCTACAAAATACTTGTAGGAATTCATATATTGTAAATTGAAGGCAAGTGCCTCCGGGCGCATAACCGCTATCCTGCAGTGGCTTGCCCTGTCATAACAACTGCAGTTAAGTTGCCTGGCAGTTGTGTTTTATGCCACCACCTCAGATGAGCAGAAAAATGTCTGCTTTAGTCTGTACACCTCTACCCCGATATAACACGAATTCGAATATAACGCGGTAAAGCAGTGCTCCGGGGGGGCAGGGCTGCGCACTCCGGCGGATCAAAGCAAGTTCGATATAACGCGGTTTCACCTATAACGCGGTAAGATTTTTTTGGCTCCCGAGGACAGCGTTATATCCGGGTAGAGGTGTATTTTAAAAAGCCTGTGCAGAGGAGGGTTGAGAACAGTGAGATGGGGAGGAGGCTGCAAAGGAGATCTGAGTCTGGGTAAAGAAAACGTGTTTCTCTTTTTGGTTCCTTGACCTCTGACAGAAGTGTAACCCGTGTTTTCCCTCACAGGTACACTCTAGAAATGATCAAGACAGTGCCACATAATGAGAGCGCATGGAACTATCTAAAAGGGTGAGACTTGTATTTCATATCTGTGGGGTGAGGGCTTCTGATCAGGGGGCTTGTTGCAGGTTGGTGTTACTTGCAGGCCATTTCACTTTGAATGTTTCATGCCTAGACGTGTGAACAGCTCTGGG
Source organism: Emys orbicularis (assembly GCF_028017835.1). Taxonomy (NCBI): domain Eukaryota; kingdom Metazoa; phylum Chordata; order Testudines; family Emydidae; genus Emys; species Emys orbicularis. The sequence continues at coordinate 129,917,586 of NC_088688.1, read as the reverse complement.
GGAACAACTGGAAAGCAGTGATCTAGATGAGCCTGAGGTTATACCCACATAAAGGGCTAATATAGTAACCTAATCTCCTGGCCCACTTTCCGCATAATTACTGATTGGGTAGCTTTGGCAGGGGGATTGTCAATACTTTTCACATGTGAAAGTGTGCAGCAGGTTGTTTCTATTTACTAGCTCCAAAAATAAGTCTTAAAATACCATATAAATGACTTTATTCATGGAGTGCCGACAGTGTGCTAGCCCCTCTGCAGAAGCTGGTGCTTTGTAAAGAAATGAAAAATCTTGGAAAGAGAAATGATAGCTCATAGTTAGTTGGTTGACTGGAGTCAAGCGTGTCTCTCTTTTTGGGCCTCATCTGAATGAGGTGGGTGGCATAGTCAGCTTTCTGATTCTTTTTATTAGAGCATACTGACGGTGTCTCCAGAATCCCTGTTAAAGATGCTGTAAAGAGAAGCTGACTTTCCCCTGACCTTGAAGGGTTAGAGTTCTGCATTACATAGTGCCACCCTGCTCCTATCATCACACACATACTTTCCACCTCTCCTTCCTAGCTGTGCTGACACTGAATTCAGTTTCTCAGATGGGGCTGGCGATAGGAAGGAGATGGGACTTCAGAGTCCCAACAACTTAAAATATTTTCATAGTAGTAGAGGAAAGCAGTTTATAACCTTTTGGCTTTATCCTGCTCATCTCTCTGTGAGCCATACTTAATAATGGAAGGATATGTGGCATAAAACCACCAAAAGTTGACTTTAAAAAGGGGGAGGGAGGGGGCAAAATAATAGTATTAGGCTACACCAGCTATGCGCTAGGAGGTTGTTGGTTAAAGGCACCCTGCCTCATGTCTCCCTGTGCACTTGAGATGTTCATCAATAGCTTACTGCAGCAGTGGCTTTCAACCTGTGGGCCCTGGGGGTCTGCAGACTGTCTAAGATTTCCAAAGGGGTCCGCACCTCCATTTGAAATATTTTAGGGGTCTGCAAATGAAAAAAGATTGAAAACCACTGCTACAGCAATGCTGACTTGTTGCTATATTGAACTACATCTATTACCCTCTGCCTCTTTTATATTTATAGCTCCTATTAGATTAAAATCTTCAGATACATCTATCAAAGCCAAAACTTGCTTAATTCTTTGTCAAAGCTGCCAGCAGTACTTACTAATCTCTGTTTTAGGATTCTGCAGGATCATGGTCTTTCCAAATATCAAAATCTATTAGAGCAACTGCTGGATTTACAGCCAAGCCACAGTTCTCCCTATCTGATTGCCTTCCTTGTGGATATATATGAAGACATGCTAGAAAACCAATGTGACAACAAGGAAGAAACACTAAACAGAGCATTAGAGGTGAGTTGTGAGAGCTCACTTTTTCTACCTCAGGGAGTTTGCTTTGTGTGGCAATAGCTTCAGCTAGACAAAGACTGGGTTATTTTAATGGAAAAGCTCTCTTGTAAAATAGAGTTGTACATTAATTGCACAGTTATTAGGAGATGATGACGGCATTAAGTAGTTGTTTCCATTACTGTTACTGTGCACCGTGCTTAATAAATTGTTACTGTGCAGTATCCATCTACTACTTCTCACTATACTGAAGAGAAATCCTCTTAGCCACTCAAAAGTTCAGGGATGTTGGTGAGTTGTTTTTTCCCTGCACTCAGAAGGCATTTGACTTCCATTAGCAGTGTCCTGTTCTTAATAATCATACAGTATATGAATCCTCGGCCTCTGACTGTCAACCAGTCTGCATGCAAGAATTTTCATAGTAGCTTGCCAGCAACAGAGGCCACCTCTGCTTCACCGACAGAAGTGAAAAGCAGAAAGATCCCAAACATTACATGCAAGAAAAGGAGGAAATGCCAATAAGTAAAGAAAATAAATGAGCTTTCAAATTGCTGAAAGAGCAATTTTTTGTTTTTTGGTTTTTTTTAAAAAACCTTTGTGTAAGTTCCTAACATGCCCTTACTTCCCTCTACCTAGTTTAGCAGAGGGCTCTTATCCTCAAAATAACTGATATATGTATAGGGAGAATCCCTTAGCTTCCTGGTCCACAAGACTGGCAGAGCAGAACTCAACATGGCTCTTAAAGAGCTTTTTTTAAACCTCTGAGGGTAACAGTAATGGAATTTAGCATGAGGTAGATTGATTGGACCTGTCCTGCATGGTTCTTTTTTGAACCGTTATAGTCTCGGCCTTCACAACATCCTCTGGCAAAGAGTTCCACGGGTTGACTGTGCATTGTGTGAAGAAATACTTCCTTTTGTTTTTAAACGTGCTGCCTATTTTCATTTGGTGACCCCTTGTTCTTGTGTTATGAGAAGGAATAAATAACACTTCCTTATTTACTTCCTCCACACCAGTCATGATTTTATAGACCTCTATCATATCCCCCCTTAGTCGTCTCTTTTCCAAGCTGAAAAGTCCCAGTCTTATTAATCTCTTCTCATATGGAAGCCGTTCCATACCCCTAATCATTTTTGTTGCCTTTTTCTAACCCTTTTCCAATTCTAATGTATCTTTTTTGAGATGGGGCAACCAGATCTGCACGTAGTATTCAAGATGTGGGCATACCATGGATTTATACCATTCATCCTTCACAGTCCACCAGCACCAAAATTTGCCTTGACGCCTTAAAATTTCATGCCCCTTAAGTGTCAGCACTGTTCTGCTCAGCATTGGCTCTTCAATATGTTGGGGGCCTAAAGTTGGTGGTACCGAGCTCTGGCTCATCAAACAAGGCGCAGTGTTCTGCTTAACAAAAAGAACTGAATGGAACATTTGAAGGGCAATATTTATACCCAGGGGATGGAGCAAAATATCCAAATGTCCTGTAAGGTGGTGAGGGGAAGATAGCAGGGTGCAAAGAAAGCTATTAGAGTTAGCCTAGAACTGGAGAGTCACAGGAGACAAACTTCTAGGCAAGCAGCATTCAGGGAATCTCTTTGTGCTGCCCCCAACGCCAGCTCCGCAGCTCCCATTGGCTGGGAGCTGCAGGGGCAGCACCTGCAGGCATGTGCAATGTGCACTGCGCAGAGCGGCCTGGCCCCTCCGCCTAGGGGCTGGACATGCCGGCCACCTCGGGGAGCAGAGCAGCACAGAGCCAGGGCAGGCAGGGATCCTGCCTTTGCTCCGCTGCGGGCCAGGAGCCGCCCGAGATAAGTGCCTCTGGGCTGGAGCCTGCACCCTGTCCCAGCCCGGAGCCCCCTCCTGCACCCAAACTCCCTCCCAGACCCTGCACCCCGAACCTCCTGCCGCACCCCAACCTCCTGTCCCACCCCCAGCTAGAGCTGCAGCCCCTCCTGCACCCTGAGCCCCCTCCCGTACTCCAACCCCCCAGGCGCCCCACAAAATCTAATAGCCCTGGGCCCACAGGAGAGTTAATCCGGCCCTGTTGGCATCAACTATAGAGATAAATGCATCTTCCTAAAAGGAAATAAATTATCAGAAGTCTATGGATACTAGTGCAAAACTTGTGGCTGAAAAGCCATGCGTTGCTCACTGAAGAGAAGGCCGTGCTTAATGTGTGTTTGTTTTTAAGGGTTGTTAAGCTTTTGATTGAATATATTACAACTTTGTAACTTTTCCTTCTTAGTTATGTGACATTCTGGCTAACGAAAAAGACACAATCCGAAAGGAATATTGGAAGTATATTGGAAGGTCCCTTCAGAACAAGCACAGCACAGGCACTGAACCAGACTTGCCGACAGATCAGCAGCAATAACTGCAAGTGGCAGAAGATGGTGTCAAGCTCTAAGATACTGATAAAGGAACTCCAAGTAGGGGGGGACAAGCCAGTATAAACTTAGATGTACTGTTCCCCTCTGCCTGAGGGTGATGTAACAATATGTGCACTGCACAGGTGTTGCTTTTAACAGGAACTGAGTGCGAAGTGTTCAGTATAACACAGTCCCCTTTGGTTATTGCTGCTACTGACAATAGCTATAGGTAGATCAAGTAATTGAGTCTTAAATTCATTTTAGAAGTATGCCAAATAAAGGACTTATTTCTTAATAGGAAATACATAATGCTCGGTTTGCTATTTTTAAGGCACTGAATAAATTTCTCACACTCTAGCCTAATCCACTCCACGCCCTCCCCCCTTCCTAATGCAGAACTTATAAGATTCATTGCAGATAACTTGTATGTAATGGTTATAAAGCAACTTAATTTTAGTTGCTTTAAGCGGGAAATGCAATTGTTGCCATAGGCCAGAACAGCTCTGCAGTAGCAACACAATTGTGCTATTATTGTACCCAACTAATGCCAACAACCTGGTTTTGTAATAAAAGTGTAGATATATTTCAAGTACTCGTATGTGTTTTAGAACGTTGCTCTCTTCTATACACCATGTCTTGTAGCACCAAGACCTTGCTTGCTGTCATTAACCATCTCTTACCATAAATTAAAAGACAGGCCTAGGAGGTGTACACACTCCAGCACACGCATGCTTTTTAGGTGTCAGTCCCTGGGTTAGGCGTTTTAAACTCCCATGTTGCTTTAATGTATCTTGTGCCTTGGAATATTCTGATCAGGACAGAACCGGGGAGCTTTCATCAGACTTGACGTAAAAAGCAGCCTTGAGTTATTTGTATGGGACGGCGACAGTGGTGAGTACCTTGAACTTCTCAGAGAGCCAACCAAACCCTCTCAGTAGAACATTCAGACCCGTCTTTATTTCAAAATCAAAATGTCTGGGGTTTTTTTCCCCTCCAGCTTCACCCAACCTCAGCTTTGTGGCAAACGGAGGAGCAATTTTGCATCACATAGATCAAAACAAATGTAATCAACATAGTGTAGCTCTTACCTTAACTAAATCTGGATGGGCTGAAGAAATGTTCTTGTTGGTGGCCTTCCTGCAGAAAAATACCCAGACCTGTTCCTCCTTTACCCTTCCTCCACACTTACTTACATTTCACCCCTTTAAAACAACCATTCCCCTACCACCTGAAAAAATACAGTGCAACTAAAGTGCAGAACAGCTAAAGATTTGTATTTGTTTAGAGGGATCTAAAATCTGTCTTACTTTTCGCTAATTGTTCTGTTTGCAATAGTAAAACAATGAGTTAACACCAGATGTATATCAGATGGAGGCCTTGTGTGGCATGAAATCAGTGAAACACATACTGTACCTCACAGATAGGCACAAGTATCCAAATAACGATTGCTATTTCTCCTATAACTTAAACATGTTACATGCTAAAAATTGTTTACTTTATCTATATTATAGGTGTGTTGGAGTTGCTGCCAGAGTTAGACTGCATTGAAATTTACATTTGTGAGACAAAATTTGTTCTACGATTTTATTAAATTTATAGTCTCCAAATTTGAGAGTTCTTTAGGGGGCAATAAACTTACTTTTAAATTTTATTTTAAGAAATGCTTTTTAATGTATTTTTCAACAGAGGGGAAAATAATTTTCATAGGAATCTGACAGGGTCCCTGAAATCAAATTATGAAAAATGACATCATCAGAGAGACTTTATATGCAAGTATTTCCATCAAGCTTGATGTTCCATCAGAGATTTAAAACTTTTACCTTCTCCTGGCAGTTAAACCATTTCCAACGATAACTAAACTACAGACTAAATGTGGAAAGTTAGCTGGACATGAGTAAGTCCAGGGTTTTCAGGGCAAGTAGTATATTTGTCTCTATCAATTCAGGAAAACAAATATTTGCGAACGCATACATGAGCTCTTGTCTAATGCAATCCTTGGCTGTATGAACAGCTGCATAGCGCGTGTGAGAACAAAAGTGATATTATTTCTCTATGGTACTGATGAGCACGCTCCTGGCCTATTGTGTCCAGTTTTGATCACACTTCAAAGAGTGTTTTGAACAATTGGAGGGAGCTCAGAAAAGAGGTACAAGAATGATTAACGGTCTGGAAAACCTGCCTTAAAGTAAATAGACTGAAGTGCCCATCAAGGAGAAGGTAAGAGGTGACTGGATCAGCCAAGAACACCATCCATACAGAGTGCTCCCATTTGGCCTCTTGACACACACTCACTCACTCTCACTCTCTCACGCACGCTCTCAGTGATGGCATCCTACCTGAGACAGCTGGGAGTCAGTCAGTCTTTCCCTTCCTGGATGACTGGCTCCTTTGAATTTCATAAGATAGACCTGTAGACCGCAATAAACAAAGCTCTGCACTTGTTCAAGGGCCTGAGGCTAACGCATCTTGAACTCCAGTTACTTCTTTTAACGTGGGCAAAACAATGTATTTTTCCCTAATCTTGTTCTCATAAACAGCTTAACAATTTTAACTGAAACGTAAAAAATCAGCCTGAAACAGATACCTGCCCTAGGTACACCTCTACCCCGATATAACGCTGTCCTCGGGAGCAAAAAAAATCGTACCGCGTTATATCTTGCCTTGATCTGCCGGAGTGCGCAGCCCCGCCCCGCCGGAGCACTGCGTTACCGTGTTATATCCGAATTCGTGTTATATCAGGGTAGAGGTATAATTTCAACCCCAGCAATTAGTTTGACAAAGTGATAAGCAACTAAAATAGGGTCTTACCATGTGTTGGGTAACCTTTGCTATATGTATTGCTACCCCCTCTGCCTATAATCAAATGAAACAGGAAACTGATCAGCCACTCAGGGCTTTTCTACAGCAAGAAGTTTACCAGGAGCCTAATTATACTGGTATAACTTCCCATATGGTCACTCTTAGGCCTTGTCTACACTTGCAAGTTAGAGCGCATTAAGTCAGCCCCGGGCACCCTAACTCCTGAGGTGTCCACACTGGCACGGCACGTAGAGCACCCGGACTCCGTGGCTGGAGCGCCCCTGGTAATCCACCTCCACGAGAGGCATACCGCTTGCTGCGCCCTGGCTGGAGCACTGTGGTGCCAGTGTGGATGCCCTGGTCTATTAATGTGCTCTGATTGGCCTCCAGAAGTGTCCCACAATGCCTGTTCTAGCCACTCTGGTCATCACTTTGAACTCTACTGCCCTGCCCTCAAGTGACCAACTGTCAGACCCGCCCTTTAAATTCTCTGGGAATTTTGAAATTCCCCTTCCTGTTTGCTCAGCCAGGCGTGGAGTGCTCTCAGTGCATCTTTCCAGGTGACCATTCCTCCACCCGCCAGGTGATTCCCCCAGTATGGAGCAATGGCAAGATGCTGGACCTCATCAGTGTTTGGGGGGAGGAAGCTGTCCAGTCCCAGCTGCGCTCCAGCCATAGGAATTACAATATCTTCAGGCAGGGTTAAAGTGAAGGAGCTGCAGAATGCCTACCACAAAGCGCGGGAGGCAAACCGCTGCTCCGGTGCTGCCCCCATGACCTGCCGTTTCTACAAAGAGCTGGACACAATACGTGGGGGCAACCCCACCTCCACTCCGAAGACCACCATGGACACTTCAGAGGCCGTGGCAGCCCAGAGTGCAAGGCAGAAGGAGGAAAGTGGGAGTGAGGGTGCTGAGGAGGAGGGGGGCCCAGAGCCAGAGGACAGCCCGGCATCCCTAGACGCATGCAGCCAGGAGCTATTCTCAAGCCAGGAGGAAGGTAGCCAGTTGCAGCGGACAGTGCTTTGGGAAGAACAAACAGCAGAGGAGGTGCCCGGTAAGTGGCTTTTATTTTGGGAAGGTAGTTCAGTGCAGGCTGTTGGAGCGAGGAAGATTGCAGAAAGAAAGGTTAGGGCTGCATTCATGCCTAGATGCGGAATAGGGCGTTGATGTGCTCTCTCACATCGCGGTAATCGGCCTCAGTGATCTCATCGAAGGTCTCATCCAGAAGCTGGGCAATCTGCTTGCGCAGGTTCCTTGGCAGAGTTACTGTACTCCTTGTCCCAGTCAGGCTAACATGTCCACGCCACTGTGCCGTGAGGGGCGGGGGGACCATTGCTGCACACAGGCAAGCGGCATATGGGCCAGGGCGGAAGCTGCATTGTAGTAGAAGACCCTCCCTTGCTTCCCAGGTCACCCTCAGCTGCAAGATATCTTCCAGGACGAACTCATCCTGTGGAAACTGTGGGGACAGTATTCAGAATAGGGGCCCCCTGCAGCTGTTGCTCTTCCCAAGGCACAGAACCCCAGAGGTTAGTATGGCCCTGAAACAATCAGTCCTCCTTGCCCCTGTGTTTACTCACCATTTTGGGGCTCCTGTGGGTTATGTGCGCTCGTTTTGGGACCGGCACCTTCTGCTATTGTGTAGACTGTGCTTGTCTTTAAGTACAGCCGAATCATTGCTCTGTCTAGTGTGAACAATGCTGCCTCTGTTAAGTGTTGCATTTTGGCTTTACAGATGCAACCTTGAAATCCCAGCCGTCCTTGTTATCAACGGCCGAAAGGCTGCAAGGAATCAGGAAGCGTCCGCGAAGAACCAAAGAGGTCCTGCTGCATGAAGTCATACAGCAGTCCCTTACTGAAAATCAAAAAGTACAGGAGTGGCGGGAGACTGAAAGGAGGCTCCGCCAGCAGAATGCGGATCGCCGGCACCAAAGCACGGAGCGGCTCATAAGCATTATGGAGCGCCAAGCGGACCCGCTACAGGCGCTCATAGCACTGCAGATGGAGCAGATGCCCACTCCACCCCCTGCAGCCCTTGTCCCAAAACTCTTTCCCTTGTGCCCCCTGTCACTGCCAACCCACTTCCCCCAACATCCAGTTTCATACTGCCACCAGCTGCCTCCAACACCTGTAGCTTCACCACCTAGCCCTGCAAACTACGACCCTTACCCACTGCACTCAACCCCCATCACCATGCATTTTAGCCAGCCTGAAGTGCAGCACTCATTGTGCAGCACTCCAGACAGGAAGGCTGAATATGATAACAGGACATACGCAAATCTGTGATTGTCACGTTCCACACCCCGCACCCAGCCTCCTCCCACACAGCACAGATATGTCATGCCCTTTCTGTTTCCCCAGCAGTTGTTTCTTTTCAATAAATGATTTTTTTGGCTTTGAAAAAATTCTTTATTGCATTAAGTAAAAGATACCGTAGCCCAGGAAAGCAACAGGCACAGCAAGTCAGTGCATCATACATAGCAAACGCAGATTCCTAGTAGCACTGGAATGACTGCACTTCACTCCCATGCAGGGCACCAAACATTACTGGTGGCTTTCAGCATCCAATTGCTCCCTCAAGGCATCCCTAATCCTTACAGCCTTGCGCTGGCCCTCTCTAATAGCCCTGGTCTCTGGCTATTCAAATTCAGTCTCCAGGTTTTGAACCTCTGTGGTCCAGGCCTGAGTGAAGCTTTCACCCTTCCATTCACAAATGTTATGGAGGGTACAGCACGCAGCTATAACCATGGGGATGTTGTCATCGGCCAGGTCCAGCTTCCCATACAGACAGCGCCAGCAGCCCTTTAAACGGCCAAAAGCACACTCAACTGTCATTCTGCACCAACTCAGCCTGTTGTTGAACCACTCCTTGCTGCTGTCAAGGCTCCCTGTGTAGGGTTTCATGAGCCACGGCATTAAAGGGTAAGCTGGGTCTCCAAGGATCACAATGGGCATTTCGACTTCCCCTACGGGATCTTGTGGTCTGGGAAGAAAGTCCCAGCTTGCAGCTTCCTGAACAGGACAGTGTTCCGAAAGATGTGCGCGTCATGCACCTTTCCAGGCCAGCCTGCGTTAATGTTAATGAAACGCCCACAGTGATCCACAAGCGCCTGGAGAACCATAGAGAAATACCCCTTCCGATTTATGTATTCGGAGGCTAGATGGTCTGGTGCCAGAATTGGAATATGCATCCCATCTATCGCCCCTCCGCAGTTAGGGAAACCCATTTGTGCAAAGCCAGCCACAATGTCATGCACATTACCCAGAGTCACGGTTCTTCTGAGCAGGATGCGATTAATGGCCCTGCAAACTTGCATCGACACGAGTCCAACAGTTGACTTACCCACTCCGAACTGATTAGCGACCGATCGGTAGCTGTCTGGAGTTGCCAGCTTCCAGATTGCAATAGCCACCCTCTTCTCCACCGGCAGGGCAGCTCTCAATCTCGTGTCCTTGCGCCACAGGGTGGGGGCGAGCTCAGCACACAGTCCCATGAAAGTGGCTTTCCTCATCTGAAAGTTCTGCAGCCACTGCTCATCATCCCAGACTTGCATGACGATGTGATCCCACCACATTGCTTGTTTCCTGAGCCCAAAAGCGGCGTTCCACGGTGGTGAGCATGTCCGTGAATGCCACAAGCAATCTCGCGTCGTCTGCGTTATGAGTTGACATCATCGTCGGACTCATCGCTATCACTTCGTAGCATAAGGAGTAACTCGACTGCAATTCGTGATGTGCTGGTGAGACCCATCAGCATATTCCTCAGCACTTTGGGATCCATTCCCACAGACCGAAAGGGAAGACAGAGCGCGCAGTACAAAAAACATTGAAAGATAGCAACAAATGTGGACGGAAGCACAGGGATTGCTGGGATGCGAAGCGATGCATCATGGTGCATTGGGACAGGACCCAGAATGCCTCGCACCTCCTGTCCCCTTCCCACAAGCCACAGCACCAGAATGGGAAGAGGTGCTCTGTGGGATAGCTGCCCATAATGCACCGCTCCCAATGCTGCTGCAAATGTGGCCACGCCACTGCGCTTGCAGCTGACCGTGTGGACACACGGCAGCGCTTTCCATGCTGCATTGTCCGAGGGCTGGTTTAACTCACAGCGCTCTACGTCTGCAAGTGTAGCCATGCCCTTATTCTAGAAAGGGTATCTTTTTCCAGTTTAGCTTGGAAATCATTTATAGAAAGGGTATCTTTTTCCAGTTTAGCTTGGAAATAAATTGGAATCAGTGTCTACACCGGGAGTTATACCAGTATAAACTATAGAGGTATAATTATACTGGTAAAGTTCCCCTATAGACAAGCAATGAGTGTTTGAGTGGGAAAAATCAATATAACATCTTCCTTTACTAGACCTGTTTTTCCCAAGGCAGGGGAGGACGAACAGGCAGTGCAAAGGTGCAGTGGTGACTACATATAGATGAGGATGAGTGTCCAGCCAAGTTAGTTGCTTTGCAGCAATGTGCAGAAAAAATGGGGTTAAAGAGATGTAGAATTTATTCTTTCTCGTGACAGTGGTGATACGGTGGATTAGCAAATCATTTGTCCATTGTTAATGAACTGGTCAGATTCAAAATAGACATGGGAGCAGCTGCAACTGTTATGTTAGTCTACACATAAAAGTCTGTTAGCCTGAGGTAAACCCTCAAAATTCTGGATTGCTGGCAGGGCGGGGGACAGGGGAAGAAGGGGGAGGGAACGAACTGAAACATATGCCATGGAAATGCTGCTTTTCAGCATAGATTAATGGGAGTTCTGAGCACCCATCAACTTAAAGTCAACAGGGGCTGATGGCCACGTGTGAAAATCAGGTCACTTATTTAGGAACTTAACAAGATCTTAAGGTCTCTTGTCATATGTTTAGATGTAAGCTCTATGGGGCAGGGACTGTCCTCTTCTTGTCTCCCTGATTGGGGCCTCCAGGTGCTACCGTAATACAAATCAAAACAATGCTGTTAAACTCCCATTCTTTAATCTTTGCCTCAGTCCCAGATTTGTAAAGGTGATTAGGTGTTATTGCACTCAGCATTGCAACACCAGACTGATTTAGGAGCCATATTGCACTTTTAAAAGGGATTTAGGAGTTTAAATTTCATCATAAATTGTAGGATTTAGACTCCCAAGTGCTTAAATCCCTTCTGACAATGAGATTAGGCTCCAAAGTTTCAACTATGACTGCAGCAGATTTTAAAATCTGGACCATAGTGTTTAATTGCAATTTTCCTTGCTGAAAAATCTTTGGTATCATCTCTGCATTAATTGAAACCGGGGGGGGGGGGGGGGAGGGCGGAGCGGGGATTCATTGTTTAAAGTTCCCTGCCATATATTACAAAAACACTAGATAGCAGTGTGAAAAATCATCATTCCTTAATTCATGCCTGGGCAAATACAATATACGAAAGGCATTAGTTCATCTGGTCCCCATTCTAACCAACTGGTTTCACGCTTGCTAGCTAAATTGCAAAGAGCAGCTGCCTGTGAGTCAGTGCATACCTCAACATAACCTATACGCAAACTCCCTGGCAGGGTCTTTATGTGTAGTAATCTTAGTTAGAAACTCACAATGTTAAGCAGAAGTGCAGTTTTTAATTAATTGATTAAAACTTTGATGCATATCCTGGCACTTCTGAAAACCCCAAAAGCCCCAGCACTTCCAAAAATTCCAAAACCACAAGTCCCTGACACTTCAGAAGATCCCCAAAGCCCTGGCACTTCTGAAAATTGCAAAAGCCCCAGCATCTCCAAAAATCTGATATATCTGGCACCTCCAAAAACCAAAAAAAGACCTGATTCCTCTGAAAAATTGTGAACCCCTCAGCACCTCTGAAAATCCAGAAGCATCGGCACTTCCAAAACTTCCAGTACCTCCAAAAATCCCGAAAGCCCCTGTACCTCTGAAAAAGCCAAAAGTCCCAGCACCTCCAAAAATCCTGAAACCTCAAAAGCCATGGCACCTCTGAAAATCCTCAAACCCCCCAAAACCCCAGCACCTCCAAAAATCCCCAAACCACAAAAGCACCAGCACCTCTGAAAATCAAAAAAGCCCTCACTCCTCTGAAAATACCAAATTCCAAGGCGCCTCCCAAAATCCTGAAAATCCCAAAAGCTCCGGCACCACCCAAAATCCCAAATCCTCAAAAGGCCCGAAACCTCTGAAAACCCCCAAAGTCCCAGCACCACTAAAAATCCCAGGTACCTCTGGAAATCCCAAAACACAAAAATCCCTGACACCGGTGAAAATTCTGAAAATCCCCACAAAACCAGCACCTTCAAAAATCCTTACAAATCCCAAAATACCCAATGTCTCTGAAAACCCCAAAATCTCCAACACATCTGAAAATCCCCAAATCCCCAAAACTCTGGCACCTCCAAAAACACCCTAAACCCCAACACTTCAAAAAACCCCTAAAGCCCGAGCATATCCAAAAAAACGCAAAAGCCCCACACCTCCAAAAAACCCGAAAGCCCCGGAATCTGAGCAAATCCTGAAAATCCCAAAAGGCCCGGCACCTCAGGAAATCCCAAAAGCCTCATGTGATGGGGTGTTCACCCCACACAAGAGTGGAAGGGACTAATGGAGGTCTTGTGGACCTGCTACACCCCATCACAGAAAGGAGCAGTGGAGTGGAGGTGAGTCCTCCAAACAGCCTAGTGAGTCTGTGCAGGAAGCAGCCAATTGGGGAAGAGGCTGCACGGAGCAGCCAATCAGGGCCCAGCAGGCTAATACAAAAGAAGCTGCAGGGTAGAGCAGGGTTAGTAGCTGTGTATTTGGTAACTTGGTGGGTAAACCTCTTAGAAAAAGACAGTCATCTCACAATAAGAAGAAGCTCAGAAATATTAGGAAAGGATAAAGGCCTTAAAATTCCAAATAAAGAATTTGTGGTGTATTATTTGGTGGTTCTTTCTAGAATTTCTGTATTTTAATAGTAGACCTATAATAGATGATACAGAATGGATAGAAAACCCTTGGATCCTGTTTCTCTAGTGCCTTGCTGAAGGAGCTCCCACCTGGGTCGCTCACAAACAGCCTTCCAGTATGCCAGCCACACCCTGAGTGTCTGTGTGTAACTGCAGCCTGCCAGCCACACACAGGTTACACTCTGGCTCTCACCAGCCTTGGTTATCATTACAGGGTGACCCAACACACCCCCAGTCTTAGATTTTTCCATCCAGAAATGTATGCCCTGTACTGCCCAGCCCTCTCCCAGACAATACAAATTATATTGTCTGTTATTCCTTTAAGAGAATAATATGCACACAACTTGTCACCCCAAATGGAGTTACCCAGACACTTCAGTTTAAAAACACTGGAATAGATGAAACAAGCTTACTAACTACAAAGAAAGATTTTAAGTGAGTAGAAGTAATGAGGCATAAAAGTCAGAAATGGTTACAAGAAAAATAAAGATAAAACATTTACTAGTACCTAACTTAACAAACTATATCAGATTCAAGCAAAGTTTCTCCCCATATGTTCTCAGCAGTCTTACTGACCAAACCCTGTAGGCCAAGACCCCTTCCCCAGAGTCCAACAAATGCTTCCTTTGTCCCATCAGATGAAATGAATGTGATAGGCAGGAGATACAGAGGGGGGATCCTTGGGGTGTTTGCCCCTCCTTTTTATCGTTGCAATCCCCCTCTTGAAAACTTTTCCAGATGGGAACCTTCCTCCGTGGCAGCCATTGAGCTGCCGCCGAAGACAGTGGCGGGACTTCGGCGGCAGCTCCTTCAGGACATTGCGGGGCCCTCCTAGGGGCACGGGGCCCGATTCCGGGGAATCGGCTGAATTGCCCTAAAGCCAGCCCTGCATTTGGAACATGTGTTACTAACACCATACAGGGGAAGTTGCCACACTGACTAACAAATTATGAGTTTTCCAATGATGCCTTAAAATACATGCCTTGTACAAAAATTAATACAATCATCTGTAGGGTGTGAACACAGGGGTCATTCTGTTACACCCTCAAAGCCCAGACACCTCCAAAAATCCAGAACCCCCAAGCATCTCAGAAAATCATGAAACCTGAAATCGCCGGCACCTCTGAATTTTGAAACAACAAAAGCTTGTTAACATTTCAGCTTTGGTGTACCTATGGGCAGAGATGAGGGGGGGGGAATGTAGGGTGGTGCCCCCAAACTCAGGGGGGTCGGGGGGCAAGCGGCAACACCAGGCAGCTCGAGCCAGTCCTGCATGGAGGAGCTGCTTGGGCCGGCCAGCCCCATGCAGCAGGGCTTGGGGAGGAAGCACCACCTCCATCCCCTGACTCACTCATTGAGTGCACAGTAATTTAAGTACCACTAACCATCGGTAAATCCAGAAGTTAGACTTATACCTATGATTAATAATATTAAACTCCCCCCGCCCCCCAAATAGAGAAGTCAAACTATGCCTATGTTGGAGGAAGACCTTTGGCACAGCACCGCTCTCCAGCCCCAACCATGGTGAGTATGGCCTGCCAGGGCCAAGGGGGGGATTTCAGTCCCTGTGCCATGTGCATGTGTATAGGGCAATGCAGTACAGGCACTGTTTTCCACAGGTGGTGGTGATTTTAGCTGATATCTCACTCCTGAGGGTTACAAAGGTATAAAGAAGTCAGTTGCTACTGGCGTCCCAAAGCTGCCCCGGCCTCTAGGCCACTAGCCTATTTACTGCAATGGTTCCTGCTGAACTCACGGCAGAGTGGTGTGGGAAAATGTCCTACCATGGAGGACAAAATAAGGCAGCCATCCCTAGAAACCTTTGGGAGAGGATTACAGAGCATCTCCATGAAAGTTTCATCGAGATCTCTCGGCCCTCTGGACATAAACTGCTTTGCATGCCCCACTTCCCACCTAACCCAACAGGGGAATGAAAAGCAGATGCCAACTCTGTCTGTGTTTGTACCTCTACCTCTTCTTGAACGAGTAAAACAATGAAAAGTTGATACCTTTGTCTTGTTAGCTTGGGGTTGGGCTGGGCGCCATCTTTACATGTAAACATTGTAAGGAAAAATGCATTTACACACTTACCAGAGTTCCTTTCCCGTTCATCAGGTTTATCCGTGCCCACCTGGCAGGACTGGCTAGACTGGCAGAGTCTCAAACAGATCCTGGTTCTCAGCATAACTGGAGTCCCCTGCCGTGTCTCCCTATTTCTCCTCCTCCACTTCTCATTATTCATGGCGGGGATCTCTGTCTTGGGCTCCTCCAAGGTATGCACAATGGTCTGCAAGGTGCTGCCAAGTATGGCACGCGGCTTGTTATAGAAGCGGCATGTCTGCAGGACAGCCCCAGATCTATTGTGCTCCCTGGCCTTGTGGTATCCCCGGCGAAGTTCCTTCACTTTCATGTGTCACTACTGCTGATCCCTGTTGTACCACTTTGCCTATGGCCCCTGTGTAAACTGCTTATAGATGCCCTCGTTTCTACACTATGTAACTGTGCTTACCAGTCTCTTCTCCCTCACAGGCCCAGGAGATCCAATACCTCCCGTCTACTCCAGGCAGGCACGCATCTAGTATGAGTACCTCTGTGTGCGTGGAGCCACCATGTTTTGTTGGGAAGTTGCACACAACAAGGGAGAGCTGCTAGGTTTGCTCGCTAACGAAAAAAAGACATTTCAAAAACACGCAGTGGGCTTAAGGGGGTGGACTTCTCTGGCCTGTGGGCAGTGTGAAATTTAAAATTGTGACCAGAGCAGTCACTGTTGCAGGGAATGCAGCATTGTAAGACAGCGTCTGGAGAACTGTTAGGGTTGACACAGGTCATGCATTGTCTACGCTCAGACTGCATTGACCTTGGTAGGTTGGCTGTAAATCTACACCATTCGGGGAGGTGGAACCAGGCACTTACAGCGGCTGGAGACAAATTTGAGTGCAGATACACACACCGGTTGACATAAGACTCTACCTAACTTTGTAGTATAGACCAGGCCTTGGTGACTTAGGAGCACTGCAAACCCAAATTGAATAGTGTAGCCCGGTCGAAGCATTTCGGCTTTCTTGACTTGTGGATGTTCAATATAGCCAACGGTGGTATTGGTTGCAAATATAGCACAGGCTAATTGCTGATCAGTTTTGTGCCGTTCTCATAGCAAGGCTGTTAATGAACCCCTGAACCTGTCTTTGGGGATCTTATGCTCTAAATGTGAAACCTCTTAGTACAGAAAGTCTCTGTGTAAAAGCTGACGTTCTACTGACAGAGCTGGTTCCCCTTTGATTTAGGAGAGGAGGTTGTAGTAGAGCATTCTGTGTGGGGCCCTCAGCTATGGAACAGTCTTCCCCTCCTGGTTCAAAATAGTTCAAGTCTATTGACGGTCAGAGCAAGATACTTTTCTATGTGATTTGCTGCTGGGGCCGCTTTGTGTGGTATCAGAGGTGCAGGTCAGAAAGAAATGTGGAGTTCTGTGAGCAACTTAATTTTGTTTTCATAATTTATGGCAGGGGCCTCTAGAGCCTTGTGCAGGCGCCTCTTTATTTGTTCTTCTTAATAGATTTATACAATTAGAAAACTAAAGGGGCTGTTTTGTACTTCTTTCCTTTAGCAATTTAAGAAACTAATGAGCTAGCAACATGCAAATAATCAATTTAAATAAAAATATTGTAATATAAATGAAATTGTTTAAAATAATATTTAGCACTCTGCCTAAAATAGCCAAGATACTGCCATGAGGGCAAGGAAATGTTTTAACGGTATCTAACAACACTAAACCGAACTACTGGGATTAGAGAGTTTAAATTTCAGAATCTTCACCAGGGAGTGGGGTGGACATCACTGAGACCTAGTTTACACTAGAAAATTAATTTGGTTTAAATACATCTGTTAGGGGTGTGAAAAATCCACACCCTTGAGCAGAGTAGTTAAATTCACCTAAGTCCCTGCGTAGAAAGCGCTAGGTGTGGTTGCAGCATTTTAAGCATAGACAAGCCCTGAGTTCTGATGCAGGTGGTGAGAGGGAACTGAATGGTGGATGGGACTTCACTTTCCTTATGCCCCTGGGTGGGGTGTGAGGACAGCTCCACTGGACACTGCTGGCCAAAAGGTTCTTTGGACCCACACACGAGGTGGGTGTGTATGTATGTATATATGTATGTGTGTGTATATATATATATATATGTGTGTATGTATGTATGTATGTATATATATACACACCATGAGTGGGATCCACATGACTAGTACTCAAAGAGGCAGGAAGGATTATTAACCCCCATTTTACAGATGAGGAATTGAGGCATAGAGAGATTAAATGATTTGCCTAAGGTCACGTAGTGAACCCGTGGCAGAGTCAAGAACTGAACCCAAATCTCCTGAGACTCAATGCAATGTCTCGGCCACAAGACTATGTAAGAGATACATAGAGAGCAGCTCCTTCAGGTGGCCGATGGTTTACAAAATGTAGGACAAAACACCATTTGATGTAAAATTGACAGAAATGGGTCCTGGAATCCTGGTTTTGAAGGGACGTCCTCTTAGCCCTGAGCCATGAACTCTCATTACTGTGTGTGTGTTAAGTTCTCACAATTTTCTGCAGGGTTCTGGCAAATTTTTGCCTTTGACAGGGGCCATCGTCTCCCATCATTTCAAAGAGCACTGAAGCCTGAGGCTGCCCTCAGTCAAAATGGCCACCATTTCCCTTCAGCTTCTGCATGTGACAGTGAGGCTGCCCCTAATAAAGATGGCCACCATTCTGTCCCTCTCTTCCTCCCCCCACCCCCCTTGTTTTCAGTGAGACTGAAGCTAAGCTACCTTTAGGGAGGATGGCCAGTAGGGTGACTGAGAATACAGAAGGGAGCCCAGGAGAATGAATAGGAGGAAGGGGGGGGGGGGGATAGGGCAGATTGATGGGCATTGCTGGATGATGTGGGGTGTAGGGGAAAAACTGAGGGGAGTTGTAGGGGTATTCAGGGCAGGAAGTAAACAGAAGGAACAGGAGAATATGAGGAGGTTGACTGGGGTGCCAGGGAATGTAGGATACAGGAGGGAGACTGACCAAAAGTACAGGGGGACAGGAGCAAAGAAGGAGACTTTGAGGGAACATTTTGGGGCAGATGGCTATAGGTGTAGTGGGGGAGAATGTAGAGGGTGGGAGATAATCAGGGAAGGGCCAGAACAGAGAGAGACAGGACAGTGCTAAAATGGGGAGGCTTGCATTTCTGGTTGTATTTTTAAAAGTTGAATTGTATGTCAAAGTTTGAACATGAAATGATCATGCAAATTAAGGGTAAGTGCCTCCTTCTAAAGATAAAGTGATTATTATAGTTTAATTATTTGCAAGCCAATTATTTTTGGGGGGCTAAGTCGTGACTTTTTAATGTTTGGGGTTGGCAATATATATTTAATTTAGAAACATTTGAGATATTCAGATTAATGCATAGTGATACATGACCATGGAGGACAAGAAACAGTTAAAAAACGGTTTTGTTTTTGGAGATGGCTGACAGAAAGATGTTGTGAGCAAAATGTTTCACAGTTCTGGCACCCCTTTCGCCCCCCCCTCCCACCACCACTATGGCTGGCCCTGTGTCCTTGACCAAGTGTAATTAAAAATTGGTTGGAATGAATAATAAAATTTATAACTGATTTAAAAAAATCAATGTTGAGCATGCTCAGTAGTATTTGCTTTTCTTTTTTTTTAAAGCTAAGATTAATGATTCCCCACCCTCTTTGTGACATCACTGCATATTTCACTGCTCAAGAGTCAAGAAAGAAGACTGGCAGAGTAGGCACAAGGACACAGCTACTCTCAGGCTGTTGCTTTACTGAGGCGGATTGTTTTGTGTGTATCAATGAGATGTACAATTATCCAAAAATAATGCCTTACTAGCAGGGAAAGAAGGACGTCAGATGTGAAAAAACTGTGGGTCTCACAATTTGGGGGGTTATTTTTAACTTCTCCAGCATTCTGCAAATTCTAACCTTTTTTTTATTAAAAAAAACAAACAAAACTTTTCCGTTCCCGAGATTGGAAACCACCTCAAGGTAAAGGGATGTGTTGCTGCCCTGGTAGTTTTCTGCAAAGCTGAGTTGTCTCCAAGTCTGAACCCAGCCACCCTCCCCTTAACAAAAGGTCACTTTACTAAAAGTGTCAATGCCCAGTTTGAATTGTTGATGCTACTATTAATCCCAGGCGTTTTCCTTTTCTCTGAAAAATGTAAAATGAAAGGCAAAAGCGCTGTTAAGGTAACATGAAAGCTGCTCAGAGGCATTATTTTACAAAAACTATCACAACAGGCCACCGTTAAGGTTGCTGCGGCCACAGCCTATGTACTGGACGATGCCCAGCTAACAAACAGAAATGCTGTGAGCCCCATAGTTGAGAAAAACAAAGATAATGAGCTTGTCCTAGGTGCAGCATAGCCCAGGTAACAGGAGCCTCAACGTTCCCCCCTTCTGGCTTTTTAAAGGTTAACTTTACATTGCATCAGCCCAGGAGCGGGGCTGGAAGAAAGAGCCAAGTTTCAGGAAGGGAGCCATGTGGGTCGGGGGGCTCCGCCTGCACTTCCGGGGGTGCACTAGGGCGGCTCAGACTTCCCGCGGGCTGGTGCTATCCCATGGCGGGGCTGAACAATAATGGAAAGTACAAGACCCCCGACCCTGTCCCTACCCCCCTCTTCCCCTTCTTCTCCCCCAACGCCTGGCTGTCGCCCTGTCTCACGCTGGGCTTTATGGTTCTCTCTTCCCAGCCCCCGCAAGCCCGGACCGCCTGGCAGGGGCGGCTCTGCAGCGGGCGCCCCGGGTGGGTTCGGGCTGGGACCTTCTCCAGCCCGTGCCCCTGGGCTTGCGGCAGCAGCGGGCAGGGCGGCCCGGCTGGGCCCAGCCCCCTTGCTCCATCTGTGCAAGGGGAATGTGCCCCGGCTGGGGAGCTGCAGGAGCCGGGGGGGCTCGGACGAGGCTGCTCCACCCCGGCCGCCGCCCTGGGGCAGGGGCGGAAGCTGGCCCCGGGCGGGGAGCTCGGGCTGTGCCCCCTCCCTGGCGGGGCGGTGCCGCGCTCCCGGCCCCCCTCGCTGCCGTGTATTTCCTCTTCCTCCCTGCATGCAGCAGCGGCGGCCGCCGGGCGAGGGGAGGGAGGGGGCTGGGCGGAGGAGGCGGCGGCGGCGGAGCTGTGGCCGGGAGCGGGAGGCGCCCAGACCCAGCCCGGGGACTTCAGCGGCCGCAGCGGAAGCGGGGGCCAGGGGAAGGAGGCGGGGGGCGGCGCTAGGAGCCGGCGGGGCCCGACGAGAGTCACCGTGTCACGGCGCCCGGGAAGCTGCTGGATCCGCCCCCTGGAGAGGCCGGGGCCGCCGCAACCGACCCCCCGCGCCCGCCGCCTCCTGCCCGCGCGGGGCCCAGGCCGAGCGGCGCCGAGCAGCCAGGGGAGCCCGGGACGGGCCTGGGCCGCCGCCTCTGAACTAGGATGTCCCGACATGAAGGTGAGGGCCGGGCCGGGGCCTGCCGGCGGAGGGCACCCGCCGGCCAGCGGGATCGTCATGGCGGCGCCGCCGAGAGCGCGGGGGGGGCCGGGGCCGGCGGCGGAGGAGGAGGCCCCGGGGCGGCCGGGGCCAGGGCGGCGGCCGGGCAGCTTTGCAGTGTCATGGGGGAGGGGGCCGTGTCCGTTACGGGCAGGCCCCGGCCCCGCGGCCGCCGGCGGCTCCTGGCCCAGCCCAGGGCAGGCGGAGGGGCCTGCCGCGGCCTAGCGCGGTCCGGCCGGGCCGCCAGGAACGGGGCTGGGGCTGGTTCCCCCCGTTCCTAAGCGGAGCGGCCTAGGGCCTGATGGGGCGAAAACTCCTTGGCTGGGCTTTGATCCCGCCTCGCTGTGCTGGGACGGGACGGGGGCTGGCAGCCGCCTGGCGGTGGGGGGCACACGCTGGGCAGGGAGAGGGGACGTAGGTGCGGGGGCATTATTATGGGTGGGGGTGGCTGGCTGGGGATGGGGAACATGGGGGTGGGGGAGTGGGAGGGCGCAGATGGGGCTTGGGGGTGTAGGTAGGGGGTGGAGATTTGGGGGTGCGTGTTGGGGTCGGTAGGTCCCTGTGGGGGTGGTGAGTGTGTGTGCAAGGTGTGTTTGGATGTCAGAGGAATTGTGGGACTGTGTGTATGGTGTGGGGGTTTGTATGTAAAGGCAGGGGAAGGAGTCACACATGGCGTGTGGTGGGGAGACAGAACTGTTCATGCCTATGTCACGGTGGGAAGGGTCCAGGAGGAGGAGAGGGGATGTGCCGCATGTGGCTCAGAGGAGGGGAGCAATGTGTCAGGGCAAAGACTGTGTGGCGGCTTCTGTGAGGAGGCTGTAGGTGTGTTTTGGAGATGGTCGGAGAGTGTTTTCTTGTGAATGTGAGGGGTGGAAGATGAAGAACAGGTTCATGCATATCTTTGGTGCAGGGAGAGGTCTTCATGTATTGTTCTGCATTGGGACTAGTGTTTGGGGGGATTGTTAGTAGCTGTGGTCTTGCTTTGGGACAGCGGACATTTTGGCAACTTTGGAAGGTTGTGAACTTTTAATATTTTAATCTTTAATGTAGAAAAGGAGATGAATGCAAATGTGTTAACAAATCACTGCTAACATTTTGAAAGGTTAAGAAAAGTTATGTACGTAAGTAGAGAAAATGCTTTAGATACGTACCCTTGTTGCGCTGTATTTTTTATTGCTATAAGTGAAGTAAGAGGATAGTTAAGGATTAATCAAAAGCAGCAATGAGAAGGAAGGAGACAAGAACACAGAAGGCAAAGCAGGGAATGTATCTGGGAAGAAATGAAAAATGTAATAGCGTGGATGTCTCTATGGAGAGGTTTTTTCTCACTTTGGCAAGTGAGATAGTTGGATTAGAATGTAAGATCTCCTTGTAATAAGAGATTTCATCCAGGTTATTGTTTCTTGAGGGGATAACTTTTTGCCATGTTAGGTGCTGAGGTTATCTCCTATCTCCCTTTGCTTAAAGAAGGATGATCTTTGTTTTCCCAGTGATATAGAAGTAATCTTCTTAAATTAGGCGGATCTCTGAAGATATACTGGAATAGAGGTGTCTACATCTAGTCTTGACAGACACAGGCAACATGGTAGGAAAGTTCAGAATTTGGGAAGTAAGGTTATAGGCTTCCAGCCAGAGGGTAGGTAATTTTGATGCAGGACTAGATTATGTGGGATGGAGATTGGTGTCCACACTCCTCACTGTGCCTTAAGGTTTGCTAATTTAGCTGAGTAGTCTTACAGGAGTCCATTAGTACTGAGTTTTTTTAATTTTATTTTAAGAGGATGGATTGTTAAGCACTGGAACAAATTGCCTAGGGAGGTTGTGGAATCTCTGTCTTTTGAGGTTTTTAAGAACAAGTCAAACACCTGTCTAGTTATTATGTGGTCCTGTATTGGGTGCAGGCAGGACTAGATGACCTCTCGAGGTCCCTTCCAATCCTACACTTCTGTGATTCTATGATTGTTGCTGAACTTTTAGTCTGTCACACCAAACCCTAGCTCAGTCTCCTCTTGTGATAGAATAAATTCCTCTTATCTTTCTCTGGATTTGGGTGGGTTTGTATAGAAGTAATTAAGCAAACAGCAAAATGAGGGTTAATCTCAGAGTTGCTTTGTGTATTGTATTTGTTGGAGGATATCTTCTGTAAATTGGTTCTCAAACTGTGGTGCATGCACCACATGGTCGTATGCAGGTTTAAAGTATAGTATCAGGATAAGAACTCATAATTGCACTGATTAAAATTGCAAAGGTGGTATGCCAACTGCTTTTGAATTTTATTTGTTACACACTAGGTCTTAAAGTGAGAAATATTGTAAAAGTTTGTAATATTTGATAAAAAGGTATTTCACTCTTGGAGTTAGTATTTTACTGGGGGTCAGGAATTTTAGAAACAGAATTTTTATAAGCATGTCTCTTGTGGCGTATATTGTGAATTTCCTAAGCTGGAAAGAACATGTATGGAAGAACATGTTATTTTCAACGTGGGATTTTGGTGATGAGTATGGAGAATTATTTTAACTAAACAAGGTTAATATTTGGTTTGTACAGTTTTAAGAAAATCATAATGTTGCTTCTTTCAAGTTATACTGGGTTAGTTTTGAAAATGGAAACTCACCTTTTCCTATTAGGTTGCAGAGTGATGTGAGGTTTGATAACTTCACATTGTGGATGTATTCTTTCCAAAGTAAAACCAACAAGGTAAAACGAGGGTTCTCAACCTTTTTCTTTCTGAGGTCCCCCCAACATGCTATAAAAACTTCACGGCCCACCAGCTTCACAACTGTTTTTCTGCATACAAAAGCCAGGGCCAGCACAGGGGGTAGCAAGCCCGGCAATTGCCCAGGGCCCCATGCCACAGGGGTCCCTATGCCACAGGGGTCCCCACAAAGCTAAGTTGCTCAGGCTTCGGCTTCAGCCCCAGGTGGCCGGGCTGGGAGCTCTGGGCTTCAGCCCTACACTGCAAGACTTCAGCTTTCTTGTCCTGAGGCCCAACAAGTCTAACACTGGCCCTGCTTTGCGGCCCCCCTGAAACCTGCTTGCGGCCCCCTAGAGGACCCTGGACCCCTGGTTGAGAACCGCTGAGATAGAAAATGCTGCTGCTGCAACTTGGTATGATACATTTTATAGGAACCTGGTTAGTCTTTTAGTCTTTCTATTGGTTGTCCCTTTATCCAGGACTTCACACAACGTATTCAAATTGTTTTATTATATAATATATATATTATATATATTGATAGTCCAAATTAGAAATTAGTTGTAGGATTGAAAATAGTGGATTTCTTTTTACTATATTACAGATTGAGACTTGCCTTGTAAGCCTGATGTGACAGTACCACCCCGTCCAAAATCCTCAAAAAATGTCATTCCCATTTCAGATCTTGCATGTGTGGTCTGTGGTCAGCAAACATTTTTGGTCCAAATTTGTGTTGAGTGAAAGAAGCTGTTTTTGAGTTATAAGACTCAGGATAAAACAACAACCAAGGCTTTAATCATGTTTAGAAAATTATATCTTTGCTGTTTTCTTTTCAGAATCACTTTGTACTAGAAATTTCAAATGAGATTTATTTGAGAGATCTTGGTGAAATCTAGAACACTAATTCTGAAATGGGGAAGGGCCTGTTAGGGAACTAGATGCAGTAGAACATAGAATGTCAGAATGGTTCGCAGTACATTCATAAACAATGTAAATACATAAATCCCAGACATACCAACTTTGTTAAGGTTAAGGACATACCAGTAATTTAAAGGTAAACAAATACATTTAAAAAAAACACACTGTGTAGCTATTTTTTTTTTAAAACCACACTATTAGAAATTGAAGAAATGTTAAGATTAAACATATACACCTCTACCCCGATATAACGCGACCCGATATAACACGAATTCGGATATAAAGAGGTAAAGCAGCGCTCTGGGGGGGCGGGGCTGCGCACTCCAGCGGATCAAAGCAAGTTCGATATAACGCGGTTTCACCTATAACGCAGTAAGATTTTTTGGCTCCCGAGGACAGCATTATATCTGTTATATCTACAGCGTAGAGGTGTATTTGAAAATGTTATAAGGCATAGGTGAATCATGACCAGAACAATCTTAACTGGTTTGGGACAATCAGAAACGTTGAGACAATTAGGTGCTCAGTTTGGTCAGTGTGGTATAAAAGCATAAATAGATTTGATCTCTTTTGTTGGAGATAACAAGAACTGGAATGGTTTCCCTTTATTTGTACAATGGCTATGCCATACACAATCCACAAAAAGACTTTACAATTCCTGACTAGACAAATAGCACATTGGAGGCAAGAAATCTCAAGACAGAGCAGAGAATGACATGTGCCATCAATTATACAAATGTCATTAAACACAGAATTAATGTACCTTTGTATGCAAGTCTCTGAGACCCAGATAAGGAATCTATAGCAATTTATATAAATAAGGCAAAGCTAGTGTGTTGAAGCATCAGTTTGCTAACAGAGACATGTATGCATGAAACCAATTGTAAAATCAGTACTTTGTGGTGCACATTTTCAATTCTTCACTTACCTACCTCTTCCTCAAATATAAGATTGTTATTCCAGAAGTACATCTTCCCCAAATTAGCCATATAGCCTGCAAATTTCTTAAAACCTTTTTGTAGGGAAATTTAAGAGATGAGGATAGTAGTTATAAAGCCACTGTATTAGTACAGTGACTTTTCCAAATTTAATGGTAATACTTAGCTCTTAATTAGTGTTTTGATTTGTATATCTCAAAATACTTGATATTGGTGGGTTAATGTTACTCAGTGAGACCAGGTTTAGGCCTATAATCAAAGTTAAGTGCAGTATCTAAAAATGGGTAAGCATTGTAGTTCAGGTAATGAGAATTATGGTTGGGGCAGAGATAATGTAGTGCTAAACCTAAATAATTACAAAATAATTAAAAATATGGGAAACAGAATAAGTTGCTGTATAATAAAAATGTTTGCGTTCAGTGGAAAACTGAATCAGCTTTGGAAATATACGTTTGACAAATGCACTTGCCAATAATCTTTTCATTGGCAGGTGGGCCTTACCCTTACCCTTACAGAATTTAAGCTTTTTTTTAAAAAATCTACATTTCTGGCCCTTTTGGTGGCACAGAAAACTTCTCAATGTGAACCAGTGCAGTGTGGTCTTCCTGAATCTGCAGAAAGGGACTTAAAATAACAGAGGGCTGTGAAAAGACTTTCTTTCAGATCTGGGGTGAGAAACAAAGTATTGTCATGGATCAGAAGCTGGCGAGGAGACTTTTGTACTGGTGACCCCTTTCACATAGCAAACCTCTGAGTGTGACCCCCCCCCTTATAAATTAAAGCCACTTTTTAATATATTTAACACCATTATAAATGCTGAAAGCAAAGCAGGGTTTGGGGTGGAGGCTGACAGCTTGTGACCCCCCATATAATAACCTCATGACCCCTGAGGGGTCCCAACCCCCAGTTTAAGAACCCCTGGATTAAATGGTCAATTTTCATGCTAGCAAAAGGTTAACAGCAGAGTGCCTCAATGTTCCCTACTAGGTCCAGTGTTGTTTAATGTACTTACGAATGATCAGGGAAGGGGAATGAGTAGTGAGGAAGCAAAATTTTCAGGGGAGACAACATTATTTAGATGAGTTAAGAATGGAGCTGTCCCAGAAGAACTTGAGTGAGACCTAAAGAAGCTGATTGAATGTATAGCGTTATGGCAAATGAATTCAGTACCAATACATGAAAAGTAATGCACAATGAAGGGGGAAAGTTAAGCTACTAACGCACCTTCCAAGGTTCTAAATTAGTTGTATCAACTCCGGAAAGGGACCTGGGCTTCATTGTAGATAGCTCAGGGAAGATGTTTGCTGTGTGGCTGTGGTCAAAAAAGCAAACGATGCACAATGAATGGGATGGAGAATAATATGGAAAATATTACACACAAACACACACAAATCATTACGGTAGCAAAGTCAGCACTCGGAAGTTAGGAACTGCCAGATTTCAAGTTGACTGTGCAAGCTTGTCATCTTCTTTGTGTAAATTAATTAAGATAGTCTTTAATTACATGATGACATCCTACTTTTTCCCCAGGACCCCTGCCTCATTGAATGCACTGGATAGATGGTACTCACTGAATGAGCAGCTAGCTAGTATTGTATCCTCGTTCAGTGTGTGAAACCATACTTTATTTAGTGCACACCATCCAAACCCTGCCCTGAATGCAGATTCGTTTCCTCATTGGCTTTCTCTATGACACTCATTACTAAAGTATCTGAGTTCTTCACGAACATTAATGAATTTATTTTCACAGCACCCATATGAGACGAGGTGGTGGTATTATCCCCATTTTACAGATAGTGTCTGAGGCACAGAGAAATTAAGGCCAAAAGTTATTATGTGAAGAGCAGTTGAAAAGATTGGGATTGTTTACCTTAGGAGTGAGATAAATAAGAGGGGGCATGAAAAAGTATGTAAAATGAATGGAATAGAGAAGGTAGATCGGGAGCTTTTCTTTTTCCTCTCTCATAACATAAGAACAAGGGAAACATTCAATGAAATTAAAAAGTGGCCAATTCACAACTGATAAAAGGAAATACTTTATTCACACAACATGTACTTAAACTATGGAACTCATTGCCCCTGGAGGTCACTGATGCCAAGAATTTAGCAAGATTCATAAAGGGATTGGGCATTTTATATGGATAACAAAAGTATCCAGAATTATAATAATTATTTTTGAAGGGATATTAAGCCTCATGCTTCAGGGCTTAAGCCAATCTCCAACTATCAGAGACCAAGATGAGTCCTAATGTGGCAGCAGACTATCCCACCTCTGCCTACTGTGGAGTTCTTATGCCTTCCTCTGAAACATTGGGTGCTAGTCACTCTGGGACAGGATGCTGGATTGGGTGGACCTCTGGTCTGATGCAGCATAGCAATTTCTATGCTCTTGTGTAGATGTGGAGCTTGCTTATAGTTATCTGTGCCTTTGGCACCTGTGGATGGGATTACTACAGTGCCCTCCATTTGACAGTGCTATGGAAGACTGCTTAGAAATTTCAGTTGATGCAGAGCATGATGGCCTGCTCAATACTCTTATTGGCTTCAAACTTATTTTTAGGTGCAAATCAAGGTTTTGGTTTTGACCTGCTGTATAAAGCTTTAAATCACTTGGTTTCTAGCTACTTCCTCAGTTGACTTCAGCTAGTGGTGATGTTCAGGCTGACAGCCTCCTAGTTTAAATGGCAAGGCATTATCACTGAAGTGCCTTTGAGTCCAGTAATATTTTGTATCGCTTATATAGTACATCTGTAGATCTCAAAATTGCTTTTTAAGAGTGAGTACACATTATTGTCCTCATTGGATAGATGAGAAGCTGAGGCCCAGAGAATGTGTTCATTTTGTTTATGCTCAATAGTGAGCCAAAATTTCTTGGGCCTTTCAGGGCCCTCTGCAAAGCTCATCTCGTTTCTCAGGCCTTCTCTGAGGGATGTAGATAGAGTTGTTTTGGGGAAGAGTTCAGGTTGGGTGTATGGAGGGGTTTATGTTGATGTGTCTTCCAGTTAAATTCTTTAGTTTGTATATTTTAAAAATTAAATTGTGCCTAGACTGTATCTTGGCTAGGCATGTCGTAGAAACTCTCATTCGTCTCAATGTAGTAGTTTTTATGCCTTGTTCATCTCAGTGTGATGGTTTTTACTTCCTTATTCATCTTATTGGGATGGTTTTTATGTGTCTGAATTGTTTCCCTCAAAACTGCTTTGTTTAGAACTTCCAGGAGACTTTGGACCTTTTCCTCTTCTCCATAAAACTTTCTCCCACTTCTTGAGCGCTGGTGGACAGCGGGGTAAATCTTTTATTATTTGCATTGTGGTGGTGCCTAGAGGTTGTAACAGACATTTGGGCCCCCGTTACGGTAATCACTGTACATATGCATAGTAAGACACATTCCCTGTCCAAAACAGCTTGCAGTGTAACCAGACAAGACAGACCAAGGATTGGAGAAAGGAAGTAGTATTATTCCCACACCATTTTATTTTTGTTTTAACAAATGGAGAATTGAGGCACAGAGAAATTAAGTCACTTGCCTGAGGTCACACAAGGGAGTTGTTGACAGAGCTAGGAATTGAACCCAGATCTCTCAAGTCCCGGTGCAGTGCATTATAATCACTAGTCCGTGCTTCCAATCTCCTTTTTCTAATTTCAGTTGTTACTTCATGCAAACCTTCTTTACTATTAAGTATTTTAGATTTGGAATCTACTTTTAGTAATAACTTGGAGCTTCAAATTTTGGTCAAAATAGTGTTATGCGACTACGGTGATCAAAACTGAATGCACTCACCATCCAAAAAAACCCACCCCAATAAAGAAGAGGGCGGGGACATGTAATTTCAGTAATTTGTCAGAGTGAGTGCATCCTACCAGTAACAAAGTAGATGACAATACTCGGTCTGGGTTGTCATTCCATTTTTTTTTCTTACCTCAGGTCAGATTTGGTCCTCCCCCATCACTTTCACCATTTCCTGATGCCTGAATTGTCTTTTGGGAAGGCAACATTCCTTGTCTTGAGTGACAAGAGGTGCTGGCTCTGGTCCGATAAATTGTCATCTTTTTCTTTGATCTCTTCTCTTGCCTCTTGTTTTCCCCAAATTGCCTTTGCCACTATCCCTTTTTCCCTTCCTCTCCTTTGCTGTGCTCCCACTCCCTCTCTTTCATCCCCACAAGTTCTTCTAAGGTGGGGTTTTCAAAGGAGCCTAAGGGTTTTAGGCTCCTAAGTCCCATTGAAATTCAATTGGGCCCCTTTGAATAGCTCTGCTAGAAGCACAACTAAACCTGGTGTACATTAGGAAATGTCACACAAAATGTTCCTAAGGTTCCCCTGTCCCCTGTTTATCAAATGGTTTAAGTACTAGTATGGCCTAGAGAAAATGGTGTTAGTGTTGAAAAATGTCTTCTAGTTTGTGGGAATTATTTTGATGAAAACCATTTTCAGCAATAGATACACTTCCTAGCATAGACAAGGCTCGTGGGCCTCACCAATGTTAGCCTAATGAGAGTAACACAAATAACATTTTTGGCTAAGCCTCTGTTGGCCAACTATCTTAGACTTTGCGTTTGAAAATTGAACGGGTGAGATAGAAACTGTCTAGGCACAAAAAGTTCAGTATGCCTGATTAGTGTCCTGAACCATTTTAGTTTTGTCCCACATCTAGACTAGTGCTCTTCTAAAGAGTTTCAATTATAACCTTCTGTGGGTGCCTATCCCATATTTACCAGTACAGCTTCCAGAAGCAATGGGTTCTTGGAGATTTCAAAGTCCATAGATGTATTGAGAGATAATAGTGGGAGGACTGTTGAACTGTTTGTGCTATTACGCCAGTAACTTCTGTCTGCACTGGCAAAGAAATGGCTCTGATGGAAACAGAATTCAGATTTGCTGGCTATTTTTGGGAAACTTAAAAAAAAACCCCAAAACCTCCCACTGGTTTTAACACCTGTTCATCTGAATTGGAATTAAAACTGCTGGGAGCCCTAGTGTAGACAAGGCATCAGTGGTTGGATCTGTTTCTGTCACCTTTTTAGTGAAATCTGCTGCAAAGCAATTCTAATTACTGCTATGGTTAAAAACAGGCCTGGCTGCTTGAGCCAGTCTACACTAGGGTTTCCAGCAGTTTTACCTCCAGCTCAACAAAGCTGGTGTTAGAATTGTTGAGACTCTTTAATAAACTTTCCCAGTGTAGACAAGCCAGGCTAATCCAAACCCTATTTGGCACATGTCTACATTGTTTGAAGTACTTGTATGTGGATGCATGTGGTGTTTTACCAGCATGTTGGAGTAACAGTTGGTTTTTCAAGTGATAAATATCTCTAGTGTATGCAAGACTTTAATGAGAGGGGGGGACAGACTTCTGCCTTATTGGAGGCTGGCAGAAATCACTTCTGAATTCACCAGTAGAGTTCTTCCAGTGGTACCTGTGGTGGAATCTACTGTAAACAAGGCACAGGTGTGTTATCGTCATGATGTAAAACCCTCTCTCCCCCATCTCCCACACGCTTATAGACAGGGTCAGTGAGCATTTATGTTGTTGTTTCCTATACCCCCAGTGCCATTCCCCTCCCTAAATGTAACCATGGATTGATTAGGGTAGGTATGGGATTCAGTATGCAGAGAAATGTGGAAAGAAATTTTAAAGGAATTGTTAGAGGGTATAATTCAAGACCAAAAATAAACTTTAAGATGTAAATGGGTATTGATGACTTAAGGATACTGAAGCTTTATAAAAGAAAACTTGAGTGCAGTAGCTATCAACCTTTCCAGACTACTGTATCTTTGGCAGGAGTCTGATTTGTCTTGTGTACCCCAAGTGTCACCTCACTTAAAACTACTTGCTTACAAATCAGACATAAAAATACAAAAATGTCAGTCACACTATTACTGAAAAATAGCTTACTTTCTCATTTTACCATGTAATTGTTAAAATAAATCAATTGGAATATAAATATTCTACTTATAGGCCTGGTCTACACTCTGCGGGGGGAGGGAAACCGATCTAAGATACGCAACTTCAGCTACGAGAATAGCGTAGCTGAAGTCGACGTATCTTAGACTTAGAATCACTTACTTCGCGTCCTTGTGGTGCGGGATCGACGGCCGCCGCTCCCCCGTCGACTTTGCTTCCGCCTCTTGCTGAGCTGGAGTTCAGCAGTCAACGGCAGAGCAATCGGGGATTGATTTATCGCGTCTACACTACACATGATAAATTGATCCCCGCTAGATCGATCGCTACCCGCCGATCTGGCGGGTAGTGTAGACGTACCCTTAGTGTATAGTGTATATAGAGCAGTATAAACAAGTCACTGTATGAAATTTTAGTTTGTATTGACTTCGCTAGTGCTTTTTATGTAGCCTGTTGTAAAATTAGGCAAATATCTAGATGAGCTGATGTACCCCCTGGAAGACCTCTGCATACCCCCCCTAGGGGTACATGTGCCCCTGGTTGAGAACCACTGCTTTAGAGAGCCATGAAATTCTCTGTTACATCTTAAAATTTTTGAAAAGTATGGAAATGCAATTATGATACCTCAAACAATCCTAACTTGGTTCCTGTCCACTGCCATTGTGGGCATTGTCTGTGCAAGATGAAAATACCTATGCAAATTTGATATCTCAAGCACTATATATCTGGGTGATTTCAGTCACAAACTATCGCTTCTGCTATTGACTGTAACTATCTCTTCCTCTGTTTTAAGAAGTTTGTATTTGTAAACATCTTCAGTTAGTTCCATTGTGGATTTAAGTTGCATGATGTATGTAGTTGAATTGCAAGCTGACTGGTCACTGGTATAGGTCACTCACCAGGGCTTTGAGTATATTTTCCTGCATCCTGCTCTCAGTTCTTTGGTATCTGCAGCTTTAGAACAATCTGAGTGAAAACGCTTCTTGGTCTGCACCAGTGGATAGAGAAAGCAGAAGAATGAGTGCTCTGGGCTGCAAAATATACTCTTCCAGGTCTCTTGAGATGCGGGTAGCAAATTACCAAATTGTTATGGCACAGTATCAATATGCCCTGTAGGATGCTGTTTCCCCCATCCTAGATGCCTTGCATGAGGAGCAGGAAAAGGCCGCTCAGGACTTTGTTATATAGAGGATTGTTTGTAGCAAAGGATGCCCTTAGAGCATCTGATACTTCTGATTCATGGGCCAGGCCAATAAGGATAGGCATTGTTATAAAACACCATTCCTGCATTCTAGACTGTCATCTGAGGCTTTGTCTTCACTACCCGCCAATCCGGCGGGTAGCAATCGGTCTATCGGGGATCGACTTACCGCGTCTAGTGAAGACGCGATAAAATCGATCCCTGATCGCTCTGCCGTCGACTCCGGAAATCCACCACGGCAAGAGGCGGCAGCGGAGTCGGCGGCAGCGCGGCAGCGGTCGACTTTCCCCCGTCCTCACAGCCAGGTAAGCCAACCTAAAATACGCAACTTCAGCTACGGTATTCACGTAGCTGAAGTTGCGTATCTTAGGTCGGACCCCCGCTGTAGTGTAGACCTAGCCTGAAACTCTGTCAGAAGTAGAGGATTTGCCTTTTGAGGGACGCCTCTTTTCTTGAAGACTGAGTGAAACTGAAAGTTACCAGTGCCACTGTTTGCTCCTGGGGACTTAGAGTCTGCTACAACACAAGAGAGTTTGCCTGTCCTGCTTTTAGGTATTATAGGTAGTTACCAAATACATGAGAGGTTCTCTTTCTACTATAGACCTCAAAACCAGCCTTGTCGTCCGTATCCCTCCAATAAGCAGGGATAATCCAAGCAGGGCCACTGGAGTTTTAGCTCAGGAGCTCATCAGTTTCTAGAGCTCAGATCTGATGGGATTATTGAGAATCCTGGGCCATGAGTCTTGTTAATATTGCACCTCTTCTACTGCTGTGTCCCTTCCCTTTTCAAGTTTCATTTCTCAGCATTAAGGTGCCTGGTATCCAATTACTTAAGATCAATGAGTGTTGAATATTGTTTGCAGTGGTTACATTCAATTTCACACCAAATCTCCTTCAAAACCCACTTCTTCATCCCTCTTCATGGATCCTTCTCACAAGATAGAGATTTTGGAGAAAGCTGAATCTCTTCTTAACAAAGGAGCTATATGGGATGGTGCCACAGGACCACCAGATCTTTCCTAAAAGATTTTGAAACCTGTTGGATACCACCTGAGTTAACCTCATGTCACTTAACACTTAGAGACTATGGCTATAAGGGAGGTGTGGACCCTCACAGCTGCCTCAGTTTCTTCCAGCAAACCCAGGAGCCTTAGGAGAATTGCCAGGACTGTGAGGAAGTGGGGAAGGTGAGCGTGAATGTGCAGAAGCAGCACCCTAGCAGGGCCAAATATATATATTCTGTGCCAAAGTAGAAGTTAAAATCATGGGAGGCTAGAAGAGCCAAGTATGAGAAATGGTGTTTGGAAACCTTTTGTTGTGCTGTATGTAGATAGTGCTAAAAGTGCTGCACCATGACCTATGCCACATTTCTACCCCATTTTTCTTGGCCATTTAAGGCAGGATTACAACTGTTTGGGTAATCTATTGACACCGTTAGGATGCTGGTATGAGCTGCTGGGCTGTTTACTGTTGCATTGCTCTGTGAAGAAATACTGGCAGCACAGTAAGGTGACAGGCCACCCTAGCACATGCATGGAGGATCCTGGGAAGAGAAGAATTTGGCTGTACCATTTCCTGCAGATACCAACTATTTGGAATGCCTGTTGGCATATGCAGGTTGGCGGTATGAGCTGATCAAATGTGGTCACATTGCCCACCAATTATTGTTGTTCTGTCAAAAAGGCTATTTTGTCTGACAAAATCTGATCCCATACATCAGTACTGCTTATTCTATAAACGTAGCTAAATTT
Source organism: Emys orbicularis (assembly GCF_028017835.1). NCBI lineage: Eukaryota > Metazoa > Chordata > Testudines > Emydidae > Emys > Emys orbicularis. The sequence continues at coordinate 129,883,234 of NC_088688.1, read as the reverse complement.
CTTGTCAAACCATCTGTGTGGATGTTGACTTTTTTCTTAGAAATGCAACTGTACCTGTTAATACTAGTATAATGATCCCATGCAGTGTTGGTGGAAGTACTTAATGATTGTTGCCCATTTTTTTTTTTTTCTTCTTTAAACAAGCCAGTGTCTTGCTTGCTTTGCGCCAAGGTCAGCCCCATTATCAAGTATTACTTAATTAAACTAACCCAAAATTTTACTTTGGGCTCTCAGTCCATGTTGTCAATATATATTTCTTTGCTAATGTTATTAGGAGATCAGCATTGGCTCTTCTCTTTTACACTGTTTGCTTGTGTGATGGGATGTACAAATCCCACACTGGACACTAAGGGGTTAAGGAATTGCTCTGGGCCCAGGCAGCCCCACCCCACCCCACCCCACCTGTAGCAAATGCACCAACTGGAAGAGGAGTTAAAAGGGAGGGGAGCAGGTCATTTGGTGTCTGCTCAGGGAAGAGAGCAGACCTGCAACCTGCAGCGCCAGGAGCAAAGAGCTGAGGAAAGGCAGAATCCCTCCCTAAACAGCTGCCAGTGATCCCTCCCTGAGGTGAAGGGAGGACCTGGTGCAGAGAGAGCCTGAGAGGGAAGCATTCCCCTCTCCCTTTCATACGAACTCTGGACTTGGTTAATCCCCCTTTATTTTTGTTCAAACTACCTGAGCAGGGGAAAGCCCTTGGCCTAAGCTGGCCCAGGAGGCTGGGCCATACCGCCAGAGGAGGCAGTTCCTCCCCGAGAGAGAAAAGAGAGCGACCTCACTACACTCAGGTGCCAGAAGGTGCCTTTTGGTGAGCAGACATCCCTCACACTGCCTAAACCCAGACAGTGACTTTCAGACAATTGCAGGGAGGTGGTAGGAAATGGCCCAGGGAGAGTGGGCAATCCTGGCTGTCAGAGCACTGACAGCTCTCAAGGGGCCCTGGGTGAGAGCCTGGTGGAGTGGCGGAGCCCGGGCTCCCCTACAACACCGCTTGCATGTCAGGGGCCTAAGCCCCGACCACTAGGCGATGCTCCCCTAACAACCACCCTGAGTGAGGACTGTCACAGCTTGCTTGTAAGATGTATAGATATGGTAGTATTTCTATATACCAGTGGTGCGCAAACTTTTCCAGTCGCCATTACCCTCCTCCCCCAAAAGGAATCTGTCTGTCTGCCCCCCCCTCCCCCCCCCAATTACTGCACAGTCATGGCTTCCTCAGCAGTAGAGCTTGGGTTGAAGGCAGAGCTGGGAATGGAATTGAGGATGAGGAAGAGCTGGGGCTAGAGGTGGAGCTGGACTGTGGCGGAGAGGGAATGAGGGCAGAGCTGGGCTGGGGGCTGAATGGGGTTGGGGGAAGAGCAAGGCTGGGGGTGGAGCAGGGCTGGAAGCATCATGCTCCCTTCCCACCCCCTATGGCAGCTGGTATGGGCCCTATATTGACCCCCTCCGACTGTGGGGCGCACCCCCTGAGGGTGTGTGGAGGAACAGTTTGGGGACCATAGCTATATATGTTCCAGAGAGCTTTGTGAGTAAATGGCTCTTTTCCCCTAATGTGAATTACAGTTAATATCTTTCTCAATAAATAAAAGAAAAAATTCAGATTAAAGGATCCCATGAGTAGAAAAAGGGGAGTCCTGTTAGAAAATGTGTTTTGAGTGTCATGCTAATTTCCGCAGCTCTTCTGTCATCTGATTCAGATTAGTAGTTCGAATGACATTGCACAAGACCTCTTCAGGTGTGCTGATAAAATCCTCCGCTCCTCCGAACTTGCTCATTGAACTTCCTGGATTTGCCAATGAGGGTGTGAGCTTTTGTCTGATCGCTTTTCTCTTCAAAATGAATGCAGTATTTTTACTTTTGTTTCTTTCAATAGAGTTGAATCTGGGATTCCCAATCTGATTTGTCAGGAAATGTAGTTATGTAGGATTATAGGCCATATAACGATCCTTGATCAAATGCAGAGGTTTATTTCAGTAAAGAGAGACTGTCAGTACTTTTTGGCTTATTAACTGTCTAGGAAGCATTTTAGAAGCTGGAAACTTCCTGACTGAGATAATTGAATAAGGCCAACATTATCAGAAGTGTTCATTAATTTTGTGTGCCTTGTTTTTTGAGAGCCCAACTGGAGGATCCTCTGCCTGATTTTCAGCTACAGACCCACAGTTAAGGAGCCGAACATTTCTGAAGATTTGGCTGTAAATCGATAATAAAGAATCATAGAATAGCAGGGTTGGAAGGGACCTCAGAAGGTCACCTAGTCCAACCCCCTGCTCAGAGCAGGACCAATCCCCAGACAGATTTTTGCCCCAGATCCCTAAATGGTCCCCTCAAGGATTGAACTCACAACCCTGGGTGTAGCAGGCCGATGCTCAAACCATTGAGCTATCCCTCCCCCCCACAAGTGATTGTGCATCCCCTTCCTGGCACACCATAGGAAAATATAAATTAAATGTTGATAAATACTAATCAGAATTAGACTCCTGTAGTGTGTGAATGTAGAACATTCATATGAATTCACTTGGGAGTAAACAGATAAAATATTAAATACTTCTATAGGTGACAGTTAAGTAATATGGTGACATGGGTAGGTTCTTATGATAATGAGCAGCACAACATCAGCAGTTTAGCATCTAGATCTTTGGATCGGGCTCAATTAAACTGAAACGAGCCTTGGTTTTTCTTTTTTTTCTTTTAAATGTCACCTGCTTTGTCACATAAAACAAGAACTGTATTTCCTGTAAATTACAAGTGGACACTGTATATCATTCAGCTGGAGTTCCTGTTGCATAGTACCAATAAAATGCCATCTTCCTCAGCTGACAAACCATTCATAATTAGGGAGCTAGTGAAACAGTGTCGTGTTTCTAAGAACATTTAAAAAAAAAAGTATTAAATCTTGGTGATTTTCATTAATGGTTGTGGAGAGGCCCAGAGTGTGCTTTAGCACGTTTAAGAGGTGGACTTTGTGCTTGTGATGTCATGCCTGTTGCTGGCCAGTCTGGCAGGTGCTATATTATGCACAGGGTCTCCATGTTACACTGGCTAAATCCCTGAAACATGGCTGCTTTGAGATTCTTGGATGAAAACTGCTGTAGAAGTGCAGAGTTACTATGTTTTTATGATTGTTTTTGTTGTTACTGGATTCTGAGTTGCTTGCTGCTCCAGAGAAGAATGGTCGGGCCAGGCTATTCAACTCTTCTCACTTCTGCTGCCCCAGTAGAAAGTCTTGAGTTAGAAGAATATGTAAGATTCAAGTGAGCCTTTAAAGAGGGTCACTTGTTATGCTGCATTACTCTGTCAGGTGGTTCTAGGGAGAGCAGCTACCATTGCTTTTGCAGTGTTGAGGCCTGCTGCAGGAGTCAATTAGATGAGTATCTTCAGGCTGTGCTGTGGGGGGAAAGAGAGAAAAAAGAGGAAACAGACTGAAAACAACTCAAGAAAAGAGACCCCATGATCTGCATTAGGAAAGAAAATCAGAGTTAAGCTGGGAAGATACAAAAATGAGAGGCGTCATAAGTAGGATTGGTAAAAAGTACACAGTGAATGCATTATTAGGTTTTATTTGACAAATACTGTTTTTGTATTATTTAACCAACTCTGGAGCCAGTCATGGCTTTTGGCAAACACATTGTTGGATAAAATACATATGTAATTAATCTAATGTGTTTTAATATTTTTCTGCTGTTTGGCCAGCCCTAGTAGGTACACTGTCAGACGGCTTCCATTTAATTACACACAAAAATTCTGTTAAAAACATTAAGGTTGCAGAGCCAAGCACTCCAAAGTTAGGAAATGCCAGAATTAAGGTTGCCTGTACAAGCTTAATTTGTTTTCCTTCAGTGTCTGCATTATGCTACTGTCTTTAATTACATGATCACAGATAATTTTTTCCAAAGGACCCAAGTTTCTTTTAGTGCACAGGATGGATAGTGCTCACTTAGTGAGCAGCTATTCAATATTTTTATTTTCTCATTGTTCAGTGTGTGGCCCCAGGCCACAGCACACTATTCAAAACCTGCTCTGAAGACAGAATTATGAATTTTCTCATGGGCTTTTCTGTGGTGCTCATCACTATAGTATTTGATTGCTTCACAACAATAATGCATTTATTTTCACAACACCCCTGTGAGGTGAGGGGGATGATATCTTCATTTTACAGATGGAGAACTGGGGCACAGAGATTATGGCCAAAAGTACCCACTAATTTTGGATGCTCAATTTGAGACAACCAGGAGCTGATTTTTCAGAGTATTTAACATCATACAGCACTTCATTATATGTTCAAAGCACGGCTCCCATTGACTCCATTTGCAGCTGAGAGTACTCAGCACTTCTGCAAGTCAGACCCCAAGGTTGCAAGTCAGGCACCCAGAAAATGAGGAACATGAGTGACCGTTATGAAAAGTTTGGTTTTAAGTGACCTAGCAACACTGGCACTGATAAAATCCAAGAGCCTCCTTTCTCTTCCTGCAGTCCCAGGCCTCATTCCAACTTCTGCAACAAATGAAGCATGCGTTCTCCAAACAACACTCTCCTGTTCTCTGAAAATATCTTCTCAGTGTGCAGTGGCAGTCAAAAAAAGCTAACGATGGTAGGAACCATTAGGAAAGGGATAGATAATAAGACAGTAAATGTAAAGCCACTGTGTAAATCCATGGTATTGAATACTGCATGTAGTTCTTGTTGCCCCATCTCAAAAAAGATATATTAGAATTGGAAAAGATACAGAGAAGGGCTACAACAGGGATTAGGGGTCTAGAAGAGCTTCCATATGAGGAGAGATTAAAAAGACGGGGACTTTTCTGCTTGGAAAAGAGACAACTAAGGGGGGATATGATAGAAGTCTGTAAAATCCATGAATGATATGGAGAAAGTGAATGGGGAAATGTTATTTACCTCTTCACATCACACGAACTAGGAGACACCCGATTTAAATTAATAGGTAGCAGGTTTGAAACAAACAAAAGGAAGTACTTCTTCACACAACACAGTGTCAGCTCTGTGGAACTCGTTTCCAGGAGATGTTTTGAACGCCAAAAGTATAACTGGGTTCAAAAAAGAATTAAGTTCTTGGAGGATAGATTCATTAATGGCTATTCGCCAAAATAGTCAAGGATGCAACCCCATGCTCTGGTTGTTCCTAAGCCTCTTTCTGTCAGCTGCTGGGACTGTATGACAGGAAATGGATCACTCGATAATTGCCCCCTGTTCTGTTTGTTCCCTCTAAACGGTCTAGCATTGGCCATTGTTGGAAGACCGTATACTGGGCTAGATGACAATACTGGGTCAGACCAATGGTCTGTCCTTATGTTCTCCTTTCCTACACAGCCCTGATTCATCCTCAGAGTGGGTCCATCCTGTGCTGCGGGGAGAGTCCTGTGTAAAAAATAGTCTTTAATTACATTGTCCTATTCTATCACATATGCATAAGGGGGCCGAATTAAGGTTGCACGGACGACCTTAATTCTGGCATTTTCTAACTTTAGAGTGCTTGATTTTGCTAGAGCTTTTCAAAGAAAAGGTTACCAGAATTTTTTTTAACACTGTAAACCTATTTTTCTCTAGCCTAGTTCTCTGACATGGCTGAATTGTTTTGGCTACAATTTAAAAACAAACACCACCCTTCAGCCTGAGGCAGACATCCAGCATGGGAAATTTCAGCCCAGTGGTTAACATTTGGTGATGTTATAAGCAAATAAAAACAGGGTCTTTTAAAGGGAAGTATCAGGGTAAATAGGTGCTACCAGCCATGCCTACAATATTCTCCAGAATGTAACATTTAAATGCAATACAGACTTTTGTTTTTTTGCAGGGTTGTGGCTTTGAGGGGGCAAGCCCAGCACAGCTATTTTTTTTCTTTTTTTCAAATTCTGGTTTGTAGGCTTACGCTGGGATAGTCAAAGGGGCCTGAGGGAGTTTGGTGGCCAGCTCCTATTGAATTTCAAAGGGATTTGGCCACCCAACTTGCCTTTTGAAGCGCTTAGTCTTAGTTCTTAGGTTAGTAGATGTCAAGTAAACTTGTCCAGCACCACATATAACTCATGAAGTAAAGCTGGTGTAAACGACCATGTTCATTCGAAAGAAGGGAATGCTGAGAGAGAAAGATGGTTCTACTCGTATGTAAAGGGATGCTAGGAGGACAAGGATTCAATTACCCTCATTAGTTGATACAGACAGAGGAAGAGGTTTAAGCGGTGCTTCAGTTTTGTCCAGAAGACTAGCTCTTATAGCATTGTCAGTTATCAAACGTTAAAATAGTGAGGGTACCCACAATCATCACTGCTGCAATGTGCTATTAAAATTAAGGGGCTTGCTCACCCTGGACTCTGCCAAGAAAGCAGTATGTTAGTTTTTCCATAACCAGATCTTGCCTTCATTACACCTGACAGGCAAGGAAAGCTTTCTAGCTAAGTACTTCAGCCACAGGAGTCATGTCCATTATAAATGGTTTACAGGGATCAGTAGAGGATCTTTTCTTTGGTGGTTTTTTTTTTTATAAATGGGCTCTTTGCTTCCCCGAACATTGCTGAGTATCTACTATTTAATACCAGTTGAGACAGAGAGCAAGAAGCCCTACTGCAGTGGTCCCCCAACTGTGGGGCCTGCCCCCTAGGCAGGTGTGGAGGAATGTCCACGTGGGGGGAGGGCAGGGAAGGAGCACCACCCAGCCCTGCTTTCCCCCCAGCTCCACTCTGGCCCTCACTCCCGGCTGCAGCTTGACTGCCAGTCCCCACTCTTGGCCCCTGGCTGCGGCTCTGCTCCCAAGTCCCAGCCTGGGGGAGCACGGACACATTCCTTACTGGTAAGGGAGGACATGAGAGGAAAAGTTTGGATATCACTGCCCTACTGAATCCATTCCATTTCCATTGTGAAGCTGTATGCTTTTCCCCCTTTATTTCACATTGTATATGATATGACAAGTAGCTCGTATGAGTTTTACAGTCCTGCCTTATTCTCATTCAGTATGATGTTTACACCATCACACTGAGAGGGATCTTTCAGAGTAGCAGCCGTGTTAATCTGTATCCGCAAAAAGAACAGGAGTACTTGTGGCACCTTAGAGACTAACAAATTTATTTGAGCATAAAGCTTATGCTCAAATAAATTTGTTAGTCTCTAAGGTGCCACAAGTACTCCTGTTCCTTTTTAGCTGTGACCCCAAACTTTGTTACTTCACCCAGATACAGAATTGCTGCATCTGGCTACTTGGAATCCTACCTAGGTTTTTAACTTTAGATAACGTAATTTGCCTCATGTAAGCCTAGAAGGTGCTGTTGGAGTCCTGGTAGCTTCTTTTTGTTTTTGTTTTTTTGGGAGTCATGTCCATTGAAACAGGCATGTCTTTTAATTTGGTTTTGTCGGGATGGATTACCTTGAGTATGCTATCTACCTTCTCTTTTGAAACTGTTACTTTCCCTAATAAAATCGGTTAACTATCCCTAGTATTATAGTGTACTTGGGGCTAATTGTGGTTTACCACACTTGTGTGATTGAAAAATCTGTCTTTACTCATTTACTGAAGAAGCATTTACTTAAAGGGATTTTGTATGTATACCTCAGATTAGACATCTCACTGCTTCATGGGATTTGAAAGTGACTTTTGTGGTTACTCCTATTTTGGCCAGACAAGTAGGTGAAATTCAGACTCCCTTTGTCCTGCTTTGCAGTATTTCACAAAAATAAGACACTCCTGTTTAATCTAAGAGCTTGTTACCCAAATTGGTCTACAAATTTCATCTCGCATAGACTGTTGCCCTTCCGATCTTACACTTTGAGATCTCATAATTTGTTTGATGAGGCTTGGCTACATACGTTGAATGTGAAATAGGTCACATTTATCTGGGCAGGACTAAGCTTTTTCATAGATCATCCTGGTTGTTCATTGCATTTGGAGAGAACTCAAAGGGGGAGTCTGTTCCTTCAGAGACAGGCCAAGTGGCTATTTCTGTGTATCCAGAATAGTTCTTCTTTATTCTCAGAGAGAACTTCAGGTCATTCTACAAGATGTGTGGCAGCCTCAGCAGTTTGTCTCTCTTTTTTTTTTTTTAAACAAATTCAAAACCCAAATTTGGTAGGTAGTCAGGTGGCATTTGAGCCATACTTTTATCCTGCATTTTCTTCCTCTGCTGAAATCAGATCAGATGCTCACTTCAGTCTCATCAATTAAATACTGCTTAGCTCTCCTGTTATGAGTGTTGCTTGTGTAGGTTAATTCCTAGTAGAAAGAATTCCATAAAAGAGGAAGGAATTTTACTTATGACTCACTTGATTTGGAGGAGAGTAACCTACAGTCACAAATGTGAAAGCGGCATTTTAAAAATACTTTAAGCCTCAGCATAGTTTTTCATCTAAAATATCTATGCTAAAATATTTGTGTAGTAATTTCTTGTGTAAAGTGTTTTCATGCATCAATAAGCAAAAACGTAATGTGAAAATACCGCGTTCTTTATACTGAAGGAGAGAACAATTTTTTTTGTCCATAGATGCTAGTATGTATGTTCTGATTTGTCTCATTAAAAAAATCTGTTTTATGTTAGTATTATTAATAGATATCAAGAAACTTTAACCTCTTATGAACTGAGAGGATTGCTAGTGTGGTAAAATATTACCAAAAAAAAAAAAAGGTTTAGGACTGCTGTTTAATCAATTAAAAGTACTATCTTAGCTTTTAGCACACTGCTGCCCTCTAGTGGAGCTATATTGTATTTAAAAAAGTCCTATTTCCATTGGATTGTCAAAAGGGCAGGGGTGGGAAATAAAGCAGAAAGGGGAGATGAGAGATAAGGATAGACTAGAGCAAATTCTGATTCTGAAAACAGTAACAAGAAGTTGAGACTGGGGTCTCAGAAGTTAAAAGAATCCAATTCAAAGATCCCAGCCGTAAGACGAAGAGGGTAATTGAGTTGAATTGTTTTCCTTTGCCTTTAAGCAGTGAAAATTGACTAGGAGGGTAGAGGTATGTGCTCATGAAGTGTCAGTATCGTTCCAAACTGGAATGTAACTCTCTTTGGACCGGCTCTCATTGCACATTCATATTTTAGTAATAATTTAGTAGGAAATAGTGATTTAAAAAAAACTGTATTCATTTTGCTCACCCCACCCAGTTGAAAGTGAAAAACATCTACAAATGCTCTCCTGTTAATATAAATTTATAATATGCATTGAAAATAGTTTTAAAATAGCTGTTTCAGCACTTTTCAGTTGTCTCACTGAAAGAGGCATACTGTAATGCTATCAGGGGAATACAATGGAGGAGTCTGGAGGACAATTTTCAGTTCAGGTGAAGATTCCTAAATGTATATTTAAAAAACACTGACATTAATGTTAGAGGGCCTGCTTTGCATTTACATCAAGTGCCCTTTGACACTGAGGCAGCTGCCAAAAGCAGCGTAATCAGAATTGCTTTCAGTGTCTAGATTCTTGCCATACATGGTCTAGTGGTTCTCAACCTTTCCAGAGTACTGAACTCCTTTCAGGAGTCTGATTTGTCTTGTGTACCCGCAAGTTTCACCTCACTTAAAAACTACTTGCTTACAAAATCAGAAATAAAAACACAGAAGTTTCACAGCACACTATCACTGAAAAACAGCCGACTTTCTCATTTTTACCATATAATTATAAATCAACTCGAATATAAATATTGTACTTACATTTCAGTGCATAGTATATAGAGCAGTATAAACAAGTCACTCTATGAAATTTTAGTTTGTACTGACTTCACTAGTGCTTATTATGTAGCCTCTTGCAAAACTAGGCAAATATCTAGATGAGTTGGCGAACCCCCGGGAAGACCTCTGCGTGTACACCGGTTGAGAACCACTGGTCTACAGAATTGTCCCTCTTATTATCCTCTTTTATATTGGGGCCCTTCCCCATACTCATTTTCTCTGTAAATGTCAAACATGTATTCTGAGAATTTGTTTGCAATGTTTAAAGTAAATGGGGAAAAGGATTGGACACAGGTGATAAGCTGACAGACCTGCAGTGCTCACTCTCCTGTCACGTTATCATTAAGATTTTTTAGATAGAGTGGTCTGGATGTAGTGTTGATTTCAGTATGCAGTGTAAAAATCTGTTACTAGATTGTGGGGATTAAAAATTGAAAAAATCCAAGAAATTAAGCTGCTAGCACAACCAGGTTTTTGATCTCCAAAGGTTGACAAACTTTTCTTAAGACTGTCACAAGAAAGGGAATGTGGTTGCTGTGAGGGGGATAATAGTTTGCGGGAGGATCTGAGCAATATCGGTGGTTGGGGGGGTGAGATTTTGGGCTGCTCTGTGGTAGGCTTTGACCAAGAATGGGAATAATCATAGAAGAGCCAAATCCAGGGCAAAGAGTTTAAAAAATGGGAGCATAAAATGAGTCTCTAAATAAATATTTTGGAGCCTAAATAACCTGATTATCAAAAGTACTGAGCACCTAGCAGGTTCTGCTGGTTTTAATGGGAGCTCTGGGTATTCAGCACCTATTTAGGTGATTAAATACTGGCTTAGGCTTCCAACTTTAGGTTCTCATTTGAAAAATATTGACTCAGGGTTCTTGTATTGAACTAAGAGAGATGAAAAATAGGGGGCTGGAGCACATGAGTTATGAGGAGAGGCTGAGGGAACTGGGATTGTTTAGTCTGCAGAAGAGAAGAATGAGGGGGGATTTGATAGCTGCTTTCAACTACCTGAAGGGGGGTTCCAAAGAGGATGGATCTAGACTGTTCTCAGTGGTAGCAGATGACAGAACAAGGAGTAATGGTCTCAAGTTGCAGTGGGGGAGGCTTAGGTTGGATATTAGGAAAAACCTTTTCACTAGGAGGGTGGTGAAGCACTGGAATGGGTTCCCTAGGGAGGTGGTGGAATCTCCTTCCTTAGAGGTTTTTAAGGTCAGGCTTGACAAAGCCCTGGCTGGGATGATTTAGTTGGGATTAGGTCCTACTTTGAGCAGGGGGTTGGACTAGATGACCTCCTGAGGTCCCTTCCAACCCTGATATTCTATGATTCTATGATAATGTTATACCATCGGTTGCAATGTGTTAGAACAGGGATCGGCAACCTTTGGCACGCGGCCCACCAGGGTAAGCACCCTGGCGGGCCGGGCTGGTTTGTTTACCTGCCGTGTCCACAGGTTCGGCCGATCATGGCGCCCACTGGCCGCCGTTCGCTGCTCCAGGCCAATGGGGGCGGCGGGAAGTGGTGGCCAGCACATCCCTCAGCCCGCGCTGCTTCCCGCCGCCCCCATTGGCCTGGAGCGGCGAACCACAGCCAGTGGGAGCTGTGATCGGCTGAACCTGCGGACGCGGCAGGTAAACAAACCGGCTCGGCCCGCCAGGGTGCTTACCTTGGCGGCCCGCGTGCCAAAGGTTGCCAATCCCTGTGTTAGAAAAATGAGGTGATACTGACCTGGAGTGAAGTGAAGAAATGCTGGCATGCAGAGTTGTGGAGAGACCTGTGTTTTGGATGATGTAATATTTACATAAGAACGGCCATATTGGGTCAGACCAAAGCTCCATCTAGCCCAGTATCCTGTCTCCCAACAGTGACCAGTGCCAGGTGCTTCAGAGGGAATGAACAGAACAGGTGATCCATCCCCTGTCGTCCTTGTTGTGTTCTGGACCTAGAATTGCAAGTAGTAGTGATGTGATAGAAGTCTTTAGAATTATTATTATTATTATTTATTTTTTGCAGCTTTAGTGTATACATTTTGTAGTTGTTGAAATTTATGAACGGATCATAAAAAGCTTTCGGACATGCTATTTGAAAATGTTGTGGTATATAAACATTTTTGAGTGCATACATGTGTATTTATTTAATATTTTAACAAAGCTTTAAAAAAAACAGAAGCTGTGTTTTCATTTATATTCTCAATTAAGGGTTGTACCATTATTTTCCCAGAAAGAATACCCAGTGGGTTTTCTCTCTTTTTTTATTTGAACTTCTGTGTCATTCTGAAATGTTAGTGAAGAAAACAGTTTTTGACACTAGAAAGTTTATTTTCCCACTTAAATCTGTGAATGAGGACTCTAAAGAGTTAAAAAGGCTGTGATAACTTAAAGGTTCTTATTATGACATAAGCAAGTGACAGAACTGTCTAAAAGCCTACAAGGGAAGGGTAATGGGTGGAATCATTTGGTGATTGGAGAGAGGTGCATGTCTGGTGTGTGGAATAAACTGTCATTGAATGTTGAAGAAAGAGGAGCGAATGAAATTATGAACTGTTGGAGGGACTGGGCTTAAAATTTAGAGGCATGGGCAGAGCAATTGATGATGTGGTTCTCTCTAAAGTTGGCTATCTTCTATATTTTTCACTCTTCACGGTATTGAACTTGGAAGGTGGTGGCTTATCTTTCTAACTGTACTAAGGGCTGGTCTACACTAGGGAGGGGGGATCGATCTAAGATACGCAACTTCAGCTACGAGAATAGCGTAGTTGAAGTCGATGTATCTTAGATCGACTTACCTCCTGTCCTCACGGGGTGGGATCGATGGTCGCGGCTCTCCTGTTGATTCCGCTTCCACCTCTCGCGCTGGTAGAGTTCTGGAGTCGACGGGGAGCGTGTTCAGGGATCAATTTATCACGTCTAGACGAGATGCAATAAATCAATCCCCGATAGATTGATTGCTACCCGCCGATTCGTGCTACCCACCTTATTGTTAAAGGTACTGATAGTAATGCCAGAGGTTGGTTAGTGTTCAGTGATCATCAAACATCAGGATGTGAATTTATCTGACTGCATGTACCTGAAGTTGAAGGAAGTGGTAGGAAGCAAGCAATTGAGTGAACTGAAGTAATGAAAACAGATGATTCTTCACAATCATTGTGTAAACATTATCAAAAGTTAAATAGCAATATTGAAGGGATTCTTGCTTGTCTCAAAAAGTGCAGGAAATAAGTTTCTTCAGCTCCTTCAAGATCAAATGTACTACTGAATGGGATTTCCTCTATTGAAGGGGAAAATCAAAATATTCATGAGTTTGATACTGTAAGTGAGACATTGATACCATCATCTTCATTGAAATATAGATATGATGAAACGCTTAAACACTGTTCCAGGCCATGAGCAATTTAAAGAAATGATTGAAGCACTTTCCCATGGATATACTCTTCCAGGCAGATTTAAATTCACAAGTCCACTAGTAGAATGTGGCAAGTGAAGAAATGAAGGAAAGATTAAAGGAAGAACTAAAAGAATCAATATTCATGCTATTGCACAATGTCAAACAAATGACCAGATAATGGCTACAAGTATCCATACAGGGGGAAATCCATTCCTATTCAGTCCAATTGATTCTGAGTCTAAAAAGAAAACCACAGAATGCTGTTTAAGTTGTTGAAGACATCACTTGAGAGAAAAGTCTGACAACGAGATCTTTGCCATTTGCTTAGACAATGAAAATAAAATAAGAGCTTTTAAAGTGCCGTTGCACTAAAATTCCGATGTATGGATGTTGAGTATGCTATTGAAACCTGATTGAGCATGGAGTAACACCTAACAGAGCTCTAAAACAGACTGGAAATTCAAACATTCTTCAGCAGGCACCATCATTGTTATGGATAATATGAATGGTTGTCCCAGCTTTCCCAGTGACTCCTGGTAGAACTCCCAGGAAGTTGGCATCTGCACTTTCAGCCGACTATGAAAAGCATGTACAAATTTGCACTGAGCATGAAAAGGACTTTGATCAACATATGGCACACATTTACACTAGTTCCTTTCTATAGAATCCTGTAATTTACAAAAGCAATTGAAGGAAATTTAGAGATTTGACAGATTATAAGCAGATGACACTCCTTTTGCAGTCTGTGACTTTATCTAATTAACAACAAAGAATTGAAACCACATGGACAACATCACAAAATGCTTGGGAGAAGCTATGAAACCTTTCCATGACATAGCCAGCATGACTAATCCTAAATACAAAGTTAGAGCTCAGAATAAGGAAGAAACTGAAAAGTGGCTGATGGAACATAATCCTGGTTTTTTTCCTTCTTTCCTAGTGTTTTGAAATAGGAGATCTAGATGACTACTGCAGATATGTTTTGTGAGGATGATTTTGTCAAACTGTTGCATCAGAAAAATGGAAAATTGTGGAAGTAAAATCACAAAAGACAGAGTGATTTAATTCAGGATTTTGTCAATTTTTAAAAGACCTACATTCTGGACTAGCTACATCATCACTTGACTGTAATTTTTAGCATCTTCAGATTGTTTTAGTCAAAGCTTCATTACAGGCAGTGTTCTGAAAAAAACAACAACAAATTACTAAAATTGTGTCTGTATTTAAAAGCACATACAAAAGATTGTACAGTATAACCTCAGTTACAAACACCTCAGGAATGGAGGTTGTTCGTAACTCTGAAATGTTCATAACTGAACAAAACGTTATGGTGGTTCTCGCAAGTTAACAACTGAACATTGACTTAATACAGCTTTGAAACTTTACTATGCAGAAGAAAAATGCTGCTTTCCCTTTATTTTTTAGTAGTCTACGTTTAACACAGTACTGTACTATACAGTAACTCCTCACTTAACGTTGTAGTTATGTTCCTGAAAAATGCAACTTTAAGCGAAATGATGTTAAGCGAATCCAATTTCCCCATAAGAATTAATGTAAATGAGGGGGTTAGGTTCACCAGACAAAAGACTGTGTGTGTGTGTATGTGTGTAATATATGTTTTAAACAATTTAATACTGGTACACGATGATGACTGTGAAGCTTGGTTGAGGTGGAGGAGTCAGAGGGTGGGATATTTCCCAGGGAATGCCTTACTGCTAAATGATGAACTAGCAATTGGCTGAGCCCTCAAGGGTTAACTCTAACACTCTACAAGGCAGCAGGAATGGAGGGAGGGGAGACAGCATCGCAGACAGAGACAGACACACCCTGTGTGAGAGAGAGATGTGCATTTCCCCTTAAGTACGCTGACCCTACTCTTAAGTACACTGCCTTGTTGATTAGATCAGCTTGCTGAGACCACAGCTGCTTCCAGCAAGCTCCCTCCATCCTGAGCCCTGTCTTGTGTCCCCATTGCTCTATGGAAGATGGGTAAGCGGGATGCAGGAGCAAGGGGGAGGGGGACACCCTGATAGCCCCCCTCTTCCTGCCCTCCCCCCCGCACAGCAAGCAGGAGTCTCGGGAAGCAGCTCCAAGCCAGAGGGGCAGGAGCAGCACATGGCAGTGGGGGGAGGGACAGCCGAACTGCTGGCAATTGATAGCCTGCTGGGCAGCTGCTGCACAGGGAACTTAGGGGAGCGGGGAGCTGATAGGGGGGCTGCCGGTCCATCCTGGTTCCAAGCCCCCACCAGCTAGCTGCAACAGGCTGCTCTTCCTGCAAGCAGTGGACAAAGCAGGCAGCTGCCAAATGACGTTAGAAGGGAGCTTTGCACAACTTTGAACGAGCATGTTTCCTAATTGATCAGCAACGTAACAACGTTAACCAGGACGACTTTAAGTGAGGAGTTACTGTATTTGCTTTTTTTATCTCTCTGCTACTGCCTGGTTGTGTACTAGCGGTTCCAGATGAAGTGTGTGGTTGACTAGTCAGTTCGTAACTCTGAGGTTCTACTGCAGGGGTCGGCAACCTCTGACACGCGGCTCGCCAGGGTAAGCACCCTGGCGGGCCGGGCCAGTTTGTTTACCTGCCATGTCAGCAGGTTCGGCTGATCGCGGCTCCCACTGGCCGCGGTTCGCCGTCCCAGGCCAATGGGGGCTGCGGGAAGTGGCGCGGGCCGAGGGATGTGCTGGCCGCAGCTTCCCGCCACCCCCATTGGCCTGGGACAGCAAACTGTTGCCAGTGGGAGCTGTGATCAGCCGAACCTGCCAACGCGGCAGGTAAACAAACTGGCCCGGCCCACTAGGGTGCTTACGCTGGCAAGCCGCATGCCAGAGGTTGCCGACCCCTGTTCTACTATAATCTTAACTAGTTAGTAAACTAGTGATTTGATTGTGTTCTTGTGCTTCACTTGCAGAATTCAGGCTTTTCATTTTGGACAGTATGTGCCTTTTTATGTTTGAGGAGTAAATATGCTTAGTCTTATAATTCGTTTTATTTGCATAAAACCTTCCTGGTTTTGTTTTGTTTTTTCTTGTGTGCCTTCTTCAGGTGGAGGAAAAATAGCGACAAGCCTGCTTTCCTTCAAAACAAAGTGCAATTACCACTGTTTATGAGCAATTTTTTTTGTTTACAGGTGTCAGCTGCGATGCATGTTTAAAAGGAAATTTTCGAGGTCGCAGATACAAGTGTTTAATTTGCTACGATTACGATCTGTGCGCATCTTGTTATGAAAGTGGTGCAACGACAACAAGGCATACAACTGACCATCCAATGCAGTGCATACTAACAAGGGTAGATTTTGGTAAGTGATATCTCATTGAAATTGTGGTTCTTATTTAGAAGTATATCTAAGCACAGTATGTATTGTCATTTTCTGATTTATCAACATGGTGTTTTGAGTAGCATCATTGAAAAACGAGTCTACAGAATTTAGCTTTTTCTTTTAAAAACATTCTATCGAGGCTTGTTTTTGGTGGCAGCATGTGAAACTTATTTATTTAGAAAGTCTTTATTTCTGCTTTCTCTTCATTTGACTCTTAGGTTATCTGATCAGATATTTGAATACATCTGTTAAGGACATCTATCAGTAAAAAACAAACTTAATTTTATGACAAGTTATACTAAATGGAAAAGTTAATACTCTGCTGTAAAGTGTCACTGGCTAGAAGTAATGTAGTGACAAAGATGAGATTGGGAGGGCTGTCATATTTGGTTGTTGCTCTGAGGTTGTTAACACATCAGTGGCAATGCTAGGTTGCTGCCAAATACTGGAAAATTAGCATCAAGTCCTTTTGCTTGGAATACAGTTGAGTACAACCATTCTAATTAAGAACAAAATCATTAAATATAAAGATTGGCTTCTGTTCCTTTGTTTCACAATCGTGATTCCATAGCACCATATTTGTAATGCTACCGGTATGGCTAAGGAGGTACTTTCATGTTCTTTGGATTAACTTCTTCAGGCTTGTTCTAAACCTTTAGAGTAAATTTTGTATAATTTGATGAAATTCCACTTGGCTGTTATCCATTATCTAAACATGAAAAGTGCTTTTCAAGCTTTACATGAATTTTCAGCTGCTTTTCTTGAGCCTGGAAAACTCAAATGGACTGGAATTAAAACTCCCGAGTAGTGTGATGTTTGAAAAATTACAATTAGATAATAAAGTTATGCATGAGTCGAGTTGTATTGCACGTGTGCAGTACGCTACTTTCCTTATAGATGCAGTGCTCACAGAGAACAGATAGCTATGCTGTGTATACAAATATAAATTTGCTTCTTCAGGACTTGGCCAGAAGTAATGTGGTGAGGCTAGAAGTAATTCCACTCCCATCACAACATCAGTTCTCTATGTAGCTTGAAGATTCCATTACAGTGGTCCAAGAAAGTGACATCCCTTAGCATCCGAAGTTTGAAATTAAAGTGTTTAACAATGAACATGCTCTCAAATCCAGTGGCATCTTATAACTTCCATATTTTTCTTTTTTCCCTAATTGTGTTATTATTTAGTTTCCATTTTCTAATGGAAGGGAAAATTAAATACACAACAATACATTAATTCAGTGGTATGGTTGACCTTTTTATAAACATAATTTATATATAACTAAATATTTATATATTATATATATTACATATACTATATAATATATAACATATATGTATATTACACTCTCTCTCTCTCTATATATATATAAAACAGAATTTCAGCAGCAGCCAGTACTCTGGTACGCTGCACATATAGATTAAAATATTAATGTGAGCCTGATGTAAATTTTGGTCTGACTGTATTTGTGCAACAAGGCTGAGTTACGGTTAGCGTGGGTCCCCCAAGTTTAAATTTCCTGATCGTTCTATCTGAGGTTTTAGCAATCTATGCAAACTATTTTTTTGTATAAACTTTATTTTAAATAAATAAATAGATCTGGACTTTTTTTTTTTATGTAAGCCTTTAAAGTACATTTTGCCCCCCTAAAATTGGAATGGCTTCTTTGGAAGTCCCTCTGATAAGCAACCACATTTCTAGGTTAGTGTACTCTGTTAGTTTCTTTAACTCTGTACCAGGAATCCAGGTAGGAGGAGGGCTGGAATCTGTTGTAGGCAGTAACTCTACGGTGAAGCAGAGAAAGGCACAGATCAGAGTAGCTTTAGGGATATCTCCGTTTTCTTTTTTCTTAGTTTCTTGTTCACAATTAGCAAAAAGCAAGTTTCTGTGATTATTTACCATTGTCATATGATTTGATGTCAGAAGATGACTCTTTTAGAACCAATATGAATAAGAAAAGAACATGCTAAAGTTCAGCCCGTGGCAAGACTTTTGATTTGATTAAACCCACGGAACAGCCTGAATGGAAGAAGCACATCACTGGATTTTGAATCACAACAAAGCTTATTGTCAGACAATACTTATGCTCTAATAAATTTGTTAGTCTCTAAGGTGCCACAAGTACTCCTGTTATTTTTGCGGATACAGACTAACACGGCTGCTACTCTGAATACAAGTACAGGTCATCTCGTTAATTTGTGCATTAGAGAGTGAAACAAAGTATTTAAAAGTCCTTTGCTTTCACTTAGGAGGGATTGAGGAAGAACTATGATGACATGCTTAAAATGTTTAAGCCTGACATTCCAAAAAGCAACGTTATGTGTGAAAACATGATTTTTACCGAAGTGCAGACGCTTAGAGTGTGGAAACCTTTATAAGGCTTCCTATATAACCAAGGAGAGCATATGACTTTGGTATCAGGAAAGACCCTAGGAGATCGTCTAGTTTTGGGGATTTTAAACAAGGAACTTTGAGAAGAATTACAGTTCACGGAACTGGAACATGATGAACATAACTCTGGAACAGGTGATGCAGCTGGCACAACAATCTGAACTAACTAATCACCCAGCAAGAATGTAGTGGAAGCATGGTGAAAGTAGGAAAGAAAACACTCCCATGGGGAGAAAGTTCAGCAACATTTAAAAAAAAAAAAAAAAGTGCCGTAGGGGCACTGAGTTCTGCCACATTTCTGTCTGCAAATGCAGCGACGTCGAAAACATGAGAAGTGAATGTCTTTGTAGCCCGTGGAAAAATGTGCAGGAAATGGAAGAATAAAGGATGCTGGGGAAAATGTCTGTTGAAGTAAAGGTTACAGGGTGGTAGCCCAGCAATAGACTGATGCCTATTTCCTGGGATCTGTGTGCAGGGATATTTGAACACAGTTGTTTTAAAATATAAAAAAATCGTCACTTATTGTGACCGGGGTCCTAGTGGGGGCCAGCTATTGTCACTCAATTAGGGTGAACTGCAAAGAATGGGGCAGACAATCCCCCAAAAGGTGGTGGATATTCCAATACTTCGATTTACCAAGCCAACACAAAACAGCTTCTTTATTACCTTACTGGTTTCTCAGAAGTCCAGACAACACAGTTCCCTGAAGGTGATCCAGCTTCCGGCCTCCATCCAGGTACCTAAGTCAAATATGATGATTTCTGAAAATCTTACTTCATCATCATATAAAAGAAAAGGTTCTACCAATCCCAAAGGATAGGACACATTACCTACTAGCATAACTGGGACCTCAGTCTTGTGACTCAAACTTCCCCTGATGAAGCCTAAGCAGATCTGAGATGACAGAATCAGGGCCCAAGGATCTTTTATACAATTCATGTCTTTTGACAAGGTGGAGTTGAAAAGGTTATTAGGATGACTTTGAAGGAGGTCCATCACCGGTACTTAGCTATAGAATTAACATAAGGGAATTTGCTTGTTCCTCCAGCATTCACAGATTATTTGCTATACATTTCAAAGAGAGATCAATAAATAATAATTAAATAAATAAATAATGGAGATATCCCATCTCCTAGAACTGGAAGGGACCTTGAAAGGTCATCGAGTTCAGCCCCCTGCCTTCACTAGCAGGATCAAGTACTGATTTTGCCCAGATCCCCAAGTGGCTCCCTCAAGGATTGAACTCACAACCCTGGGTTTAGCAGGCCAATGCTCAAACCACTGAGCTATCCCTCCCCCCCAATACAGTGATATCCCGTGTTTACAATTCATTTAAATGCTAGGATGTTCTTTTGACCTCTGAATTATCAGAATACAGCATAGACAGAGACTGTTGATTACATTGTCGACCCTACTCATACATATGTAAATAAACAAAAACACAAACATTATCTCCCCATGTGTCATTTCAGGGTTATTTATTTTGCAGGGTGTTTAACCCTTTCTAGCCATGCGTCACACCCCCATCGTGAGACTGGTGTGGAAGGGAGAAATTAAAGCTCCTGGATTAAAGCTGCTTAAGGACCTTCCAACACTGATATGAGCTGTGTTTACATTGAATTCTTTGTAAGGCCAAATTATTAAGGCATGCTTTGGCCCCAACCAAAAACTTAGGGTATTCACCCATGAAAGCTCATGTTCCAATACGTCTATAGGGTGCCACAGGACACTTTGCTGCTTTTACATACTTTGTGAAACACTTTAGTGATTCCAGGGTTTGGTCTGTGTGTTAACTTAACATAGCCATTAATTTTTTTTCAAAGAGCACTTACTCTGGCATTCAGCCATGAAGGCTGTGAGGTGTTGTATCTCAGTTTCCCTTTTTTCCACAGCAGTCAAGCTTGTAGTGGTTTTTCTGCTGTGTACGGTTTCACAGCATAGGGCAGGGGTCGCAGGCTGGAAGATTCTGTTGTGGGTGGGTCAGCTTTTGTGGCCTGCATCATGCGGGAGGTCAGACTAGATGACCATATTGGTCCCTTCTGACCTTAAAGTCTATGAGTCTAAAGTTAGATACTGATATTTCACAGTTAGTGCCTGTATCGCCAGGCCTTTTAACATAAAGTGTGTTGTCATGTAATGAAACAGTATAACCATGAAAGTTTTTACAAAATAATGAGTTCTTATGTCTGACTCCCAACATGTTCAAGGTTTTTTCCAAAAAAAACATGCACATTGTTCATTTTTACAGTTCTTGGTATCAGCACCATAATCACAAAAGTTAACATTAGCATTAATATTAACATCACATTTATTACAAGTGTACATTCACAATCATTTTTCTTATGCCATGCCTTTGGCTCAATACCATTGGGGGTTTTGGCATTTTAGGGTTAACCTGTGGCTTTCATTAGCATGAGGAACTTTTTCCCTTTCTCCCTGTTCTGGAGGGTCAAAATCTGAGCTCTTTTGCTTAACAGAATTCATTGGCTGGCTGGGTATTTCCTTTTTCAAACAGCTACAGGCAAGTCTTTCCCCCCCCCCAGTCAGTCAGGTAATTTGCATCAACGCAGACACTAACTTGTTTACTAGTTTTCAGATCCTCCAGCTTTACCAATTCCAAGGCTGGACTCTGTCTTAAAGAGATACCATCCATTTTCACTAGCATGTTAGACACAAGGTTATTTTGTCCTTCCCTTACCAACCTCTGCTTCCACATGGAATCCAATGTCAAGTCCACTAAGAGACTACAAGACATATCCAAAATATCTAGAGATGAGTTTGCCTGCTCTCTCCTGCATCCTTGTGGGTTCAGTCATAAGGCTGTTCTGCTCTGTGAAACCAGTAACCCGATCTTTCCTCAGTACCTGAGTCACAGACTGCTTATTTAAAGAATCAACATGGAGACATTCATGTTCCAACAACATTGTCTCCCCAACAAGCTGGTTAAGCTTATAGGGCTGTTTAAGCTTCCTAACAAGTTTTATTTCATCTGAAATCTTTTCAAAGCTATCCACACTGGGTCTTTCTGAAGCAAGGCCAGTGGATTCATACACATTAGAAAGACTTTGGCCATTAGGCACCAATACACTTTCCTCAGATGAGAGACTGTTTACTATCAACAATGGCCCATTAAGAGTCAATGTAAACAATTCCTTTTCACAGACTTTAAAGACTTCAAGAAATTCCTTTTCTTTTGCAATATTATGCACTGCAGCAGATTTTTTTTTTTTCCCTGAGCTTTATTCATGTCCAGAACTGGCTTTGGCACAACAGGCAAATCACCAAACTCCTTCTGAGTTTCACTTACATCCAGAATCACCTCTGGCCCATCAGGACGATTTTTACACAACCCCCTTTCAGGTAAACTGCTAGACTTCATAGTCTATAGATTAGAAGCATTTTCTTCTTTGTTACAAGTTTCCACAGTCAGCGGGTAACATAGTCAAATCACCTTCATGCTGTCCTTGTGGCCTGGCTATATCACCCTGATCAGACAAGGTTGTCATATCTTTACCCATCAACACACTAGCAACAGGCAAAATAGAACCACCAGAATCGCTTGGTCTCTGGGAGCTATTTATGACATCAACTGGATGCAACCTGGTTACGTCATTATTCCTAGTAGATACAAATTTAGGACCATTTCCTTCCTGAGCTTCAGTTGTATCCAGAGCCAATTCTGGGTCAATAGATGCATTTTCAACCATCATAGGCTGACAGGCTTCTTCTCTCTGCTCTACAGACAGAAAAGAGCTGGAGAAACATTCCCCGTTAACAGACCAGCAGCTTGGGATATCATTTCCCTTGTCCCAGCACACATGGCTGTTCATGGACTATTGCTTGGAAAGTGGTACGGCTTCCTTAACAGGCCACTCCCAACAGATAAGCTGCTATTCTGCACAGATAGTCTCATTACACTGAGCTCCTTTAAACAAATAATTTCTGCCTTTTTTAGGCTTACTTTCACAAACTTTACTTGCCATCAGTTCATCCCACCCAGGCTATACCCCTTCCTTCCTCAGGGCTTTAACCTGATCACCAACTTTAATTTGCTCTAGAGAAACATCTTCCTGAGCCTTATCTAATGCCAGATTCACTTCTGAGATACCAGATAGACTCTCCAAAATTTCTTCCACATATGCACTGCTTCTTTGCACGGATAAACAACTATCTTCCTCACACAAACATTTGGAGAAACCCTCCATAGGCCAATCCTTGCCCCTAATAGACACAGGTTCAGGATTACTACTTTCCTGTGACTGGTTAACCTGACGGAACAAAGCTTTAATATCATCCCCAATCAAAAGATCCTTAGGCAATAACTTTCTTACACCAGCTATAACTTCATGTTTAACACCATTCCATTCAAGGTGGATTCTGGCTAAAGGCACACTTACAGTACACTCATAGAGGATTACAATATTCACACTCTTATTTGGTAAGTAATCCTCCTCTTTGACAAGATCTGCTTTAACAAGAGTGATGTTAGAAGCTGTAATTTGCTCTAAACAGCTTTTACCATTGATTTTTACATTCTCTGCACAAGTTATGGGGTTACCTTCACCTGAACTCACAGTAAAAGCATTTACGTAAAAGGTGGCAGTGTTGGGGTATATTTGGTTACACACAGACAACTGCTTACAGTCAAACAACATACCAACATTGTTACAAACTGGATAGATTCTATCCCCATCTCTGCAGTTGAGAGGAGCTGGCTTTTTAGGATGATACAGTTCCTGTTATTCCTTTATTCTTTTGAGTTGAAGCTTAAGTCTGTCCACTTTTGCCTTAGCTTCTAGTTCCTGCAATCGAATATATGCCATTCTTTGTTCATGTTCAAAACACAGGCGTTGTCTTTCCATATCAGTTATTTTTGGCTTTTCCTGCAATCAAAGATATGCCATTCTTTGTTCATGTTCAAACTGCTGCTGGTTTCTCACTGCAAGCATTTTCACTGGGTCTGCTTCCTTATCACTGGCCATTAACAGATTTTTTTTCAGTTCCTGGTCTGGGACCTTATGCTTAAAAAACAACCCCCTCTGTGAGCACAATTCTTCTGGGCTTTTTCTGTCAGGATCCACTCACTGTAACTGATTTTTAACCCTTAAACTCTCCAATATCAAAATTATTTTTTTGACAAGCCTGTGGTTCTGATCCAAAAACCCAATTGACCTGTGGTAATGTGTATCCAAGCACGACTACGCCACTGTAACCGGGGTCCTAGTGGAGGCCAGCTGTGGTCACTCAATTAGGGTGAACTGCAAAGAATGGGGCAGACAGTCCCAAAAAAGGTGGTGGATATTCCAATATTAAGATTTATCAAGCCAACACAAAACAGCTTCTTTATTACCTTACTGGTTACTCAGAAGTCCAAACAACACAGTTCCCTTAAAGTGATCCAGCCTCAGGCCTCCATCCAGGTACCTAAGTCAAATATGATGATTTCTGAAAATCTTATTTCATCATATAAAAGAAAAGATTCTACCAGTCCCAAAGGATAGGACACATTACCTAGCAGGTTAATGAATGTTTTAGATCTTACCCAAATACACACTACAGCCAATTCTTATTAACTAAACTAAAATTTATTAAAAAACAAAACGGAGTATGGTTAAAAGATCAATATACATACAGACATTAATCAATTCAATTCATTGAGTTGCATATTCATAGCAGAGATGGTGAGCTTTGTAGTTGCAAAGAGTTCTTTCAGAAATAGTTCATGGGTTATAGTCCAATGTCCAAATATCCTATGTCTTTTGACAAGGTGGAGTTCAAAAGGTAATTGGGATGACTTTGAAGGAGTTCCATCACCGGTACTTAGCTATAGAATTAACATAAGGGAATTTGCTTGTTCCTCCACCATTCACAGATTATTTGCTATTTCAAAGAGAGATAAATACAGTGATATCCCGTGTTTATAATTCATTTAAATGCTAGGATGTTCTTTTGACCTCTGAATTATCAGCATACAGCATAGACAGACTGTTGATTACATTGTCGACCCTACTCATACATACATAAATAAATAAAAACACAAACATTATCTCCCCATGTGTCATTTGAGGGTTATTTATTTTGCAGGATGTATGCATCACACTTATGTCTTAGAATCAATTTTGAATTTAAAGGCAGGAATTCCAGCCCCTAGTTGGAAGGCCCAAGCTGATTCTCATAAGCCCATGGAGGCAGATAAGGTGTCTGGGTCAGCACAAAGCTCTGTACTACCTACAGGGCAAGTAGTATTTGACAGCTTTTGTCTTGAATGGAGCCAACCCAGGTAACTTCGTAGACTCAGTCACAGCCATCGAGATAGGATTCAAAACACCGAGACAAAATTGGGATGGTGTTGGCCAGAAATGGCCAGCTTTAAAGTAGAACCACTGCAGATTCTGTAGGAAAAAGATAGTTCTGCATTATATGCTCATCATTAGAGCCGTGCAAATCCACTGGTACCCGCTTTATATCCGTGGATCATTTCTGCGGTTACCAGTGCGGATACAAAAAATTTCTGTGAGGAACCACGGTGTGGATCCTCCATCTGCCCTGGGTGGAGGACCTGTGGGACAGGGACTGGGGGTTGCTCGGGCCCCCCACCGAGGGCAGATGGAGGGTCTGCCACGGCTCCCCACAGCTGCCAGCACAGTTCTCCCCAACCAGGCTCCAGAGGGGGCGGGGTACCTCGGAGCCTCAGTCCAGCCACTTGTGTAGAGCCCTCCAAATCCGCGGATATCCACAGATAATTTTTGCAGATCGTGGATCGGATGCGGATACACATTTGTATATCCACGCAGGGCTCTACTCATCGCAGCCTAGAGGATGCCCAACCCAGTGCTTCTCAAAGTGAAGGAAGAAATGGGTGGGATGGAGAAAAGTAGCAGAATGGTGTATTGTGCTTGTTCGGAAAAACTGGCTACGTCCATATCTGATAAGCCTAAAGTTGCTCAGTGAAGCAGTTATGAGAGAGTTTTATTCTTTCCTTCATGGAGGGTAGTCTCCAAATGAACTAGTTCAGCAATGTTATTTCTTTAGATGAAGTTAATGGTTCGGGCAAGTCTCACGACACCCCGACAGTGTCAAGTTGACAACCCATTCAGCATCACAAGTGAACCTTAAATTCTTCAAAGGAAAAAGAATAAGGTTCTGCCATTCTTTGAGGGGCACCATTTTAGTTTAACTAGGTTAAACCAAGATTTTAAGGTAGTTGAGGCTGCTGGGCTAAATAAAGTGCATATCACAACAAACCAAACTCTAATTCTTGGGATATGAGATTAATTAAGAGGGGTAAAGGCAGATCCTGAAAAAGTCAGAGCCAGAGTTAAAGTGCTACTACATATAAATCTTGATGTGATTCTTCAGTCTGATAACATTTTGAAGCAAATTCATGCCTAACCTGACCTCAAAAGACCAACTTAAAACACACACTGTGGATTTGGAAAAAAAGCATAGGAACCCATTTTTATGGATTAAAGAACCTACTGCCCACATTCCCTGGAGTGGCATTTCATTATGTTTCAAATCTGTAGCCATTTTAGCAGATGCCAGCAGCAGTGGTCTGAGTAGGGTAATACCTGGATTACATGGTTATGACTTGTATATTGTTCAGATGACTTTCAGACAGACAAGTTACACCCAAACAGAGCTTATATAGTAGTAATACCTCATTTGGTGAGCATATAGTAGTAATACCTCGCTCTTTTATAGAGCACTTTTCATCCATAGATCTGAAAGCGCTTTACAAAGGAGAAAAGTACTATACCTATTTTACAGATGGGGAAACCGAAGCTCAGAAATAAAGTGATTTGACCAAGAGCTTCCCAACCACCAGTGGCAGAGCTGGAAAATAAAACCCAAGTCTACTGAGTTCCCGTCCAGTGCTCTAGTCTTAGGCCACACTGCCAAGTGAGACATTCACAAGGTCTTGCACAACTTCAAACTTTTGCCAGACAAGCCAGACATATCATTAATGAAAAATAAAGACATGGATACAGTGCTCTTGGATGTCACGGATTGCTCATACATAAGAGATTAATGTATTGCAGAATATGCACCTGATACCTTTATAGAGGAGCCCTATTGATCATCCAGATTCTCCAGAGACTCAGGATGATATAGAAGCCCACATGAGAGGCATCAGAACTGAATAAGATACGCACTAGTGCTGATTCACTATGTTCAAGTTGATACGGTCTGGTTGTCCCTTCTACTGTTCAGAGGTCCCACAGGCAACCTGGAACTTCTTTTCAGTGAGAGGGGAACTCTCTGAAGCAGAAGATCTGATCACCTATGGCAATTGTATTGTATTGTAGTTCTTCCCAGCATAGGGCAAGGACTTGAAACAGAAGGTGGAATCACATAGATCTTGAAAAAAGACCAGAAAGATACAGCTGAAAGAATCTCTTTATTTCCTGAGAGGTCTCGGAAGAGAATAACACTAGACCTGGGTAAAGGAGGAGGATGTGTATGTCTGGTAGTCATTAGCTATTTTTTAGATTGTAGAAATTCTGCTTACTAGATCTTACAAGTCACAGAGTAAGTTACAAGTCATATTTCCTCATTTTGGCATTCCAGAAGAGAGAATCGCTGACCATCAAGGGCTTGTCTACGCTTGAAATGCTTCAGCAGCACAGCTGTAGTGTTTCAGTGTAGACACTGTCTGCCCCAAGGGAGGGGTATTCCATCGACCTAGCTGCCAGCTCTTGAGGAGATGGAAGAATTCTTCCGTCAACTTAGCTCTGTCTACACTGGGGTCTAGGTCAGCTTAACTATGTTGCTCAGGAGTGTGAATTTTTCACACCCCTGAGTGACGTAGCTGGGTTGACCTAACTTTTTAGCCACCATTTGCTAGCTCTGAATTCCAGGCTTTCAGGATGCATTGTGATTTCAAGCATGTTAATTCCACCCAGCCCCCACCCCATCTAAATCCAAGGGAATGGACTTGCGGAGAGAGAGGTATAAATTCTTAATAGAATTCTACAACAAGAAGCTCCCTCATTAACTGTGCTGAGCTGTAGGGTAACTGTCACATCAATCACCAGAGTAAGCTCAGCTCGGATGCTTATGGGGCAACAGATCCGAACAATCCTGCCAACCTTCGAGACAAACATTTATGCTAAGTGTCTCTGCTTAAAGAATGTGATGCTTAGGCCATGTCTATATGTGCAGCGCTGCAGCTATACCGATACAGCTATGCCCATGCAGCGCGTCTAGTGAAGACGCTCTATGCTGTTGGCATAATAAAACCACCTCCGGGAGCAGCAGAAGCTGTGTCAGCGGGAGAAGGTCTCCTGCCGACATAGCGCTGTGCACATTTATGTTTTTTCACACCCTTGAGTGACACAAATTATGCCAACATAGGCTGTAGTGTAGACAAAGCCTTAGAGATACAAAACTCTAAGAAGTCTCAGGCTTCAGTGACTGGATTTCAGCCTGAAGCTTACCCAAACTAAAACCAGAAGGACAGAAACTGATAAAACTGGGTGAACAAAAATACTGAACAATACTGGCTGTTGCTAGTGGACATAACTGTACCCAGAGATCCTCCTACATGAATGAAATTGATAGGTGATCAGTATAGAAGAAAGTGGCAACATTTTCAACTGGTTCCAAATCTAGTTGTTGGCATATGACTCTAGTAGCAGTGGTACTAAACAGTCCTAAACAAGTTGAATAAGAGTCTGTTCCTTTTGGGATTTGATTATTCATATTAATCAACTGGACAAGTCCTTCTCAAGCCACAAGATTAGATTTGGGTGTGTGGTGAATCTTTATTGCTAAATATTTTTTTTTACAGATGGTTCTCACACACACAAATATAGTGAGGAGTAAAGATATAAGGGCATGTATGTTTCTTCTTTAGGTCTGTAAGAGGAAGCCAGGCAGAAGGGCTGGGAAGGTTTTAGCCAAAACCTCTGCAGTGAAGTAGGAAGTGTGTCTTTAGGGATAACACTGCCTTATTCTAATAAAGCTCCTTAATATAAGTGTTAGAAGAAAGTTACTTTTTGATCTTTTGGGTCAAATGTCAATGTAATAATCTGACAACCAACCTCATACTGTTATCTGTTCAGTGGCAGAATTTTAATTTACATGCACATTTCTTTGCAACACTCAGAAAAATAACTAAGTAAAAAGAAAAGAAAATGTAAATTTCCCCTATGTCCTTTGGGTCAGTCCAGACAAAGTATTATGTTGTCTTACCGGTAGATGAAGGCAAGAAAATGTCACACTGTTTTTTTTGTTTTTTTTTTACATTCGTCCATTATAGCAAGCCTGGTTTTGTCTGAGCAATCCTAGGGTGTGTCTATATAGCAACTAGACACGGTTGCGGGGCTGTTTCACTGCAGTGTGGACTTCTGGCCTTGGGCTGGAGCCTGGGCTCTGGGACCCTCCCACCTCCCAGGGGAGGGCTGAGATTCATGTAGGGGCTGCATTAGACAGTCTTGAAGATGAGGATCGGAAGCTTGGATTTGATGGCATTTGTGCTGAATCTCCTCTTTTATCTCAATACTGTCCCCCCGTTTATGTCAGAACATGGGGTACTATTGCTGGAGTTTTCACTCTGTGGACACAGCTGTGGCATGTAGGGGAGATTTTGATTTTTCCTAACCTCAGATAGGTCCAGATACCAAGGTCTGAGTTAGCTCAACTGAAAAGCTGGGAATTGTCACTCAGTTCCCTCCCTCTTGTTTTTAAATACTTTGATTTTGAAATTTGTTTTATAGATGGCAGCTGTAACAAGCAAGAATTTCTTATATACTTATTTTTTCACTTACATCTTGCTACTTGTGGGAGGAGTTTTGTGTGGACTTCCTTTTTTCTGCTACTTTGTCCTTCTGATTAATTTACTGTTCATGTTTTTGTTTAATTATTTGTAGCAAGATCTGTGTACGCAGTGTTACTATTTGGGAAGTTTCTGGAACTGGATTGATAAACTGGAAACAGCCCTTATAGATGGGTCTGACATAAAATTTATTTGTGTGGGAGGGAGGAAAGGGATTCAGTTGTTAGATGGATATTTATCCACTGTCTGGAAAGACCTACCAAAAATTAGAAGTAATCAAACTAGCATGTAAGGAAACAATTGTTAATGCCGTTGATTTGAGCTTGTTTGATGGCATTTAACAGTTCCTGTAGGACTCCACAATATTTTGCATGTGTCCGTGCTGAAGTGTTGAACTTTAAATGACATCACAGTACTCTGTGAACCCATGAACTCAGTACAGTGAAAGCAATAGGACTAGTTAAGGAGGAGGAAGATTACATTTGGATTTTTCTGAATTTTTTTGAAAATTTGGAATCTGTCCCTTTGTTTACCTCTTATGTCTAAAATCTTTATGTAGTTTCCTAGATGTGCAAAATTATTAGGACCAAAAAAGAGAACTCTGGTTTACTCTTTTATATCACTGCTCTGCAGAATCCTGTTGTTGGAGGAGTTTCATGTCTAACCATAAAGCCACTAACTATTTATAAGCAGTAGTCCAGATCCCTTGAGCTCCACATTCTGAACACTAAGGGTATAATTACCCCCTTTGCAGCCTGAATTCCTCTTTAGCCACCTAGTTGAGTAGTCATAGAGCCAAGCTAACCATACATAGTTAGCAAAAATAATTGTAAATAATGTACACATAATAGAGGTAGCTTTAGTATTAACTTAAAACATTTAGTTTAATTTTTGTAGTTTTTCCACTATTTATGTCAACTTTTTGCTATTTATGGAGTCACCTTGAACTTTACTCAAAATGGTGGCGATATTTCTCTAGTCCTGCAAAGTTCCACAATGCAGATGAGCATGCAGAGTCCTGCCCTTAGGATGGAAGAATCCCATGCACTGCAACAGACTAGGGACCAAGTGGCTAGGCAGCAGTTCTGCAGAAAAGGACCTAGGGGTTACTGTGGATGAGAAGCTGGATATGAGTCAACAGCGTGCCCTTGTTGCCAAGGAGGCTAACAGCATTTTGGGCTGTATAAGTAGAAGCATTGCCAGCAGATGGAGGGACATGATCATTCCCCTCTATTTGGCATTGGTGAGGCCTCATCTGGAGTACTGTGTCCAGTTTTGGGTCCCACACTACAAGAAGGATGTGGAAAAATTGGAGAGTCCAGCGGAGGGCAACAAAAATTATTAGAGGGCTGGAGCACATGATTTATGAGGGAATTGGGATTATTTAGTCTGCAGAAGAGAAGAATGAGGGGGGATTTGATAGCTGCTTTCAACTACCTGAAAGGGGGTTCCAAAGAGGATGGAGCTAGACTGTTCTCAGTGGTAGCAGATGACAGAACAAGGAGTAATGGTCTCAAATTGCAGTGGAGGAGGTTTAGGTTGGATATTAGGAAAAACTTTTTCACTAGGAGGGTGGTGAAGCACTGGAATGGGTTACCTAGGGAGGTGGTGGAATCTCCTTCCTTAAAGGTTTTTAAGGTCAGGCTTGACAAAGCCCTGGCTGGGATGATTTAGTTGGGGTTGGTCCTGCTTTGAGCAGGGGGTTGGACTAGATGACCTCCTGAGGTCCCTTCCAACCCTGATATTCTATGATTCTCTAAAAACTTTCAAGTGTTTTCAGAGTGCCCAGAGCCTTAAGAAAGGCTCAGGGCTTTCATTCCTACTGTTTTCTTATTCCAAAAGGAAACTTTGTGGCCTGTTCTGCATCTCTGAATATTGAACAGATTACTTCTGTTTCTGGGCACCATAATCCCTGCTTTCGTCTCTCACAATGGATATGGTGAACTTAACCTTCAAAACGCCTACTTCCACATCTCAGAAAGGTTAAAGCACACATACCTCAGGTTTGTGGAAGGCAGCAGCCGCTACCAGACAGAGGTACTAACTTTTGGGTTAGAAGCAGCCATGTACTTCGCTGTGATTGTGTCTCATCAGCATTATCAGGGCCTGCAGGTGGAGAGAGATCCTATGATAGTTCCCCTTGTTCCCCATTCTAACCTTCATAGGCGTCACCTTAGATTTCACCAGGCTCTAGCTTGGTTGCTATGAGACAGGTTCCAAGATCTCTTCTAGTCAATGGTTTAGCCAGATGCAGGGTAGAAGTGAAGTTTTATTTGACACCTAGGCCTGATGGCAGTCTGCGTCTTTGTGACTCTTTCAGAGATGGTTGAATCTGGTGGACCAACCAAATAGTCACAGTTTGGATGTGACAGCATTTCCTCTCCAGCAAGGATAAGTCCCTGTAGTGTATGCTAGCAGTGAATGTTCTGAAAAGGCTCTCTTTCTCTTAGCCTCCTACTTAGAGCCCTATGGGAACAGTGTCATGAATTAGAAAAAGACTTTTTGGCAAACAATCCGACTCTTTTCAGAGTAGCAGCCGTGTTAGTCTGTATCCGCAAAAATAACAGGAGTACTTGTGGCACCTTAGAGACTAACAAATTTATTAGAGCATAAGCTTTCGTGGGCTACAACCCACTTCTTCTATAGCTATATGCATCCGAAGAAGTGGGTTGTAGCCCACGAAAGCTTATGCTCTAATAAATTTGTTAGTCTCTAAGGTGCCACAAGTACTCCTGTTATTAATCCGACTCTTGTTCTGCAATATGTTGCTTCCACAGAGCAACACTGACCCTCCGTCTTTACCTCTCCTTAGTAACTCTCTGCAAATAAGACTTCATGAAGCAGTCTTGAAATATTGGGCTCTAGGGTATGCAAACACCCTATAGCTGCTAATTATTGTTCAAAAATGGTTCAGTGGCTGTGGGGTTAGGTGTGTGATTCCTGCAGTGAGGCTCTGTGCATGTGCTAATTTGGAGAACAAGAGTTCCTATTGATAACATCTTTTGAATTATTCTAAACCAGCGCTCTGTCTAGCCCCATATCCTGTCTGACAGAGGCCAATACAGGAAGTTTCAGAAGATGCAAGAAACTCTGTATGTGCCCACAGGGAAGTTCCTTCCTAACCCCCATCATTTTGAGGTTGGCTTATGTCCTGGAGCATGAAGATTTATATTTTTTCCAAAACTTGTTCAGTTTTTCAATCCTTTATTATTTAGAACTGTATATTCTTTATCCATATAAATGTCCAATCATTTTTTGACTATCAACAAGCCCAAGGAGGAAGAATGGTGGAAAATAGTTGAATCTACGTGCTCAGAAAAAAAACCTCTTTTAAGCCTGCAAGTAAATAACAAGTTTTATTTGTTTTGTAGTCATCGTAGTGAAGAAGGGGCGAGTAGATTTTTTTTTTTTTTAGTAGAGGTGGTTAAATTTTCATGGCAGGTTTGCAAGAGTGCATTTTAACGTAGCTGTTTGTTCAGGAGTCGAACTATATAAATTCTACAGGTGTAGGTGCTTGAAGAAACTAGAACATAGCAGCTTTCAAGTGTTATTTGCTTTGGTAAATAGACCAAGTGTGAGCTTTGTCTGGACTAGGCTTTTTCTCTCTACAATTTCCCATTGTTGCTAATGTTGGTTCATTCCCAACAGTGGTAGAAGGAGTGCCATTGTAGACAACACACATTTAAATACTGTTTTGTGTAGATTTGCAGTGACCAAGGTAACCTCCTGGAGATCTGCCTACCCCAACATTTCTACTATAATGAACTTATATCAGGGGAAATGATTTGGGTGTGAAGTTGGGGGACAAATTAGGGTAGAAAGTGGCACATGAGGCACTTGCAGTTAGTGGATGCTAATGTTTTGTTGTATTTGATAGCATGAAATTAGCATAATCCATTTATTTCTTTGAGTGTTTAATTCGTTGAACATCTTTATAAATATCAATGTCTCCTTACGTTTTCAGACATATAACCAAGTGCCTGAGTTAAAATGTCACTTGACCAAAGAACTAATTTAAGGGAGTTGACTGTACCATACATATTTTAACTCTAGTGTATCTAGTAATGCTTCTTCGTGAGTGAAGTCTACCCACTGCTTTTCTTTTCCAGATTTGTACTATGGTGGAGAAGCTTTCTCTGTAGAGCAGCCACAGTCTTTTACTTGTCCTTATTGTGGAAAAATGGGTTATACGGAAACATCTCTTCAAGAACATGTTACTTCCGAGCATGCAGAAACATCAACAGAAGTGGTAAGCAGAATCACTATTGCTTTTGAATTATGGTGAAAACATGAGAAATTAAAGCTCTACTATGTCATTCATTTTAGTTTGTGTATCTGTTCTAAAAATGGTGGGTGGGTGGGTGTGTACACAAACACTTGAGAGATTAGAATGTTTGTCATATTTTAAAAACAATTGGAGTGAAGTGTTCTTGTAAGTGATTTTACTAAGTCACATATATGCAACATGATCAAGTCACCATTGCTGTTGGAGCCTTAACTGTTGCATTACCTGACTTTTTATTTTATTTTAACCAGCCAGCTTTAATGTTGCATTAACATAGTTTTGTGTGTTTAATTTCTACATCGCTTATTTCTTTCTAAATATGAAAGGGGCAGAGAAAAAGTCCTTTAAAAATAATGTTAATATTTATATTATATTAATTCAATCTAAAGTTGAGGAGAATTGGGTAATTGAGCAGTGAGCAACCTTTGCTGATGTTATATTGATTGGATACAGTTTTCTATCAAATTTACATTATGCCACCTGTATCTTCACAATAGAAAAGATGAACTTAACTCTTTTAAAATGAAAGCTTAGAAATTGCTGAATATTGTACAATGCAGAAAAACTCAGGAGAGAGCCTAATATCATGGAATTCACTTTTTGTGCCCACAATTCTCATTCCTAATGTTGACTGTTTGGGGGGGGGAGGCGGAGGGAGTTCTTGATGCGTATTATGGGACATTTAGAACCTGCTGCATGCTAATTGTCCCAACAGCACTTCTCTCAGCCCAGCCACCAAATCAGCACACTGTCCATATTCTGTAGACTGGAGTAACTGTATGGTTTTTATTGTGTGGAATTGGGAAGTGGGCAAGGGTTTGCACCCGACTTGTAACAGCCTATTTTAAACTACTTTTTCTCTTTTCAATGAATCTGGCATTGTTTGTAGAAATACTTCAAAAAGTTGTTCAGTTAATACTTATTAAAAGTTATCCGACACGTTCTTCTGGCTGTTAAAATGGATAGCACAATTCCATGGAAGGGACCTCAGTAGGTCATCTAGTGCAATCCCTGCACTCAAGACCATTCCTGACAGGTATTTGTCTAACCTGTTCTTTTCCAGTGTCAAGTCAGTATGGCACTTTTTGGATTTCTAACTCCAGAATCATCTAGGGCATTATCACAACATCCTTTCTTTTCTGAAAGTCCAGGCATTACCAGAAAAAGGTTATACCACCTAATGACTGCTCTTGAGCAGGGCCGGCTCTAGGCACCAGCAAAACAAGCTGGTGCTTGGGGCGGCACGTTTTTAGGGGCGGCATGGCCGGCGCCAGAATGCCGCCCCTAAAAATGTGCCCCGGCCGCCCTAGCTCACCTCCGCTGCCGCTCGCGCGCCGCTACTCGCCCTCCCTCCCTCCCAGGCTCTCAAACCTGGGAGGGAGGGGGAGATCCCGAGCGGCCGCTGCTCCCCCTCCCTCCCTCACTCCCAGGCTTGAGAGCCTGGGGGGAGGAGGCAGGGCTGGGGATTTGGGGAAGGGGCGGAGTTGAGGCGGGGCCGGGGGTGGGGTAATTAAAAAACGGGGGGGGGGGGGCAAAATTGTGTTTGCTTTGGGCGGCAAAAATCCTAGAGCCGGCCCTGCTCTTGAGATTGCTATATATATGCACAGAGTCTTAAAGTGCTTCATTCGTACAAAGATCGGGCTAATGGGTAACCCACTACGCTGTTTTAAAAAAACAAACCTGCAGCAATGAGTCTCAAAGCCCAGGTCACCTGACTCAGACTCGTGCTATGGGACTGAAAATAGCAGTGTAGATGTTTCTATGCAAGCTGGAGCCCAGACTCTGAGACCCACCCTCCTTGTTGGTTTTCAGAGCCAAGACTTCAGCCCAAGCGGGAACATCTACACTGCTAATTTTAGCCCTGTAGTGTGAGCCATGTGAGCCTAAGTCAGTTGGCCTGGGCTCTGAGACTTGCTGCTGAGGTTGTGTGGGGCTGTTTTTTTTTTTTCCTTCCCAGTGTAGATGTAGCCAGTGTGACCTTCCCATCAAGGAAGGATAGCTGGATCCTGCTGAGGAACTTTGGATTTGACTATCACTTGTTCAGTGGTCCATAAAATTAAAATGCTATGGTATCTTGGTCCTGTAAGGTGGGTTTTGCTTTTTCTCTATTACTAATCACTTGATTTCCTTGTGATTTCAATAGTAGTAATCAGTTCACAGCAGCTAGGGGCT
Organism: Emys orbicularis; assembly: GCF_028017835.1. Classification (NCBI taxonomy): domain Eukaryota; kingdom Metazoa; phylum Chordata; order Testudines; family Emydidae; genus Emys; species Emys orbicularis. The sequence goes on along the minus strand of NC_088688.1, from coordinate 129,847,244 downwards.
GGTCTGTACTACAGAGTTAGGTCAGCTTAACTACATCGCTCAGGACTGTGAAGCCCTGGTGTATACACTGCTAGGTCAAGGGAAGAATTCTATGATCAACCTAGCTACCTCTCAGAGAGGTGGATTTACTACTAACCGCTGCAACTGTGCCAGTCTAGCATTTCTAGTGTAGGCCTACCCTGTGGTATTCAACTGCGCATTATACAATAGAGTTGTAGATATTTCTGTCTCTGAAACTTTTTCTGAACATGGGAAATAGCCCTCTTTACTATGTCTAGGAAGGCTTGGATCTGTTCAAGAACAGTTTGCAATCTGTCTTTGATGCCTTATAAATGCTTTGTTCTTGACCTTTATTGTGATGGTCTGAAACTAATGACTATACACCTCAGCTATTTAGGAACTGATGAGCTCTAGATTACTTTTGTCTTAGAAAAGTCCACAGCTCTTCACTACCTGATTTAAACAAAAATACCTACTAGACAATTTCTGCAACACAGTTCTTAAGCTATTCTAGATTAAGTTCTCCCAGGAATCAAACAGTTCATGTATGGATGATTTTTATGCTTCAGGAATATGTGGGACATTGAGTGAATGTATTTGTTGCTCAGTTTTATCTTTGTATGCTATTGGTTGATATAAAAATATGAAAGCTTGAAACGGATTGCATCAGACCTACTGTATGATAGGGAAATGACTCATCATTTCAGATTTCATCCTCTCTTCTGACTCCTTTATTTTATTTTTTCACATTTCAAAGAAGAATGTAACACGTGGATTTGAGAGTTAGAATGAGGGTGTTGATTCTGTTTAGACCTAGGCCTGGTCTACACTATGAGTTTAGGTTGAATTTAGCAGCGTTAAATTGAATTAACCCGCACCCGTCCACACAATAAAGCCATTTACTTCGACATAAAGGGCTCTTAAAATCGATTTCTGTACTCCTCCTCGACGAGGGGAGTAGCGCCGAAATCGACATTGCCATTTCGAATTAAGCTTAGTGTGGCCGCAATTCGACGGTATTGGCCTCCGGGAGCTATCCCACAGTGCACCATTGTGACCGCTCTGGACAGCAATCTGAACTCGGATGCACTGGCCAGGTAGACAGGAAAAGCCCCGCGAACTTTTGAATTTCATTTCCTGTTTGCCCAGCGTGGAGCGCTGATCAGCACAGGTGACCATGCAGAGCTCATCAGCACAGCCAGAATCAAAAAAGAGCTCCAGCATGGACCGTACGGGAGATACTGAATCTGATCTCTGTATGGGGAGATGAATCTGTTCTATCAGAACTCCGTTCCAAAAGACGAAATGCCAAAACATTTGAAAAAATCTCCAAGGCCCTGATGGACAGAGGCCACAACAGGGACTCAACACAGTGCTGCGTGAAACTTAAGGAGCTGAGACAAGAGTACCAGAAAGCCAAAGAATCAAATGGATGCTCACAGAGGGAGGGGCGACTGACGACTATAGCTATCCCACAGTTCCCACACTCTCCGAAAACCATTTGAATTCTGGGTTGAGCTCCCAATGCCTAAAGGGTCAAAAACATTGTGGCGGGTGGTTCAGGGTATATGTCGTCAGCCCCTCCCCCCCTCCACCGTGAAACCTCGGTGAGATCGGTCGGGGGCGCCTGGGCAGACATGGGTGCTCCTGGCTGGCCTTGGTGAGGTCGGTCGGGGGCGCCTGGACAAAAATGGGAATGACTCCAGGTCATTCTCTTCTTTAAGTTTTGTGTAATGGAGATTCAGTCCTGCCTGGAATATCATGCCAGCTGGAGGCTTCTGCCTCAGGCTGCTCTCCCAGTCGGCAGCACCGCGCGGTCGCACCTACCCCAGCCTACCCCTTGCTCCCAGGGCTCACAATCAGATACTTAGACCGCTACATTTTGCTGCTAATAAAAAAATAAAGCTGCCGTTTAGAACTGTCCCCCAACATACATATCCTGGGACATTTTGTATTTTACCAGTGTCAACCAAAGGCCCCCACACAAATGGAGATTCAGTCCTGCCTTTGCTTCTATCCTAGTGCTTATCACAGATTCCCATTTTCAGCTATAGGCTGTGCAAGTGCAGAATGGTGATTCACTTCACTGTAAGCCAACCGCCCTCCCCTCCCCCCTTTGATCTCTGCTTGCAGAGGCAATAAAGTCAGTGTTGTTTCAAATTCATGCATTCTTTATTACTTCATCACACAAATGGGGGGATAACTGCCAAGGTAGCCCAGGAGGGGTGGGGGAGGAGGGAAGCAACGGTTGGGGTTGTTGTAGGGGCACCCCCTAGAATGGCATGCAGCTCATCATTTCTGCGGGATGTCTGGGGCTCTGACCCGGAGCCTCCGTTTGCCTCTCTGGTTCTTTAGTAGGCTTGCCTGATATTCTAGGCAGGACTGACTCTCCATTAGACAAAACTTAAAGAAGAGAATGATCTGGGGAGTCCTTCCCATTTTTGTCCAGGCGCCCTCGACCGACCTCACCGAGGCCGGCCAGGAGCACCCATGACAGCAGCAGACGGTACAGTATGGCTGGTAACCGTCTTTGCCAACTTGCAAAGGCAAGGGGATGCTGCTGTGTAGCGCTGCAGTACCGCGTCTGTCAGCAGCATCCAATAGACATACGGTGACAGTGAAAAAAGGCTGAATGGGCTCCATGGTTGCCGTGCTATGGTGTCTGCCCGGGCAATCCAGGGAAAAGGGCACGAAACGATTGTCTGCCGTTGCTTTCACGGAGGGAGGATTGACTGACGACATTTACCCATAACCAGCTGCAACAAATTTTTGGCCCCATCAGGCATTGGGAGCTCAACCCATAATTCCAATGGGCGGGGGAGACTGCGGGAACTATGGGATAGCTCTGGGATAGCTACCCACAGTGCAACACTCCGGAAGTCGACGGTAGCCTCGGTACATGGACGCACACCGCCGAATGAATGTGCTTAGTGTGGCCTCATGCACTCGACTTTATACAATCTGCCAAAAATCGAATTCTGTAAAATCGGAGTAAGCCCATAGTGTAGACATACCCCTAGACACTGGTATCAAGTGCGGGTGCACATCACTTTCTTCTTCCTGCTTCCCCCCCCCGCTCCCCCGGGCTGGTCTCTTTTAGATAATTTCAGGTTTTACTTTAATTGCTACATTTAAATAAAGTGATTGCAATAAAATCCCTACATTTAGATGCGTTTTTGTCATTGGTGTGGTGATGTAATTCTGATTCATGCCACTTGATGTCAGTGAAACTTTGCAGATACAGACGTGTGAGTCTGAGTTTCTCCAATTGGCACTTTTTGGTCTGCAGCTATGTTTAAAAATGTCTTTTTTCATTTGCACTTGAGGCCAAAGTTCGTAGTATTGAGCACCTGCCTCTCTGTGGGAGTTGTGGTGCTCCACCTGTCTGAAAAGGGAACCCTTGTTCTTTATTTGCAGATCAGTCTCCAGTATTTTTATATCCATATCTTTGTTCCTAGCTTGTGGTGTTGAAGGATATTTTCATCCACAGTACTTTATTCGTAGCACCCATGCACATTTGCATGATGTGTTAGTAAAGAGCTGAATTTAGCATTGGTTATAAAGTCTCTTAATTGTAGGTACATATAAAACTGTTTCAATATTGTAGTGTTGCTGAAGTTGAGCAAAGAATATAAGCACGTGACTGAGGAGAAAGTCATTCAGGTTTATAACGGCTTTGAGCCCATGTTTTGAAACAATTATCCTTGCTTAGATACTGACATTAAGCAAGTACTTACAGTAGCAGTGGTAATCAAAATATGCTTGTGTATATATAAAAGCTTTCTGACTTTCAGCCAGATTTGCAGGGCTAATTGGATTGTTTTTACCTATATCTGGTAATTCTTCTTTTAGGCAGCAGGTTAAAGAACTCAGTTCAACAGAATAAATCTGATCCTATTCAAACGTTGCCATGTTAATGTGTATGACTGGCTAGAATTGAAGTTTTTGCCTTTCCTTATATGTAGTGATTACATAGTTGGAAGATTCCAGTTCAGAAGGGCAACACCCCCCCCAATTTCTTTGGACATTTGTAGTATTGTAATAATTGGTGGTATTACCCCTTGATATTTAAACTTAGTAGCGAGGCTGGCTGGAAAACAAGAATTCTGTTTCATGAAAAATGTTCAGAGTTTCAGAGTTTTTCATTCCAATGTGGAACAAAACCAACATCTTTCAAGTTGTTTCCTTTCTTTTCCCTCCCCCCCCCCGAAAAAAAAATGACCCACCTGCCCCAACTGGAATAGCCAATGGTCAGAGTGCTCACCAGGGATGTGAGAGACCTAGGTTCAAGTCCCCTTCTCTGCCTGATTCAGAGCAAGGACATGAACCTGGATCTCCCACATCCCAGGTGAGTGCCCAAAGCACCAGGCTATTAGCTATTCCGGGCTCTCTCTCTCACCAAAAATTCCATCCTGGATCTTCCCAACAAGACCTTTGGCAAAGCTGATGCATTTTGATGAATCAGCATTTTCTGACCCCACACCCCAAAAAAAAAATTATTGAAAAATTCTTGACCTGTTAGGTTTATTATGTGCTCAGTGTACTTGAAAAATATATGGTACTTTCAAAATTTAGGCTGCACAGCTTCCCAAAAATAAGGAACAGGTTTCATATCTGTGGTACAAAGTTTTGGTGAGAAGTTAAATCTATTAGTGGTTGCCAATTTTAATTTCTTCAATAGATAAAGACAATCGAAGTGCAGTGGTCAGGAATTGAATGGCTAGTGCATATACTAAAGGGCAGGCTTGTTTGGTCCCTCTTGCAAGTTCAAAGGACTCTGACTGGTACGTTAACCATTGTTGTTGCTGTTGGATTTTCATAAAATAGGCTGGTCCATGTGTAAAGACAAGTTCTGACTGGAGCTCAAGGGTTGCACATAACCTGATTTATTAGGTTGCTCATGGTGTGAAACCTATGCCTTGGTAGATAAGCTCTCACTTGACTGAATCTAGGGGGCCCCTATGAAATCTGTTGTCTGCATCAGAGAGAGGACAGACTTTTCCAAGTTCACTCTTATTCCTAGGGAAGAAAGTAGTTGAAGCATTGATGAGGTCAGCTTGTAAGCTTCCAGGTTTGTCGTGGCAACAAGAAGCCGGTCATCAAGGTAGGGGAAAACAGTGAAGCCATTCCATAGCTCCTGCTATCAGAAAGACTTTGGTAAAGGCTCTGGGTACAGTAGCAAGGCTAAATGGGTGCGCCCTGCATTGAAAGTGGATGGGGCCCATCACAGAGCTGAGAAAATGCCTCTGGGTGGAGTAAATATAAAGTAAGCGTCCTTCATCTAAAAATCAAAAAAGAGTCCTACAAAAAGTGGAAACTAGGTCAAATTACAATGGATGAATATAAACAAATAACACAAGTATGTAGGGACAAAATTAGAAAGGCCAAGGGTATGTCTACACTACGGGATTAATCCGAATTTTTTGCCTCTTAATATTGAGTGCCTGTGGCTTTGCTGCTAGAGATCACAGACGCAGGTCCGGGCAACAGAATTGGCTTGCATGCGGCCATGGTAAGCCATTGTCTTTCGGCTTCTGCGCCCTCCTTTCCCACATACCAAGCAAAGCCCGTTGAGTGCTGCGGTTTTCCTGTTAACCTTCAGCAGCAGAAAACAAACTAACCCCCCCCGCCCCCCATTCTCACTCACACTCTCACACTCTCTCTCACACACACACACACACACACACACACACACACACACACACACACACACACACACACGACATGAATGCTCTGGGATGATCGCTTTACCCCTCCCCCCACCACGTGGCTGGTATCAGGGAAGATCCCTGCTAGCCAAATGGGAACTGCAGGGAAGGATTTCTGCAGGGAAGGATGGCTAACTGCAGGGAAGGATTTCTTTTCAGCCACAGGCAAACAGCCCAGTAGGAACGGCCACCTCTGTCCCCTTAATTAAATTCCCGTATTTCAACCAGGTTACCATGAGCGATATCACTCTCCTGAGGATTACACAGCGAGATAAAGAACTGATGTTGCTTGAATGCCAGCAAACACCGGGACCATATGCTGCCAGGCTTTGTCATGCAATGATACCAAATTACTTGCTACTAGCATGGCGTGGTCAAGTGTCCCACCATGGACGACGGAATAAGGCTGCACTGCCCAGAAACCTTGTGGAAAGGCTTTTGGAGTACCTCCAGGAGAGCTTCATGGAGATGTCCCTGGAGGATTTCCGCTCCATCCCCAGACACGTTAACAGACTTTTTCAGTAGCTGTACTGGCCGCGAATGCATCCCAAGTCCTCAGGGCAAAGTAATCATTAAAAAACGCTTGCTTTTAAAACAAGTTTTATATTTTAAAAGGTAAACTCACCTGAGGTCCCTTCCATGGGATCATGGTCTTGGATACTGGCTTGGGAGGGTACTTCAGTCAGGCTGAGAAAAAGATCCTGGCTGTTGGGGAGAATGGAGTGCTGTGTGCTCTCCGCAAGCTCGTCCTCCTCCTCCTCTTCCCCGTCCGCAGAATCCTCAGGTGTGGCTGATGAGATTACCCCCGCCTCGGAATCCACGGTCAGAGGTGGGGTAGTGGTGGCGGCCCCCCCTAGAATTGCATGAAGCTCAGCGTAGAAGCGGCATGTCCGCGGCTCCGACCCGGAGCAACCGTTTGCCTCCTTTGTTTTTTGATAGGCTTGTCTGAGCTCCTTGACTTTCATGCGGCACTGATCTGAGTCCCTATTGTGGCCTCTCTCCATCATGCCCTTGGAGATTTTTTCAAAAGTTTTGGCATTTCGTCTTTTCGAACGAAGTTCTGCTAGCACTGAATCCTCTCCCCATATAGCGATCAGATCCAGTACCTCCCGTACGATCCATGCTGGTGCTCTTTTTTGATTATCGGCCTGCATGGTTACCTGTGCTGATGAGCTCTCTGTGGTCACCTGTGCTCTCCACGCTGGGCAAACAGGAAATAAAATTCAAATGTTCGTGGGGCTTTTCCTGTCTACCTGGCCAGTGCATCCGAGTTCAGATTGCTGTCCAGAGTGGTCACAATGCTGCACTGTGGGATAGCTCCCGGAGGTCAATACCATCGAATTGCGGCCGCACTAACCCTAATTCGAAATGGCAATATCGATTTCGGCGCTACTCCACTCGTCGGGGAGGAGTACAGAAATTGATTTTAAGAGCCCTTTATTTCGAAATAAATGGCTTTGTTGTGTGGACGGGTGCAGGGTTAATTCGATTTAACGCTGCTAAATTCGAATTAAACTCATAGTGTAGACCAGGCCCAAGGCACAAAAGGAGATCAAACTAGCTAGAGACATAAAGGGTAACAAGAAAACATTCTATGAATACATTAGAAGCAAGAGGAAGACCAAGGACAGGATAGGCCCATTACTCAATGAGGTGGGGGAAGACAATAACAGAAAATGTGGAAATGGCAGAGGTGCTTAATGACTTCTTTGTTTCGGTTTTCACCAAGAAGGTTGGCGCTGATTGGACATCTAACATAGTGAATGCCAGTGAAAATGAGGTAGGATCAGAGGCTAAAATAGGGAAAGAACAAGTTAAAAATTACTTGAACAAGTTAGATGTCTTCAAGTCACCAGTGCCAGATGAAATGCATCCTAGAATACTCAAGGAGCTGACTGAGGAGATATCTGAGCCATATCTTTGAAAAGTCATGGAAGACTGGAGAGATTCCAGAAGACTGGAAAAGGGCAAATATAGTGCCCATCTATAAAAAGAGAAATAAGGACAACCCAGGGAATTACAGACCAGTCAGCTTAACTTCTGTACCCGGAAAGATAATGGAGTAAATAATTAAGCAATCAATTTGCAAACATCTAGAAGATAATGAGGTGATAAGTAACAGTCAGCATGGATTTGTCAAGAATAAATTGTGTCAAATCAACCTGATAGCTCTCTTTGACAGGGTAACAAGCCTTGTGGATGGGGGGAAGCGGTAGACGTGGTATATCTTGACTTTAGTAAGGCTTTTGATACTGTCTCACATGACCTTCTCATAAACAAACTAGGGAAATGCAACCTAAATGGAGCTACTATAAGGTGGGTGCAAAACTGGTTGGAAAAACGTTCCCAGAGAGTAGTTATCAGTGGTTCACAGTCATGTTGGAAGGGCATAACAAGTGGGGTCCCGTAGGGATTAGTTCTGGGTCTGGTTCTGTTCAATATCTTCATCAATGATTTCGGGGTTGCAAGTGCTTTGGAGGATAGGATTAAAGTCAAAATATCTGGACAAACGGGAGAAATGGTCTGAAGTAAATAGGATGAAATTCAATAAGGACAAATGCAAAGTACTCCTCCACTTAGGAAGGAAGAATCAGTTGCACACATACAAAATGGGAAATGACTGCCTAAGAAGGAGTACTGCGGAAAGGGATCTCGGGGTCATAGTGGATCACAAGTTAAGTATGAGTCAACAGTGTAACATGTTACCAAACGTGTGCCTCTGGCTTTCAAGAGCAAACATACATTCTGGGATGTATTAGCAGGAGTGTTGTAAGCAAGACATGAGAAAAAAATAGTTGGGGATTGGTCCTGCTTTGAGCAGGGGGTTGGACTAGATGACCTCCTGAGGCCCCTTCCAACCCTGATATTCTATGATTCTAAGTAATTCTTCCGCTCTACTCCACACTGATTAGGTCTCAACTGGAGTATTGTGTCCAGTTCTGGGCGCCACATTTCAGGAAAGAGGTGGACAAATTGGAGAAAGTCCAGAGAAGAGCAACAAAAATTATTAAAGGTCTAGAAAACATGGTCTATGAGGGAAGATTGAAAAAATTGGGTTTGTTTAGTCTGGAGAAGAGAAGACTGAGAGGGGACATGATAACAGTTTTCAAATACATAAAAGGTTGTTACAAGGAGGAGGGAGAAAAATTATTGTTCTTAACTTCTGAGGATAGGACAAGAAGCAATGGGCTTAAATTGCAGCAAGGGAGGTTTAGGTTGGACATTAAGAAAAACTTCCTAATTGTCAGGGTGGTTAAGCACTGGAATAAATTGCCTAGGGAGGTTGTGGAATCTCCATCATTGGAGATTTTTAAGAGCAGGTTAGACAAACACCTGTCAGGGATGGTTTAGTTATTACTTAGTCCTGCCATGAGTGCAGGGGACTGGACTAGATGACCTCTCGAGGTCCCTTCCAGTCCTGTGATTCATATTGAGAGCTATAAACCATGTGTCTTTCTCCAGGGATGGGATTATTGAAGTGTGACCATGCAAAATCTCATCTTGCAAATAAAGTGGTTGAGATTGTGGAGATCAAGGATAGGTCTCTAACTTCCCATCTTCTTGAGGACTAGGACGTATGTAGAGTAAAAACCTTTCCTTTTGGGTTGAAGATGTACGTGCTCCATTGCGCATTGCTGGAAGAGTTCCAGGGGATTCCTGCTCTATAGCTATCCTGTTATCCTGCCCTCCACCCCACCTTCATTACTTCACTGCAACGGTGGAAAAAAATTTGGGACGGGGGGAGTCTAGAGTAGATAGTTTGAAGATCCTTGGACTCTCTAAATGTTGTTATGGGAGGCAGCCTGTTCAGATGCTATCCAACAGTGATATGTTACAAATATTCCCTTTTGGAGTAGTTTTATTCTCACTCTTCCTATAGAATGAATGGGAGAGAGTGCCTCTGGCTTTCAAGAGCAAAGAATGAACAAGATGATGTCGCCATGTTTGGTGCATGTGAGCTGTTAGCAACATGTGTAAACAAACCCTCTCTATCTGCATGGAAATTAGCATATGAAAACAAATTGTAAAACCAGAGAGTTACAAATCTGATTTGAAAATAAATTTCGCGTTGGGTTTCTAGGGTGTTACTAAAAACATAACTTAGGGCTAGTCTACGCTGGCAACGCTAAAGTGCTGCCGCAGCAGCGCTTTAACGTGGCTTGTTAGTCGTGGCAGAGCTCTGGGAGAGAACTCTCCCAGCGCTCTAAAAAACCCACCTCCACGAGGGACGTAGCTCCCAGCGCTGGGGCACGGTTTACACTGGCGCTTTACAGCACTGAAACTTGCTGCGCTCAGGGGGGTGTTTTTTCACACCCCTGAGCGAGAAAGTTGCAGTGCCGTAAAGTGCCAGTGTAGACAAGCCCTAAGAGGGGGGAACACAATGTTGTTGGTTTTTTATTTATTTATTTATTTATTTAATTTATTTTTAAACTAGTTAAGCTAATAGTGCTTCTTGAACACTGTTTTTTTTTTTAACTACTTTTTACCTGTGGCTACATATATGCAGCATTAGAACTTGTTTATTAAAGCATAATAGTTTCTTATTGTTAAGAGATCAGCCAAGAATGATGAATGCATGTTGCTGTTTTGTGAAGTTGTTAAACTCGTTTTTCTGACTTTGTCATTTCAGATTTGTCCAATATGTGCAGCGTTACCTGGAGGGGATCCTAATCATGTCACAGATGACTTTGCAGCACATCTTACACTGGAACACAGAGCTCCTAGAGATTTAATATCCTTTCTCAAGTCAAGTAAAAAGGCGGGATTGTATTGCATATAATATTAACTACTTGTTTTGATTTTACAAGCAAGTTGTGGCATTTTAATTCCACTAGCCTCTCAGAACTGCCACTTACTTTAGTTGTTGGAAAACCAGGATATGAAAGAGCTACAGTAGAATTAAATGTACTACCAATAAAAAAACGAAGTTGCTAGTGTTTTTGAAAACCAACAAATAGATGTAAATAAAATTGCCTGCTGACAGTATCTGTCTAAAGCAGCGGTTTTCAACCTTTTTTCATTTGCGGAGCCCTAAAAAATTTCAAATGGAGGTGCAGATCCCTTTGGAAATCTTAGACATAGTCTGCGGACCCCCCGGGTCAGCGGACCCCATGTTGAAAACCACTGGTCCAAAGCAGTAATATAAATGCACCAGTACATTGCAAATAATTACACACCAAACATGATGAATCAGTTTATACCATAAACAATTTTTTGAGGGGTTGAGAGGTGGCTGTGGGTTGATTTTGATGAGTGACTTTTAAAAATTTTACTTCAGCTATATATTGCCATTTTTAATGGGATACTTTCATGCTTTTTGATGGCATTTTTATGATAATTAGAGAAGTTAACAGGAGATTCCTTGTAACTTTGGGCTGATTTTTCATTAGCTTGGGTATAGATTGTAGGGATTTATCCTGTTTTTCTGCTGACTGAAGAGCTGAAACGGCTCTCATAGAATCATAGAATATTAGGGTTGGAAGGGACCTCAGGAGGTCATCTAGTCCAACCCCCTGCTCAAAGCAGGACCAATCCCCAGACAGATTTTTACCCCAGTTCCCTAAATGGCCCCCTCAAGGATTGAACTCACAACCCTGGGTTTAGCAGGCCAATGCTCAAACCACTGAGCTATCCCTCCCCGCCCTCTCAATACGTACTGCTCTGTAGAAACATATTTCCATTTATTTTCTTTTGCGTCAATTAATGTGATAATTTTGTTCTAATTTAATTTTTTTGCTGGGCAACTTCCTACAGCATATTGAGAGTTCATTATAATTACTCTATACAGTGAAATACACATAGAATAGTTGCTGATAATAGGATTAAAGCATTTATAATTATCATAAAATGTTTCTATATCTCTAAAAGAAATTTTAATAATCATGTTTTAATTGAAAGAGTGAATTTACATCACTTATCCATTTTTTCAGGTTAGGTATTCTTTCAAAAAACCATCAAAAGTTTCTCATTCTGGAGGAGAGTAGATAGTGTTTGAGGTAATAGTTGCAATTCTATTGTGATTTTATTTGATTGCCTATAGTGTTAGCATTTAAATGGTCCCAATTACACATTGAAGTTAACTTCTTATTGTGGTGAATGAGGTGTTGAATTAGAATGTACACCTTTGGTATTCTTCTTGCCCTCCCCTCAGGTGTCTCCCCCCAGGCTGTTCTAAAGAGTATTTGAGGCTGCCTCACATATTGATGAAACTGTTCGCTAATTTTCAATTAAATTTTCACCAGCAGTGAAGAAGAGCCAGAAAAATCAGAGCTTGCTTTTAAGATAGTAAGTTAAGGTTGCAGTGCTAACCTTTACAAAATGAATATTTTGGTTTCTAAACTAGGCATAGTCCATATCTGATATGGAAGGTGTTAGACATTAAGAAAATTCAAGATGGAAGCTCACACTGCCTTATGATGCACTTACAAACACAACAGCTTGGGGAGCATTGTGCAGGCGTACTGGAGCCATTGGGTTCCCTTTCCTTATTGCTCAGTAACTAAGGGCTTGGGGGAGAGGGTCATTGAGGAGAAACATCTATTTCTTCAAGCAGTCGGCAGTGGAAAAGAGGGAGGAGAGCTATCAAAGTCAAGGAGCTATTAAAACACTGCGGTGTGATGTCCTGATATTACTTTGCTGCACTTGTATCGAAGCATGAGCTCTTAACACCTGTGGACTCTGGGAGAGTTAAGATCCAGATCTGAGCTTTAGAGTATTATCAGTTTACATCTAAGACTAATTCCCAAAATATTGTGCCTTTTGTCACCAAAAGGCAAGCGTGTGAAATCCATGGCTCCTGTTTGCACTCGGAATCCCTTAGTGGACACCTACATCATTTGGAAGATCTTTAGTATAGGGCTGTGATTAAAATAGACTAGGAAGCCTTTGTATGTAGTGGTGTTGTAGCTGTGTTGGTCCCAGGATATTAGAGAGACAAGGTGGGTGAGGTAATATCTTTTATTGGACTAACTTCTGTTGGTGAGGGAGACAAACTTTCAAGCTTACACCGAGTGTCTACACTAGAAACTTAAGTCGACCTAATATAGGTAATTATTGCCGTGGTTCATGTCCACACTACCCTCCTTCTGTTAGTGGTGTGCATCCTCACCAGGAGCACTTCCACCTACTTAAGAGGGGTAGTATGGGGGGCTGAGTGCACGGGCTCTCCACTCCAAACGCAGCTCCGTGCCAGGAGCCCGATTGCCTCCACCCCACAGGCTCTTGGCTCACCACTCCCTGCCGCAGCCAGGAAGTTTTTTGGATCAATGTTCGGTTCTCGGTATTCAGAACTTGGGGATTGTAACTACCCACGCATCTGTTGAGTACTGAATACAGCCAAACAAGCAATAGAGGTTCTTAAATTATCTAGAAAACACCTTTATGATATAGCAAACAAAAAGTCTCAGGGAGGATTCTCTGCAGACAAGGAGGAACCGATAGTGAATATGAGAATAATAGTGACGCTTGGTGCAAATAACTCTAGAAGTCTTGAGTTCCATGTACTATGGCACTACAGGCTCTGGTTGCATAATTAAGATTGAGTTGTTTTATACTTGGCAAAGAAGTTGAATACCTGTATGAAGAATACAGTGTGTCATCCCCAAGCCCATTCTGCTGGGAAAGCTCTCGCATTTAACACTCTATCAAACAATTTGGTATTTTCTTAACTGTTTGGTTACGATGAGTCCAGCGGTGTTCGGCATGTGCGTAGAATGTTTCACCCAGGCCGGGGTTTGGGAGGCCCTCGCGCACGTAGATCAAACATGCACTTTACTAGCAGTTCCACTGGTGGGCTTTCATCTTCGCAGAGTTCATATTCTCCAAGCAATAGGGAAGCTATGGATCCTATAGCTGGTAAGAGTCATAATTCCTTATTTTCCCTTTAGAGTTTCTCTCCACATGTAGTGACAAAATCCAAGAGAATGGTTGCTCTGCTTGTCCATATTTAGTGTGTGTGTGTTTGTGTGTGTTTGTGTGTGTGTGTGTGTGTGTGTTTGTGTGTGTGTGTGTGTGTGTGTTTGTGTGTGCGCGCGCACACTAGGACCTTCTCTCCCTTCCCCCAAATGAGAAGATTTTATTGATAGCAATGTGCCTTCTTCCAAGGTAAAGTTGAAAGTTAAAAACAGATTGTCATATGAGGTGATGCTTCCAAATCTATGAGTCTTAAAAAGTAGTTTACTAAAAGTTCAGTAACAAGCCCCTGGTTGAGTTGTATAGAAGGATTGAACCCAGGATCTCTGAATCTAAAAACTCTGGTCCTTTAAATTCTAAAGGTCTCTGGTCCAGTCCCCTCAGACAGCCTACCTGCATGCATTGTTATATATTTTAAAAGTGAACAGTGTTTTCAAAATCCATTATCTACCTCAATGCTTCTAATTTGTATTTGTCACGTGTATAGAATTACTCATGGGGAAGATTAGGTACTGTATCTGAATCCTTACTCCACACAAAAATGCTATACTTCAGTGTTAATCAAGATTAAATGAGCTACATTTTGATATTATTGATAAACATTATGAAACGTCGTCTGTTTGCATTCAGACTGAATGGCAGACTAACGCTTCCCACAAGCTTTTTGAATGCACATAGGTTCTATCATAACATATGGGCAGTATTTTTTTTACACTGTTTATTTTTGAAAATACCTTTTTGTACAGACAAAACTCACCAGAGTTCCCACTCGGATCCCCTAAAACTGAACAATTCCATATTAGCCCTGTCCAAAGCCAGACATGTCTTTATCTAGGCAGGTCTTTACTACCCTTGTAGCAGTAGGCATCTTTATTAGGCCAGTATGAGGGAAGTCATACTAACACCTGCCAGGCAAATGTAAGTATATTATTTATCTGAATTCAGGGAAAACGAGTTTACTGTCTATCTTGTGACCCCCAACAGAACTTACACAATGTACGGTATGGTAGAAATCTATGTTCTGAATTGAATATTCCCCAAAACTAACTGACAGAAGTGTCAGAAGTGTCATTTTTCTTTTCTACAGCACAGCTTCCCTCGTGTATAGCATGGAGATAGTGTGCGGGTGGGAGAGGGGGAGTGAGGGGGAGAGCACCTATGAACTTAAGCCAAAATTGAAATGGTTGCTGAGGCAACAGCCATTTTGCCTAGAAGATAACATTTTAGGGAACTGGCAACTGAAGATACCACCTTGTAGTCAGTCCATAATCTCTAGGAAATGCCCTTTCTTTTTATTGTTCAAACGATTTCAGACTGAGAATTTCTTCATCTTTGTAAAGAAATGAATAGTCTAAATGATGCTTTGAGCTTGGGGAATGGAATGTGTCTTAAGTGTTTTGTAAAGCACTGTGCGCCCATATGGCAGTCTGTGAGATAAGTAATGAAAAAGTATTTTAGAAAGAAATAAGAGATGGGGATCTTGATGCACAGGAAATACTTGTGCTCTCATTTGTTAGTATTAATTTAAGCAAATTTCACAGTAGTACTTTTCTCCTCTTTGCAGAGCTTTTATCTCAGTTATCAGGCGTGAGGCGTTCTGCAGGAGGACAGCTCAATTCCTCTGGCCCTTCCGCTTCTCAGTTACAGCAGTTGCAGATGCAACTGCAGTTAGAACGACAACACGCACAGGCAGCACGACAACAACTGGAGACAGCACGCAATGCAACCAGACGCACCAATACAAGCAGTGTCACCACCACTATTACACAATCTACAGCAACAACCAACACATCTAACACAGAAAATAGTCAGCAGGCTATCCAGAACTCCCAGTTTCTTCTTACAAGGTAACTCATTCTAAAAACGTAATCAGATTACTTTTATTACATGCACTATCCCTATTCTTGACCCTGATTTGACAAGGTGCTTAAGCATGTAGCTAACTTTAAGCCCATAAATTGTCGCGTTAAGTTCAGTGGGACTACTCATATGCTTAAAGTTAAACACATGCTTAAGTGCCATGCCTAGTTGGGGTACTTAATTGCAGCTTAATATCCCATATCCCCTCAATCTCCAATGCCCAACATAATTTGTTTAGCCAATAGGTGATCATGCAAAATGCATACGGTAGTGTTCAGCAGATCTGCAGGTGCCACGGAGTTCTGAATTGTAGACACTCGAAAACTTGGCAAAATGATTTTGCACTTTGACTTAGTGCTAGTAATGGATGATCATCAGTAGGGCAGTAGTTATATTTATTCTATTAAACATGCAAGTGCTTGGTCTGAAAACGGTGTTTTTCATATAGCCTGTAAAACTGCACTGCATTATACACCATCTGTTCCACCCAAAAAGTTAGAATGAGGTTAAATATAATTATTATATATATATATATATATATATATATATATATATATATATATATATATATATATATATATATATATATATATATATATATAATTACTCTTATAGCGTATATATATATATATATATATATATATATATATATACGCTATAAGAGTAATTAATTTAGTTCAGTTTGTTTGTAATTGATATCAGCTGTTTTCCATGGTAGTTAATCACTTAGTACAAAATGAAAACACTTGTTGCAGAAACGCAAGCCATAATGAATGGCTTTTAACTGCTGTTGCTGCATCCATGTTGTCAGGAGTAAAGATGAGACTAAAATGAAAAGCCAACCTAGGGGAACCTAAAGTCAAACAGATGTTGCTTGCAATCAGCTTCCAGCTTTTGCAGACTGCCATGGAGAGAGCCCTCCTGCAGCTCCTGGAAGCTACTGTCCCAAGAAGTTGCCAGCAAGAGTATCCAGTTAGCTTCCACGCTGGGTGTAGGTGAGAGGCATTCTCTCACATAACCTTGTTGCTTTTTCCCCACACAATTGTGGGGTAGTTAAAGGTTTGTGTAGTCATAAGGTTTACAACCATTTTTACCACTTACAAATTCATTTTCTGCTGACTTTGTAGAGGAATTGATTCTTACAGTTGTCCTAGACACCGCAGTGCTCAAAGTATAGCTGTGGAATTTTTGACTGGATCCCCACAGTATAAATGCAAACAGAAAATTTTTGTTTCATCTCATTTTAAACACCAGTGTTTGTCCACTTGCTGTATCCATGTTAACACTGTTCACTGCTTCTCGAGTTCTCTAGCATCAGTTTGAGAGGCACAAAGGGATGTTACTTTATAGATAATTTCCTGTTGATTGTGCTTGTTTACATTACTCCTTCCAGGAAAATAAGAGCATTTCCAATTATATCAGCCTATTTGTTTGAACTCTAATGTAGAGAAAGAGAACCTGGAAGTTAACATTAAATGGTATTTAACAGGAAATGAATGTTTCATCCTAAACTGGAGGTTGAATAGAGTTTCTTCTTCGAATGCTTGCTCATGTCAATTCCATTCTAGGTATGTGCGTGCCCACATGCGCGGCCGTTGGAGATTTTTGCCGTAGCGGTATCCGTAGGGTCAGCTGTGATGCCCTCTTGAGTGCTGTATCCATGCGTCAGTATATTAGGCACCTACACCCTCTCAGTTCCTTCTGACCACCCGTGGTGGTTAATTAGAACACCTCTTTCCCTTGCCTCGCGAGGGCTAGCAGTTCTTCTACTTCAGTCTTCGAGCCTTAAGGGTTTTAAGCCCTGCTCTGACTGTAACAGATCTATGCCTGTTATTGACCTCCATAGCAGCTGCCTCAAATGCTTGGGGGAATGACCTGTGAAGAAGTGTCGCATCTGTAAGAACTTTCGTCCCAGAACTCGGAAAGAGCGAGACATCCGTTTGAGGGCCCTCCTCATGGAGGCTGCTCTCTGCCTGGTGTCCGAGCCTTCCCAGCCAGACTCTGCCCCGAGCACCTCAGCCTCAGTGTGCAGCGCACCCCCGGCACCAGGCTCTGCCTGTCACTGCTCCATGGTACCGCCTAAGAAGAGGTCGAAGAAGAGTGACTCCCCTGCACCAAGAAAGAAGGGCAAAGGACCCAGTTCATGCCAACAGCCCACACTGGAGCCACATAGGACCTCTCCACACACCCCCAGTGGGGCCTCCTAGCCCCCTGAGGGATCCTCCACTGACTCCAGGGAGCAGTAAGGGACCCAGACTGGTGGCAGTGCCAAAGCCTTCCCAGGCTCTCCCGGCGCGCAGAGAGCAGAGGCCTCTACCAGCACTGCTGGCATCGTGTGTGCTGCAGGTCATGGCAAAGGCTCCTGGTGAGGGCACGCCAGTCGTAAAGACCCCCCCAGAGGGCGGGTGAATGATGCCGGTCTCTGGAGATGAGACAGTGGTCCCTGTCTCCACTCCCAAGGTCTCTGTCTTCTGCGGGACATCCTACATCACCAGCACCACGCTCACGGTCTCCGCCCTCTCCATGCAGGTTGTCTAGAGGAAGGCACCGGTCATCCTCTTGCTGGCTGTCTCTTCGGCGCAGATCCCCGCTGTGGGAGCGGTCTCTGTCGTGGTACTGATCCCTCCGGCCCTGGAACCGATCCTACTACTCGAGGCACTGGTCTCACATGGCGACTGTTAACCATGAGACACAAGTTCAACAGCCCCTCCGTGGTCACCGGAAGGTGTTTCCTCTGGTTCGGAAAGGAATTCAGCCCTTCACCGTGACAGCACCAATGCGAATGGGCACCTGAGGCTGCAAGGCCAGTGGCTGGTGCAATGGCCCTACTGGAGCCTGTGATGCCGATGCCTCAGTCAGTCCATTCCTCGGCCGCCGCCTCAGAACAGCAACTGGCGGCACTGAGCTTGGTATGTGTGGCACACTTGGAGGCCAGGGTAGAGGAGCATGTGCCCACCCCAAAAACCCTCTTCCCACGTGGAGGATGATCCATCGGGGCCTCCCCCGGTGACTCAGTTGTCATCTTCATCCCCAGATAAGGTGGTGGCTGGCCCCTCCCGCACGAGCCCGCCAGACGATTTCAAAGAACATCAGGCCCTGCTTCATAAGGTGGCTACGAATTTGGGATTGGAAGTGGAGGAGATGGCCCAACAGGCAGACACCTTTCAGTTCCAGCTCTCTTGGGGAGGTACAACTTCAATTTATGGGACTCCCTCCGTAAGTTCAAGGACTCACTGCCCCAGGAATCAGCCCAGGAATTTGGGGCCCTGGTGGAGAAGGATACGATGGTTGCAGGGTGCTCCTTCCAGAGGGCGTGGGACGCGGCTCATTTGGTAGCTAGGGTGGTCGCGTCGGTGGTGGTCATGAGGCGTAGTTCCTCAACTGTATTCGTCCCTACCGTTCGGCCTGGTTGCGAGTCACCTCGGACCGTTGAGTGCTAGAGATTGTATCTAAGGGCTACACCCTGCAATTCTCGCCCCCCACACACACACACATAGTCCCTCTTCAGGGACCCTTCTGACAATCAGCTCCTTATTCAGGAGGTCGAGAACCTCATGCAGCTGGGGGCAGTGAAGGAGGTACCCTGGGACATGAGGGGAAAAGGGTTCCACTCCCGTTATTTCCTAATCCTGAAGGTGAAAGGGGGTCTAAGACCCATTCTGGACCTGAAGTGCCTCAACAAGTCTATCAAAAAGTTGAAGTTCCACATGGTCTCCCTGGCCTCCATCATCCCCTCCCTGGATCCGGGAGACTGGTACGCCACCCTCGATCTGAGGAATGCTTATTTCCATATCTCCATCTTCCAAGGTAGCAGACGATTCCTCCGTTTTGTGGTGGGCGGGCTCCATTTCCAGTCATGGCGTTGTCCTTTGGTCTCTCGTCTGCCCCAAGGGTGTTTACAAAAGATATGGCACCAGTGGCCGCTTACCTCAGGCGTGGAGAACTTCAGGACTATCCATATCTCGACGATTGGCGCATCAAAGGCAGATCTTGGGATCAGGTGCAAAGAAGCCTTGATCTTGTTTATTCCACCTGTCGCGACCTGGGCCTGTTGATAAACAAAAAGAAATCGACCTTCAGGCCGGTGCAACGAATAGAACCAATGAACTCATTGGAGCGGTTCTCAACTCCACACGAGCCAGAGTCTTCTTTCCGGTGGCGTGTTTCCAGGCCATATCAGACCTGATCTCCCATGTGAAAAACTGCCTGCTCACCACTGCTCACACCTGCCTGCGGTTGTTAGGCCACATGGCCGCATATACGTACGTGGACCAGCATGCCCGGCTCTATCTCCAGCCACTGCAGGCATGGTTGGCGTTGGTCTACATGCCCAACAGACACAATCTAGACTGGGTGATCAGGGTACCGGCTCACATCCAATCATCTCTAGATTAGTGGCTGAGCCCCAAATCGGTGTTGGAGGGAGTTCCCTTCGCAGCCCCGTCCACATCGCTGACCCTGGTTTCTGATGCGTCGGACCTGGGCTGGGGAGTCCACCTGGGCGAACTCAGCATGTAAGGCCGCTGGTCGTGGGATGATCTGTCCCTCCACATAAACGTCAGGGAGCTCAAAGCGCTTCGCCTGGTCTGCCAGGCTTTCCTGCCCCACATGAAGGGCAAGGTGGTGCAGGTCCCGACAGACAATACCACAGAGATGTATTACATCAACAGGCAGGGCCAGGGCCAGGTCATCAGCCCTTTGCCACGATGCTTTCTGCCTTTGGGACTTCTGTGTGCGGCATACTGTCCATCTGGTGGCTGCACATCTGCCTGGGGCCAAGAACATGGTAGCAGATCACCTCAGTAGGACCTTCTCATCTTGCCACGAGTGGTCTCTCCACCCGGAGTGGTCCGTGTGATCTTCCGGAGGTGGGGGACTCCCCAGGTGGACCTGTTCATGCCTTTCTGCTCCCGAGGTTGGGGGGGGGGGGTCTGATGTACGCCTTCCCACCGGTGCTGCTAATTCACAAGGTCCTTATGAAGATCAAATAGGACAAGCCGAAGGTGATCCTGATAGCTCCTGCGTTGCCTCAGCAGCACTAGTCCGGCACGCTGATGGACCTTTTGCTAGCCACCCCGCTGCAGCTGCCTCTCTGGCCGCATCTGCTGTCCCAGAACCACGGCCATCTTCTGCATCCGAACCTGATGGTGCTGCACTTGACAGTGTGGCTTCTGCGTGACTAAATGTGGAAGAACTGGAATACTTGGTCCAGGTCCAACAGGTCCTGTGGGTAGCAGAAAGCCATCCACCAGAGCGACCTACCTGGCCAAGTGGAAGAGGTTCACGGGCTGGACGTTGGACTGGGGTATCCAGGCTGAGCAGGGCTCGCTGCAGGCTATCCTGGATTATCTTCTGCACTTCAAGCTCCAGGGGTTGTTCCTATCATCGATCAAAGTCCACTTGGCCGCTATTTTGGCCTTCCACCCTCCGCTCCAGGGCAGGTCGGTCTTCGCTCACGACATGACAGTCCATTTTTTTGAAAGGTCTGGAGCGTCTCTACCCGCATGTCAGGGATCCCATCCCACCCTGGGACCTGAATCTTGTGCTGTTGCAGCTCATGGGTCCTCCCTTTGAGCATCTAGCTTCCTGCTCCCTTCTCCTCCTCTTCTGAAAAGTTTCTTTCCTGGTCGCAATAATGTCCGCCCGTAGGGTCTCTGAGATCAGGGCGCTTACTTCAGAGCCATCCTATATGGTGTTCTAAAAGGACAAAGTCCAGCAGTGGCCTCATTCAGCGTTCCTGCCCAAGGTAGTTTCACAGTTTCATACTGGCCAAGACACATACTTACCTGTCTTCTTTCCAAAGCCTCATAAATCGGAAGAGGAGCGCAAATCGCACGCCCTGGACGTCAGGAGAGCGCTTGCCTTCTACATCGACAGGACCAAGACGTTTCGTAAGTCAACGCAGTTGTTCATTGCAGTGGCAGACAGGATGAAAGGTCACCCAGTGTCTGCGCAGAAATTTTCGTCCTGGATCACAGCCTGCATCTGTTACTGCTATGACCTGGCAAAGGTGCCTCCACCAGCGACTGTGACTGCCGACTTGACTAGGGTGCAGGCTTCGTTGGCAGCCTTCCTGGCCCAGGTGCCAATTCAGGATATCTGCAGGGCTGCTACCTGGTCGTCTGTCCACATGTTTACGTCTCATTATGCGCTCACCCAGCAAGTCTGAGACAATGCTCGCTTTGTGAACTCTGAGCCCGCGACCAGGGATACTGCTTGTGAGTCTCCTAGAATAGAATCGACATGAGCAAGCACTCAAAGAAAAAACGGTTACCTACCTTTCGTAACTGTTGTTCTTCGAGATGTGTTGCTCCATTACCCGCCCTCCTGCCCCTCTGTTGGCGTTGTCGGTAAGAAGGAACTGAGAGGGCATAGGGTCGGCGGCGCTGGATATACCGCAGCACGAGTGCGGCACTCCGACAACGACTCACGTGGGCGCGCGTGCACCTAGAATGGAATGGACATGAGCAACAAATCTCGAGGAACAACAGTTACGAAAGTAGGTAACCGGGTTGTTTTCATGTACATTAGATATTTTATTACATTTTAGGTGAGAATAGAAGAAAAATGCAGTAAACAAAGATGTCATTAATAAATACTGCTGCTTTAGAAAACATTAAACTCCGGGGTGGTTCTGTAAAAAAGGCCCATCATCTTTGTGTGATTCCAGCTCTCTTGGGATGCTCGAGGCATTGTAATATACAGGCCTTCTGGATTTTCAAGTTCCTGTTACTTTTTTCATCTTTTGGCTTCCAAACTGATACATTCTCCTCTGCAGCATTTCCTCAGCTTCTGTCTGCTGGAAAACTATGGCAGAAACTTGAAGTTTATATCAAATAATTTATTGCTGTCATGCTGAGTTTTACCTAAGTTACCAAAAAATCTGACCTCTAGAGATCAAATGTATGTGACATAAATTAAAATATTTTAGAAATAATCAAAGGGCAGGTATTTACAGACTTTGCAGTTAGACTTTCAGAGAGTATGTAGAATAGAATTTTTTACATTTAGTAGTGCAAGTTGTCATGTTGTTTGCATTCAGAATTTAATTTCTCCACTTTATCAATCCAATCTGTGCAGACTGTTGTGACTTGAAACAGGTTTTTGAAATGTCTATTTTAGTTGGATCAGGTATGTCAGTCATTGTCAGATCTTTCCTCCTCCAAAGCAGGATAGCAATACACATGCTGGTTCCCAAGGTGTGGTCACGAACACCTTCCAGTGTGTGTGAGTCCAGCAGATGAGAGCATTCTTGCTGTGTAATAATGTCTTCAGCCCAGTGGTTTTTATCAACTGCCTGTCTTGTCTCTCCCTTCACTGTTGTGCAGGTTGAATGATCCTAAGATGTCAGAAGCAGAGCGTCAGTCAATGGAAAGCGAACGGGCAGACCGTAGCCTATTTGTTCAAGAGCTTCTACTGTCCACTTTGATGCGGGAAGAAAGTTCCTCCTCAGATGAGGATGAGAGGGGGGAAATTGCCGATTTTGGTGCTATGGGCTGTGTAGATATTATGCCTTTAGATGTTGCTTTAGAAAACCTAAATTTAAAAGAGAGTAATAAAGGAAACGAGCCTCCTCCACCTCCTCTTTGATGACATCCCACTTCGCAGACAATGTCCTCTGTGCTGTATTTGCCAATGAAAGTGGACAACTACTATCTTGGGTTTGTTTTGGTGATTGTAATTTCAGGTCTGTCACTCTTGTTACATTGTGTACATTCAAAAGGAAGAGAGAAAAGATATATATGATAATCATTTCCACTTAACTAATTTTTACTTCTAGCAGGTAAATGTAGGTTGCAGTGCAGAGGAGAAACCTCTGTGTTCTGTACCTTGACATGCAAAAGGCTCTCCTAATACTCCACGTTCAAACTGAAGAGGAAAAAATGAAAAATCTCTAATGAAGCTGCTGTGTGTATTTATGAATATTAATGAATAAAAACTGCTTGGATGGTTTACCTTAACTACTGCATGAGGTTTTTTGCAGCGTGCATGAGTTTTAGTGACCTTGTCATTTAAAAAATTAAATACAAGGAGTGAAACTATAAAAACCCAAAGCTTTTCCCATTATTCAAAGGTTACATGACAAAAAGGTTGTGTTCACTAGCAGTTTGTAGCCATGAAGTAGCTTTTGAATAATATATGACTGAATCACCTATTTCTATGTGCTTCAGCGCATAAAGCAAGCTCTGCAGTGGGATAGATTGTTGTTTCCAGGGTTTGGCATTTTGCTATATGTGACTATTATGTTGTCATATTAGTCATCACGTCCATGTGGAGTTCAGCTTCTCTTTTATGCATCTGTAGGAGACACAACAGTAATGCCACTGCTGGAATCTACTGCAAAGGGCTTTTGTGTGCCCTCAAATCAAATCTTGTTCATCTTTGTTTAAAGTTTTTCCTTTTTGTGGTTGTTAAAATTTTTCAACTGTTAAACATGTTTTATTCAGGTGTAGATGATTCATTTATTCACTGTCTTTTAAAAAAAAAAAAAAAAAAAAAAAAGTTAACCTGGATTATGTTGTCTTAGTTTTAAAAGCCTTCACGGTCTCAATCATATTTTTGAGTTATTTATGTATTTGCTTCATAGTTTGCAGAGACTTGTCAGTATCAGGAGAGCTTGAGGATTTGACTTCCCAGACTTTGTCAATATATTACAACTGAATTCTTAATGCTAACTTTAGCACCTTTTATTTATTATTTCTCTTTGATTATTTTTTTCTAGCATAAAAAAAAAAAAGTAAAGAGCCTTTTAATTGAATCATGCCACCTACATGCCTATACTATTAATCCTATATGTAAAAAAATGTACAGTGTTTTTTGTCCATAGACTTTCATAATAGCCCCAATGCAAAGACAGCGGGGGTTTGGTTTTTTTGGAATGTAAAGTTAGACTATAAAGACAAAAGTGCACACAGCTTCTGATAAATTTAAAATAGGCTTATACTATAATCATGTCTCTTTCCAGTTCTCTAACCTCGCCCGCTTTCTCTTTCTCTTCCATTCCTGCAGCATTACAAGCATTTTAGAATAAAATTACAGACTTGAACACCAGCTGGTGTTCTCAACAGAACTGTGACGTGTATACTAATCTAAAATAACAAAAAAACCACCCCACAGTTTGAAGTTTCAGTTTCATTCTCATTTTCTTAATCCTCAGATTCCAAGTATTTCCAGCCAGTACAGTACAACTTTGTTTTCGTTCAGTCTCTGCAACAGAAAATGTTTTAAGGGAAATTTTACACCAGTCCTCTGGTTCTATTAGGAGTTACCCCCCGGGAGGGATTTTTTTATTGATTGTTGAGGATTTTCAGAACCAATTTTCAAGCTGTAGTCTTTTCAAACACATCTTCTGCACATTACAATAAGACACACCGTTCAATAAAGCATTTTCAAGACTGTTGTTCAGTTGATTTTCTTTGGTGTTGGTGCATTATCCTGACAGTTTGACTCTGATTTCATAGAATCATAGAATATCAGGGTTGGAAGGGACCTCAGGAGGTCATCTAGTCCAACCCCCTGCTCAAAGCAGGATCAACCCCAACTAAATCATCCCAGCCAGGGCTTTGTCAAGCCGGGCCTTAAAAACCTCTAAGGAAGGAGATTCCACCACCTCCCTAGGTAACCCATTTCAGTTCTTCACCACCCTCCTAATGAAATAGTGTTTCCTAATAGCCAACCTAGATCTCCCCCACTGCAACTTGAGACCATTGCTTCTTGTTCTGTCATCTGCCACCACTGAGAACAACCTAGCTCCATCCTCTTCGGACTGGACCAAAAAATAGCTGCAAACTGTCTACAAGGTCAGTTCAACTATCCAACACGGCTTATGTAAGACAAAAAAACCCACTTTAAAACTGTGCAATTGTTTCCACAGTGCATGTACAAGTGAAATTCTTAAGGATGTAATTTTGTTTCACTTACCAGAAAAGCCAGTGTATAAAACCAAATAGGCATTTCTTCATGAATACCGAACATTATTTAAAATCTGTATAAGGCTGGTTTGTTGAGGACACTTATGTTATGATTTGCAAACTTCACTCCACTTCTCCTGCAAGGGCTGGTGCCACAAGTGTCTGTTTCATATGAAAGTCTGATACCTGCTTGTTTATATTTAACATTAAACTTTGTAGACGTTGTATATTTAAACTCTTCAATGTCCCAGCTATTTCAGATTTTTTAGCTATATGTAACATAAGCAAACACACTGTTTCCTAATGAAGCTTAAAAGAAATCCTGCCTAAAGAGTACTTGTAAGATGGATGAAGAGTATCCTATAAATACTAGTTAAAATATTTTTTTCCCTATAAATGGTGATTGTGCAGGAGTGGCAGCTTTTAGGGGGGGGGAAAGGTCAGTGTCTGGGTTTAAAACAGTTATAAAAGTTGTATTCATAAGAAAATGTTCTCATTAAAACTAAAAGCTTTCCAGAGTTTTGTATTCTGGGATATTTCAAAAATATTCATGATTAAATCCGTGCTTTATGTTAAAGATGCCCCGGCGTGGAATGAAAACAGCCCTTGAAGATATTCTGAGGGAAAGGGGTGAGGTCAGAGGAAAAGACAGACATCTCAGCAATCACACCTTAGGGAATCTCTTCAGGTTGTGGGAAGGGCTGGGTCACCTAAAGTTGAACATTCAATTTGTATATGAGGAGTCCCATGGAAGTCAGTGGGCAGCTTGTATGTGTAAAATAAATTCCCACTGCCTGGCAAAAAACCCTAATAGTTGGGTGGCTTGTGGGCATCTGGAAGAGGGGGATCTTATGGCTAGAATGGTGAGCTGGCAGAATGACTGGCCGGCCCCCTGGCAGTAACCTCATCCTGTTTTCTTTGTTAAGGTCGGAGCAGAATATCAGTGCTGTGCGTATGGGGTGTGGAGGTCTGGCTCCATTGCCCTTTTGTGGAAGTGAACAGGCACCAGGTCCTTGCATGCGCCCTCTCTTCTGGGAAGAGTCTCACTGTAAGGCCAGAGTCCTCTGTGTGTGGAGTTAAAAGTGAGGCTGACTGAAGCGTGTAAAACACTCGGTGATCAGTAAGATACACAAGTGATCACATCGGGGGGCGGGGGCAGTAGGGCTTACCTCTAGGCCTATTTTACATTATATACAGGAGACAAAGGGATATGCAAACTCTTGTTCACTGGGGACAAGGGACAAGTCCCACAGTGTGTTCTAGGTGGATGCTTTTCCCTCAATACAAATGTGACTCGAACTACGTTTGAAACTAACAACTAGAGTCAATCAAGCTTTTTCATCTGTTTTTCTCAGAAATACACCATAATGAAAACATTTTAATTTAATCTCTTGGCCATCACTAAATTGACTTTCTGGTCCTATCACTTTTTTCACCAAGCCCTTGGGACATTTCAGTTGTATTAACCTTTAAAACTGTGACATTTTACCAGGAGCTGAGGGAGAATCTCCTTGCATAAAATGGCGAGTGTATTTCCTGGGGTTTATACAGCCATGGCTTTAGTATATTGAGGACAGCAGGGATGACCTTTTAGCCCCCTTCCTGAATTTAGCAGTGGCTTCTCTTTATGACATCTTGTCACCATTCCCTCAATTAATGCTGCAAATATTACAGCCTAAGAGCTAAAGCTGGCTGAAAGGATGGAGGTTTGTATCAACCTTCACAGGGACCAAGCTCCAGGCTGCCACACAAGTGTGATCTTGCATAACTTCAGATCAGAGGGTGGCCGAGATTGGCCCGTATGGCTACTCTATGAAGTTCTCTATCCTCCCGGCAGGGCTTTCATCACTTCCCTGCTCTAAGCGGCCCATTAAAACAAAGGGTAGGCCATGAAACGGTAGACTAAGTTCCTACCCACAAATGACCAGCTCAGAAAAACACCAATAATCCTAACATGACCTAAAACATGTTAATTCATTTCCCTGAGGACTTTTTCTGAAAGGAGGTTTTGCTCATAGCCATCCCACAGGAGTTTCTGACTTGATTCCCAGCTATTGTAATGCATATTACTATACATCTGATCCACCCCCGGGAAGTTTCTTCACTACTTTTCTCTGGACCCTCATTGGCAAGTCAGAGCATTGCCTTTTGGTCTGGCCATGGTTCCTGTTGTTTTTCCCAAGACAAGGTGTCTCAGGCCCTACAGAGGAAGGACCAGTTTATCTATACATATCTCAGCAACTGGGTAAATGGAGGAAACTGCTGACTTTGGATGAGGTTTGGTCCTTCTTGGAATCACATGGCTGGGTCGTAAACCAACCCAAAGTTCATTCTCCTGCTCTTGGGAACTAATCAACTCAGTGATTTCTGCATCAAGACCATAATTTCTATCTCAGTCCCACCCCTTTCTGAGTTGTGTCTGAGCAGTAACTTTTCTATCACAGTAAGGATTTCTAAGGGTTTATTGAGCAGGCCAAATACGTATGTGTCCTGTCACACTATGGTTGTAGCATGGGAGATACGGGTTGTAGACTCAGAAACAGTGAAGGGAGGAAGCCCGGAAAGAAGACAAGAGGGGCTTGTAAATTTCAAAAGGACTTTAAATTTACAAGATACTGGAATAGTCACACATAGAATTACAGAGATTTGTTTAGTGGGACACTGCAACTATCTACTGCAGTACACACAGGCAGGACTGAAGGTTTTGCTAACCCCCAACAATATCCAAAACAACACTGAGAGAAGGATATAGCACCATCTCTTGGTGGAGGTGCTCGCTACCTGAATCATTACAACTTTTCTCCCCTCGAATTAAATTACCATTTAAAACAGTAACTCCTAGGAACCCAGGCAGTCTGCCACCCACTTCGGTTTGTGTGTGCATCTGCCTGCCCAAGTCTATAGTCAGTCATGAACCCCATGCTCATAGTTGGATCCAGATTATCAGAGCACAGAAATCGTGTCCTTAAGGTCAAGCCTCTGTGTTGCGGACAGACTGTCTGATGAAGACAGCAGTGTGTTGATGTCCCGAGAACACCCTGGCAATTCTTCCTCTACAACTGGTCTCCCATGATGAAACACAAGTCCCTGGTGAGGTACCTCCCAATCGTCTTCTGCTGCATCCCTCTGGAATAGCTGTTGAGCATCCTCAGTGGCTGCCCTCCCCTTTCTTTCCATGAGTCTGTCCACCAATTCTTGATGCGCTGCAATGGGGCGAGTGCTTACCATTTGTCGCAACAAGGATACGTTGTTTAGTTTCATAATCACTGAATGAGATCCCGCCAAAAAGAAGTAAGTTTGGGATTTCCCCCCCCGCTTTTTCTCATCGCAGAGCCACACCAGTTCTCCTTTCTGGATTTCCTTTCTTCTTCCTGTGATTGCCCAGTTGCGTTCCACTCTCGGGGTCCGTGTGCCCCATTGCACAGCCATCAAAAACGTCTTGCCTCAGCAGCACCCATCCAGGTGGCTCACGCACCCTCCACTGTTGCATTACACTGCAGGTATAAAGGACAAAGCTGCCCTTGTGCCCCCCCCTCCCCCTTATGCCTTCTTACCACCCAGGCTGGCCATTGGCACTACTTTGGCAGTATGTCTCAGCCTTTGGGTAGATAGTTTTGTGTCTCATTGTAATTAGGAAGTTTCTAGTTTAAAAAAAAAATAAATCTGTTTTTCTGTTCCCCATTTGGGGAGCTTGTGCCAGGGTCTGCCCCAATCTCTGGGCTTCAAGTCCTCTGCATCTGGCACAAAACACAGACCTGTCAGCAACCTGCATGACTCTTGTCTTAAGTGCCTGGGGGAGACACACTTAAAGGACTGGTGCCAAGGTTGTTAGGACTTTAAGCCTAGAACAAAGGACAGGGGAGCTAGGCCGAAGTTCCTGCTCAGGGAAGTGGCACAGAGCCTACCCTAGGCAACAGCCCAGTCTGAGTCAATACCGCATGCTGCAGCTTCAGTCAGAAGCTCACCTCCGAGACTGTCTGAGTCCCAGCACTCGTCTCCTTCATCTGTGCCCAGGAAGTGGCATGAGGCTTCCAAAGGGGCACCCAGCCCAGGAAGATCTCCACCCCCCAAGCTGGCTAAGCAGGGAGGAAAGGAGCCGGGTAGAGGGCGTTCCGGTTTGAAGCATGGCGCCTTCTCCAAGTCTGTGGCACTAGCGGCAGTGTTGACTCCGGTGCTGCTACAGTCTCTGTCAAATCCAGAGCCAGAAACAGCATCCTCAACTGCAGCAGCACTGCGGCAACCGGAGATGATCTCAGTGCCAACTACACCAGAGGTGTTTGCTGTGGTGAGAGACCTTCTAAGCCTGTTGGTACCAGTGTCTCCAGCGATACAGGAAATAGCTCTTCCGGTGCCATCAGATTGCCCAGCACTGACTCTTTTGGTGCAGCCTCCTGTCCTGCACCACTCTTACAAGTCAGCCTACTCATCAGTACCCTTGGGGGCTAGCGGGAAGCTAGCAACAATAGCATTTCTTCAGACGTCAGGATCTCGGCACCAGTCTCTGGCACCGACAGGATCGGCCCCTCCATGGTCGGTGGAAGGAGAGGCCTCTTCGGTTTCTGAGGTGGGATCATACATCTCCCAGCCTCAGAGCAAAACTCGTCCCGCCCTAGACCCTACCACCCTGGGTACCCTCAGGCCTCTGCCTCGGGGCTTGCGGTGGGAATGGGGCCAGGAGGCCCTTGGGGCCTGGTCCTTTATCGGTGGCCTTTTTGGAACCCCTGTGGATTCCCCTAACTGCCAGGTCATCCCCACATCCTTCTTACTCCGTGTTTTACACCCCACGTCCTCTACAGTACCTTGAGTAACTGGGACAGGAAATGTGACCTATGATCTGACAAAAGCTTCTTAGGAAAACCTACTCAGCTGAAAATAGTGAAAAGGGCTTTTGACACTGTATCAGTTTCTCTGTTAGAGCAACTGCTTCTGGATAGCTAGTGGCATAATCCACCACCACTAAAATATAGGTCTTTCGCCTCTGGGTTGGCTGGGTCATAGTGCCCACACTAGTCATTGCCACCCTAATAAACACCTCCTTGATTACAGGTAAGGGGCATAGGGAAGCTTTGTGACACCCTACTGGCCTCTTCTGCATCTGAGGAAGTCGCAATAGCTGCATTCTGACTATCTGGCCAATGAAGAGTCCTTTTTTAATCTTTCATAAGTCCTCTGCGTCCCCAGGTCACCTGCAAAAGGACAATCATGGGCTGACATCATTACAATGCTTACCAGGCACAACCAGCAGCTTGTAAGGCTGTCTAGGACTTTTATTTTTCCCCATAGGAGCTTCTCTTTACATCCTTCCCCCCTCTTCAAAAACAAAAAACCTTCCCCCCTCTCCTCTCTCTGGTGTCCACTGAAACTATGGCCCCTTATGCTTCCTAGGGTAGGGTGTGCTCTCTGTTCTTCTGCAAATTCCTGCCTGCTCTCAGCTCGGATAGTTGCTTCCTCCACTGAGTGTTGCCCCCTCCCCTTTCATCCCTGGAGAGGCACTGTCTCCCTCTGCTAAGCCACAGCCGGGGATGTCCCCTCCCCTCGGTCCTCACGATTCCCTCCTGGGACCACAGAGTACTATTCCTTTTGACTACGTCACATTCCGGGCTGCAATCCAGACCAGTGAGGGACTCTGTCACCATCTTCCCTGCAACCTTGGGAGCCTCACAATGACTTGCTGCTGTAGCTCCCAACCTGCCTGCCAGTGTGCAGGTTACACCCGGAGTGTCTGTATGCTGGACAGCAGCGCTGACTCCACCAGCCTGACTACAGCCCCACTCTGGCTTCCGCCAGCCTTGGTTACTATGTGCAGGGTGACGCCAGCACACTCCCAGTCCCTAAAACCATCTGCCCTCCAATGTCCAGCTCTCTCCAGGATAGTTCAGAGAAATAATATGTTTTGTTTGTTCCTTTAAAGACATAAAAACACATCAAAGCCTAACTTAACTGGGGGCAAATACACCCTGCCCTTTAAACACAGTACAGAGTTGGTTTGTGGTAAAAATGAAACAAATTTATTAACAAAATAGATGTAGGATTAAAGGTGAGTTCAAGTACAAGGAATGAAGGAAATAGCTACAAGTAAAACAAAATATGCTTCTAAAAGTAAATCTAGCAAGATACGGGCTTTGTTCAAGATGGTTTTTCTCACCAGTTCTTCTTCTTCCCAGCCTGGCTGACTTTCCCTCGGTCAGCACCTTCCACAGAAGTACAAGGTGCTGGCTTCCCTTGTCGTCTTAGGTGGAAGATCTTTGCTGAAGAAGGTTTCTTACCCATAATTAGACTTCAGTCTCTGGTCTCAGGTGCATGGAGCGCATGTGCACCCCTCAGTGAAATTCTCATATAGCCCCGGGCTCAAAGAACGCTCAGTTTTGTACTGTCCAAGAAAGGGCTAGGCAGTGGATTTAGCATTGAGGTGACATTCTCAGGTGCAGACAATGTCAGGAGGAACAGAATAGGCTGCAGTACTTACTGTCGTCGTCGATCTCTCAAGGCCAAGGATGGTTTTCACAGGTTTTATTTTTCATGGGTCCTTTGGTGACTGAAGAGTCTGATCCTTGAGCCACAGGCTTGTTGGCAGACATTGCAGGTGGTGTTGGAAGACAGGGTTGGGCCGCGATTGCTGCATGACCGTCGTCTTTCCTTTCTTTTCTGGTGTTTTTCTGCGACCAGGGCAGAGCGATTTTCCTCAGAAGTGGAGGTTCCCTCTGACAAGTCTTCACCAGTTATCCCTATCCTGGGCTGCTGTCTCCCAGTGTGCCGTGTCATAGGATCATAGAATCATAGAAGATCAGGGTTGGAAGAGACCTCAGGAGGTCATCTAGTCCAATCCTGATGCCACATCTCTTGATGTTTATCTTGAGGGTGTCTTTAAAGCGTTTCTTTTGGCCTCCTTGTTTCCTTTCTCCTTTGGTGAGTTGGGCAGACAGCAGTTGTTTTGGTAAGCGCACATCAGGTGTGCGCACACAATGCCCGCTCCACCTCAGCTGGGGCTGATAATCAGGGCCTCAGCACTGAAGATGTTGAGGACACTGACATTAGTGCAATGATCCTCCCACTTTATGTTGATGATCTTCTGAAGAAAGTGCTGGTGCTGGAGTTCCAGGTTTTTCAGGTGTTTTCTGTAGATCACCCAAGTCTCACAGCCATAGAGGAGAGTGGGATTACCACCGCTTTGTAAACTAAAAGTTTAAAGTAGGTATTCTCATGTTGTGATTGTTGAACACCTGGCGAGACAGTCAGCCAAAGGCAAAACTAGCACAGCAAGTTCTGTGCTGAATCTTGAAGTCTGTCTGCCCCCTGTAAGAAATGGCTGCCAAGATAGGCAAAGAATTCTACATTTTCCAGTTCTTCTTTGTCGATATAGATCATCCTTGCTGAGTCTGATGATTGACCAGGGACTGGCTGGTGGAGAACTTGTGTTTTGCCGATGTTCAGAGTTAGCCCTAGGCTTTTGTAAGCTTTAGAGAAACAATTAAGGGTTGTTTGAAGATACTCCTTTGAATCATAGACTATCAGGGTTGGAAGAGACCTCAGGAGGACATCTAGTCCAACCCCCTGCTCAAAGCAGGACCAATCCCCAACTAAATCAACCCAGCCAGGGCTTTGTCAAGCCTGACCTTAAAAACCTCTAAGGAAGGAGATTCCACCACCTCCCTAAGTAACCCATTCCAGTGTTTCACCACCCTCCCAGTGAAATTTTTTTCCTAATATCCAATCTAGACCTCCCACACTGCAACTTGAGACCATTACTCCTTGTGCTGTCATCTGGTACCACTGAGAACAGTCTAGCTCCATTCTCTTTGGAACCTCCTTTCAGGTAGTTGAAAGCAGCTATCAAATCCCCCCTCATTCGTCTCTTCTGCAGACTAAACAATCCCAGTTCCCTCAGCCTCTCCTCGTAAGTCATGTGCTCCAGCCCCCTAATCATTTTTGTTGCCCTCTGCTGGACTCTTTCCAATTTTTCCACAGCCTTCTTGTAGTGCGGGGCCCAAAACTGGACACAGTACTCCAGATGAGGCCTCACCAATGCCGAATAGAGGGGAATGATCACGTCCCTTGATCTGCTGGCAATGCTCCTACTTATACAGCCCAAAATGCCGTTAGCCTTCTTGGCAACAAGGGCACACTGTTGACTCATATCCAGCTTCTCGTCCACTGTAACCCCTAGGTCCTTTTCTGCAGAACTGCTGCCTAGCCACTCGGTCCCTAGTCTGTAGCAGTGCATGGGATTCTTCCGTCCTAAGTGCAGAACTCTGCACTTGTCCTTGTTGAACCTCATCAGATTTCTTTTGACCCAATCCTCTTATTTGTCTTGGTCCCTCTGTATCCTATCCCTACCCTCCAGCATATCTACCACTCCTCCCAGTTTAGTGTCATCTGTAAACTTGCTGAGGGTGCAATCCACGCCATCCTCCAGATCATTAATGAAAATATTGAACAGAACCGGCCCCAGGACCGACCCTTGGGGCACTCCGCTTGATACCGGCTGCCAACTAGACATGGAGCCATTGATCACTACCCATTGAGCCCGACGAGCTAGCCAGCTTTCTATCCACCTTATTGTGTTGTAGTTGGCCATTATCTTTGCAAACTCATGGTGATTCATCCAGCCCATACTTCTTTAACTTGCTGGCAAGAATACTGTGGGAGACCGTATCAAAAGCTTTGCTAAAGTCAAGAAATAACATGTCCACTGCTTTCCCTTTATCCACAGAGCCAGTTATCTCGTCATAGAAGGCAATTAGGTTAGTCAGGCATGACTTGCCCTTGGTGAATCCATGCTGACTATTCCTGATCACTTTCCTCTCCTCTAAGTGCTTCAAAATTGATTCCTTGAGGACCCGCTCCATGATTTTTCCAGGGACTGAGGTGAGGCTGACTGGCCTGTAGTTTCCCGGATCCTCCTCCTTCCCTTTTTTTAAAGATGAGCACTACATTAGCCTTTTTCCAGTCATCCGGGACCTCCCCCGATCGCAATGAGTTTTCAAAGATAATGGCCAACTACAACACAACCATCTGCATACTGTCGTTCGGTTATTGTGCCGATATTACGTTAGTTCTGGCATGGAGTGCATGAGTGGGGTACTTACAGAATTCCATTCACGAACCTCTAGTGCCATTCGTGTGACTTCCGGAACGCATGTGTATTGGAGCTAGGCCCTGCAAGTCCCAAGCAACTTTATCGCCATTTAGGCCCCATTGTGAAACCCTGTTGCCAGTATAATTATGAATCAAGCAATGAATACCTCCCAAATGAATTCCAGGTGAGCTGCATTTATGCCTCTGGGCTAACGGGTCAGTCAGATGAACAGGCAAAGGTCTGGAAGAGTGACAGACAATAGAAGGACTTAAGGGCACATTTCTACCTTCGCGTAAGTGCTAATTTGCACCTGAAACATGTTTGATTGCAGCCAGCCCATTGACTAGTGGGAGCGGTGCTGCGCTGCATTGTATCGTGAGACACCCAGGTTCAAGTCTCCTTTGCGGTCCGTAGTTCTCTGAGCTGGAAGGAGCGGAGAGGGCCATGGAAGCAATGCAATCAGCTTCAGCTACTGTTGGGTAGTTCTTAGGCTACGAGTGGGGGAAATGAATACCTCCCCCACTACTGGCAGCCACTCTGCATCCCTCTGGTCCGTGGGATTTAGCTCCTCACACAACTCTTCCTGGTTACAAAATGGAAGTGTAGTGTTGTGTCTAACCTGGGCCAATAGCTACACAACAGCAATGCAACAGTACTAATACAGAGCACAGTATTCTTACCTCAGCCATGGGTGGCCCCAGCCAGAGGGAGGCTTGGAGTGTCAGCACGGCGTACCCTTCTGGTGCCTTCCGCCTCACAGAGCCTCTCAGCCCAGCCTTGCTCCTTCAGCAGCCGATGCAGCTGTTTCCGAGCTGCGATTCTGATGTTACTCAAGGCCAGTTCTGAGGTCATCACATGACACAGCCTGTTGCTATAACAACCTCGCGCACACACTTGCTAATGCTCACAGCACACAACTACTTACAGAAGTGTCTCCAGCTTGAAACTAACTTTCAATGGAGTATTTTCAAACTGTCACGCGTGTGCCATACATTTGGGGGGGGGGGAGGGGAATATTTTTAGGAACTATTTTGGTGGAAAATATTAGCCTGAGCTTGTCAACAAACACGTTTCAAAAAATTAAATGTATGAAAACACATGGGGGGGGGACAGCTCAGTGGTTTGAGCCTTGGCCTGCTAAACCCAGGGTTGTGAGTTCAATCCTTGAGGGGGCCACTTAGGGATCTGGGGCAAAATCAGTACTTGGTCCTGCTAGTGAAGGCAGGGGGCTGGACTCGATGATCTTTAAGGTCCCTTCCAGCTCTAGGAGATGGGATATCTCCATTAAAAAATAAATAAATTAAAAAAAAAAAAAAGGAAAATACTTTTAACTGGGAGAAATTTAGCTCCTTTAAAAAGAATCTTCTTGCTGGAACATAATTCATATTTAGTATAAGCGCATTTACTAAAGCCTCGTTGTAGCAAGCTTTTAAATGCTGTGAGCAGCTTTAGAGCTTTTTGGGGGCAGAGACTTGCTACCATTCCTCTATTACACACGTCCTGTGCTGTATAAATAATACTATTTCTCATGTGTGAGAGTCTTGTGGGACCCACCTGTTTCCAGGGATTCCTTTCACTGCAGCTTTCTTCCGCTTGGGGTGAGGCATGCCTGAGCTAGGCTTGTTTTGTGGTAGTGACACGTACTTGATGGAGCTGGGCTGGGGCGGAAAGGGGTTTGAGGCTGGAGCACAAGGCATTGTGGGAAATGTAGCATTTTGCTGAAACAAGGCTTAGAGGGGGCCAGATTCCGGTCTCAGTTACCCCTGTAAAACCGCAGTAAGTCCATAGACAGCAGTAGTGTTACTCTACTATTACAGCAGCACCAGTGCAGAACTTGGAACTCGAGCTTTAGAGAGGACGTTCCCCAGAACTAGAGATGTGCTTTTCCCCTCGTGTTTGCTGATGGACAATGCACTGCGACAGCCAGGAGTGATCATGCTGTCACTTACCGTCTGATTTCACTGGTTTGTGAGTCTTTCTGTTCCTGAAAACTAGAGATTGGCTTAAGAGCCCTGAAGCATGAGGCTTAATATCCCTTCCACAACTTTATCATTAATAATAGATATGCTTGTTATCCATATAACGGTCCAATTGCTTTTTTGTAACTTGCTAAGTTCTTGGGTTTAATGCACTCCTGTGGCAATGCGTTCCACAGTCTAATTACACACTATGTAAAACAATCCTTTTATTGGTTTTGAATTTCCCCATCTTGGAATTTCAGTGTTCTTGTGTTATGAGACAGGGAGCAAAGACATTCCCGATCTATATTCTCTAGAGAGCACCCAGCACTACAGCATCTGAAATTCCCTGTCTGTACCATGGGGATAGTCCCAGGTTGTTGTGAGGCTAAAGCCATTGACGGGGTTTAGCCTCACAACAACCTGGGACTATCCCCATGGTACAGACAGGGAATTTCAGCACCGAGTAGATTAAGCGACTTGCCCGAGGTGTCACAGGATGTCTGTGGCTGAACCGAGTCTCAGTCCTGTGCCCTACCGTCTTTCCTCCCCTTAATGAAAAGGACCTAGGGGTTACAGTGGACGAGAAGCTGGATACGAGTCAGCAGTGTGCCCTTGTTGCCAAGAAGGCTAATGGCATATTAGGCTGCATTAGTAGGAGCATTGCCAGCAGATCGAGGGAAGTGATTATTCTCCTCTATTGGGCACTGGTGAGGCCACACCTGGAGTATTGAGTTCAGTTTTGGGTCCCCCACTACAGAAAGGATGTGGACAAATTGGAGAGAGTCCAGCAGAGGGCAACAAAAATGTTCAGGGGGCTGGGGCACATGACTTACGAGGAGAGGCTGAGGGAACTGGGCTTATTTAGTCTGCAGAAGAGAAGAGTGAGGGGGGATTTGATAGCAGCCTTCAACTACCTGAAGAGGGGTTCCAAAGAGGATGGAGCTCGGCTGTTCTCAGTGGTGGCAGATAACAGAACAAGGAGTAATGGTCTCAAGTAGCAGTGGGAGAGGTTTAGGTTGGATATTAGGAAACACTATTTCACTAGGAGTGTGGTGAAGCACTGGAAGTTACCTAGGGAGGTGGTGGATTCTCCATCCTTAGAGGTTTTTAAGGCTCCGCTGGGATGATTTAGTTGGGGTTGGACTAGATGACCTCCTGAGGTCTCTTCCAACCCTAATCTTCTATGATTCTATGAATTCAGAGGACTTCAATTGCTTGACTGGGCAGCTACCTAAAGCATTTGCAGATTTCAAGTGCATGCTTGCTGATGTGGTTAAAAAAAGATGTGGCCGCCCTTTATACCTGAAGCTCAACAGGAGGGTGAAAGTCCACCAGCTTGTGCATACGTGTTAGAATAGAGATATTCAGGCCTGCCTGTAAAGGTCTATACTTTAAGAACGTAGGTGTATTTTTATCACTTGGCTAGTTACAGGGGTATAAGAACAAAGAATCAAAATCACAGTCCGCCTGTGTCTGGGCCTTCTCTCACTAGGACAGTCTGAGGCCTTGTTCTTAGGCTAAGGCCTTTGGCTAAGCAGCGGGGCAGCCATAAGCTGGGAAGCGACCAGTCACGTCCTCACATCCCAAACCAGCCACACTGGAATAAGGTGGTATTGGGCTGTTAGGAAGCCAATCCTGTCCTGATAGTGCCCATCACCAGCAGATAAAGAAACAGATCTTAAGATGGTTGAAGAAAACATAGTTTGATAGCATATGTCTGGCAAGAAATCACTTATCAATGGTTGTGAAACCCTCATTTCTGTATTGTTTTATCTTTATGGCCCCCACTTTTCTATCGTTAATCTGTCTGGTCCTCTAATTGTTTCTGTCTGCTGCATAATTAATTTTGCTAGGTGTAAGTTAATTAGGGTAGTGGGATATAATTGGTTAGATAATCATGTTACAATATGTTAGGATTGGTTAGTTAAATTTCTGTAAAATGACTGATTGTTTAAGGTATAGCTGAGACTATTACTATATAAACGGGGGTCAAACAGGAAGTGTGGGGGAGGGAAATTGGAATCATGCTTACTAAGGGGGGGTGAACGGGGACCAGGGACACGGGGTAAATGCTCTGCGGCATCAGAGCCGGGAAGGGAGATGCGGGGTAAATGCTCTGCGGCGTCAGAGCCGGGAAGGGGGACGCGGGGTAAACGCTCTGTGGCGTCGGAGCCGGGAAGGGGGACGCGGGGTAAACGCTCTGTGGTGTCGGAGTCAGGAAGGGAACAGACTTTATCGGCGCATAGAGATAAGCCCGACTGGTGTGAAGGGCTTCGGAATATGCTTGCTTGGAAACTAACCCCAATAAATATTGCATTGTTTGCGCTTCAGACTTTTGGTGCCTGTGTGACAAGAACCAGGGAAAGCCCTCTAACATCTTGGTGCCGTGACTCGGATGCATCACGCTGGACAGGTAAGTAGCAGCCAGGTAGGGTGACCAGACAGCAAATGTGAAAAATCGGGATGGGTGTAGGGGGTAATAGGAGCCTATATAAGAAAAAGACCCAAAAATCGGGACTGTCCCTACAACATCGGGACATCTGGTCACCCTACAGCCAGGTAAGTCCCCCTCCCCAACTGTCCACGCAGCTGCTTGAAGGGAGTATGGTAGGCTCTCATGATGGTAGTTGCGGGCCCTTGCAAGCTGGGGTAATGGGCTTTTTGGATAAGTGCATACGGAAGAACCAGGGCCCATTCCAGGTACAGGGGTGCAGTGTTAGGGGACCCAGAGGGATGGGGGCTGGCTGAGGAGCCCACCCTCCTTGGTAAATGGGTAGCGGAAGGAGATCCGTGCCCATAGGGACAGGATGCCTTCCAGGGCAGGAGGCACTTTACTTCAAACCTCTTACCAGTGGACTTAAGGCAGCATTATGGGAAGCTGCCAGTAATCTTTCAAGATTGGTGCTACTCCAGCGAAGGCTACCGGAGGATTGTAAATTAAAGTTAGGGGTGGTTAAAAATTATTTGGCACAACAGGGTTTGGAGTCAAAAGCAGAGTTAACAGACCAGCTTAAGAGACAGGAGCTGGGACTTGGTCCTAGGGGAGTGGAGGGAAAAAAGTTTCAAAGTGTAAAACAGCAGGTTTGTGGGAGTGGGTACCAACCCCCACTTCTCCCAGAGCCAGAATACCAACCTGGGGGGAAGGGTTCCCAACTGTTTACACTTAGGGAGCCCTACCCTTTGCTCAGAGCTAACTAGATCCTTTTTTCCTCCTCCTAACAGACTAACACGGCTACCCCTTGGAGAAGGGTCACTTCAGGGGATTTTTCAATGTGCATGTGGAGATTGTTTTGAATATTTTTTTAACTTTACTGGGACATTTTCTCCCCGCCCATGTTATGGTTCTCAGATTTTTCCAAGCTACCTTCATCCTTTTGTTGGTGACACTTTCACCCATTAGCATCTGTTTTTGAAAGTGTTCATGTTTTAATAGAAGGGATGTGGTTGAAAGGTTAAAGTGACGGACTTGGTGGTCTTTGAATAGTTTGCATTTACAAATTAAGCTTCCGTAATGTAAATGGGTGTGTGACATCTCACCGGATAATGGAGGTGTATGCTAGGAGGAGAATGCACCATAGAGCGCTGCAGGCCCTGACTCTCCAGGAACAGGCTGATTTATGAAGATGTTTGTGCTGCAATTATTAATAGGAGACAAGAAACAGAAGCCTTGCAGTTCCACTTGTCTTGGTTTGATTGTTGTCACCTGAACTCTGAGGCGAATTGTTGGATCTTCACGCAAACCAGTAGGATGAACTTTCTAGGCTAGTTTGGTGATGGTGCTGGAATATTTTTCACCTTTAAGGGAAACTTTTAAGGAATATTTCTAGTTTTCTTTTTAATTTAAAAAAAATTGTTGGGCTACTGTAGACCACTGACAGTCCTTTCTCAATCTTAGGAACTTTCTTGGGATGGTCACTTTTCAGATACATTTTGGACATTTCTGGTAGAATTTTACGACTGTTTCTAGATAACGGAATATTTTTGGAGGTGCTTCAGGGGACATTTTTTAGTTCTTTCTAAAATGCTTTGAAAAGGATCCCAAAAACAATCACCAAAGAAATGGCCAGAGAAGGTTTCAGTCCTGTTGGAACATTTCAGAATGTTCTTCCATTTTGCAGGGGCAATTTCAGTCATAAATCAGGAACTACACAGGACCCATACCAGGACACATTTATGCACCCAAGTAACAAGCCGTTCAATTAAATTAAATGATAACGTTACCACAAGTGTTCGGAGGGGAGACTTAATATTTTTGGGACAAGGACCAGGTCGTCTTACATTCTCTGGGAAGGGTTTAGCACATTTTCAGGTAATAATATTCAGATCTTTTCAAACACTTTGGGGGCATGTCAAGACTTTTTTTGGACACTCCTGGGACTTCTCTCAGGGTTTGTTTGAGGCCAACATCCAGACCTTTTGGAACAACTCTGAGCTCGGGTTTCGTCTTGTGTCAGAGTCCATTTCTAACGTAAGTTTGGATATTTGTGATTTTTGAGGACCTTTTTGGCCTTGTCTTGAGCACACAGGGAACATTCAGACATTTTTCGTACATCGCTGCACAAATTTGGAACTATTTCCTGGCCTTTCTAGGACATCTTAACAGCCAAATTGACATTTCTGGAGTACACCAAGGACATTTTTAGAACTTTATTTTATGGGCCTTTGCTTGGAAATTTGTCACTTTGGAACTTTTTGTGCCTTCCCTGGAAACATTGGCTATTAGCCAATCTTCTTTGATTCTTCAGAGACATAAAAATACACCATTTCTTCCATTATATTGTTGCCCAGAATTTGTTTGTTACTCCAATCCCTGCTGCAGTCTAAATTTTGGTAATTTCTTCACTACCTCAACTTTCTCTTCTGGCCTCTTCCTCAACCATCCCAACCCCTCATCTCTCTCTCTTGAGCATCTGCACTGACATCTACTTTCCATGTTACATTCAAGCTTGTGTTCACTTTCAATTCCTTCCATGATTCTGTACATACTTAGACTTTTGACTTCATCTCCAGGCCTCTCCCTGCCTCCTTTAGCTCGCTCCGGACTTGGTGCTTTCTTCCATAAGCCCCATTTGGTTAAGCCATATTAATGTACACTAAGCCCCCTTCTTTTCCTCCTAGCCAATATTTCTGAAAATCTACCTGTTGAGTGAAGCATTCGAGCTATGACTAATGACCCTGACCTCAATGTTCTGTAATTTTACTGTGCAGTCTTTAGGGCGTGGACTTGTTACCCAAAGTTCACCTTTTGTACAGAACTCAGACACACTGTGCAAATATGGTATGTGCTTCTGGAGGGTGGCAAGTACTGGAGGGGGGCGAGGAAGGTCCCTGTGTGGTGGGATGTAGGGCCAGCTCTGAGACCCTGTAATGAGTAGGCCTTAAAGTTTTAATTGAATTGTATTTAATAATCTCAATCAAAAATATATGGCACCACTAGCTTCTTGTTACAAAGGACAGTTGCAGATTTAACAAACCCACAATTTTAACAGAAACCTCACTTTGTGCACTTTCTCTAATACAGTAACAGACGAGAAAAACAAGATATTCCATTTTATATAAGCCTTTATTTACAACTTGTTTAACAACTGTACACTTTTTTGTAGCCTTGGAAGCATTATTGTATTTGACTGGGAAAAACATTATTAAAATGTTTGAATTCTTCTGACCATTATCTTGTATTTTTGTCTATATACAGATATGTATATTAATGCCACTACCATGACAATCTGGTAGTTACAGGATAAGAATTCATAGGAGAACTGAAAAGGAAAATTAATGCTTTGACACTCTAGAAATCCATTCTCAGACAGAAAATATATTATTGGCAATTTCACAAACAGTTATTTTGATAACTTGTCAACACAAATTAGGACAGTCAAACAAGCTGCCACTGAGAAAATAAAATAATCTCTTATGCAGCACACATCAAGTTAGTACATTAGAAACATGCTTGGGATCACTCTCTGGGAGAGAGATGCTAGGATAACTTAGTTAAAAGAAAGACAGCACATTTACTTGAGGTTACTAGCTAGCTGACATTTCTCTACTGCACTGAGTAGACTCAAACAGTTATGTCAAGCTAAAAACTTTTCAGGAAGATACAAATGCCTTGGCTTCAGAACAGCTTGAATAGTAAACTACTAATCTACACAGCCAGGCTGGGGGTGTGGGGAACAAATCCAATACGCCCAGAGCCACCACTCCAGAAGTCTCAATGTCTAATCCCTCAACAGTCAAATGGCATTGCCAGCCCCAAACTACCAACTCTGGAGACATCGATATCCAGCATGGGTTGGGGAAGACATCACCAGCTGCACTACAGAGTTGGAAAACGCAGCTCAAAGCCACTCATCCAGTTCCCAACAAGGAGAGAAGGCATGTTTATACAGTACCTCCTAGCAAGGGATTGACGGTTATTAAGGCTGAAATGTCACATACCAGGCCCAAGGGGCTCTTCGTTGTGCATTGTTCAAGAATTGCCTGGCCCACCCCGATCAGATCCTAAGGCCTGAACATTCCTCTGTGTGGGACAGCTGAGACACACTTCTGATGCCACCCACATCCTGAGCTCCCCTGGGTGGTGAAATCTGTAACTGCGCTGCCCCAGCAGGCTGGGGGGCTGTTAGCGATGAGCCCCCACCTCGAAGATGGCAGTGATGAGGGCCCTTCCTGGTAGAGGACTGGGATCCCATAAGGCTGAAGAACCTCCCGCACGGCCCTCAAGAGAGGGAACATGGAGGGATGAGTCACCCTGCTCTGCCCTCCCGCAGAGAGAGAGAATAAGGAACACAGTTTGGGATTCCATCCCAGTCCTTATTTTCTCCCCTACCTCCTGCAGAGACCCCAGTCCTCATCTCCCTTTGACCCCCGCAGAAGAGTCAGTGATTCAGAAAGAGGGACAGTGGCAGTGAGCTACATGTTCCCCTCCAGATCAGATGCAGATTCCCTCCAGGCTGATCAAACCCGGTGTGTATCTGACTGGGTGGGCTGCCTGGGACTTGCACATGACAATTAGGGGCAATGTGAGAGCCCAGGCCCTAGCTAGTTGGACCTGGTGCTGAACAGAATGCTCCTTTCAGGTGCTGAGGAGGCTAGTGGGCCCCAATACTCCTCCAGCCCTGCCCCGCCTATCCCTGTATACTGATGTGAAAGGAGGGTGCACAGAACAGGCCTCTTTACCAGGCAAGAGATGTGCCGCCCCTACCCAGCCTCCCAAGTCCTTTGCAGGCACAAAGACAGGGTCAATTTGCCCCTAAGGCCCTGTTGCTTAAGTTTGCTCATGAGTAAAGTTAAGGATATGTCTAAGTTTCTGCAGGATTGAGATCTAGGTGAGGAAGCGTGGGGTTGCTCAAGAACTGGACTTCTAATCAAACCGAAC
This sequence comes from Emys orbicularis, assembly GCF_028017835.1. Classification (NCBI taxonomy): domain Eukaryota; kingdom Metazoa; phylum Chordata; order Testudines; family Emydidae; genus Emys; species Emys orbicularis. The sequence continues at coordinate 129,803,439 of NC_088688.1, read as the reverse complement.
GATGTACAGTACTAATGATTTCAGATGCTCTTGAGGCTTTTTAGCGAATACTATGGCTTACAAGGTCTCACCTTTGCCCCACAGTATCTATACAATAAACACATGAACTTAGAATACTATAAAACAGCATTTCCTCACGTCTTGTATCTTGCCAGTGCTGTCTGTCCGAGTACAAAATGAAAATACAGTAATACAAATGTGTGGATATTTAAGAATTTAAAATTTTAAATAAGCAGCTTTTTAAATTAGTCAATATAGGCAGCACCAAAGCATTTTGAGTTATACCGTCTACATACCGCAAATCTTATAGCAATACTTCATAATACAAAGTAACAGGCATGCTAGTGCAATTGGAAATGAAATAACTAAAACGGGGATAAGAAAAAGACAACTAAAATAGTACAAGTAAAATATAAACAACCCAAATAAGCTGGCAAGGACATTTTGCATAATACTGTAAGTCAGCAAGTGTAGACTGCTTTTATACTAGTTATCTCCATTCATGTTCCTTTCTAGAATTGTTTAACATTTGTACACAGGGAAAAAAAGTGTTACTGAAAGAAACTGACGACACAGCTAAATGTAACAGTCACAAACTACTGTGTATATACATATTAAAGTATGCAATGTTTGTAAATAAAATATTCCATGTTAGTTTGTCCAGGCTTGGAGCTTAGCAGATATACCTTGCTTATTTTTTAAGGAACACGGGTGGGTCAAACAACCATTCATAATCGGTTTTTCCTGCAAGAAAACTTTCCTGGCTTTACTTTAAATATTAAAAACCTGATTAAAACAGAGCCTTTAAAGGGTGCAGGAGCTTTAACATATGAATGATCAGAAAGATACATTTATGACCTCATTAAGACTAGCTGTTATCTAGCTTAGCAAATGGAAATGTAGCAGAAGGTTGTGTGTTAATAATCAGAATGAAGTAGTCAAAGTGGACAGACAGAAAGTAAAACGGAGTGCGGAAAGGGAACTGTGTCAATTTACCAAATACCCTCTCGGGAATTCGGAATACTGGTTTTTCCCCTGCCCCAGTTTCCTGGGGAGGGATAAGGTGCAAGAGGGAGATGGTAAAGCCACTCCCCAAGATGGCAAGCTTCTTTGCGAGTGGATCTCTCTCTTTGCAATCAGATGCCATGAGTCTTAAGTGGCAGAACTGGTTAAGTTTTGGGTTATGCAGTCTGGACAGAAAAGTCATGCACTGAACAGTCCCTGTTTGATAAATAATGCTGCAGGTCATGCAATCACATCACTGCAAATAAAACAAAAATAAAGAAGAAAGTTAAAAAGAAGCCAACATTTCATTACTGTTAAAAATGAAAACAGAACATGTATTTTCTCAGCAGTTTAGTAAAGCCAGGTCAAGTTATAGTTCAGCGAGGTCAAGGGGCTGCAACTGTTATTTTATTAAGGTGACTAAATGCATTCACAATATGTTTAATGTGCTCACAGTTGAATGGAGGAACAAAAGCTAGTCTTGGTTTAGACCAGCGCTGTCCCCTGGGGTGGGGGGACTAGGAGGGAGGGGGGGTTGTCCCCAGCCTCCCCCAAGCTTTTTGCATTTGGTCAAAAATCCACAGGCCATGGAGCTAGGGATGGCTGTGGCCTGGCCACTTTTCAGCAGCGGTCCTACGCTAGAACAGTCCGACTGCTGCCGGAGTGGTCCAGAGCATCACTCCAACTTTGTGGTGACAGCGCCACTGAAATCTGAGCAGGCGGCGACTGGGCCAAATGGTGCTATGTCTGGCACATGGGGTGGGAGTTCCTTTACGGCGGAGCTCAGGGGAGTCTGTTGAGAAAGCCAGTCCTGGCAGCATAGGCTTATGCACGGTGTGGGTAAGAGAGAGGGGATACTCCGCAGCTGAGGAAGACTTGGGGTGGGGTGAAGAGACAAGCAGTGACAGGAACAGGGTCACTGCTGGGGGGAGCGGGCTGGAATTGCACCCCCCCCCCCAAAATATCGGAATTAGGCACCATTGGTTTAAAAGGGAGTCTTGTACAACTCCTAGTAACAGAGCAAGGCCCAGATCCTCAAAGGCATTTAGGTACCTAATTCAAATCAATAGAAGTGGAGCACCTAAATACCTTTGGGGATCTGCACCCAAGTGGCTCTACCCAACACCTTAGTGCAGAATGCCTCGGCAGACACACGCCAAGCTCAAGGAATAGTTATGAAATTGGCCTCCACAAGTTTCACTCATTCTTGCTGCCTGTCAGCACAATCAGTAAAAAAAAAAACATTTCCAGAAGTAAAAAGGTGCCTCTCTTACATCATACGTTTTAACCATTGAAAAAGGCAATGGAGTTATAATTTCCATTTTCATCTGTGAGAAATTCCACATAGTGTTACAAGATAAAAACACTGATGATTAAGCATTAGTTTTTGATTAGCTGCACCAAAGCAAGCCTGTGTTTGATGCCTAACAAACACATCCCGTGTCACGTTCGTTTAACATTAACAAGCTTTAGCCATTTGATGTAAAATAAGTTTTTGATCAAAAGCAAATTTTAGACATTACTGCAGATATATCCAGAATAGGAGAGAGACTTGTTTCTAGTGTCCGCTCATTCTGATTTTCAATAATTCCAGCACAATGTAAACGGCAAATGCTCTCATCTGATAGAAGACATGCTCTGTGAATTTGTTTTTTTCCCCTCTAAGAATTGCCCTGATCAGTAGCTGATTCTAATAATGCTTTTTGTGGCAGGAAAATCTGGACTGAATTTATTAGAGAAAATATTTTTATGACTAAACGTTAAGACAAAATTTCTTTCAAAAGTTATAACTACAGCACAAGTCCTGTAGCTGATGATTTAATTCTGCGGAAGCCAAAAGAATAGAGTAACTCAAGTTTGCTGCACATAATACAAGTGTACTCGTTCAAATTTCTGTAACAACAAAATGACCTTACTGTGCGCCTCCCTTCTCACCTGTTTCCTCCTAACCAGAATACTTTTTATTTAGGAAAGTGAACACAACAGAGAGAACAGACTGTAACAAATCAAGTGAAATAAAATCAAGAATGCATTAAATGCATTAAATGAACACATTCAAAGCAGAATCCTGATAAAGTGTGTTTTGAATAACACATCCCTTGGATGAGGTGCATTGTTATTCACTCAACCACTGCACACTGGGGTGTGGATGATTGGAAATAATAAAATGAACAATTAATTTTTGTAATGCCATAAAAAGTTAAAATGTTAAAGCTGAGATCAGAGTTTGCTTCTTTAAATGGAAAATCCTGTTTTTTACTCTCATCAGAATGTGAGAATGCCAATCTGCTTGTACAACAGGACTAAGTGAAATATAAAGGTACACAGCTAATGCACATTAACAGAATGGAGACAACAATGTACTCTTCAAGGCGTTAGTGGGAGTCCTTCGGAAAAAAGGGGTAAAGTCTGGCCAAGGACGCTACAGAATACACTATGGTCCTAGTGCCCTTCCGGCTAGAACAGTGCAGGTTTTATTACTAGAAAAGGATCTGCTAACAACTTCTTCGAGGAAACATTTCAACAGCAGGGAATTTTTCAATCATTTTAACAGCAGCTTGGTTTTGCAGCACTGTTTTAGAAGACCGGAGAAATCCAAGATATAAGGGCAGATAATTAGCTGCTGGAACGTGTCCTTGTTTCAGCTAGGAAGGAGCTATGCTGATTTCCAGCAGTGGAGGACGAAGAGGTTACATACCTGTAACTGGAGGTTACGTCCAATGGGGTTGGGAAAGTTCTCATCAGGCCTTTCCAGAATCAAGTGGTTAGCGAGTGTGCAAAAACAGAGTTGCCCTCCATAAAGGGATGTGACACACTAACAGCCGCCAAGTGGACGTGCATGGAACTGAGGGACAGGCCCGATGTCTTTAAAGATAGGATATAGTCTAGGATGAGTGGAATACCCATAGTTTTTGGTAGAATGCTGTGTCCAGGATGAGAAGCATTTCCAGTAGATTGGTAACATTTCCTAGTCGAGTTTTCTTCTATAAGAGAGAATGTCTCGCATGGCCGAGGAGCACACCCATTCTAGGGCTGACGACCATCCAAATACCATGCCCTGAGGTGAATTGTTAGTGGATTGGAGTGTCTGATCCTGACATTGCACTGGCCCAGGAGCACAGGGAATATTGGGAGAGTAATGGGGGAGGGGGTGAGCGACAGATGCAGGAGGTTGGGGAACCAAACTGCCTGGGCCAGAAAGGGGCGATCAGGATAACTGTTGACCTGTCCTGTCGGTTCTTGAGTAACACTTGTGGCAGAAGTGGTAGCAGGAGGAAGGCATAGTTGAACTGGTATGACCAGGAAAGGAGAGCGTCACCCTAGGAGTGGTAACTGAGGGTTCCTCTGGAACAATATGTGGCACGCTTGTTGTTGGCCTGGGAAGTGAACAGATTCCTGGTTGGGGTCCCCCATTGCGTGAAAATGTTGTGATGCACAGTGTCAAGAAGTTCCCACTCATGGTCGATTGTGAAGTGTCTGCTGAGGGAGTCTGTGAGCACATTTTGCATCCCCGAAAGGTAGGCTGCAGATAGGGTGATCTGATTCTTGATGCACCAGTTCCAGAGATTGATTGCTTCTGTACACCGGGAGGCAGATCTCGCTCCCCCTTGTTACTGATGTAGAAGACCACTGTAGTTTTGTCTGACATTATGAAGACATGGTGAAAGGGGATGAAAGGAAAAAGGGACTCGCACACCTTCTGTGCTGCCCGTAGTTCCAGGACATTGATGTGCATTCTGGACTCTCGAGATGTCCACATTCCCTGTGCTGTGTGGTTGCCCATATGTAGAGATGCATCCGTAATGATCGTCTTGTCTGGTGGTGAGGGGAGAAAGGGGACCCCTACACATATGTGATGAGGATTTGTCCATCACAGGAGGGAAGACAGCACCTTGGTGGGAACGGTCAGCGTGAGGTTCATGGAATGGTGGCTTGGGGATCAAACCGACTGTAGCCATTCCTGAAGGCAATGAAGGCGCAGTCTTGCAAATGGAGTGACATAGGCAGGGCCGGTGCTACCATTTAGGCAAACTAGGCAGTTGCCTAGGGCGCCAAGATTTGGGGGCGCCAAAAAGCGGTGCCCCCAATTTTTTTTTACAGCGTTCCTACGCCCCCTCCCCAAGCACGCGGTCGCCACTTCACTTCTCCCGCCTCCCAGGCTTGCAGCGCCAATCAGCTGTTTGGCGCCGCAAGCCTAGGAGAGGAGAATTAGAGCAGGGGTGGCGTGCTCGGGGAGGAGGCGGAACAGAGGTGAGCTGGGGTGGGGAGCTGCCGCAAGGCAACCCGGGCTGGGGGGGTGGGGAGCTGCTGCGGGGGTGCCTCAGGGCGGGGGGGGGAGCTGCCGCAGGGCTCTCCACCCCAGCTCACCTCTGCTACGCCCCCTCCCCGAGCACGCCGTCACTGCTCCACTTCTCCCGCCTCCCAGGCTTGCGGGGCCAATCAGCTGTTTGGCGCCGCAAGCCTGGGAGGGGAGGAGAATTAGAGCGGGGGCGGCGTGCTCGGGGAGGAGGTGGAGCAGAGGTGAGCTGGGGTGGGGAGATGTCACACGGCTCCCCGGGGGGGGAGCTGCCACGGGCGGGGGCGCCTCAGGGCAGGGAGCTGCCACAGGGCTGGGGGGGGGGGGAAAGAGGCGCAAGGTGAAGTTTCGCCTAGGGCGCTAAACTTCCTTGCACCGGCCCTGGACATAGGTGCACGAGGCCACGTGGCCAAGGAGGGACTGACATGTTTTGACCTTTACCCTAGGGTTGCTCGTGATGTGAACTATGATATCATTCACGGTCTGGAACCTGTTTGTGGGCAACTACGCCTTTGTAGTGAGAATTCAAGGTTGCCCTGATGAAATTCAAAGATTGCATAGGGGTAAGAACAGATTTTTCGATATTCATGCTGACCCCCAGTGAGAAAAGGAGACAGAGCATCATAGACATTGACATAAAGGCTTCATGGCAAGATTTGACAGCGAAGCATCAGTCATCAACATAAGGGAAGACAAGGAGGCCATAACATCTGACGTGAGCTACTACCATGGACAAAACCTCGGTAAAGACTCTGGGGGTCGTGGCTATTCCAAAGGGTAGAACTCTGTATTGGAAATGGTCAGAGACCACCGAAAATCTGAGAAATCCTCTGTGGGCCGGATGAACTATTTACGGCTAAAATAATGTTATTTTTCAGAATGATGTCAGAGCTGAGGACAGTGAAGGTTGCAGTGTCAACCAGGAAGAATTGATGGCATACTCTCCCTTTTGGCTTCTGTGTCCCGTTGCAATTTGTCATCCATCACCCCTACACTATGCCTTTCCCAAGTATTTGCATGCAGTATGTGCGTGCTTTGGATATACACCTCTACCTCGATATAACGCTGTCCTCGGGAGCCAAAAAATCTTACCACGTTTTAGGTGAAACCGCGTTATATTGAACTTGCTTTGATCCACCGGAGTGCGCAGCCCCGCCCCCCCCCGGAGCACTGCTTTACTGCGTTATATCCGAATTCGTGTTATATCGGGTGGCGTTATATCGAGGTAGCGGTGTATTTTCTCCAGATTTATTAGGTTGCATGTTTCCATGTTGAATCCCATTTCATTATCTTCCTCGTTCCTACTTCTAATGGCATTTCCTTCCTCACTGGTGTTTCCAACACTTCCCCACATTTGGTTCTCTACAAATGTATTAATAATATTTTGCATTTATATAGCTACTTCACTCTAAGGATCTTGAGATACTTGATCACTTTATTAATATTCTGCCTCACCACATTCTTTACTTCCCATCCCAGATTCTCAAAGTTGATAAATAAAAGCAGGCATAACCCCAATCCCACTAAAACTCCACTGGACAGCCCCGGCCCTCATTCAGAAATACATTGATCCACTTCTCTTTGCTTACTAGCCCCTCAGTTAAGGCTTAAAAAGTCAGTGCTCATACACAAGCCAATTAGAATTGTTTAGTTAAGAGTTCATGAAAATCTGTATAAAATGTTTCATTAAAGTCTAGTTAAACTAAATTGAAATTCTGTTGCTTTCCTTGCATCTAATAATATTGTAATTCCATAAATACATTATCTGGTTTCTTTGTGATGATATCTTTTAAACCATGCTTGCTTATTGATCACGGAGCTACTATGATCTCAGCGCTTTGTTCTCTTAAAATTTATGCCATTAAGGGCATTCAAGTTACACTTGCAGGATAGCAATTGTCAGGCAAGAGCTTGCTTTCTTTTGTAAGATGAGTGCCACATTTAGTTTACTCATCTTTTCTATTACTATCTCCCTGTGTAATTATTTCTGTCACAGCAATTCAGATCTTTGGCATTTTTGTTACCATGCCATTTTATAACAGTGACAGTGTAGGACAGGTTTTTAATAATGCTGATAAATTAGCAAGACATGGAAGCATAATGGCTAAATAATAAGCAGTTTCTGAACTGTGGGCAGCACTGATTCCTCCAGGGAGAGGTCACCTGAGCAGCTGTGCTGTTAAGTTTTGAAGTAGCTGCAATCTATAAGTGCGTTTTCAATGGTGGCCCTAAAACTGGCACCACAAAAGCAAAGTTCATTGTCACGAGGATCCACAGCTGGAAGTAAAGGCTGAAACTTTCACTTTTTTGAAGATGAAAATAGCCATTTCTCCCTAACTGTAACCTTCAGCTTCTGTTCAAAAATTGTTCCCATGCCTAGCTGCAAAACATGCCAGCACCTAGCAGTAAATAAGGCTGCCACCAAATACAAATGATTTCCCGGTTGTCCCATCTCTTCCCCTATAAATAACACTTTCATTTTGCCTGGACAGTGCTTCAACCAGCTGTCTCAAATCCACTTTGAAATCTGAGGCAACAGAACAGCACGGAGAGAGAATTCCTGTGATCCCATGAGATGGGGGTTTACTTTAAATTGTGGTATCAACATATAGTACTTCAGGGTATGCCTCCTTTGTCAGTTCTCCAAGTGGCTTCACGTACACAATGAACAGCAGCAGAGAAAATCTCTAATTCTCCATTAGCACCTACCAATGCTCAGAACCACTTTAGAGCAACCCCATTCTCTCAGCTAGTCTCTTCAAATGGGTGGCACTGAGATCAGTTGCAAAATGCCCATACATTTCAAAAGGGTCAGCCTCTCACCCAGACTGTAGAGCATTTGTCATGAACTGTTTCTGATCCATAAGCTGTTTTTCATATCAAACAATTAGATTGCCTTGAATCCACTGTTAGGTGTTAATTTGATGTCCTGTAGGATCGTGCAGTTTGGGAAACAATGCATATTGCTTTTAGCAGAGTTTTCGAGGGCTTTCTAGTCTACTTTTATTTGTTAAATGTCACCATCTGTCCAAATCAATGACTGGATAATTTTAAAAATGACTCTCATGTCTCAATCTCCAATGAAAACATTAAAGTCAAGAATGGAAAAACAAGAGAAGCATTCAAATTCTCCAGGTATGGTGCTGGTTGCAGAGTGACTCTCCAGAGATCTATTGTGTCAAATGGGAAAAATCTGAGGTTGGCATGGCTGAAAAAGACAATCTTACTCTCCTGGGAAAAAAGCCCTTTTCTAGAGTTTCTTGTTTAGTCACCTGTAACTCAAAACAAACTTAAATCAGTGCCAAGAGTCCAGGTGTTCAGTATTCTACTTCATACGGTGCACAAATTGCAGTGAAAATCTTACAAAGAAAAACACACTGCTCCTTGGAGTTCTATACCTTGGAACAGATGCTTGTATCTTCCTTCTTTTTTCAGCTGAGGAAAAAAATCCTCTTATTTTCACCTAGTATTGGCTGCAGAGTCACTAACAAGCTTCAGTTGCCTTCCTGAGTTCCATACAGGGAAGAAATGTCAACTGCTCATGCTTGAGGAGTTCCACTGCCAAGGACCCACAAGATCCAACTAGGATCTGAAAAACTGCTGAGAAGCCTTCCAATTCCCTGAAAGTGGCAGCCAGTGGCCTATATATTCCAACACTCGTTGCTTGTTTTAGGGGCTTAGTGTCATTAGTAGACATGAGGTCGAGGTGTTTCTGGCTCAGTGAGGATTTGCCCCTTGAGATGTGATGGGCTCACATATCCAGGCACACCAGATCGTGCCAAACTGTATCTATTTTTAATGAGAAAAGACAGGTAGGCAGGAGAAGTGATTTTATTCCCAACAGTGAAGTGTGCTGGCAGAACTGTGCAGGGAAGTGGGCAAGAGTTAACTAGGATCGACTTGGCTCAAGCCATCATTAATCTAATTCCTCAGTCTCGTGACCATTAGATTCACCTTTTCAGTTTAAAGTGAAAAATCACATGCAAGCTTCAGCCAGTGCAATAATTTTAAGGAAGGGTTGTTTTGCTATCAAGTGCAAGTGAGCTCATTTTAGATCTTGCTGAGAAGACGCTTCACCAAGAGTAGTCTAGTTCTCTGAAACACTGTAGATCACGGCTCTCACCCTTTTTCTTTGTGATGCCCCCCATACATGGTATGAAAACTCCGTGGCCCACCTGTGTCACAGTAACTGTTTTTCTGCATATAAAAGCCATGTTTGGAATTAGGGGGTGAGCAGGGCAATTGCCTGGGGCCCCATGCCACAGGGTCTCCCACGAAACTACATTGCTCAGGCTTCGGCCCTGGTCTTAGGTGAGCAGGACTTTCTACCCTGGGCCCCAGTGAGTCTAATGCTGGCCCTGCTTGGTGGCCCAAGGGACCCCGGACCCCTGGTTGAGAACCACTGCTGTAGATGACACCATAGGTATGTGACTGCCTAAGTCCTCATATATAATAATTTTGGGGATACCTAATTATTTTAATGACAGACTTATTGTAAAACATAAAGGGCCAAATTCAATTCCATTTACACCCATGCAAACCTACTTGAAGTCAGATTTAAGTATTTGGCCCTATGAGTGCAAAAAGATTTCCCTCCCAATCCTCTCCAAGAGTAAAAGTAAAGAGAAAAATGCTCAATCAAAGGCATCAGATCCAGGTGATGTGTTAAGTATGTTTCATAGAAAGTGAAAAATTGGAAAGACACATTCAGGGTAGTCTTCCTCAGAGTCACTGTCTAAAGGGAGTGGTGAGAGAAAGTATCATCTAACTACTACATCTGTGCCAAAGCATCAAAGCCATTAAAAAAGAACCATTACAAATCAAGCAGGAAGCTGCCAAGTGGACAATCTGATGTAGAGTAATATTGGAAATGCGGAAATCATTTGAATGCATCTTAGCCACTTGCACACACCGCTCCATGTTAAGGAGATACTAGAAAGGGCAGGCAGAGTAGTTCTAAACAGGATTTTAAAAATTCACCTTTCGATACACTAATGAATGTAAAGTTGCTAATGGAACCCGTTGGAATAGAAAACCACTAGCAATTTTTGTTGAAGTGAATGTAGAAATAACTTTAGTCATCTGCTGGTGACACTAAAATTGCAAAGGATTCTCAATTGCTTAATATCAAGAAGGATACAGTGAAAAAATAATTGGCAATTTCCTATTTGTATTATTTTCATTTTAAAATGTTTATAAATGTGTATTTCTATATGAGACTTCTCTTTTGTGCTACACTTTGGCTAAAAGTTAACTTTACAATCAGTTTGTTACTGTTTATACAGCACTTTGAAAAATGTAAAGCATTACACAAGTGCTAAGTATTATTAGGAAAAAATTGCATTGTTAATATTCTTCTTTATTATGTATCTAGTATCACATGCATGGCACTTTACAAGCTTGAATCCATCGTGTCCTTGAATATAAAAGAAGTTAAGTTCCAACCGCTTGACCGCACTGTAAAGTAGCAGTCTCAGTCTGGAATCTTGTGGACTTGCTTGTGCATTAGACCGTTTGCTTTTATTTTATTTAATACAAAGCTTACAGAAAGAAGGTGCCTGCCTGACATTGCCACAGTTGTTAGGAACCCCAGAAAGGGTTCGTATGGACTGCTCAGCTCTTCTGTCATTATCAGCTAAAAATGCTGCTGCCAAGAAGGGCTGTTTACCTCTTGCAGGAATGCAAATGAGTTCTCCCATCAGGGAAGTAACGTTTTTAGGTGAGCAGGGCAGTACTGTATGTATACTTTATTTAGTACTAATTTATGGTATTAGAACAGGGGTTCTCAAACTGGGGGTCGGGACCCCTCAGGGGGTCATGAGGTTATTCCAGGGGGGGTCACGAGCTGTTAGCCTCCACCCAAAACCCCGCTTTGCCTCCAGCATTTATAATGGTGTTAAATATATAAAAAGGTGTTTTTAATTTATAAGGGGGGGGTCGCACTCAGAGGTTTGCTATGTGAAAGGGGTTACCAGTACAAAAAGTTTGAGAGCCACTGGATTAGAAATAGTGATGGCAGTTTTCATATAAACTTGTAATTATCCACAACAGCAGCAAAATATAGACTCAGTGTTAGTCTCTGCTGTTCCTAGCTACACAGTGTCCTCTGTAAAAGCAGCATACAACTCAACAGGGAGGCACCTCAGATAGTGTCTGATCTTGTGGGGAAAGGAAGAGAAAGGCCAAAATAAAAAGAGAGCGGGCTCCAAAAAAAAAAAAAAAAAAAAAGAGACCTGAGAAACGCGAGACAAAAACCCAGTGGCAACAAAGAGGGGGAGAAGGAGCCAGAAAAGAGAGAGAGAAAAATAAAAAACAAAAGCAAGTTGTTTAATTTTAGGATGGAAATTGCATCCGAGTTTCTTCCGGATACACATCTAATTAACAGTAATCTTAAACTGACTTAGTAACTTGGAGAGATAGCCTCCCCATTACAATTTTGGAATCCCCTTCATTCACAAGTAGATTTTGGCAGATGGTGGTGCAAAGGAAGAGCCTGACAGACAAAAATAAAGCCTTAAATATTCTTGGGTTCCTTCCTAGGGGCTGAAAAATGCTGCATATACTTATTCAAGGAGACTGACTAACTCTTGCTCCCTTACACACACAGTACACACAAGAAAGGTTCCTAAAGTGACCAGTCTGAACTCCACAAAAGACATGTGTCCGAATAATCATATTGCTAGACGGTGCTTATGAAACTTGTCACTTTAGCATTTTGTTTCTCAACAAAATACAGGAAGGCAAACATCAGTTTATGCCTGAACTACCTTTACATTGTTAGCTTTACACATACTACAGGAGATATTTTTCTTACCTAACCTAATTTTAGGCACAGTACAGTGGGCAGACAACAGCTATGTAGTCTTTTTAATCACTACTCTACATATAACACTACTAAGCAATTATTTCTATGTCTTTGGAATAAAAGACAAATGCATTTTGCTCATGGACTTCAGAAGATGTTCTTTGTATTGCTGGGAAAATCAGGGTCAAGATAAATGCTTTCAACATATATTTAATGGCCATTTTAAACATGGATTAGGTATGAACAGTTGGATGTGCTCTGGAATAAAACAGCACTTACAAATGTCACTGTCTTTGAATCCATGTGTACTGATCCTTCAGGATCCTCTGACCATTTTAAACCAAAAGGTTAGATTAAAATATACCTTGGGATGCTTAAAAAAGCCAACATGAGCTACTTTTGAAGGGATTTATAGGAAGGAAAGTCCTGCATTGGGCAAGAGATTAAAATAATTTTACAAAATTTAAACTCAGAAACTAGATTGTATGCACACCATATTAGGAGCAAGATTTATGTTGAAGGTGATGTCACAAAACACACACACACACACACACACACACACACAAAGCTCCCCTACTAGTAAATCCGTAAAGGCTGATCCTACGAGGTGCTAGGTGTTGAGCATCTTCAACTCTTCAAGAAGTTATTGGGAGTTTAGGGCATTCAGAACGCTCAGAAATACTCAGCACTTTGTTGGAGGATCTGTCCTAAATTAATATCAGCAGTGAGAACCACTCACTTGTCTTACCAGTCAAAGTGAAGATGCAGTGAAGATGCTACTTATAAATGGACAGGTATGTGTTAAAAGAATTAGACTACAAACAGCCAGTTCTCAATAAAGTAAGCAACAAACTTGCCTAAGGGCACGGCTACCATTATACCTATGGAGATATACCTTTCTATCTCATAGAACTGGAAGGGACCCCGAAGGGTCATCGAGTCCAGCCCCCTGCCTTCAGTAGCAGGACCAAGTACTGATTTTTGCCCCAGATCCCTAAGTGGCCCCCTCAAGGATTGAACTCACAACCCTGGGTTTAGCAGGCCAATGCTCAAACCACTGAGCTATCCCTCCTCTCCCCCTCTGCCATTAGTAAGGCAATTGATATAATCCTCCTCCTAATTAACATATTAAAAATAAGTCTTTCAGTGGTGGATGACAATTTGAATACATTAACCTCAACAATATTCAGCTGGGCCTTGATCCTTGATGTATGGTTAGTCCATCATTACAAAGCTTTAAAATAAATGCCTTCTTTTAAATCAATGATGCTGTAAGCACATTAAAGCATTCCAAATATTTCTTGATTTTTCTTTTTGGATATACTCAACCAACCAGAGTGGGGAGAACAATCTGAAACATTTCACCAGTGGCAGCAAACAATAGACGATACCAGTGGAGAAATAAAAGCAGATCTGAAGCCTTTTAAGAGAAAAAGAATGAAAGAATGGTCTCCAAATCATCCTACTTCCCTATTAAATGCCAAATGCCAAGAACAGGAGCAACCTCTACACATGAAAGGAGAAACTCATTTTTGTTCTGTAAACATTCCACAGCAGGTGTCACAGGATGTCGCTAGGTTAGCACCTATACCAATGTCTACGGTGGCGGTGTTTTCCCCTCCCCCCCCCAGGAAATATGTTTTATAACAATTTTATGCAGCAATTTTGCATTTCCTATAAAGGATTTTCAGCAATTTTAAACACTGATTACTACATAGTAAAAAGGAGACTAATTCCCTTTCAATGAAGAGAGTTATAAAGGATAGTAACACGTAGGTACATGTATAGCATTTGTGACAGAAAATTTATGTTTGCTACATAGCCTATGTCAGACATTAGGTAAGAGATGACAACTTCATACAAATTTAAAAAACTCCATTATAATACAGCACTCCTCTGGATGTTTTCAAAATTTTGGCACATTTAAAGAGAAAGAAAGATGGCGACTCCAAAAAAAATAAGAATGAAGGGCATTAAAACAATGAGAAATCATAATAAAACCCCTTCCTGAAATGAGAAATAACAGTGGTAACAAGGAATAAAGATAGAGAAAGGATGCTAGTTGCATTTCCTGAAACGTCATGTGGAACAAAGTATGCCTGGATCACAGGGCTGATTCCTTTTTAAAGGCCAGGCTTCTCTACCTTGCTGTAGCTGGTTGGACATGACCAGGGTAAGATCTCCTTGTGCTGGTGGCTTGCCTTTGTCTAGCCAGGAAGGACTGTCCGGAACCTGTACTAGCCAGTCTATCTTCTGCTGCTTTTTTATGCAGAGTCATTCCCTATGAATAAAGACAAACTCATTAGTGAATATTAGTGCATACTACTCAACATGGTGTCCATTTAGTACTTGTCTTTCCTTTGCGTTATCAGCACCATCTAACCTGTTTGGGTCTTTGACATTTTGCCAGAGAATTGTGTGAAAAATGTGTATTTTTGCAAGTGTAAAAAGGCTGCTTTACTTTCAAAGTTTGTAGTAATCATGCAAAACGGTTTCAAGGATTGTAAATTATGCCCTCCCATACTTGAGCATGCTTTTCTGCATGCAGCCATACATTGCCTGGGCACTCTTTTTTTTTTTTTTTTTTAAGTTATTTTCAAATAAAATTAAGGTGCATCTCTCAACTTTTAGAAATGCATTTCTCCCACATGGAAATATCAGCAAATGATAAATGGCAGGAATTTGTTCCGAGAGAAAACACAAATATGTTTGCTGTTGATGGTTGCAGCAGGAGCTAATTGGCCATGCTGTCTCCTTACTGCTGATTGACTGGGAGAGATGAAAAATGAAAATTCCTGACAGCAGGAGCTCAGACAGGCCAAACTGAGAGAAGCAAAAGACAGAGACACTGTCCTGGGCAGTGGAGAACAACAGAGGCCTAACCTGGAAGGAAGAAGCAGCTGAAGCTATAGCCACCCGTCTGGACCTGCAGAATAGCCAGCCAGCTGAACTAGCAGCATTCCCACTTGGGCCTTGTCCGTACCAGCAAACCATCCCAGGGCAGACTCAGCTTATACCAGCCGAAGAGTTCTTTTGCCAGTATGCTTTATAACAGTCCCTAAACAAAATAAACCATATCAGCAAAAGCACTTTTTTGCTGGTCTAACTGCATCTCCACTAGGTCTTCTGCTAGCATAGTTATGCTGGTTAGGAATCTGACTTTTTCACCCTCCCAACAGGCATAGCTATGCCGACAAAACTTTAAAGTGTAGACAAGGCCTGAGAAACAAGGAGGCTTAAAGGGACCCGGTCATTTCAGAGAAAAAAAGAGCAACAGAAACTTGTGAGGGGAACAGGAAAAAGCATTGTTATTTCCACGCTGCTGTGACTATATACAGCCCTTCATAAACTCGTGCCACACAAAATCTCTGGCACATGGAATTTACAAACCAACATATATGATATAACAGGCAACACTTTGAACACAAATGGGGAGGGGAGGTCTAGCAGTTTAAGTACAGGATTTGGAATCAGGGATTCCCGGGTTCAACATCCAGCTGTCACTCACTTGCTGTGTGACTTGGGGCAAGTCAATACCTTTCTGTCTCCGACTCTAAAATGAGAATGGTAATTCCCTCCCTCAGAGGGGTTTTGTGAGGATTAATGGGATGATGTTTTTAAGAACATGTGCCATACTGGGTCACACCAAAGGTCCATCTACCCCAGCATCCTGTCTTCTGACAGTGACCAATGCCAGGTACCCCAGAGGGAATGAACAGAACAGGGAATCATCCAGTGATCCATCCCCTGTCGTCCATTCCCAGCTTCTGGCAAACAGAGGCTAGGGACACCATCCCTGCCCATAGGGTGACCAGACAGCAAGTGTGAAAAATAGGGACAGGGGGTGGGGGGGTAATAGGAGCTTATATAAGAAAAAGACCCAAACATCGGGACTGTCCCTATAAAATTGGGACATCTGGTCACCCTACCTGCCCATCCTGGCTCATAGTCATTGATGGACCTATCCTCCATGAACTTATCTAGTTCTTTTTTGAACCCTGTTATAGTCTTGGACTTCACAAATTGTAAATTGTTTTGAATGTGTGAAGTGCTATTCAAGTATGTCGTGAGATGAGAACTCATTTGTTTATCCTTAACCATAGCTGCTGTATCTGAACTATTAACATCATATATATATATATATAGGTAATTGTGAATGCTTGTATGACAGAGTTTTCAGGCTCATGTCACATAGAGGAGAAAATGCCTGTCACTACAACAGACTGAGCCTTCCCCCTCTAGTTTGTTGACTTTGATAATCTGAGGGCATTTGATGTACAGACCCTTTCACTGGTTTGCTGGTCAGCTGCACTGCTCTGGGGGGAGTTCACATGCACATTCTTCCCCAGGCCTGCAAATAGGGTATTGACAAGTCAGGGAACAAGGGAAGAGGCAGCAGGCAAGCATGGGCACAGAAAAGATGGGAAAGTGAGTGGGCTCAAGGATGTTTGGTGCTGTCACTCTCTACAAGAGCCTTCTGAATACTGCAGGCGAGCAGAAAAATCCTTAGAAGTATAAAGCAGTTTTTACAAAACCATTTCAGACCACACTATTTAAAACGTGATCTGTTGGGGACTGGAAAAATACAAAATGATGCAATTTAAAAAAATTAAAGTGGTCATTGTCCCTTTAAATGTTAATTGGATGTTTTATCTCCAAGTGAGTAGGCATAACATTAGGAAATTGTGCAAAGTCATCTGAAATTGCTTTCCCATACCAAAGGTTCAAATGATCAAGCTAGGATGTGGTAGAGCATTGTTTCCTCTTTCCTATTAATGAACATAAGAGAGGGAGCATATTGGCCATCAGGCATCTTAAGGGAAGGGACCTGGGAGGGATTCAAGCTCCATTTTGGGACATTGACATACCACAAGGGTCAGAAATTCCATCTATCAGGAGGGTGGTTCTGAAGGGGCTATGCCCTCTGTCATGGGTAACTCTGGTTCACTCAGGGTACAAAGAGCTGGCAAAAGCACGTGGCCCTACTTTATGCTGTACTTTGAGGATGTAAGTGGTGCATCAGCCTTGCGTTTTGTGCATGTTCCCTTGGATGTTCCTTTTATATACTTCGGGGACAGCTTCATGTATTGGAAGGAGGGAGTGTTGTTTTTACCTGTATAACCACCATTACTGTACTCTGGTTAAATTCCCCCTTGGTTTTCTCAAATATGGTTCTCTCTGCTATGTTTGGAGAAACTGTCTGTACCATTTCTGATTAACAAAACTAATTATGCATAACTTGGCTAAGTGCCATGGTAGGGGATCATAAGAGTCAATAACCAGTGCCTAGAGCCTCTTACAGAGACATTTTAATGAAGTATAAATAAATTCACTGAAGGTTGTAAGCAACCAAGGAAGGAAACCCAGCTTGACTTTTATATTGTGAACTCATGTTTAACCTGATTCCTGTTATCAACATGATCTCTTTCAGCATTTTGTGTGTCTACTTTAAATTATGGCAAGCATAGCTAGAAGGTAAAGGTACATGGTTTATTTATTTATATTTTTTAGTGTTGACTTGTTTATAGATTACTGAGACAAATTCACCCATCTGTCTGTGTGCACACAGGACAGTTTTTTTCCAAACAACTATATTGTAATTAAATGAAAAGGGCTCAGGATAAATGCCACACAAACAACACCAACAAAGACTGACAATTATAACCCTAATACAGTTTGGAGCATCTTACCATATTGTACCAGGCACTCACAATAAATTTCTCCTCCATCTCTCTTTGCGTCTTTGTTTTCTCATATTCTTTCTGGGGGGGGCGGGGAACAAAAAACAAATTTAAAGCTGTATGACACGAATGGATAATATGTATTAGACAGACACTGTTTGAACCCCAAACGTCTGGATTCATAGATTCCAAGGCCAAAAGGGACCATTGTGATAATCTAGTCTGACCTCCTGTGTAACATAGGCCCGAGCACTTCCCCAAAACAATTCCTAGAGCATATCTAGCAAACATGGAAAAAATTTGGAAAACCTAGAACAACCAAGAGAAAATGTGCAGATTGTTACCTCTAATGAATGAAACATTCGGTCCCGTTCCTGCAGTTGATTTTTCAGAGCCTGAATCTCAGGAGCTGTGCCCTGGTTTTGTTTAGGATCTAAAGTACGGATAACCTGCAAGATGCAAACACAACAGTTCATTTAAGTAAACATCACAGAGCGATCTCACCAAATACATCTAGATAACATAAAAGGCACCAAGCGCCAAGGGATTATAACCATCCAAAATAGGTCTTAAGAAACATTCAAGTCCTTTAAAGTAGGTACTTGTGTTAAGTTTCTTAAAACCATCCCACATAGTTACAACACAATGTGAGAAGAACACACTATTCTAAGATGCAGTATCCTTTCATCCAATCACATCCACCCTGCTAGGTCAGTCAGTGGTGGTGAACATCCTGCCACTGCCTGACTTCACCATGTAGGATGATGTAAACTGAATCCCACTCAAGAGATGCCATAGCATCTGCTCTCTGCTGCTTCTTAAGGGACTCCATCAAAACAAAAAGCTGCTGGTGGGAGAGAGAAAGCGCGAAGGCTTGATGTCTTGGACTCAAGAATATAGAGTCAGAGAGAACTAGTTCTTCTCCAGCTTCCAGGGTCAAAGAGTGAGGGTGAAGGGTATCCCTCCCTGAAGCCATTCTCCTCAGTGCTAAGGGATACATGCAGGAAACATTTCCCTCAACTTTCCACCCTGCACTCAAAGACTCCCTCTTACTGGAAAGAAATGGTGTAAGGTGACCATGACTCCGGGACTTGGAGCACCACTGTCAGTTTCTCCTGGTAGCTCTGCTGCAGCCATTAGCAGGAATCCCAGGGGAGTGCCGGGGAGATGAAGAATCCCCATTAAGTTTGATGGGGAGATATCTATCTAGGTTCGTATGCGGCACCTACCACAGTAGCATTTGAACACCTATAAAAAGTGAACTAAAGCAAGAGAGAGTCCAGCAAGTGGCCTAGATTTCTAATTCCATCCAAGAAAGTTGCTGGAAACTTTTTAACAGTAAACGTGTGTGTGGGTGTGTGCTCGTATGTACACAGTCACTTCACTTCCTCTTCCTACCTTCTACCTACTTCAGAACTCTGCACAGGTAATGAGGATGAAGTGATGTCGGACGCTGAAATGTCAACTAGAATATGCTGGAACAAAATCATCATTTAAGTTTTAATAAACCTCCTTTAATAGATGATATTGACGCAAGAGTCCTGAAGGAAATTAATAATGAAGTGGCTGAGCTACTAAGAGACTGTGTACTCAGTCATTAAATCTAGCCACTACTCCGGGTATAATCACTGTATTCATTTTTTAAAAAGGCTCTAGGGAAGGCTCATAGAAATATCAGTAAGCCCCAAAAAAGCATAAATTAGCTGAAAAATAATTAAAGCTAGTGTTATATAAAACTCTGATTAACATGCTATGAACAGGACAAATCAGCACAGCTTATGCAAAGCGAAAAGCTTGCCTCTCTAACTTGTTAGAATGCTTTGAGAGAGTCAGTAACATAATGGATAAAGGAGAAGTGAAAAATATAATTTATTTGGACTTTCAAAAAGCCTTTGAAATCCTTCACAAGAGACTATTAAGTCACAAAAGAGGAGAGGTAAACTTCTGTCATGGACTAGAAACTCACTGATGGGTCCTAAATTAATTCTTCTCACTTAGGAGAAAGACCTAGGCATCATCACAAACAGCTCAATGAAAACATCTATCAGGGCACGCAAAAACACCAACAAGAGTTAGGGTGTATTCAGAATAGGAAAGAGAATAATAGTGAAAATACCATACTGCCATTATAACATAAGAACGGCCGTACCAGGTCAGACCAAAGGTCCATCTAGCCCAGTATCCTGTCTACCGACAGTGGCCAATGCCAGGTGCCCCAGAGGGAGTGGACCAACAGGCAATGATCAAGTGATCTCTCTCCTGCCATCCATCTCCATCCTCTGACAAACAGAGGCTAGGGACACCATTCCTTACCCATCCTGGCTAATAGCCATTAATGGACTTAACCACCATGAATTTATCCAGTTCTCTTTTAAATGCTGTTATAGTCCTAGCCTTCACAACCTCCTCAGGTAAGGAGTTCCACAAGTTGACTGTGCGCTGCGTGAAGAAGAACTTCCTTGTATTTGTTTTAAACCTGCTGCCTATTAATTTCAGTTGGTGACCCCTAGTTCTTGTATTATGGGAATAAGTAAATAACTTTTCCTTATCCACTTTCTCCACATCACTCATGATTTTATATAGCTCTATCATATCCCCCCTTAGTCTCCTCTTTTCCAAGCTGAAGAGACCTAGCCTCTTTAATCTCTCCTCATATGGGACCCGTTCCAAACTCCTAATCATTTTAGTTGCCCTTTTCTGAACCTTTTCTAGTGCCAGTATATCTTTTTTTTAGATGAGACCACCACATCTGTACGCAGTATTCGAGATGTGGGCGTACCATCGATTTATATAAGGGCAATAATATATTCTCAGTCTTATTCTCTATTCCCTTTTTAATGATCCCTAACATCCTGTTTGCTTTTTTGACCGCTTCTGCACACTGCGCGGACATCTTCAGAGAACTATCCACGATGACTCCAAGATCTTTTTCCTGACTTGTTGTAGCTAAATTAGCCCCCATCATATTGTATGTATAGTTGGGGTTATTTTTTCCAATGTGCATTACTTTACATTTATCCACATTAAATTTCATTTGCCATTTTGTTGCCCAATCACTTAGTTTTGTGAGATCTTTTTGAAGTTCATCACAGTCTGCTTTGGTCTTAACTATCTTGAGCAGTTTAGTATCATCTGCAAACTTTGCCACCTCACTGTTTTCCCCTTTCTCCAGATCATTTATAAATAAGTTGAATAGGATTGGTCCGAGCACTGACCCTTGGGGAACACCACTAGTTACCCCTCTCCATTCTGAGAATTTACCATTAATTCCTACCCTTTGTTCCCGGTCTTTTAACCAGTTCTCAATCCATGAAAGGACCTTCCCTTTTATCCCATGACAACTTAATTTACGTAAGAGCCTTTGGTGAGGGACCTTGTCAAAGGCTTTCTGGAAATCTAAGTACACTATGTCCACTGGATCCCTCTTGTCCACATGTTTGTTGACCCCTTCAAAGAACTCTAATAGATTAGTAAGACACGATTTCCCTTTACAGAAACCATGTTGACTATTGCTCAACAGTTTATGTTTTTCTATGTGTCTGACAATTTTATTCTTAACTATTATAATATAATATAAAACTGATGGCATACCCACACCTTAACAAGGGGTGATGGCCGAGCGACTAAAGTGCTCAATTACAAAGCCAAAGTTTCGCTTGATCTCATTCTGAAGGACTGCCTCCAGTTCACCCAGGTGCAAAATGAGTACCTGATCTATAGGATTAGGGAAGTAAAAGGCCACAGCAGTCCCTTGTGTACCGTTGGCTATGGAAACTGACATGTCTATAAAACTGTATCAGCCTGATGAGCCATCTGTGGCTTGAGGAAGACACTGATTTTTTTATATCAGTTTTGGGCACCCCATCTTGAAAAGGATATAGCAAAATAGAAAAGGGGTAGAGAAGGGAAAAGAAGTGATTAGAAGCATGGGACAGCTTGCATATGAGGCTGTACTAAAAATCCTTCGTTTGGAGAAGAGAGAAATAAAAGGTGACACAATAAAGGGGGATATAAAGGAATCAATGGCATAGAGAATGGCAGTTGGGTGCCCGTATTTACCCTCTCAAATCAAGAAGAAGGGGAGACCAAAGAAATTAAAATTGATACATTATTTTTTGACACTGCGCATATATAATTAACCCATAGAACTCACTGAGGCAAAGAGCTTAATAGAATAAGCTATTTCTATGAATAGTAAGAAAATCATCTCAGTTATAACTGTCATAATAAACATTAAAAAGGGAAATTAACCCTTGTGCTTCAGACATAAACCAACCCACTAACTGACTCGAGTTGGAAGGAACTTTCCCCATGAGGCAGGTTATCACGTAATTGTTATCTTACTAGGTGCCACCTGGTGCTGGTTACAGAATACTGGTCTGGGTGAACCACTGGTGTAAATGAATATGGTGCTTCCAATGGGGAGGGGAGGGGGGGTTGGTGTTTGTATAAAAGACAGATAGGTGAAGAGGGGCAGGGGGAAGCTGGTTTGCACAAACATGAATTTGAGGTAGAGGCATCTGCAGGAAGAGAAACTTAATACTATGTAGCATATTGGTATCAAACTGAAAACTACAACAAAACCCATTAATTACCTTCCTCTCCTGTGGTGATTAAGATTGTTAGATCTGTTTTATTTATTTTCATTACCACGGAGAGTGGGTAAGCAACATAAACCTCAGCTCAGAGCACCCTGCACTTACACTCTTGGCCTTTTCCAAGTACTTTTTGTATCGTTCCTCCATTTGCTTCATTTCTTCCTCTTTTTTCCGTAAAGCTTCTTGCAATTCTTCAATTTTGAGTGCTTCATGTAGGGAGAAACACATTTAAAAAAGTCATATTAAAAATAAACACTTTAATATTGTTTGTTTAAGTATAAATTAAACCCATAGCTAGTACTTATTTTTCAGTAAAGGAGAGCACAAGTCAGGATAGCAAAATGTTCTACTAATTCAGCAGACACAGTGGTTAAGTATTCAACAACTCAAACACATGAAGGGGGAGACACAGTGTATTCTACTCCACTGTATACACCAGTTAAATAATTACCCTGTAGACAACATTACTGTCTGAGCATATGGAAAATTAAAGGGATAACTAGTGCCCTACATTAATGCCACTATTGGCCAACTCATTGTTAATTCAGAAAAGTGAGGGTTAGCAATGCAGTACACGTTCCAAAACATTGTGGCAGCATAATTCACCTAAGCCAAATATATGTTAAAGAAATCTACGGGAGAAAAAACCCCTGTACATGTTTCCCCAAAGGTAACACTGAAGAATTTCACCAAAAATGTGACAAAAGTAAACAAATAATTATTTTTAACATTTTATAAATAAGTTTTATGGACCAGCAGGACAGTTTCATTGTACAGATACCTGAATGGGTTGATTTATGGGGATAGCTAGCCAACAGTATCTGTATAGATTATCGTTCGTCCAGGGACTTGTCTGAAGAGACTGAGGCTTGGTCTACACTAACCCCCCAAATCGAACTAAGGTACGCAACTTCAGCTACGTGAATAACGTAGCTGAAGTTCGAAGTACCTTAGTTCGAACTTACCTCGGTCCAGACGCGGCAGGCAGGCTCCCCCGTCGACTCCGCGGTACTCCTCTCGCCGAGCAGGAGTACCGCAGTCGACGGCGAGCACTTCCGGGTTCGACTTATCGCGTCCAGACAAGACGCGATAAGTCGAACCCAGAAGTTCGATTGCCAGCCGCCGAACTAGCGGCTGGGTATAGACGTACCCTGATTTTGTCATCCCTGATCAAATGGTGCACGACATCAGTGTTTGGTTCTTGGAGAATCCCAGATCAGGCACAACTCCTGATCATCTGTTTTGCAATAGCACGTTGTTGTGGCACTCACTCCCATTTATCTTACTTGCAATGTCCTCTCCAAGTACTGGCCTAATATTGAGAATGCGACCGGGCAAAGTAAGATCTACTTTATTGATCATTACTAGAGGCAGAAAGGGATACTCAGAAAGGTTATATCTATTTTAAAAATTTTGCTTCTTACTCTACCCAACAATCCTAGATATTTTCAGTTGTTTCCACTCATGCCTGTTAAAAGAACCCAAAGAATTTAATTACAGCCACAGTTTTTACTGTGACGCTTCAGAGTAGGATAACTCTCAAAGTACAAAAACTTGAGAAGGTTCCACAACCTATCCAAAGGTTAGGCTGATTAGGCCTATCCAAATAAAAGCTTCGGCTAAGATTTTCAAAAGCTGCTAGTGATTCTGGGTGCTCAACTTGAGACATCTTTATGAAAAAAATTCCAAGTACCTGCCCTCTAAAAATCAGGCCCCTTTAAGGTGTCAGATACTTTAATATTGAGGTTCAGCGAGTGGGGAAGTTGCTGAATCCCCATATTCTTCATTTCCAGACTTTTAATCATTTGTTAAGGTGTGGAATTTTTATAAAGTGTAATATTATTTTGTGGGCTGAAAAACATTTTCTACTTTAACTCTTTTTGAACTAAGTTTTTCTCTTGTATGAATATACTAAATTTGTAATATTGAACAACTCCCAGATTGGCTTTTACTCTAGAAAAATCAGAGAAAACTGTTGCTGAAATGGCAGCTTGACTTTTCTCGGAGTGTGTGCATGATGGAGAAGGAGGGAAGGGGAATCAGTTTAAAAATGTCACTTCCTCCTTCAACTCCTTACTGTCATCTGCCACTCACTCCCACTGCCCATTTTTCCTCCCATTCCCACAGATGCATAAGTGTGCCCTTTCCCTACCAATGTATCCCCCCTCAAACCCAGTGGGCATAAGGATTATGTAGGCTGACAGTTTACAAAGGCCTGACTAGTCAATTCCACATCTTTGAATTATCAGAGTCCCCCAGCTATATGCTTTATATTATAGAAGATAAAAAAATAAGGAACATGTCCCACTCAAACTAATACAGAACAAAACAGTGTGTAGATCTTACAGGACTCTTTCATGAATAAAGCCTGTCTGGTACCTTCAGATAGATGCTGGCGTTGTTGTTTGAAAGATGATGGGGCACTTCTTTTTTTCCAACCTACTCAATGTAATGGCGGTACACATTTGCCTTTTTTTTAAAAAGCAATATACCATTTAGGGTCCTTTACAATTGGGCCTTGGTGTGTGGCTGTGAAATCCCAAACTGGCCTACTTGTCCAAAGCCACATTCTCATTGACCAACTAGTGTCCAAAGATTTACTCTAATGATTTTTCTGATCCTCCAACTGTCATCACCATTTCAGTCTACAATCTGAACACATGTTGAGGCAACATGTAGTACATATCAGCATACTGCAGGAGAGCTAATAAGCATGGAGGGATTTTTAACGTAACAGATACCAGGGACATGATCCTATTGCAGATAACAGCAACAGATAACTGAGGTTAAGATGACCAATCAAGAACTGTATTAACTTGACATTCCTCTGGGCATCAAGATTTTAGTAAACTGGCCTCTGCTTCCTTTCTATAAACATTAGCAGTATCTTTTGGGTCAGTAAATCTTGATGTTCTCCTCTGCAAGAATTAATATCGGCTTACCATTGTCAGACTTCCCTATAATTTTGTATCAATAAAACACTTAAGATTTTACAAATTCATTTTTTTAAAACGTTTTACAGTTTTCTCTGTTAATTATTAAAGACCCTTTGTACATACAAGCTTTTTTACGTAAAGACTGTTTGTTCTAATGGAAGAAAACTCACAACTGTTGTTATATCTTGGTTCCAAATCTTCAATAATAGCTCGTTTCCTCTGTATTTCATTGTTAGCCTCATGCAGCTTCTCCCTGTTACAAATTGTGAGAAGATACATTATTGTTCCAACACTCTTCTCCATCTCAAATGAAAATTAAGCAATAAAAAAATTCCATGTTCTACAATTCTGGGAAATTATAACAAAGCTGACTTTTGGCTGTGAGGCAGTAGGGCATGTTGAGTGATATCAATGAACAAAGAATGGAACTGTTTAAAAAACAGAAGAAAAAACATTTCTGTATATGCACAGTTGTAACATCAGAAAGCTCCATTCTCAGTCCAAAATTCTACAATTATTTTAAAATTTACAATAAGCTGTACAAAGCCTGCTTGAAATACATAATTTTGACAGCTATGATATTATTAAAGACTGGCTAATCCCCCACAACACCCCAAATAGAGGCTATACACTTCTTGTAAGTCAGTAGGTCATCATATGAGGAGGTTACTTACCTGTAACTGGAGGTTCTTCAAGAAGTGTGGTCCCTATTTGTGCACCATGCACCTGAGTCCGGACGTATTTCTAGCAGTGTCCACTGACCCGCATGTGTTTGCAGCCGAGGGTATAATAGGCTGTGCGGGTCGACACCTTTCCAGTATCCCCTCTTACCTCTGTGCAGGCCGGTCTGCAGCAGAGGGGATGGTGGGCGGGCATTGGAATACAAATAGGGACCACTTCCTCCTCTTCTTCGAGTGATGGTCCCTACACATATTCCATATGTGGGTGAGTAGGAAGTAGTGATCAGTGTGGAGGTGGGTGAGAGGATGCGATGGGAAGTGCAGTCTGCAGTACGGCTTGGCCCACAGCAGTGTTCGTAGCCACTGCTTGTGCAATGGTGTAGTGGGACGTGAACGAGTGGACAGAGCACCAGGTTGCTGCACAACAGATGTCTTGCCACGAGATGTCTGTGCGGCAGGCCAATGTGGCTGCTTGTGCTCGTGTACAGTGGCTGTGACTACATCTGGTAGTGGCATGTTGGATCATACTTAGGATTCGTGGATGCACCTGAAGACCCATTTGGAGATTCATTGGGAGGAGAGGGCTTGGCCCTTGGATCGGTCGGCAATGGCCACAAATAGTTTTGGCGATGAGTGAAAGGAGCGAGTCCTGTGGAGGTAGACTGGCACTTACACGGCAGATGTCGAGGGAGTGCAGGACCCTGTCCGAGTGGGAGGCATGTGGTTTGGGGCAGAAAACAGGTAGGTGGATGCACTGATTTAGGTGGAACTCTGAAACTACTTTTGGAAGGAATTTAGGGTGTAGCCACAAGGAAACTTTATCCTAGTGGAATACGGTGTGTGTGTGTGTGGGGGTGTCTGAAATCACAGTCACCAGTTCACTGACCCGTCTAGCTGAGGTAATGGCTACTAAGAATGTCGCCTTCATGGAGAGGTGGGAGAGGGAGCATGTTGCCAGAGGCTTGAAGGGTGCTTTGTGAGGGCAGAGAGAATGAGATTAAGGTCCCACGGTGGTGGGGGTCTTCAGTACTGGCAGGAAGGTTTTGAGTAGACACTTCATGAAATGGACAGCGGTAAGGTGTGAAACACGGAGGCGCCATCCACGGGGGGCAGAGGGAGGAGAGGAGGAGGGGAAAGGCATTGAGCGCTGCCAGGTGGACCTATAAACAGCTGAGGGCAAGACCTGATGTTTTGAGATCGAGAAGATGGTTGAGGATGATAGGTATAGATATCGCACTGTTGGGTGGTGATGACAGTGAGCCCATACAGTGAAGCGTTGTCATTTAGCTTGGAAGCAGGCCCAAGTGGATGCCCTCCCTACTTTGGTTAAGAATGTGTTGCACTGGTGTGCTCTGTCTACAGTTGAGCCCCATCCAAAAACCAGGCCGTGAGGCAAAGAGGGCCCGGATTGGGGTGCTGGCACTGATCCTGTATGAGGAGATCCAGGAGTGTTTGGAGGCAGAGTGGTGTGTGGGTGGAGAGTCTGAGGAGATCCGTGAACCAAAACTGACGGGGCCAGAATGAGGCTATGAGTATTATGGTAGCTCGGTGCCGGTGGATCTTGCGTAACACTTGTGGGAGGAGGGGAATGGGGGGAGAGACGTAGTGGAGGTCGCTTGTCCAGGGGAGGAGAAGAGCGTTGCCCTGCGAGTCCTCTCCCATGGCCCCTCTGGAACAATAAAGGGGCAGCTTTAAGTTCTCACGAGTAGCAAAGAGGTCCCATCACCAGATGTCCCATTTGTGGAAGAAGTATCGGAGTGTGGCATTATGTAACTCCCATTTGTGGTTGAGAGAGAATCCTGTGTGAAGGAACAGGGGTTCTGACTCGGGCCACGCGGCGGTAAGAGGGAACTGAAGAGACATCGGCCTGCACACCTTATTATATCCTTGGCTGCGAACACAAGGGGACGCACTACGTACGTGCGGGTCAACGGATACTGCTAGAAACACTTCTGGATTCAGGCACATAGTGTGCATGCGCATATACGTATGGAATACATATAGGGACCACCACTCGAAGAAGAACTTTAGGTAACAACTGCAGTTCAGAAAAGTGTAAAATTAAGACAAGTGCGTAAATGGTAAAACAAAATGATCACATTTATTAAGATGTTATCTTTTATTCTGTTTGTCGTGTTGTAACCCTGTTGGTCCCAGGATATGGGAGAGACAAGGTAGGGGAGGGTAATATCTTTTATTGGACCAAGTTGTGTTTGTGGTATGTACAAGCTTTTGAGCTACACAGAGCTCTTCTTCTGCTCTGGAGAAGAAAGCAGAGTATCTGAGCTAAATAGAAGTTGAGACAGACTGTTAAAGCAGATGGGGTAATGACTTTTGGAGGTGGTCACTTGAAATGAAGTAGGCAACTGGGAGTTAGATTGGTTATGCATGAAGGGTAGTGGGCAGTGTGCTATGTTACAGTTTGTTGTAATGAGCCATAAAATCACTGTCCCTGTTAAGTTCATGGTTTTTGGTGTTCAGCAGAGTTCTGATTTTAAGTTCCCAGGCTCACCTTTTGAAGGTGTTGTGCAGGTTTCCTTTGAGGACAAGTATTGAAAGATCAGATATGGAGTGATCACTTTGTGAAAAGTGTACACCCACAGATATTAGGTTTTTTAATATTTTCCTGTGAGAGTCCACTGAAGAGCGTAGTCAGCATCTGGTTTCACCCACATACTTATTAGGTATTCGATGAACTGGATGAGGTACACCATCTGTTCTGATAAGCATGCATAGGATCCATGAATCTTGAAAGCTATGTTATGGGGGGTATGATATCTCCCCTGCTGTGTGTCTGCAGGTTTTGCATCTGTTTTTCTGGCAGGGTCTGGTGCCGCTGTTAGTTGGTGCGTCCTGGTCTGTGGGGAGCTGCTTCTGATGATGAACTTCACAAGGCTGGGGGTAGTTTGAAGGCCAGAAGAAGGGGTTCAGGAAACATTTCTTTCAGGATGTAGTCCCTATCAAATATGGGTTGTAACTGTTTGAAGATACCCCGTATGGGTTCCAGTATGGTGGTAGGTGACAACTAGGGATGTGCAGTCAGTGTGTTTTTTTCTGTACTAAAGCAGGTTCTCTTGGGATATTTGGGAGGCTCATTCCATTATGTGATCTACTTCTCTGGTGGAGTGTATTTGTTTAGTGAAAGCAGATTATAGTGTGTTTAGTTGTGTAGCCCAGACTCTTTCTTCCGAGCAAAGTCAGTGGTATATGAGTGCCTGGCTGCAGATAACAGATTTTTTTGTTATGTCTGGGTGGTTGCTGGATCTGTGGAGGTAAGTGTGGTGATCAATGAATTTCTTGTATACGGTCATTTGTAGGATTCCATTGTTTGAACTAATTGTGGTGTCCAGAAAGTCAAGAGAGTGTTCTAGAGATAGTTTGATGGTTAGGTGGTGGTGGTTGAAGTTGTGGTGGAAATCTATGAGGGAGTTTAGGACTTCTGTCTAGATGATGGAAATATCATCTATGTATCGCAGTTATATCATTGGTTTCATGGTGCATTTTTCCAGAAATTTTTCCTCGAAGTGGCCAATGAAGAGGGTGGCGTATTGGGAAGCCAATTCTAGTACCCATGGCTGTTCCCATGGTTTGGCCGAAGTGTTCATTGTTAAATGTGGAATTGTTGTGGGTGAAGATGACATGGATGTGTTTTGGGTGGATTTCCAAGCATTGTCCATTATCTTGTTTGTATTTGAGGTAGGCAGCGATGCTGTCATGGTGAGGGATGTTGGTGTATAGGGAGGTGACATCCATGGTATTCAGGGGGAGGTTGTTAACGTGGAGTTTCTGGAGGCTAGAGTTCCCTGTAAGCTGCGTGGCCCGGGAGCAGCCTATTAAGCGCCGTGCTGGTGCTCAGGGCTGCAGCGGGGAGAGATGCCTCTCCCCAGCCCCGGACCTGCCACGGCTGGGAGAGAGGCATCCCTCTCCTGGCACCAACCCAGCCTGGACCTGCCGCAGCTGGGGAAGAGGTACCCCTCCCTTTTCCCCTCCCCCAGCCTAGCCCCAGACCTGCTGCGGCCGGGGGAAAGACGCCTATCCCGTGGCCCCAGTGCCGGAGCTGCTGCAGTGTGGAAAGGCGCCTCTCCCCCACAGCCCAGGTGCTGCTGTGGCGAGAGAGAGCTGTGGGGAGTTCTGTCCCCCCGCCATAGCCCCGGGGCAGCCTGCACACCAAATCCCTCATCCCTGGCCCTGCCCCAGAGCCCACAGCCCTCACTCCCCTGCCCTGAACCCCTCATCCTACTTCATTTAAAGTGACCGCTTCCAAATGCATTACCCCTTCTGCTTAACAATCTGTCCCAGCTTGTATTGAGCCCAGACACTCTTCTTCCTTCCCCACACATAAAGAAGAGAACTGTGCTTGAAAGCTTGTACCTTCCACCAACACAAGCTGGTACAATAAAAGCTATTACCTCACCTACCTTATCTTTTATTATATAATGCAGTGGCTCTCAACCTTTCCAGAGTACTGTACCCCTTGCAGGAGTCTGATTTGTCTTGTGTACCCGCAAGTTTCACCTCACTTAAAAACTACTACAAAATCAGACATAAAAATACAAAAGTGTCACAGCACACTGTTACTGAAAAATTGCTGACTTTCTCATTTTTACCATATAATTATAAAATAAATCAATTGGAATATAAATATTGGACTTACATTTCAGTGTATAGTATATAGAGCAGTATAAACAAGTCATCATCTGTATGAAATCTTAGTTTGTACTGACATCGCTAGTGCTTTTTATGTTTCCTGTTGTAAAACTAGGCAAGTATCTAGATGAGTTGAAGTACCACCTGGAAGACCTCTGCATTCCCTCAGGGGTACATATGCCCCTGGTTGAGAACCACTGCTATAATGTATACTTCAGAGTGGACAAGTAAATACTGTTTATATTAAAGTGCTTTCTTCAGGGCAACATGAACTATTCCTCTTGATTTAAGCTTTACAAAATTTTAAATCAAATTTTTCTAATACCACAAAATCATTATTCTTCCTTAATTATTTTTCTTTGGCAAAGACTTTCTCTACAAGATGTAAATAATACTTGAATAATGGCTTCCTTAGGTATATTTAGCTGTCTACACTTCTGTTGCTTATATATCTTCCAAATCATTAATGAGTGACTACCTTCCCGCTACTGGCTAAGCATTCTCCAGTGTACAGAAAGTCAGTATTTTTATTTCATTATTACAAAAAAAATACTGGAAAGTTTTATTACTTACAGATGTTCTTCAAGCTTCTTTTTCAGAAGAACTGACTAAAATAGAAAGTTAAGTGTGTTAATTATTTTAAAACATTGTGGAACTTGAGATTATATCAGTTACGGTGAAATACATAATTTTACATTTATACCAAAGCTGCCATATTTTCATTGCATTCTGTTTATACCAAACATTTACAGCAGTTCTCTATGGTACTGTAGTAATTATCCTTCCCTTGACAGTTATATGATCATACTGAAGTTAGGATGCTTTACAAACATTTCTCTGAAATTGGATCAATACTGAATAGATCAATTTATTAGAAAAACAATTCTATTTCATTTGTTTTCTTTTCTCCATGCTCTGGTATGCTTGCAGGTTAATCCAAACTTCTTTATCTGAAACTAAAAGACAGTGCGGCAAGCTTTCCTGAAGAGTTGCACTACTAAAGCATTAAAGAAACATCAGATTAAGTCTAAAACCCTGGCCCCACGAAAATTGTGGAAATTTCACCACTGATTTCAGTAGGGCCAGGAATTCAGCCTCAGTGGTTTTTCTCCCTGTTCTTTGTTCTCATGTCTTTATTGTTTGACTACAGATGCACAAATATCTTACACCCGTGGTGTCCTAAGCTATACCTCGTGGTTAAGTCACAGCTGGATAAACATTTTTTTTTTTTAAAGCTTCAAAATAAGTTTTCATTTGTGACAAAATGTCACTTTACATATTTAAGCATCTCATTTTTTATCAATGCCTAAAACATGATAGTGTTAAGGAAACAGAAAGCCATACTCACAATAGCCTTGAGCAGAAACCCATGCCAAGAGACAGAGAGAACATATTAGTATGAAGCAAAAACAGCAGACAAGAGAAGAAACTATTTAACTCATGAACAGAAAAAGTTAAAACTATTCATTGGGGGAAAGGGGAGGGGGGGAAATATATGCACATTTTCCCTTCCTCTCTGTACTTAGTTGTTTCATTATCCTGTCTCATTTTCTGGGGACTTTTAGAAAGCTAGCACAAATTATCCATACTGCATTCAACTGTGTGGGTATGTCTACACTGCAGTCTGACACCCGGGGCTGGCCCGTTCCAGCTGCAGCCTGTGTCTGGAAGTCTACACTGCAATGAAACAGCCCCACAGTCCGGGCGCTGCGAACCCGAGTCAGCTGTCACAGGCCTGCTGTGGGTTTTTATTTGCAGTCTAGACGTACCCGATGAATGCTTTTCTGCCTCCACACTAAAAACAAACAATATAAAAGTAGTAAAGAAGCAAATACGTGAACCAGCATACTCAAACTAGAATTTCATAGGAGAGTAGTTGCTGTTTTTAAAAGTCATTTTGAAGGTGTGCCCATGATGTGACAAAACAGTCAAACAAGACGTAGTCTGTTGGATGGGCCTGTGGGCCATGATGTAGAAAAATATTTATTTTGGGGAGGATGACTTTGAGCAGAGCATCTCACGTCAAATTAATCTGCATTTCTATTTTCCATTCACACTATCATTCTATACAAGCCAAACAATGTAAGCTCTTTGGGGAAGAGACCACCTTTTTGTTCTGCTTGTACAGCGCCTGGCACAATGGGGTCCTAGTCCTTGACTGCGGCCACTAGACACTACTGCAATTCAAATAATAATAACCAGCAAAGGTACAATGATGAAGTCGCTGCTCTACCTCCAAATTCCCCTCAACAGGGGATTAACTACACAGCCAAATATGGACCATTTAAGTGCAGTCCAAGAAAACTCTCAGCTGGGCTAAGCATTTTAAAATACTGTTTTTACACTCACTCTCTTCCTTGTCTCGGAGGATAGGCTCTGATTATTTCAGAGTAGGACTTTCTTGATATGCTTCCTATTCTGGCAAAAGGTTGTGTGGGCCAGCTGTTCAAGTGGTACAAATTGGTGAAAATCCAACTTCAATGGCGTTACAACAATTTACACCAACTAAGGATCCAACCCTGTGTGGTTTTTGGTTCCTTCATCCTTGGAATTTTTCCTTTTACTTTCGCAGTCTCTGTACCAACTGTAATGGAAGATAGGCATATGGCTCCTTTAAACAACTGTTACAAACTGTTGTATATATCACCTGGGAAAGGAGATATGGTATAGTCACAAGGTATTTTATCCCTGGACACTTAGGACTCAATTATTCGCATTGATTTCAAAGAGGAAGGATCAAGCCATTAGTAGTGTCTAGTCTCCTTCAGGTCTTGGGAGTAGAAGACTAAATCAAGATTCAAATCTGGGTGTCCCACTTAGTGCTCTGATCAGTTATGAAGAGACCACAAGTGGCCGTTTGACTGAGTTGATTTTGCCTGCATGCACTTGCTTTTATTTTTATTACTTGCGCAACACCAAAGATGTGAATTGTGCTTTAGAAACACAATTAAGATAGGTTCCTACTGTAAAGGACATGTAATCTCATTTGGATAGATACAATATAAACAATAACAAGAAGAGGCGCAAAGGTGAGAACTGAGTTATACTTTATCAGTGATGGAAGATTAGGCAAAAGGATGCATTATGCATCCTATGCTTGAGTTCTGTATTGCACTGTAGTGAAGCTGATATTTATATGGCACATTTTACCCATTCTAGATTGCTGCATATACCTACAGCACTATATAAAGTTTTCAGGGACAGTAACGAATATATTTGAGTTAAATAACTACGTAAAGAAGTGATGTGCTACAAAAATGTATAGCAAACCCTTTTAAAGGGCATTGCCAAGTTGAAAAACACATTTCTGTCTCAAAATGTTGTACCTATTGTTGTTAGAAGTAACCCTTACGATTACTATACTGAATAGGAGGAAAAATTCATTTTCTCCATTTAAAAATAATTGACATTGACATCATCCTCTTAATTTTTTTGAAAGTTTCACAATTGTTTGCCATTAGCCCTGCTCAAAACCTTCTTCCACAATAACAGAAATTTCCCTACAGCAGCTAGCGAACTCCCACCAGCTGTTTTGCCTTTTTCTCCCATGTGGGAAACAGTTTATTCATTTATGATAAATACTCAAAGGTAATTAGAAGTCAGTTTTATCCTACTGTCATTACACAAAAAGCATTTGTAATCTGAAACACCTGTACACAATTATCATAAAAAAAACTCTGGCAAAAATATTCAGGAGGTGGATTTAAAAAAAAAAAAAATTTAATAAAAAACGGTTACTTACCTTCTGTAACTGTTGTTCTTCGAGATGTGTTGTTCACGTCCATTACACATTAGGTGTGCGCGCGCCGCGTGCACGAACGTCGGAAACT
Organism: Emys orbicularis; assembly: GCF_028017835.1. NCBI lineage: Eukaryota > Metazoa > Chordata > Testudines > Emydidae > Emys > Emys orbicularis. Next base: position 129,768,960 of record NC_088688.1, on the reverse strand, counting down.
TTTTCCCTCAGCGGCTCCCGTCGGGCCTGCAGGGTCTCCCCTCCTGCCAGAGCGGCGCCCCGCTCTAGCGTATATATATCCCTGCCGGCCCGACCCTCCCTCGGTTCCTTCTTGCCGGTGACTCCGACAGAGGGGAAGGAGGGTGGGAAGTGTAATGGACGTGAACAACACATCTCGAAGAACAACAGTTACAGAAGGTAAGTAACCGTTTTTTCTTCTTCGAGTGATTGTTCACGTCCATTACACATTAGGTGACTCACAAGCTTACCATTGGAGGAGGGTAGGAGTCAAGGAATAACTGATTGAAGCACCGCCCTGCCGACCATCGCGTCATCTCTGGTCTGATGATGGATCGCGTAGTGGGCTGTGAACGTATGCACCGACGACCAGGTGGCTGCTTTGCAGATTTCCTGGAGCGGAACCTGTGCCAAGAAGGCCGCCGAGGACGCTTGGGCCCTAGTTGAGTGAGCCCTGATCTCCGGGGCTGGTACGTTGGCGAGCTCGTAGCACGTGCGTATGCAAAGCACAATCCATGCCGACAAGCGTTGCGTCGAAATAGGTTGGCCTCTCATTCGCTCCGCAATGGCAATAAACAGCTGAGTCGATTTGCGGAATGGCCTGGTGCGGTCTAGATAAAACGCCAAGGCCCGACGGACATCAAGGGTATGCAGGCTGCGGTGGCTGGGGTCCGTATGGGGCTTGGGGAAGAACACCGGTAAACAAATGTCCTGCCCCATATGAAAGTGCGTGACCACTTTTGGAAGGAATTTGGGGTGCGGCCTCAGTTGCACCTTATCCTTATAAAAAAACTGTATAAGGAGGTTCCGAAGTGAGGGCTCTCAATTCCGATACCCTCCTAGCTGATGTGATGGCCACGAGAAACGCTACCTTCCATGAGAGGTGCAGGAGGGAGCAAGAGGCTAGGGGTTCAAAGGGCGGCCCCATGAGCTTAGTGAGGACCAGGTTGAGGTTCCACGCGGGGACCGGTGGGCGCGAGTAGGGAAACACCCTCTCCAACCCCTTGAGGAATCGGACTACTGTGGGGTTGGAGAACACCGAAACCCCCAACTCCCCAGGGTGGAACGCCGATATGGCAGCCAGATGCACCTTAATTGAGGCGGGGGTGAGCCCTTGATGCTTGAGGTGTAGCAAGTAGTCTAGAATTGATGGGATTGAGGCCTGCAGAGGCTGGATGTGGTGAGGCTCACACCAGTGGGAGAACCATTTCCATTTGGCAAGGTAGGTCGCTCTTGTGGAGGGCTTTCTACTACCAAGGAGGACTTGCTGGACCTCATGAGAGCACCCGTGCTCCATATCGTTTAGCCAGAGAGAAACCACGCCGTGAGATGTAGCGACGGTAGGTTCGGGTGGAGCAGGCGACCTCGGTCTTGTGTGATGAGGTCGTGATGGAGGGGGAGGGTTATCGGAGTGGACACGGACAGTTCCAACAGGGACGTGAACCAGTGCTGACGTGGCCACGCCGGGGCAATAAGGATGACTGTCGCCTTGTCCCTGCGGGTTTTGAGGAGGACCCTGTGGATGAGCGGGAATGGGGGAAAGGCATACCCCAGGCTCCCGCCCCACGGGATTGCGAAGGCATCTGCCAATGAGCCCGGACTGCGGTTCTGGAATGAACAAAACTGGGGGCATTGGCTGTTGTCCTCGGTGGCGAAGAGATCCACCTGGGGAAACCCCCACCTCCGGAAGATTGAACGCAGGACGTCCTGCTTCAACGTCCACTCGTGCATGAGATAGGACCGGCTGAGGTGGTCCGCTAGTCCGTTTTGGACCCCCGGGAGATATGTCGCTAGTAAGTGGACTGAATGGGCTATGCAAAAGTCCCAGAGGCGGAGTGCCTCGTGACAGAGGGGAGAGGACCGGGACCCGCCCTGTTTGTTTATGTAGAACATGGCGGTAGTGTTGTCCGTCAGAACCGACACGCTGTGGCCTCTTATGGTAGCGTGAAAGGTCTGGCAGGCGAGGCGAACCGCCCTTAGCTCCTTCGGGTTGATATGAAGCAACTTTTCTTCCCTGGACCACAAGCCCTGAGTGCGCCCCCCAACCCAGGTCCGACGCGTCTGTTACTAACGTCAGAACGGGCTGTGGGGCGGCGAAAGGGACTCCCGCGCAAACCTGCTGCCGATCGAGCCACCAACGGAGGGCGTTCGACACCCGAGCCGGGATAGTCATGACCAGGTCTAAGGGGTCTCTGTTGGGGCGATATGCTTGGGCCAGCCACAACTGCAGCGGCCTGAGTCTGAGGCGGGCATGTCCGACTACGTGGGTGCAGGCCGCCATGTGCCCCAAGAGTTGTAAGCAACATCTGGCCGTGGTCGTGGGGAATTGCTGGATGGAGCTCACGGCCTTCTGAATGGCCAGGAACCTCGACACGGGGAGACTCGCCCGTGCCGCCACTGAGTCCAGGACTGCCCCTATGAAGTCCAGTCTCTGCGTAGGGACCAGTGATGACTTGGGTACATTGACCAGTAGACCGAGTTCGTGGAACACCTGTAGCGTCAATGCCACATGGGAGCGAACCTCGGCCTCCGACCGGCACGCTAGGAGCCAGTCGTCCAGGTATGGGTAGACGCGCATCCTTCTTTTTCGAAGAAAAGCTGCTACCACGGACATGCATTTCGTGAATACGCGCGGGGCTGTTGCCAGGCCGAAGGGCAAAACTGTACATTGGAAAGGGCGCTGGCTGACAGTGAAGCGCAGGAACCGCCGGTGGGCCGGTCGGATAGCGATGTGAAAATAGGCATCTTTCATATCGAGGGCAGCGTACCAATCCCCCGGATCCAGGGATGGAATGATGGTACCAAGGGAGACCATACGGAAACGTGGTTTGAGCAAGTATTTGTTTAGCTTGCGTAGGTCCAGAATAGGACGAAGGCCCCCTTTTGCTTTGGGAATGAGGAAGTATCTTGAATAGAACCCTTTCCCTTTGAGGTCCGGAGGAACCTCTTCCACCGCTCCTACTGTGAGGAGGGCCTGCACCTCTTGCAAGAGGAGTTGCTCGTGAGAGGGGTCCCTGAAGAGGGACGGGGTTGGGGGGTGGGAGGGAGGGGGCGAGGAGAACTGAAGGGTGTATCCTGCCTCCACCGTGCGTAGGACCCAGCGGTCCGATGTTATACGTGACCAAGCACGGTAAAAACGGGACAGGCGGTCCCTGAAACACAGGGGGGGATCCGGAATAGAGGTTGGTACACTGTCCTCGATCGCAGCTTCAAAACCCTTGTTTGTTTCCCGGCTGCGGTTTGTTTTGGCCCTGATTTTGGCCTTGGTTGGGCGTGTTGTTGCGTCTACGCCTGTTATCCCTGCCCCTCCTGCGGTACGGCTCCTGTCTAGGACGAGGGTAGTACTGCCTCTGCGGAGGTTGGGGCTTGAAGGGCTTCCTCTGCGTCACTGGGGTGTGCATCCCCAACGACTTGAGGGTAGCTCGAGAGTCCTTAAGGCTGTGTAGTCTGGCATCCGTTTGGTCCGAAAACAAGCCTGAACCCTCGAACGGAAGGTCTTGGAGGGTGTTTTGCACCTCTGGGGGAAGGCCGGAAGCCTGCAGCCATGCCGAGCGTCTCATTACCACTCCTGACGCAATTGCCCTAGCGGCTGCGTCAGCGGAGTCAAGTGAGGCCTGTAAGGAGGTTTTGGCCACCGCCTTCCCTTCGTCTACTAAGGCAGCAAACTCGGGTTGCGAGCCCTGAGGCAAGGCTTCCTTGAACTTGGACACCGATGCCCAGGAGTTGAAATTGTGCCTGTTCAGGATCGCTTGTTGGTTCGCGATCCGCAGCTGGAGGCCTCCGGACAAGTAGACCTTTCTCCCAAATAAGTCCAAGCGTTTTGCCTCCTTGGCCTTGGGGGCCGGGGCCTGTTGGCCATGTCGCTCCCGTTCGTTGACCGCGGAGACGACCAGCGAACATGGGGTTGGATGGGAGAATAGGAAATCAAACCCCTTGGATGGGGCGAAGTATTTCCTCTCTACGCCCTTTGCCGTAGGCGCCGCGGAGGCTGGTGTTTGCCATACGGTCTTGTAATTAGATTGGACCGTTTTTATGAGCGGGAGCACAATCCTGGAGGGGCCTTCCGGGCTTAGAATGTCGACCATAGGGTCTTCCTGCTCTACGGTTTCCTCTGCCTGCAACCCCAAATTGAGGGCTACTCGGCGGAGCAGGTCCTGGTGTGCCCGATGGTCAATCGGGGGAGGACCGGACACTGTTGTGCCCGCCACGGCTTCGTCTGGTGAGGAGGAGGAGGTCATGGCCTTTTGTGCGTCCTCTTCCTCCTGTAACTCCTCATCAGCAGGGCGCTCCTCCGGAGTGCGTTCTCTGACGTGGGCCTGAGACGGTGCCAGGCTCGGTGCCGAGTCGGCCCTTTCCCTTTCTGGCGGCCTGGATACCGTGGACTCCCTGCGGGAGGGTGGGCGCCACCATGGGGAGCGGGACCGGTGTCCTGAGGGGCCCGATCTTGAGGTTCTGGACGGGGGGCCTTGTTGATGGTAGGCCCAAGGGGTCCAGAATGGCCATTGCCCTGGGTGGCCCCACTGTGGTTGCCAAGAGGCTTCGTGCTCCCTACTGGCCTGCGCTCTGTGGGCATATTTGCTGGAATGGCCCGAGTCCACCTCCGAAACTATGGACGGTGATCTAGAGGGCCACGGCGGTGCCGTGGGGCGGTGCTGGTCCGGGGTTGGAGAGCGGTGCCTTCGTGACCGGGACCGGGAGTAGCGCCGTGCCGACCTGGATCGGTACCGGTGGCCCCGGGAGCGGCTGCGGGAGGACGGTCTCAGGGATCGCGCGACCGAAACGTCCCGGTGCCTGCTCGAGCAGGGCTGCTGGGCCGGTGCCTCGCGTCTGCTGGGGCCCGACGGTTGTGCGGCCCGCTGCGCGGAGGGAAGCCGGGAGTCCACCGAGGCGGAGCTCGACCGGGATTGGCGCCGCGAACGGTGCCGAGATGGCGACCGTGATGGGTGCATCATCGCCGGCTTGCCTTTGGACAGCAGTCTCGGCGGAATGTCCTTAGCGCGGAGGGTGCCTTCAGCGGACAATTCAATGAGGTCCTTTGCTGCCTCAAATGTGTCCGGGGTGGAGGGCTGTTCCAACAGTTCCTCCAGCCCTTCCTCCTCACTCGACGCGCCTATCCCGGGGCTCGACGGGCCTTTCGGCGCCGGAGCCACTGGCACCGGGATCTGTGTTGGGACTGCAACGGCTTTAGTGGCACTTGTGGTCTTCGCGGGCGCTACCCTCTTGTGCGGGGAACGTCCTCGGACCTTGGGTTGGCCCTTCGGCTTAGCCGGCAAAGAGGACCGGTGCCGGGGGTGTTCCCTCCGAGCCGGTGCCGTAGGCTTAGGTTGCCCCGCCGGCGTCGGATCCCGAACCGATGCCGGGGCACTCCGCACCGAGGTTGACGGTGCCGTAGAAGTGGAGGGCTGTAACGCCGACTCCATGAGCAGCTGCTTAAGGCGAAAGTCTCTCTCTTTCTTAGTCCTGGGCTTGAAAGCCTTACAGATCTTGCAGCGCTCCTTTTGGTGTGCTTCCCCCAGGCAACGGAGACACGATTCGTGTGGATCACTCAATGGCATAGGCTTGCGGCACGTGGCACAAGCCTTGAAGCCTTGGGCGTGCGGCATGCCCCGCCGCCCAGGGCCGGTGCCGGGGTTGGCCAAACACCTAACACAAAGAGTTTAAGCCTTTGTAAAGAACTGATAACTGCTAGCTTAACACTAACTACTAACAAACTGATAACTGTAACACTAATTACTATGCTAAGGGACACTCTCAGATGAGAGACAGAGTTGTTCCAACGTCGCCACGGACGGTAAGAAGGAACTGAGGGAGGGTCGGGCCGGCAGGGATATATATACGCTAGAGCAGGGCGCCGCTCTGGCGGGAGGGGAGACCCTGCAGGCCCGACGGGAGCCGCTGAGGGAAAAAGTTTCCGACGTTTGTGCACGCGGCGCGCGCACACCTAATGTGTAATGGATGTGAACAATCACTCGAAGAAGAACTAATTTATCTCTATCTCAAAAAATATTAGGGAAAGAAAACTGCTTTGCCAGTGATTTCTTACCTGTATAAAGAAACAACGGAAAAAAATTCCCAGGTAATTCTGTTTTTGCCCTGCACCCTCAAAATGAACTATTTCTGTCTCCATGTGGATCACATGTTAGGAGTGCATGTACTGGGTTTGCACAAGTGCCTGACTTCAGAAATAAACAATATTTTTACTGCTTTATGGGACAGGCAATGGAATTACTTAAACTTATAACAAACAACAATAACAACTAAAAAAATCACACATTTCCACATGGTTTACAATACTGATCTTCCAATTTTCCAGGTCCACCAAGAAAAATTTTGGCTTTGATCCATGTAACCGAGGCACAGAGTAGGTCTTCGAACCACATAATGGCACAGACCTACCTTCAAAATAAATTATCTACACTACTTATTTTTAAAAAAATTATTCTATATATGAAACCTATAACTAATGATAGGTAAGTATGGTTTATTTTGGTGTAGTTTACACTGGCAAAAACTAGATTAAGCTAAATTAACATAAGAAATTCAAAGCAAAATAAGCAGCGACATAAAAATTTGCACTGGTTTCACAAAGGGCTTGTCTCCACTTACAGTGGACCGACGCTGCGGCGATCGATCCACCAGGGGTCAATTTAGCAGGTCTAGTGAAGACCTGCTAAATTGACCACCAATCGCTCTCCCGTTGACTCCGGTACTCCACTGGAACGAGAAGCATAAGGTAAGTCGATGGGAGAGTTTCTCCCGTCGACCCAGAGCCGTGTAGACGCTACAATAAGTCGTCTTAAGGTACATATCTGGAGTTGCATAACTTAGGTCTACTTAGCCCCGTGGTGTAGACCTGCCCTAAGTCTGCTTTAAAACAATAACAGCGAAGAAGAAAGCAACAGCTTGAAGACTTGCGACTATGGGTTAGAAAGTAATATACATTTGGATATGCAAGAGAGCAGACACACAACCCCAAAGGTTACTGCTTTCTAGAGAGCTCTGGCACTTGTGGCTTTTAAAGCATGTGCTCTCAAAAGTGGGGATCTCCAAAAAGAATTCTCAATGGAGAACTTTAAGCTATGGCTCCTCAGCAACTGTACCTTTCCCCCACACTGCATTAAAAAGGCAGTCAGGTTTATCAAGGCATGCACGGAGGGACAATACTGCATTAGTAAGAGGGCTGATCATTTGAATTTCTTGGCTCTGGCATGTGTAAAATCTCAACCCTAATTTGCACTATGCAGGTGCATTTATAACAGCAATTCCTGGGTTTTCTTTGGTAAGGAAGGACTTTGCTTCAGGAAAACAACACAAAACAAACAAAAACCACGGTATATTTTACTAAATGGTACTGAGAGTGGTGAATTTACATAGTGTGGCCTTGATTTTCTAAATCTCACTAATCTACAGAGTACAAACAACTGTAAACAATGTTGAATTTACCAAAGGAACAGGGACACTAAAGATGACAAGACAGGGAATGCACTTCACTTATTTTCTACACATGACAATTTGTTTACATTTATTTGTTTTAGACAAGAGTCTAACTTTACAAGAAGTAGGCATAGTTTAATTTTAGGCCATGTTGCTGAAATCTAAACTTGGGAGAATGAAAAGCTGCCAGAAATCGGCATCTGGACTATTTCTTCGTGATATAATATGTAGCCGGTATCACATAAAGGGTAAGTTAGGATAACTGTGGGTACTTGAATATAGGTATGATGTACACTTCTACTTACATCTTCAGCTTTTGAACCTTGCTCCTGCAAAGATTTCTGCAATTCTTCAACCTGTGACTGCACCTCCAGAAGTCTCTGATTTACCAGCCTAGAAAACAAGATACAAATTTTACTTTTCAAAGGGAGTGAATAATTATGTCTATGATTTTTGTCTCTCTTTTAGAGCTTATTTTTCAGAGAGTTTATTTAATTTTAAATATACTGACACTTCAATTCATTCCAAAGTCTGAGACACACATTTTGTGCCCACCAGTATTGGCCCACTTACATAAGAGATGCAAAGCCACATTAATTTATTCAAAGTCTACAACAGCCTTTAGAGAGATTTTGGCCGTACTCGTCTGCTGTTTCCTACAGCAGTGGTTCTCAACCTTTCCAGACTACTGTACCCCTTTAAGGGAGTCTAATTTGTCCTGCGTACCCCAAGTTTCACCTCACTTAAAAGCTACTTGTTTACAAAAATCAGACAAACCTACGAAAGTGTCACAGCACACTATTACTGACAAATTGCTGACTTTTACATTTTTACCATATAATTATAAAATACATCAATTGGTGTGTGATACTTGAGCCTCTTTTTCTCTTGTGAACCTTATTTGAAGCCCGAGTCCCACTGCCTGGGGCTGAAGCATTTAACTTAGCTTCATGGGGCCCCCAGTTATGTGGGGTTCCAGGCAACTGTCTTGCTTGCCACCCCCTAACGCCGGAGGTGACCATCCTAAACCCATCCGGCAACCCCCAGCTTGAGAAACTCTGATCTAGATGAGTTGAGTACTCCCTGGAAGACTCTGCGTAACCCCAGGGGTACGTGTATCCCTGGTTGAGAACCACCGTCCTAGAGCATCTCTGTCCATGAACACTTCAGGTATGGATATGCCTCAGGTGAGTTTCTTTCCAGTTAGACATCATGGGAAGCTGTAACACTCATTATTAGTGGGTCAAAGATGCCAGCTTTTTCTCTTATGAACCCACACAGTGATGACTTGCCGCCTCTTTCCTATTTCCCACAAAAAAATAAATTTAAAAAATATGTCATTTTAAGCTTATGTCTTTTTCTTTCTTTAAAAAAAAAAAAAAGAGAAAATGACCTAGAAGATTAAAATAGTTCTACCATTTAACAATTATGCAGTATATTTGGTAACTTCAGGTTAACTCATGATTATGAGTAATAGTTAAAAAAAAAAACCAGAGTAACTAAAACAGTTATTTTTTCTGTAAAATACTGCGAAGCCTTGTGGATGAGCCATGACTGCATAACTTATATGTCAAAAAATGTCTTATCTTTTGGACAAAAAGGACAGTTACCTGTTCCGTAACTGGCGTTCTTCGCGATGCGTTGCTCCTGTCTATTCCACAGTAGGTGTGCGTGCTCGCTATGTGCACCGGTGCCGGAAGTTTTTCCCTTAGCAGTACCCGTACTGGGGGAGCACCGCTGCGACCCCTAGAGTGGCGCCTGTATATCGCGCTATATGGGGAGCTACAGGCTCCCCCCACCCTCGGTTCCTTCTTGCCGGACAACTCCGACAGAGGGGAAGGAGGGTGGGGTGTGGAACAGACAGGAGCAACACATCTCGAAGAACGCCAGTTACGGAACAGGTCACTGTCCTTTCTTCTTCGAGTGATTGCTCATGTGTATTCCACAATAGGTGATTCCAAGCAATATCTGCTGGAGGTGGGTAGGAGTTCACGATGGTTCGGGACGAAGTACCGCCCTGCCGAACCCGGCGTCATCCCTAGACTGGGAGACGATCGCGTAATGCGAAGTAAATGTGTGAACTGAGGCCCACGTGGCCGCCCTACAAATGTCCTGGATGGGGACATGGGCGACGTAGGCAGCTGATGAGGCCTGAGCCCTCGTACAGTGTGCCCTTACAATCGGTGGCGGGGGAATCCCTGCCAAATTATAACACGTGCGTATGCACGAGGTGATCCAGCGGGAAAGCCGCTGGGTGGAGATGGGTTGCCCCTTTGCCCGCTCGGCCGAGGCAATAAAGAGTTGAGCGGATTTCCGGAACGGCTTAGTCCGATCCAGATAAAAAGCCAACGCCCTACCCACATCGAGCATGTGGAGGCGGCGTTCCTCGCTAGAGGAGTGGGGCTTGGGACAGAGCACGGGGAGGAAGATGCTCTGCTCCATATGAAAGGCGGAGACCACCTTTGGGAGGAACGTCGGGTGTGGGCGGAGCTGGACTTTATCCCTATGGAAAACCGTATAGGGGGGTTCTGAGGTTAAGGCCCTGAGCTCCGAGACACATCAGGCCGACGTGATCGCCACTAGGAAGGCCACCTTCCATGAGAGGTGTGACCAGGAACACGTGGCCAGGGGCTCAAAGGGGGGTCCCGTGAGCTGGGACAAGACCAGGTTGAGGTCCCATTGCAGCACGGGGGGCCTAGCGTACAGGAACGAACGGTCAAGGCCCTTCAGGAAATGGGCGATCATCGAGTGGGAGAAGACCAAGTAGCCTTGCACCGGCGGGTGAAAGGCCGATATGGCCGCCAGGTGCACCCTGATTGAGGCAGGTGCCAGTCCCTGGGCCCTGAGGAATAAGAGGTAGTCCAGGATAAACTGGAAGGGGCGGAAGGGGACACTCCCCACTCACTCGCCCACCTGGCGAACCTGGACTGATGCATGGACGGCTTCCTGCTTTCCAGGAGGACTCGCCTTACCTACTCCGAACACCGATTCAACTCCTCATTCAGCCACGGAGCAGCCACGCTGTCAGGTGAAGTGCGGTCAGATTGGGATGGAGGAGGTCTGGGCGGAGCGGCAGCGCCCTCGGGGGGGCCGCTAAGAGGCGTAGGAATGGCCCGTACCAGTGCTGGCGGGCCCACGCCGGGGCTATGAGAATGACTCTCGCCCTATCCGCTTTCACCTTCTGAAGGACCTTGGTGATAAGGGTAACGGGGGAAAGGCACAGAGGAGCTGGCCCGACCAGCAGAGGAGGAACACGTCGGATATCGCACCTTCCCCCACCCCTCTCCTGGAGCAGAACCGGGGGCAACGCCGGTTCTGACGATTTGCAAACAGGTCGATCTGGGGAGCTCCCCACTCTTGGAAGAGCCGGTGAGCAACCTCCGAGTGGAGCGACCACTCGTACTGGGGGGAGAAGACCCTGCTGAGGCAGTCCGCCTGCATATTGCAGACGCCCGGGAGGTGAGCCGCCCTCAGGGAGATATCGTGGGCTATGCAGAACTCCCATAGGTTTAGGGCTTCTTGGCAGAGGGCTAGGGAGCGAGTCCCGCCTTGCCTGTTGATACAGTACATGGCGGCGGTGTTGTCCGTGAGGACTCTAACCACCTTGCTGCGGAGGTGCGTGAGAAACGCCACGCACGCCAACCGAACAGCCCTGAGCTCCTTGACGTTTATGTGAAGGGGCAAGTCCAGGGCCGACCACATTCCCTGGGTTTGCACGTCCCCCGTGTGGGCTCCCCAGCCCAGGTCCGAAGCGTCGGACATCAGGTCTATGGACGGGTTGGCCTCCCTGAAGGGAATCCCTTGCAACATATTGCTCGGGCAGGACCACCATAGGAGGGAAGCGAGTATCGGGGACGGGACCGTGAGAACCTTGTCCAGACTGTCCCGAGCTTGGGAGAACTGGAAGGCCAGCCATAATTGGAGGGGCCTCATACGGAGCCTGGCATGGCGGACCACATAAGTGCATGCCGCCATGTGTCCCAGAATCTGAAGACACGCCCTCGCTGTGGTCACCGGGAAGGCCGTGACCGAGGCGATGAGACCTCTTAGGGTCTCGAACCTGTCCAGGGGGAGAGAGGCTGTGGCCCTGGAGGAGTCCAGCAGGGCCCCAATGAACTCTATGCGCTGAACAGGCACTAATGTCGATTTGGTCTCTTCACGACCAGGCCTAGATCGGCGCATGTCGAGAGGAGCAGCTCCACGTAGGACTCCACTTCGAAACGAGACTCCCCCTTGAGGAGCCAGTCGTCCAGGTAAGGGAAGATTTGTACGCTCTCCCGCCTGAGGTACGCCGCTACCACCGACATACATTTCGTGAAGACCCTGGGAGCCGTGGATAGGCCAAAGGGGAGGACCGTGAATTGGTAATGGTCCATCCCCACCATGAATCGGAGGAAGCATCTGTGTCCCTCGAAAATATGGACATGAAAGTACGCGTCCTGGAGATCCAGGGCTGCGTACCAGTCCCCCGGGTCCAGGGAGGGGATAATAGAGGCCAGGGACACCATGCGGAACTTGGAACGGGTTAGAAACCTGTTCAGGTCGCGCAGGTCCAAAATAGGCCTGAGGCCCCGTTTTGTCTTCGGGATCAGGAAGTACCGGGAGTAGAACCCTTTGCCCTGGAACTGAACCGGTACCCTTTCCACCCCCCTAGGTGGAGCAACCGGTCCACCTCCTGACGCAGGAGGCGGACATGTTCTGGGTCCCCTGGGGCCATCGTGGATGGCGGGTGATTTGGCGGGGGTGAGCTGAACTGCAACACGTAGCCCTTGGAGATAGTACTGAGGACCCATTGGTCCGAAGTAATGCAGGACCACGCCCTGAGGAAGGCAGACAATCGGTTGCAGAACACAAACTTTATTAATCAGGGGGGGTCTCCCTGGCAACAGGCCCGGTGCCTCCCTGCAGATAGTCAAAACCGCCTCTTCCCTTGCCTCTTGCCCTTAGAGGGACCGGGCTGCGGAGCACAGCGGGACTGCCTCTGAGACCGATGCTTCTGGTCTTTGGGCCTTTTGTACGGGGGCTCATATCTGCTCCTCGCAGGTTGAGCCGCCGGAACAGATTTGGCCTTGTTCTTAGCTGGGGGACATAGAGGCCCAAGGTCTGCAAGGTGGTGCGGGAATCCTTCATCCCATGCAGCCTGACGTCCGTCAGGTCCACGAAGAGCGCCTTGCCATCGAACGGGAGGTCCTGCATCAGCGATTGTGCCTCCGTCGACAGCCCGGACAACAAGAGCCACAACGCCCTGTGCATGGTGATCGCGGAAGCCATCGAGTGGGCCGCCGTGTCCGCCGCATCGGACGCCGCTTGCAGGGCCACTTTTGCCGCTGCCGACCCCTCTTCCACCAGGGCCTTGAAGTCCTTCCTTGTCCCAGTCCGGGAGGAGGGGCTCAAATTTAGGCAGGGACTCCCACAGGTTAAAGTCGTACCTGCTCAGTAAGGCCTGGTGGTTGGCTACGCGAAGCTGGAAGCTAGCCGACGAATAACATGTTCTGCCAAAGGAGTCCAGTCTCCCGGCGTCTTTATTTTTTGGGGTGGGCCCGGGCTGGCCCTGACGCTCTCTGTGGTTTACCTATTCCACGACGAGCGAGTTGGGTGCCAGGTGTGAATACAGGTATTCATGGTCCTTTGCCGGCACAAAGTAGTTTCTCTCGGCCTTTTTCGAGATTGGGGCCAAGGAGACGGGGGGTTGCCACAGGGAGTTTGAAATGTTGGCAATACCCCTGGTGTAGAGGCAGGGCCACACGACCCAGTGCCGAGGGAGACAGGACGTTAAAGAGGGAATCGGACGGACCCTCCATCTCCTCGGCCTGCAGCTGTAGCTTGGAAGCCACCCGCTTTAGCAGGTCCTGGTGCGCCTTGAAGTCCTCCTGCGGGACTGAAGGCGGAGGCGCCGCTATGGTGTCGTCCGGTACCGGGGAGATGGCCCGTACGGAGCCGGGCACCTCAGTCGGTGCCGGGGCGTCGATACCGAGGTCAGAGTCCAGGCGCGCGTCTGCCGACTTGTGGCCCGCCGATTTGTCTCGTGGGAGGCCGGAGGAGGCTGATGGAGCCCGGGATGCTCCGGCAACCGAATGGGCCTCCGCTTGGGCTGGCACCGATGGCCACCGTGCCCACTGGCACCATTGTCCTTGCCACGGAGTCCCTTGCCATTGATTTGGCTGAGCACAGGATGGCAATATGTGCTCCAGCGGGACGGCACGTGCCGAGGGTGGGTGGATGCGTGCCGAGGCTGAGGTCGCCGAAGAACGCTCGGTGCCGCGGGAGCGGTAGGAGCGGCGTCTGTGGCGTCGTCTCCCTTGGGACCAGGATCTTGACGATGACGACGAACGGTACCCATGCGACGAACTGGTTCGGTACGCATGGCGGCAACACGAAGCCCGGTGCCTTGACGCCGAGGTACCCCGAGGGGAGTCTCCGGCGTGGCGCCTCAACGAGCAGGAGCTGGAACGGGAGCGGCGACATCTGTCCCGTCGAGAGTGGCTCCGGTACCCACGTTTAGCAGGTGGGCGTTCCCGGTGCCTCCCTCAGTGCCTCCGCTCGCTGGCAGGGGGCGTGGAGGGTCCCCGTGACTCCCGTCCCGACGGCGGCCCTGCCGGTCTGGCCGGCATCGAGGGTGGCCGGGAGCTGTCCGAAGAGCGGCCGCTGCGCGCCGAGCGGTGTGGGGATCGATCTTCGGAGAGGGAACTGCGGCTGCTCGGAGAGGTCTGGTGGGCACCCAAAGGGGGCTTGCCCCGCGACCTAGGGCCCGTAGCCGATTGCGAGCTCGGGACGGGCAGGGACATAATGTCCTTCACAGCCTGCACCGCCTCCGGCGTCGACGGCATCTGTACCGGTGGGGATGCCTGGGTCAACGGTACCGGGCTGCTCCGCTCCACACGAGTCGGAGCCTTAGAGCCCGGAGGGGATCGAGGGCTGCCCAGCGCGGGACCAGCCTCCCCCTTGTCCTTATCGCGGCGGCGTTGCGAGGCCGAGCCCTTCCCTTGCTTTTTGGAGGGAGAACGGTGCCGACTGGTCGAAGGGGCCTCGCTACGTACTGATGATGCGGCGGCCAGTTCCGAGTCCGATCTGCGCACCAGCGTCTGAGTCAGTGCCGACTCCATCAGGAGAGCTCAAAGTCTGAAGTCTCTCTCCTTCTTGGTTCTTGGCTTGAACGACCTACAGATCTTGCAACGGTCGCTTATGTGAGTCTCACCCAGGCAGTGAAGACAGTCAGCGTGAGGGTTGCTCCTGGGCATAGAGCGGCGACAGGAGGCACACAACTTGAAGCCTGGGACACGGGGCATGCCCTGAGCCTGCTCTAACAACTGAAAATGTACAACGGTACCACTAAGGTCGAGAAGAAGGGCTACAGCAGAGCTGGAGCACAAAAGTTCCGACTACCTTCACTGGCGGCAAGAAGGAACTGAGGGTGCGGGGAGCCCGTAGCGCCCCTTATAGCACGATATACAGGCGCCACTCCAGGGGTCTCAGCGGTGCTCCCCCAGTGCAGGTACTGCTAAGGGAAAAACTTCCGGCACCGGTGCACGTGGCGAGCACGCACACCTACTGTGGAATACACAGGAGTAATCACTTGAAGGGAATCACCGTTCCCCGTATCCTACCAACTCTTTGTAGCTTATGGGGATGAAACCTTAGATAGAGCATTTTCTACACAGAGACTCTTCAAATGGAACTAGCTCTGCTAGGATCAGACTGGAGTTCCAGTTCCTGAAGGTATAAGGACATGTTCCACATGGTGCATGGCTGCTTCTGCTGGCTTGGTCCGAGATGCATCTATAAATGAGATCTGCCAGGCTGTGCAGGGGAAATCAATCCATAGAATCATAGACTATTAGGGTTGGAAGAGACTGCAGGAGGTCATCTAGTCCAACCACCTGCTCAAAGCAGAACCAACACCAACTAAATCATCCCAGCCAGGGCTTTGTCAAGCCAGGCCTTAAAATCCTGTAAGGATGAAGATTCCACCACCTCCCTAGGTTACCCATTCCAGTGCTTCACCACCCTCCTAGTGAAATAGTTTTCCCTAAAAGCCAGCCTAGACCTCCCCCACTGAAACTTGAGACCATTGCTCCTTGTTCTGTCATCTGCCACCACTGAGAACAGCCGAGCTCCATCCTCTTTGGAACACCCCCTTTCAGGTAGTTGAAGGCTGCTATCAAATCCCGCCTCACTCTTCTCTTCTACAGACTAAATATGCCCAGTTCCCTCAGCCTTTCCTCATAAATCATGTGCCCCAGCCCCCTAATCATTTTCATTGCCCTCTGCTGGACTCTCTCCAATTTGTCCACATCCTTTCTGTAGTGGGGGGCCCAAAACTGGATGCAATACTCCAGATGTGGCCTCACCTGTGCCGAACAGAGGGGCATAACCACTCCCTCAATCTGCTGGCAATGCTCCTACTAATGCACCCCAATATGCCATTAGCCTTCTTGGCAACAAGGGCACGCTGTTGGACTCATCTGGTTTCTTGTCCGCTGTGATCCCCAGGACATTTTCTGCAGACCTGCTGCTTAGCCAGTCAGTCCCCAGCCTGTAGCAGTGCATGGGATTCTTCCATCCTAAGTGCAGGACTCTGCACTTGTCTTTGTTGAACCTCAGATTTCTTTTGGCCCAATCCATTTGTCTAGGTCACTTTGGACCCTATCCCTACCTTCCAGTGTATCTACCTCTCCCCCCAGCTTAGTGTCAGCCACAAACTTGCTGAGGTTGCAATCTATCCCATCATCCAGATCATTAATGAAGATGTTGAACAAAATTGGCCCCAGGACTGACCCCTGGGGCACTCCGCTTGATACCGGCTACCAGCTAGACATCGAGCTGTTGATCACTACCTGTTGAGCCTGACGATCTAGCCAGCTTTCTTTTTACCTTCTAGTCCATTCATCCAATCCATACTTCTTTAACTTGCTGGCAAGAATACTGTGGGAGACTGTATCAAAAGCTTTGCTAATGTCAAGGTATAATTTATACATTTATAAAGCACCACCTTCTCAATTCTAGGACTTGATCAGATGCCTGTTCGAAAGGGCAGTTAGTTCTACAGTCTTTACTCAAAATTACTCCTACGGCCTCCTGCTGGGGTGTAATACTACCTGCTAATCAATACTACCTTCTACCAACCGGGGAGATCTGCAGAGGTAGTTCATTAAGGAGAAATTTTAGTTACCTATAAATGGACCTCTCTAACTGTACTATTACCTCTGCAGACTCATACTGATCCCTCTTCTTCAGAGTCCTTTATAGGACTGTAGTGGGGCAGCTGTCCCACTCCAGTAAAGAGGAGTTAAAAGCAGTCCTGGAGAGGGCTGCAGCTGGGAAAAGCTGGGCTGATTGGGGAAGCAGCCACAGCTGGGGCCAAGCCCCAATCAGGCCACAGCTGGCCCTACAAAAGGGCTGTGAGCCAGAAGCTGGAGGACTCTCTCTCCAGTCTTGGAGGGAGAAGGACCGGGCTGCCTGGGAGCTCAGGGTACAAGGAACAGAGCAGGGCTGGGGAAAGGCAAGAGGAGCTGGGAAGCTCCAGCCTGGTAAATCCCCAGGCTGTGGGCCTTGCTAAAAGGGCCAAAACAGGTACTGGGGTTGCAGAGGCAGCAGCCCAGAGATAGGCAGAGGCAGCTGGTCCAACCTCCTTGTCAATGATGAGTGGCCATGACAGACTGCAGTTTGCCCCAGTGAGCGGGGGCTAGATGATGACTGGCAGTAGCCACTGAGGCAAGGTCGGTGAGACGGTTGGGGGTTCCCCTGGGAGACCCAGAGTAGGGGTACTGCAGAGGGCAGAACCCCAGGGTAAGGGGCACCAGGAGGGACATGGGGGCCTGAGGCAAGTGAGACATCGGCCTGCAGAGGGCGCTCCGTGCTGGAATTGAGCTAGTTCCCAGGACAACCAGCAGGAGGTGCCGTGCTGGTGAGTCTTGCTTCGCTACACGGACACACTGAGGCAGAGAAGAACTGAGAATGGGTTAGGGAGCAGGACCATATAGCTTTGGTCAAGGAATACTGAGAGGCCAACTAGGCAGGGAAGCGACCAAGTGACTTTAATGCTAGCATCAATACCATGGTGCTCATTGTGTAAACCCAAGATTACTCATGAAAAATTAGTATGTCCAAATATAAGTAAAGAAAGATACTGCTGCAAAATGTCATAACCTACATAGAAAACTTCAGTCTTTAGGATTCTCCTAACTTGGAATCTGAGCCAACTGTGTGGAGCAGATATCTATTTGGTCAAAGGTTTCTTGGCACAACTTTTGAACCACCTGCCTAATCTAGACTCTGGCCTGGCCTAGCAACTCCACTTTGATGTCCATTTCACTGAATGCCTGTTTTGAGAAGGAAAATTGATGACCTCTCAGTTTGGGATTTGAGGCGTAACTCACAAAATGCAATACATGCCTCATTATTTAAAGCAGGCCTGACTGACCAGATATAAGGAAATCCAAAGACTCCAGGAACAGCCAGAGTTGCCGAGCTGCAACCTTCTCAATGACCCTTCCTAAAAAAGGCAGATGTCCCATTGGTCAATCATTAGCACGTAGTCATAATCAAAACTGGTTTCTTGAGCACAGACCTCTACCAACAATGGACCCAGTCCAGTTCCCCTCCACTCAGATTGGATCCCAGTTATTTTATCCTCAAAGTAACATGTGAGAAAAACATGACTGTTTTGCTGACTGGAGGTCACTAGCATTTATCAAGCTATCAACAGCTCAGAATAGTTCCACTGTCAGAGACTGAACAGCCCCTCTTTACCTCCTATATAATAATAGCATACAGTCTTAAAAATCGGTACGTCAGGATCAGTTTGACTCCACATCAGACTCCAACCCACAGCACTCTAGCCATCTCCCTTCTTGCTTCATCAATGAACCATGGTGATCACTGAGGACAAAACTGGGACAGAGAGCGTTAGAAGCCGCTGTACTGATAGTTGAGAACAAGAGATTATTATGAAGTCCTATGTCCTACTAAACTAGCGAGAGCATGGTCAGTTGGTAGAACAGTATTTGCCCACAAAGTTACCAGGAAACTCACTGTGTTCCATCAACCTTTAAGGTCGGACCACCAAAAGAGGTCCCACATCTAACCTACACTTTTAAGACAGGTGCACAACCTCACGGTAGGGTGGAAAAGGCGCGTCCTTGATACTAGTATATATTGCAATGTTTGAGCTGCAACTATGGCAGGATAATGTCCAAATTCTAATAATTTCCCTGGAATTATTTAAAAACTCATGAAAACATTTCTATTGCTCTAAACTTATGTAAAATCTTCATTTTACAAAACCTAAATCAACTTGACAATCTCTAACAACTGGCAACAATATTTATCGGTCTTTCCTTTTGGAGATACTTGTAACGTCTTCAAAAAGACAAATGGAAGGAGGAGATGGAAGAATGGGTGGGAAATGAAGAGGGGAAAAGAAGGGTAGTAGAGAGGATGCAGGATCATCTTTTGTTGTAGCAGTACTGGAGCAGGGGATTCTGAAGCAATACAGACTGCCCGTTCTGACCTTGCATGTGTCAATATCCTGAATGCTCTACCAAGCTACACCTATAATAGAAAAGTGATAGAGGCTCCAAATTCTGGAAAGGTTTAGGTATGCTCGTGTGTGGACTGAGTTGCTTTTTGATACAAAATGACTAGATTCTTTGACCTGGGTAATGTAATGCTGACAACAGACTTCACAAGACAAAGGTGTACGAATATTTAGAAAAACAGTTATTAGAACAAAGGAATGTATTTTCCTACCTGTTCTCTGTCTCCAGTTCATTCTTTCGTAGATTTGCATCATCTAGCAGGCTCTGCAACAAGGCAATCTTTTCATTGTCGGAACCTTCTTGGTTAAGCTTCAGCATCTTGTTCTCATGCTGAAGACGAATGAGTTTCTCCCTGGAGAAACAAAATAAAAACTGCTATAAAAATCTTATAGATCGCTACAAGAAGCAAATCACAGGAAGTGTGAATATAATTTTCTCTTTACCAGTTTTAGAGATGATTAGAGATGAAGTAACAGTTACTTCACTTGAACCACCAAAATAGTAACATGTACTAGGATTACTGATTCTGTTTGGAACCTGAAGTTTTAGATGGAGATTAGGCCATTTTCAGAAAATAACTGCTTGGGATTTTATTCAGTATTCGTCAGCCTATATATAATCACTAATATATCTTAAAGACAAATATAATACACACAAAAGAAAGTTACTCACCCATAGCTGGCATTCCTTGAGTACCTTGTTACACAGATCCATGCTCATGGAACGTGTCTATATATTGCACCAACACCTGCATCAGTGGGGAATGAGTGGGCTTTGTCTTGAGCTATGAAATATTCCAGGCAAAGCTTTATAAAGAGATGTGCACCCCCTATGTACCTTCATTTGCTTCTACTTCATTGGAATCCAACAGACTCAAAAGAAGTGGGGATAGAAAATGGGGATGTGGATCTGTCTCAATCTACTGAGGTATAGTTGAACAACTTGCCTTTTTCTTCCTTTCTTTTTCTTTTTTTGCACGGTTAGTACACATACCCACACTTGGAAGACTGACAAGTGGTAAACCCAAGAGAACTGATTTGAGGAGAAGACAAAATGACAACAGGACTCCCTTCTCAAACTGGATTTTGAGAATAATGAGGTGAATACAGCTCCTGTAAAAGGTACAGGCTGAGCTCCAGATAGAAGTGCCAATGAGTCTTTATCAGGGACAAGAATATCCATGATTCTACCTTTCAAAACAGGTTTTAACCCATTTTGACAAAGGAAATTGCTTCTTGTTTAACCCACAAATAGTCTGGGGGATTTAAGGATGTATTTTGTACTGTTAAGATAGTGAACAAGGGTCATCTTAGGATCTAAAGTATGCAGCATACCCTTCCTTGGCAGTGAACATTGCTTGGTGAAAAAGTCAGGCAAATTTGGTGACCTCATTCAGATGAAAATCAGTGGCCACTTTAGGGATAAATGTGGGGCAAAGATGCTGCTCCACATCCTCCTTTCAAAACACAAGAGTGAACGGGTCAGCCACTGAAACCTGGAGCTCACCATTTCTGCTGGACGATATAAGAGGCACAAGAAGCGTAGGGGTCAATCATAAGACCCATTCTGGAATGTAAATGGGTCAGAAAGCTGATGGCCCTGCCCAGCTAGGGATGCCCCTTGTGAAGAACAAGTCAGGGACCGTGTAGGCACATTAGCTTCTACACTACCCCCTGGAGACTCCCAATGGCAAAGGGGGGATACACCAGAGAAGGAGTGTGTACTCTGGCAACACATGGCTGGAAGTTGAGGACTGCCCTTGCATTCGGTCAGTCCTGGATTTCTGATTGCTAAAATAAGATTACTTTTTACAATAGTCCAATGAAAGAAAGAGCTGAGAGGAGCTATGGTATCTAAAAGGCGGTGTTTCTCCTGGAAGTTCATTGTTAAAGGAACATTTTACCTAGAATCCCTTCCTTCTTCTAACAACCTACCTCAGTAGCTGATGGCTCTTTGCTGTCAATCCCTGCTGGAACCACTATCCCTACATCTAACAGAGGAGGAGTGGTTCTCTAGGGAGTGATGGTGCTGCTTTTTCTCATGATCTCACAATACCAAAGAAGAAACTTTCAGTACCAAATCTGAAGTCACTCTTCAAAACATTCCAGTCCCTCGCAGAGTTGAACTTTGATTTGCCTCAAGGATGGGGCTTGAAAGAAAGGCCCAGAGATGGCTCAGACTCTGCCCTGGAAGCTATATCTTTTTCCATCAGCATCAACCAGAGTAGAGACCCAGGTAGTTATGGGCCCAAGTAATAAACTGCAAGCACCCCTCACTAAAGCACTGAGGATCAAGGTCTGTAATTATGTGTCTATACTGCCCATGACAGTGAGTCTCCCAGCCTGGGTCGACAGATTTGGGCTTGCGCTACCACGCTAAAAGTAGTTGCGTAGACATTGCAGCTGGGGCTGTAGGTTGGGCTCTGAAGCCTAGGGATGGGGGTGGGCATCAGAGCCCAAGCTCCAGCCTGAGCTGCATTTTCAAAGCATTGTCTACACAGCTATTGTTAGTATGGCACCATGAGGCCACGTCTGTCAATCCGGGCTGGGAGGCTTGCTGGCACGGGGCTGTGTAGACATACCATTACAGATTTCCTGCCTCTACAGCAAGGTTATGTCTTAAAGCTCATCTTTCTTCCTGGCTCTGCCACCATGGCAGAATGACTGTCACACTGAGGATAGGAGAGATTACTATAAAACTGAAACAACTTAATCCCTAAATACTTGTAAACAGAAAACTACCTCTACCTATTACTATGCTTAGTTGACTGTTTACAATAAAAACTAATTCTTGACCAAGGAGAAATAACAAAGGAAAATGACCAAAGGACTGAAAGTCAAGGATTTCTAATTTGCTGCCTTGGAGACTGGAAGGAACAGAAGGCATGGCTCCTTCTAAAGCCCCACCTCAAACTTTTCATAGCTCAAGGTGAAGTCTGCACGGCCCCCAAAGAACAAAGCTTTCCAGAGGGTTCTGGGAATAGTATGGAACATGCAGGTACATCACAAGAGTGTGTATCACTGACAATATTAGAAGGGAAAGCTCTTTTTAAAAACTGAGCTTGGAACTGACAGCATGGTTTTATCAAAGGGTACGTCTACACTACCTACTGGATCGGTGGGTAGTGATCGATCTATCGGGGATCGATTTTTCACGTCTAGTGTAGACGTGATAAATCGATCCCTGATCGCTCTGCCCTCGACTCCTGTATTCCACCGTGGCAAGAGGCGGAAGCAGAGTCGACGGGGGGGCAGCGGCAGTTGCCCCTGCGCCATGAGGATGCGAGATAAGTCAACCTAAGGTACATCAACTTCAGCTACGCTATTCTCGTAGCTGAAGTTGCGTATCTTAGGTCGATCCCCCCCCCCCCCCCCCCCCCCAATGTAGACCAGGCCAAAGTTATAGTTGATGAACTCTCACTGTAGCATAATAATGTGCAGACTGTGTAATATACTGATTAGAGTGTATGCTTACCCTTGCCTACCACTGCTAAATGGCACTTTCCCCAAGACCTTTTCTGTCTGGTTTTAAAACATGGTAGCTGCCTATTTACCATAGGAAGCCTATACCAAAGGTATTTTGTACTGCTTTTCCAAAGCCTCTATATGAAAATTTCCTTTTTATTCAGAGTTCTGAATCAATAAAGAAATAAGTGATTCAGAACTGAGGGCACTTAAGGGTCTAGCCCTGCAACTGCTTGCTTGAAAAGCACTTATTGTTGCTTGTAGTTTCCTACACATCACAAGCACTATTTACCATAGTAAGCACTATACCTGGCAGTAAGCATCTGCAGAATTAGAGTCCAGGGGTGTGAACAGCAGTGCACACCAAAATGCTGTGCTGTAACTGCCCCCATGTGAATGCTTTGGGTACAAACTAAATGACTCCTACTTTGCGTTAATGTAGTCCTCTTCAAACAGGACTACTTGAATGTACAATAAGAGTATAGCAGTAGGAATATACTACCAACCACCTGACCAGGGTGGTGAAGGGGACTGTAAAATGCTCAGGGAGATTAGAGAACCTACAAAGGCAGAAAATCCCTTCCAGATGGCAATGAAGGACCTGTATACTTATCATAGTGCAACATTACAGGGCAAATTAGATGAGAGAGGAGGGGCACTTTTACCTGGAAGCCCATTTTTGACATTGTTATTAATTATTAAATCATGTTTATTATGGTAATGACTGAGGGCCAACCAAGAATTCTGATACAACAAATTCTGATTTAGACACAACAAATCCTGCATCTTGGCAGAGGGTTAGACTAAATGACTCTTGTGGTCCCTTGTAACCCGATGATTCTGATTCTATAATGGGGCCCCATTGTGCTAAGCGCTGTCCATCTCTGAAAGAGCTTGCAATCTACTGGTTTCTTATGAATGTAGTCAACATTCATTCAACTACCCCAACCTGCCTTTAAAGGTGACCTGCAACGGAGTTTTTAAAAAAGGACTTATATGCCCCCGTTTGCCTCATCATGACATATAAAGAAGGCGTGAAATGTTTTTTTGTTTTTTATTTTAAAAAGAGGTTCTCCTCCTGCCCTCCGCTTGTTTGTATACCTTAGAAAGTGACAGGAATGTCAACTCTGCTCTTCCTGCATTTTCCTGGAGGATTTGCAGGAGGATCTCACAGGGAGTATATTGTTCTGACATCTTAACTGAAGGGGTGAAGGTGCTGAATCTTTAAGATATTCTTCTCTAAAATCTTAAAGATGGTGTTTTAAAAAAACGCTGAACAGTATGACTGAAAATTCCTTCCTCACTCAATGGCTCAACTTTCACCCTTCTTGTCTCTTGTGACGTACTATTACACTAGCTTTCCTGGCACCAAAAGCCTCATCTAGACTAGGAAACTTGTTTTTTAAATATTGGCTAATATGATTTTATGCATCACTACGCCATAGTCTACATGAGGTGGTAGGTGATGTTTAAAGTCATTTTAACTAACATGCTTAAAAAAATGTTCTTTTTTCCTAGTCTAGACAAGACTAGTGTCTTTCAAGCTAGAAGGTATCTGATTTTCAAGTTTAACATTAAATAAAAACCTGTTTCCTCCAGGGAAAAACTACTTTCAGACCTTCTCTATTAATAATAAAGAATCAAGCTCGCACAGGTCACAATGAAGGAATGTTCCCTGTGGTATCCAGATTAGTTATAAATGTTGAAGGCTGTGTGGCCCGGTGGATAGGGCATTGGAACGGAAGTCAGGAGACCTAGGTTCTATTCTCAGCTGTCACTGAGCTGCTGGGTATCCTTGGGCAAAGCATTTCACCACTCTGTGCATGTTTCCCCTCCCACCCTTTGCCTAGGTACGACAGGGCCCAGAGCTCCATTGAGAATGCTGAGGTTTGTTTTCTCTCCTTTGTAGGTCACCTTTAAGGCTTTTGTGATAAACGCCTCTTTGAAAACACTGCTTCAGAAAGCATTAATCCCCTCTTCACTGCTCTTTAACTAACCCGGAACCAACTCATGTCACAGCAATGTACAGTAAAATAGACAGAAGGAATCCTTTTTTGTTAGTAGCCATCCAGGAAGTACCACCTTCACCACTCCAGAGAAGAGTTCTCAAGCTCATATGCATCTGCCCAATCACTGAAAACAGATGTACTGACATCTCAAGAGGAAAGAGTAATTCCAAGGGAGTTACAATGTATTTCTTAGAGATGGGGGTCCCCTAATTACTCCAGTTTCAAGCTGTAGTGATACTAGACTATCTGGACAATATTAAATACACCCTAGATGATCTTAAACCATAATGATTTTCAATTCTGACTTTATTCTCCTGATTCTCCCTGTTTTCTGATAATTGCATGTCTTCCTCACTTGATAATACAAATGATTTTTAAATCCAGTTTGATATTTTAATTGTTTTCTCTTCAACAACATGAAGTCCCATTGCTACAAATCTTTTTCTTTTTTAACATGCCTAAAAATAGTAATATCATGAACTCTTTTTAAAAACAAAACAAAACAGTATGATATAGGCTGAGGGCAGGTCAAATAAACTTAATTGCAAGTGTAAGAGGAACGGCTTTGTAGAAATCCAAAGGAGGAGAAAAGAACTAGTGTGAATCTTAGTGATCAACTTAAAAACTCTGAAAAAGAACTAATTGTGCGTATAGACATCCTAAGCTCTATGGAGACAATAAGCATGATTTCACTTACTTGATTTCAGGAGTAACAATTTCTGCTGCTAGACTGTCTGAAGACTCCTGGCTTCCCAGTGGCATCAATCCTGTTTCAGACATAAACAAAGAAAAGGATTAACAGAAAGTACAATAATTTTTTATTTCAGAAGGCTATGGATAAATATTGTTCAACAGGATTAAATTTTAAGAGAACATTAAAAACAGTATGCTCCTTGTGAATATGTGAGAAATAATAGAGTCATGCTATAATAGGAAGGAAAGATGAACATAACTCCATTTTTGAACAGGTTTTCTGTTCCCATTTTCCTCCATTTTAGACAAAGGGTTTTTGTTTTTTTAAATAAGTTATGGTTTATTCCTTGGTTTATGTACAAATATAAATATTTGCATGATGTGATATATGGAATATAAATCATTGCATATGTACCATATGCACAACATAAGTTTAGGAAAACTATGTTACGACATTAATGCTAATTTTTTGGAGATGAGTGAGTTGGTTTCTTACTGCCATTACTTAGAAATCAAACTCTTAAAACTTTTTTAAAATATTACATTTCAGGAGAGACCAAGCATGGAAAATTTCAGCCAAAGGTTCGAAGTTCTGAACATCTAAAAATGTGATTATAGTAGAAGTTGTTTTGCAATCTCAAGTTAGTGGATGTTACATTGGTCAACTATAAAACAACGGTAAACCTGTCTACCCTGCACCTATGAAGCCTCTGTGGACGTTCTTTAGAAAAAGGTAACTTCGGTTTCTCTTTCTCCATTACCTGAAGTGGTGAGCTGCCCTTCTTGTGCTTGTACACATCGAAGCTCTTCGATAGTTTCTTTTAGGGAATCTCTTTCTGTTCTTAACCTCTGAGTGATTGGAAGGACAATAAATATTAATCTCAGCTCTACAAATCCATCTTTAACTCTAGGCAAGTTGCCACCATGCACATCGTTGTCAGCACTTTATCAAAGA
The DNA here is from genome assembly GCF_028017835.1 of Emys orbicularis. Taxonomy (NCBI): domain Eukaryota; kingdom Metazoa; phylum Chordata; order Testudines; family Emydidae; genus Emys; species Emys orbicularis. Next base: position 129,742,851 of record NC_088688.1, on the reverse strand, counting down.
GGATTAATGTGCACTGCTAGAAATGCTTTTCATAGCAAGGAATCCCAATTCATTCCTCGGGCAGAATTTTTTTTTTTTTTTAAAAAGGAGCCACTACTCACCAATGTCGGAGAATAACTGCTTCCACACCAATAACAGTGGTTCTTTGAGAGTCCTGTGTCTGAATATCTACACTTGTGGGGTCAAGACACCTGCACCATGAACTTTCAGAAATTTAAGGAGAGCAGTATCCCCATCAGGGCCACTCACACTGTCCTTCCTCTCCTCTTGTGCAGGGTTCCTAGCTATCCAATGGAAGTGGGCCAACAGACTTTCAGTTCCTTCCCCTAATATGGGAATTCTTAACCCCGCTCAGAAGTAGTCAGGAAGGCAGGTGGGGAATGGGATATGCAGAAGCAAAACACTTGAGGAACTATGGTTACTGGTAAGTAACTTCTCTTTCTTTTTCAAGGGCCTCTGCATACGTCCAGTGGTGGAAGATTAGTTAGCAGCATAACCCCTAAGAAAATCAATGGCCTTGACCTTTAGTTGAGCATTCGGTTGAGACTGGGACATGGATGAAAACTAGCTGCTTGCGGCTCAATCCAGGCAAGATTGAGGTAATGTTGGTTGGAAAATAAAATCATAAAACATGGCAAGGATAATATCTGTCCCTCTGAGTGTTTCTCATCTGTTAGTTTCCTGAATGTTGCAAATATTAACATTTAGATTCCCAGCTTCTTGATCAGGGAGCAGCAACTCCCAGGATGACATTTTATTTAACAGTGGCTTAGAACTGATCAGTCACCAAACATGTTTTAAAAAATTATTAAGCTCTGTCTCTTCCAGGTGATAGGTGGTATTTAAAAACATTAGACTTAATTGTGTCAGCGAACATATTTTAAAAACACTAATCATTTTTTTGTCAAGACACTGCACAAGATCCTCCAGCCTAAAGCTTTTTCTCATTGGCCAGTGTTTACCTAACAGCTCAGGTTTGTATGAGTTTAAAAATACTCATGTCCTTCTCAGGAACTTGATATAGATTGTCTGCACCTCCATGTGGGAAGAAATTAAAGTTGGGGTTATTGAGGCCCTCTCAAATGCCAGGCCCAAATGGTCAATTAGATCACAGGAAGGTTCAGTACAAAGGATGGGAGCTATTCGGTGTCTCTGGCATCAACAGGTCTCACTACAACCAGAAATGGCATTGATGGTACTGGCTATTCCAGACTCCAGGACCATGGGAACTGTGGACTCTTTGACACTGACAGCCCTGGATAGCTGCCCACTCCATACCAGAGTTACATGACAACTAGATTGGCAGGTGGAGTAGAGGATGGTCTAGGGTAAAAATCCAAGTGCAGTCTGCCTCAGAAGAACTAGGATGTGAGTTAAGTGACCAAGAACTCCAGTACAGTCTTCAACCTCCATTCAGATACAAAACTAACATTGGTGAGCAACTCTTTGCAGCTGATCTTCATGAATGCTCTACACCATGCCTGATCGACCCAAGTGCATCTGGGTGTCTCGGGCGCTTTGGCAAGCAGTTCTCTGCTGCACCTTTGGTGGTCAGAAGCTATGGAAGGGCAGTTAAGGCTTCTTCTCTTTTTCTGCCCTCTGAGCCCTGGATGACAGGAGGGGTGAGTGGACCCAATTGAGACTGCCCTCTAGAAGATTCCAAAAGTTAGCAGCACATGCACTTTGATCCCACAAATGGGACTATGTAGAGGCTACATTGAAGATTTTTTACTTTAAAAGAAATCTTCTGAGTTAACTCCAGAGTAGGGTTACCATTCGTCCGGATTCCCCCGGACATGTCCGGCTTTTTGAGCTAAAAATAGCGTCCGGGGGGAATTTGTAAATGTCCGGACTTCCCCTCCCCCCATGCAGAGTGCGCGCGGCTAACAGGGCAGCCGGCCGGATGGTGCCACTTACATGGGGCTCCGACAGCCAGAGAGAGCCCCTCCTCCGCTTCCCCTGCAGTTGAGATCACTCCCTCCCTCCCTGCATTCGCAGATCGCCTCCAGCAGTCTGGAGCTCCTCCCCCGCTCCTCCTCCCCCGCTGCCCAGTGTGCCGGGATGAACGGCTCAGGCCGTTCCTGAGCAAGTTCACAGAGACGTTAGGTGAAGGCCAACAACAAGGGGGCCAGGGGGTCGGAGAAGGGGCAGGGAGGTTTTGGAGGGGGCAGTCAAGAGACGGGGGGGTCGGGAGTTCAGGGGGGGCTTTCTGGGGGGGGGGGGGAATAAGGTTTTGGGCAGTCAGGGTACAGGTAGGGGGTAGAGTCCTGGGAGGCAGTTAGGGTGGGGGGGTCCTTAGGAGGGGGCAGTTAGGGGACAAGGAACAGGGAGGCTTAGGTAGGGGGTGGGGTTCTAGAGGGCAGTTAGGAGCAGGGGTCCCAGGAGGGGGCAGTCAGGGGACAAGGAGCGGGGGTGGGGGTGTGGATAAGGGTTGGGGCAGTCAGGGTACAGGTAGGGGGTTGGGTCCTAGGGGGCAAGTTAGGATGGGGGGAGGGTCTCAGGAGGGGGCAGTTAGGGGACAAGAGGCAGGGAGGCTTAGGTAGGGGGTGGAGTCCTGGGGGGCAGTTAGCGGCAGGGGTCCCAGGAGGGGGCAGTCAGGGGACAAGGAGCGGGGGGAGGGTTGGGGGTTCTGAGGGGGGCGGGAAGTGGGAGGGGCAGGGGCGGGGCTAGGGCAGGACGGGGGCGGGGCTCCTCCCGTCCTCTTTTTTGCTTGCTGAAATATGGTAACCCTACTCCAGAGGAATATTCGGAATGTTTCAAACCCAGTTTAAAATTAAATACACTTTACAATTACATTTGAGATTTCTGAGTCTTCCCCTGCTGGATGCTCAAAGCAAAAACTTGTTACACTGTTCACATGAGGAATCTATGTAGGAGGTTAGATAAACACAGCATGGGGAGGGACAGGAGAAAAGGATATTGAGAAGAAAAGACCAAAATGTGTCTTCTTGGCCCTTCATTTTTAAAATCTACTGCACACATTTTCGTAGTTACCTTGAAACCAGATGATTGGTTTATCAAACTCCATAGTTATTACATGTATATAATATTTTATCCAGACAACAGACAATTGGAAGTGAACTAAGAAATATAACAGGTAATTTTGATTGGCAGGTCCAGAGTAATAAGGATACAAATTTGTTTCCACCACCACCAAAAAAAGCAACATCTAAACACTTACATCTTTTTCTTTTTGGAGGCTGTCTACTTTTTCTTTCAGCAGTTTGTATTCAAATTCTAATTTATCTGCTTTCTTTGATTCTTCAGATAATCTGTTTTGTAGTTCAACTACCTGTGAGACAAAGAAGGAATTGTTTGTCAGTGTTAAACATAATACGCATGAAATAAAGTTATTAATTACAATGCAATGTGAGATCAGTGTTATAACAAATGGAATATTCATCTCTAGCACAGGCAAAATGGTTTGTTCACCTATCTATTGTTTCAATCATCAATATCATTGAAGGGATCAGAATAGTACCACTTCAATGCAAGTAAAATCTGAGACGACAAAGCTGTGAAGAAGATACAAAGTGTTCTCAGATTGCCGAACTATCCAGCTAATTATACTTGAAATTTAAATTTGAGTAAAATCTCTAGATAACCAACGAATCACCATAACTATACAATTGAATGGATCAGAGAGATGAGGAAATTGATAATCGCCCTTCTCCTTCCTCAAAAGTGTGGGGAAATAAATCAGTAAAAAAAAAAAAAAAAAAATCAGATGCATTCTCCTATTTTTCCTCTCTCTGTTTTCCAAGCCTCACTTTGAGAAGTCAAGCCCAATCTTATGTGAACAGGGAACTTTTTGCTCATTTGTAAATTGGTTTTCTCATGGTTTTTGAATCCACTAATCTGGAGCTTCACCTCCAAGGAACGATGGCCAAATCCCAAAATCCAAAGGAACAGAGGCACTTTTGATTATTTAACAAGAGGAAGTAATGAGCTATCAAGGTCCAGTCAAAGTTCCCATGGATACTACCATGTAGAAGATCAATGAACAGCTATTTACAACTAGAAGAGGAGAAAACTGAATAAAGCTTTCAAGAGTGGGCACGCAAGTCATGAAAAACAAATCAGCAAAAAGTTGACCATTCAAAGCTTTATACCTCTATTAACAAAGGTTCAGTTCTAGGAATGGAATTAGTAGCATGTAACAGAAAGAGCTTGGATAGAACTGCACTGAAGAAAGATCAGCATGCAAACTCTATAGCTGAATGGAAACTCTGATGAAGATACATCCACTTGAAGCTTTTTGTGAAGCAATTTATAAGGAACCAATGTCTGCTTTGTTTTAGAGTTAGAGAAAGAGATATGTGTGTAAATAAAAATATGTTTTAAATAGGTTTGTTGATTAATTGCAGTTAGCTCACGCGATTACCTCAAATAAAATAATTGCGATTACTTGCAGTTTTAATCGTATTGTTGAACAGAATACCAATTGAAATTTATTAAATATTTTGAATGTTTTTCTACATTTTCAAATTTATTGATTTCAATTACAACACAGAATACAAAGTGTACAGTGCTCACTTTATATTATTATTTTGATTATAAATATTTGCACTGTAAAAATAATAAAATTGTATTTTTCAATTCACCTCATACAAGTACTGTAGTGTAATCTCTTTATCGTGAAAGTGCAACTTACAAATGTAGATTTGTGTGTGTTACATAACTGCACTCAAAAACAAAACAATGCAAAATTTTAGAGCCTACAAGTCCACCCAATCCTACTTCTTACTAAGACAAGCAAGTTTGTTTACATTTGTGGGAGATAATGCTGCCCACTTTTTATTTACAATGTCACCTGAAAGTGAGAACAGGCGTTTGCATGGCACTGTTGTAGCCAGCATCACAAAGTATTTACGTGTCAGGTATGCTAACCATTCATATGCCCCTTCATGCTTCGGCCACCGTTCCAGAAGACATGCTTCCATACTGATCATGCTTGTTAAAAAAATAATGCGTCATTTAAATTTGTGACTGAACTCCTGGGAGGAGAACTGTATGTCTCTTGCTCTGTTTTACCCGCATTCTGCCATATATTTCATGTTATAGGAGTCTCGGATGATGACCCAGCACATGTTCGTTTTAAGAACACTTTCATTGCAGATCTGACAAAACACAAAGAAGGTACCAATGCGAGATTTCTAAAGATAGCTACAGCACTTGATCCAAGGTTTAAGAATCCGAAGTGCCTTCCAAAATCTGAGAGGAACGAGGTGTGGAGCAGGCTTTCAGAGGTCTTAAAAGAGCAACACTCTGATGTGGAAACTACAGAACCCGAACTACCAAAAAAGAAAAATCAACCTCCTGCCGGTGGCATCTGACTCAGATGATGAAAATGAACATGTGTCGATCCGCACAGCTTTGGATCGTTATCGAGCAGAACCCATCATCAGCATGGACACTTGTCCTTTGGAATGGTGATCGAAGCATAAAGGGACATATGAATCTTTAGCGCATCTGGCATGTAAATATCTTGTGCCATGCAAACTGACATTTGTCAGGTGACATGTAAACAAGAAGCGGGCAGCATTATCTCCTACAAATGTAAACAAACTTGTCTGTCCGAGCAATTGGCTGAACAAGAAGTAGGACTGAGTGGACTTGTAGGCGCTGAAGTTTTACATTGTTTTATTTTTTTAATGCAGTTTTATTTTGTACATAAGCTTGTACTTAATTTACATTTGTAAGTTCAACTTTCATGATAAAGTGATTGTACTACAGTACTTGTATTAGGTGAATTGAAATACTATTTTTGTTTTTTACAGTGCAAATATTTGTAATCAAAAATAAATATAAAGTGAGCAATGTATACTTTGTATACTCTGTTGTAACTGAAATCAATATATTTGAAAATGTAGAAAACATCCAAAAATAATAGAATACCATTTATTTAAATATTAACAGCACAATTAATGGCGATTAATTTTTTTAATCACTCGACAGCCCTAGTTTTAAAATTCTAGTGTGAACAGTAGCAATGCCTAAAGTTAAGGTTGCCTAACGCTTCCTATGTAATCTTTTGTTTCCAATTGTTTGTATCTTTGGCATAAAGAATGAAGTACCCCTTGTGGTCAGTTGGCTTGTTTGTGTGTGTTCTTTCCGTGTGCTGTCCAGCTTGGCACAGACAGCTGGTTCAGCCAATCTCAACAGTACTACCCAGTGTGGTTAAGTGTTGAAGGCTGGAATGTTGTTGCCTCAGTAATGCTGTCCAGGCTCTCAGTGCTTCTGTCCTTGGAGCTCCAAATGTTATCACTACTAGCAGCAGATAAGGCAACCTGCTCATTCAACAGACATTGATGTTACTCAAAGAAAAATCACAGGCACGTTTCGGTTACAAAGGTCTTTGGCCAGGTTTATTGTCAATGAAGCACGGTACTGGCTCCCTGGATCAATATCTACAGTTACATTAAAACATGTTTGCTCATTACAATGGACTCAGTTCAGTCAGTGGTCGGACTTGCCGCTGCCCCCTAGGCTGGAAAAAGAGTTAAGGCGAAGTATCCTAACATTTATAGATGAGACAAACAACAGTCTATAAGGAACCTAAGTACCACCATGCTTATTTCCTGACCTCTGTTTGTTACCTCTCCTTGTTCCTAATATCTTGGATGAAACATCCCTATTCATTATTTTGTCAAACCATCTTGTCTTGTACTAGATTGGGATGTATCTGTACAAGCTAGAATATATTTACGTAAATATCTAGTGCCCAGTACACTAGCAGCAACTTTGCCAAGTTCATCACTGGACAGTGAACTCATAAGCATCTGCTTTAATATATGGCCTGACTATGGTTCACAGCCTCTGGTTCAGGCCTCAGCCCAGACTCAGTGCTCCAGGCTCTCTCTCTCGTTACTACACCCCTTTCCGTTGCCCAAGGCTCATCCCAGGTTAATGGGGGAACAGGTATGATCAGGTGCAGACACCAGTGCTAATGTGCATGAGGTCCTGGCAAATCAATATAGAGTAGAAGCACAAGCTGCCTCGGGGAGGTATGCACCTTCCTTCCATCCATCTTGAAATAAAGTACTTCACTTCACCTCTGTTAAACTGGAGAATGTACATGCTCTTCATTTCAGAGGGTGCTGGTAACAAGAGGGGTACTTACCCCTTCCATGGCATATAGGATGAGAAATATATATCCTCTCAACTCGAGGTAAACCTGCCAGGGCTGGCCCTTAGAGGAAGTGAAAAACATCCCCAAGAGTCCAAACCAGGCAGACGCAGAGCAAACACTGCACTGGGGCTGAGAACAACCTCTCACAAGCTAATGGGAGACTACCTATCACAAACTGAATTTGCCAAAGTGTAAAACAGGTCAACGGGATGATCAGAGACTAATAGCTGGAAAGGGTCACCAGGCAGGGGAAGAATCTCAACAAATCTCCTCTTACCTTCCCTCTTCTTCCTTGCAGGAGAAGGAACAAAGACGGAAAATGCAGACAGTGCAGAGAGCTAACCTGCTTGCTCCATGGAGCAACAGGACACTGAAGACTGAGGGGAAAAGAGGTGGAGCTTGTGCAGAGCACGAACTGGTGCAACTGCTACTGGAATACTGTGTCCAGCTCTGGTGGTGTTGAACAACTGGAGGTTTCAGAAAGCCATGAGAAGGATTAAAGGATTGGGAAACATGCCTTATAGTGAGAGATTGAGCTCCTTTAATGTATTTACCTTATCAAAGATAAGGTTAAAGGGTGACTTGACCACAGTCTATAAATACCTACATGGGGGATAGAAATGTAATATGGGCTATTCAATCTAGTGGACAAAAGTATAACAAGATTTAATAGCTGGAAGCTGAAAGACAAATTCAGACTAGAAATAACGTGCACATTTTAAAGTGAGAGTAATTAACCATTGGACCAACTTACCGAGGGTTATGATGGATTCTCCAACACTGGAAATTTTTTAACCAAGACTAGATATTTATTCTAAAAAATTTGCTCTAGTTTAACCTCAGCTATTGGACTTGAAACAGGAATTAATTCAAGTAAGTTCTATGCTTTGCATTACGCAGGCGGTCAGACTAGAAGATGACAGTGGTCCCTTCTGACCTTAAAAATCTGTAATTTTATACATTTTGTCTATCCACGAGAGACAGATCTTGTTGACTTTTTTCCTACTTGGTAGGTGGAGTTACACCAGCTCTATATGAGCTATACGAGCTAGGGGGAGAGGGATATTTACAATAAAGTAGATCCTTTACATAGAACATGAATGAGCTCTTTAATGAACTCATGAATGAGTTCTGGAGGTATTACCCAAATTAATAATAATAAAATAATAATAATAATAATAATAATTATTATCATCATCATCATCATCAACAGAAAAGGTTAAGAAATCAACAAATCAATTGCAATCCTATTTCTGTTCTCACCTGTCTCTTGTATGTTTCCAGCTGGCTACGCGCTGCATTGGCTTTCCTTAGTTCTTCCTCCAAGCTTACAGTGTTTTGCATATACATAGTGTTCTTCTCCTCTAAGAGTTTCACTTGCCGCCGCAGATCACCAAGATCTTCCAGCTTCTTTTTGTATGACTCTACCTGGCTTTCTAACTTAGCCACTTTATCAGAGGAATGCCTGGATGATAACCGAGAAGGAGAAGCTACATCAAATCTATTCCGATTGTAAACTTTGGGGCATGGACCATCTTTTTGATCTTTGTTTGTACAGTGCCTGGTCCATCGATAGGACTCCTAGGCACTACAGTAATACAAATAATATAGAATAATAGTCAGCATGCTAACATCATAAGTGCTCTGAAGTCTCCTCAGTATTAAACTCAATACAGAAATGGTTCCCAAAAACCAGGAGGAGCATAAGAAAGCAAACAACTTATCCTCACTGCTATGTTTCTTGGCTTTCTCTTTGCCAGCCTCGCTGCTTCTCCCCTCAGCAACCTATCCAAAATGTTGTAGTTTCCAACGATATCACTCTTCCTGCTTGAATTCATTTATTGTATCCTTGTCTGTTTCCACATCAAGTTCTATTTTCATGCCATCCTCTCTCTCAGGCAATCTCCATCTCAGACTCCTAATCCATCCTCAAAACTCACTTCTTTCAGGCAGCTTTTCAATACTATCCCTACATCTGCTCTTGTTTTCATGCCTACCAACAGATTAATTTGTTTTTAAAACAAACAAATAAATTTGAACTACTTGAGCATCTTTACTGTCAGTGAAGGAAAACAGAGTGGAACACATAAAGAGCTGTTATACCCATTTACCGGGCAGCTTGTGCCCTCTCCGCACAATAGCAGTTCAGTAGATTAGATTAAGAATTTTAGGAACATGGATGCAGGAGGGGGCTCAGTTTATAATGCTCACATTTGAATAAACAGCTCTCACTGCTGAATACCACAATTTAGAAACATGACCAAAGAGATTTTTACCAAAATTTTCAAAGAAATTCACCATTTGGTTAAGAACAAGCAAAAGACATTTCAGCCCAAAGGATAATTTTTTACAAAAAGTTGTAAATGCCTTAAAACAGGGGCTTATAATGAAGAAGGGCCACTGCAACCATAACACGGATAGTGTTGCAATACCACTCATACAGTGCTTAATGATGTGAGATCAGGTTGCTTGACTGGTAGAAAATTCGCAACCTCATAATTTTGATGGTAACTGGATGCACTTTGGTGCTTGTTGATAAACTACTTTAATGTATGCAAAATTCTGAAACTATATGAATGCTAATGGAGATGAATTGATAGAACAAACTTTGTTTTAGGAATAAAAAGAAACATACACCCTAGTGGTTAGAGTAATATAGTTTACCTAAGTACATCCATCTCATCCTTCAAAGACTGAGCCTCTTCTGCTAAAGTGGTTAGCTCTTCATTCTGCTGTCGCAATTCTGCAATTTCTTTTTCCAGCTCTTCACAACGTATTCGATAATCATCTTTGGCTGCCTCTAGCCTACAGAATTGAAATAAAACAGTAGGAAAGAAAGGGTATGTTCTAACCACAGGCCAATGTTACCTTCTTCCTTCATAGCAACTTTTTGGGACACTAGGAAAAAAAAAAAGCCAATGAACATCATCATGTTGCCAGTTTCTCTTACATTTTCAAGGAGGTGGAGGGAGCTCCAGCTTTATGGGTATACATGCTTCCAAGACAATGTCATCAACAACTCTGCTTGCAGTGCAACAAGGAGATGTATACTTCCCATCATCGTTGTATTTGAAAGAAAGAGAAATCCTAAGGCTTTCACTGTGCTACTGAAAATCTTTGCTAAAACACTCCTCTCAGAATGCCTGGGGCACAAAAATATAATCTTTTCTGGTGCACAAAAAGGATTACCTTTACTCTTTTTTTTAACCCCAGCGTAAGCAAGATTATGTACAATGGTCAACATTTTCCAAATGCAGGTACCTTAAACAACATACTCTATCCATATTTGGGCAGCTAGATAATTGGCCGTTTTTTAATGGAAGCTGTGGATGTTCAGCACCTCCAAGAGATCCCATTTTGGCCAACATAAAAAACGTGCTGAACAAATAACAGAGCTTCTGCCCTAAGAAATTATACCATAAATGCGTAAGAGAATATAATAGGATACAACAGAAGTGGGGTGTGCTCTTTAATAGATGGAACACAATGTAACATATGGTAGTTCAGGTTTTTGAAGGAGAGAGGTTGCATGGTGTAGGGGTATGTCTACACTACAGGATTAATCCGAATTTATATAATTCGAGTTTAGGAAACCGATTTTATAAATTCGAATGTATTCGGCCACACTAGGCACCATTAATTCGGTGGTGTGCGTCCAAGCTACCGTAGTAGCATCGATTTCCAGAGCGTTGCATTGTGGGTAGCCAATAACATTGAATTGCCAATAACTTCGAATTGCGGCCACACTAACCTTAATTCGGATTAACAATACCGATTTAGACGCTACTCCTCTCGTCGAGGAGGAGTACAGAAATCGAATTAAAGGGCTCTTTAATTCGAATTAAATGGCTTCTCTGTGTGGACGGGTCAAGCGTTAATTCGAATTAAAGCAGCTAAATCCGAATTAAAGTCGTAGTGTAGACCAGGCCTAGGATAAATATAAAATTAAAGAATTAGAGTTAGCTTAAATTTGGTTAAGGAAAATGTGCTGTAAAGAAAGGCCCAGACCAGGAAGTAGAAGGAAGGTCTTGAAAATAAATGATAAGGTCAGAAGGAATAAAGCAGAGAGGATGTCTGGTTCAAAGAATAACTAATGAGATAAAAGGAAGACCTCTGGCCAATAGGGGTGACTGCATATGGTTTTAAATAAAACAAAGAGAGTCTATCTTAAAATGAGACAACAAGGCCCTTCCCCAACCCACACACCAGCGGTAAAGCCCGTGTGAACCCAAGTGCAATGGGCAAACTGTTGGACAGCAGTTAGGGGAGGAAAGGGCTTGGGAAGAAAGGAGGTTGTAAATCTTATCTGGATTAAGACTGGAAGTAAGGGTGAACTGTCTCAAATTGGTTGTTACCTGAAGTCAGTAACTGGCAGTGATATCACTTAATTGTTAAAGGGTATAAAAAGTAAACTCTTACAAGATTCATTGCTTATACCTGCCTGAACACGTTGGAGCTGACCAATGTGGCCTAAGCACCCCTGGCTTTAGCGTGTTTGTAAGTATCTTGATCAAATGCTTATAAATGTTTTGTTACTGTTTGGATGTAATAAATTGTTTATTATTTAGGCTTTTTAGGCATGTTTAGAGCAATTGTATAAATACCATTTGGACTTTGGCTTTAATAAAGGAATTTATGGTTAAATTAGTATTTGGTGGTTTACTGTATTAATATTAATTCAAATATTATTAATAATTCCAACACATGGCCAATAGTAACGGGAGCGGTACCAAGCCCAGAGGGTGATGTGAAAGAAGGCATGAAACTGCGAAGGGATGCCGGGAATAATCAAGAGTAATTTTGGTGAAGCATCCTGTTTGGAGGGAGGAGGAGACAACATAGGCAAGGCAAAGCTCTGCTGAGCCTTGGAAGTGAGAAACAAGAGCATGAATTTGATACAAAAAGAGAATGAAAGCCGGCAAAGGGAGCTAAGAAGGGGATGGGTCAGGAAAGATAGAGCAGCAGTTAATTTAATGAGACCAATGAGAAAGGGGTTACGAGATCTGAGACAAGACATGGTCAGTGGGAGAGGCAAGAGAAAGAAGACAATCAAAAATGACACAAAGTTTCCAGGACTGACAGACCAAGAAGGCTGATGATGTCATGGACAGAGAGGAGAGGAGAGGAGAGGTTTTGGGTGGGAAGAGAACAGGTTTAGACATGATGCCCTGAATTCAGCCCAGGTGCACTGGGTACTAATGAGGCTTTAGCACTGGGTACTAATGAGTGGGTACCCACTTTAAATCTGATCTACTCGAGTTTGCAGTAGTATATGTCACACAGGCTTGAGAATTAAACTTGGAAGATATAATGTAGAGAGTGCAGAAAAGAGGACACTGAGGGCATAGTCCTGGAGGATAGATGGAGAGGTGGCAAAGGAACAGGCCCCAGGGAAAAAACTCTTTAAGGACAGGTCAATATGCTAAAAGGAGAATTAGCAGGGGCAGACCTGAGCAGAAGTGTGCGGAGGAGAATGAACTGATCAACAGAGTGAAAGAAAGTGCAGAAATTGAAAGAGAAAAGAAGAAGTTGATCAACATAACTAGGAAGTGGTCATTAGTGAATGTGGTATGTACAATTTCAGCAGAATGAAGGCAGTGATGTCAAGACAGAGTCAAAGCATTAATTAGCAGGAATATGTGTACACTACTCATACATAGTGTGGACATATGGAGGGAAAAGGACACTAGTTGGAGTAACAGATAAAATACAGTGAATTTTTTTAGGATAGTGGAAAATGAGAGCATGTTTGATCACAGAGGGGAAGGAGCCAAGACAGAGGGACAGCAGCTAAGACAGACGAAGCAGTGGGAAAAGACTGGATCAAAGCCACTGGTTCTGAGGTAAGAAAAGGGTAGAAAAAAGACTTCAGCATCAGAGATGGGGCAAAGGAGGAGAGGGTGGGAGTGGCCCGAGAGAATACGAGAGGGGGTTGTGGATTTTGCCCTTATTGAAAGTGGCATGATCTTGAGCAGAAACAAAGGAAGGGGACAGGGTAGGAGGCTTATGTAGTTAAATTGGTGAAAAGTTGTCAGGTGTTAGATGCACAGAACTAGAAGAGGGAAGAGAAAGAATTATTTGGAAAAGAACAAAGCAGAGTTGAGGCAGGATTCTCTAGGTTTTAGTCAGGAGGAGAGGATGGAAGAGGATAAAGTATGGGCCAGATCACACGAGAAACATTCATATAAAAAAGAATCTGACACATCAGAAAAGGGCAGACAAATAAACAGTGACAAGTTTTTAAAGTGCTTGTACACAAATGCTAGAAGTCTAAATAATAAGATGGGTGAACTAGAGTGCCTCGTGTTAAAGGAGGATATTGATATAATAGGCATCACAGAAACCTGGTGGAGTGAGGACAATCAATGGGACACAATCATTCCGGGGTACAAAATATATCGGAAGGACAGAACAGGTCATGCGGGAGGCACTATATGTGAAAGAAAATGTAGAATCAAATGAAGAAAATCTTAAATGAATCCACATGTTCCACAGAATCTCTATGGATAGTAATTCCATGCTCTAAGAAGAATACAACAGTAGGGATCTATTATTGACCACCTGATCAGGACAGTGATAGTGACGATGAAATGCTAAGGGAGATTAGAGAGGCTATCAAAATAAAGAACTCAATAATAGTGGGGGATTTCAATTATCCCGATATTGACTGGGTACATGTCACCTCAGGATGAAATGCAGAGACAAAATTTCTCAATACTTTAAATGACTGCTTCTTGGAGCAGCTGGTACAGGAACCCACAAGGGGAAAGGCAATTCTTGATTTAGTTCTGAGTGGAGCGCAGGATCTGGTCCAAGAGATAACTATAACAGGACCACCTGGAAATAGTGACCATAATATAACAACATTTAACATTACTGTGGTGGGAGGAACACCTCAGCAGCCCAATACTGTGGCATTTAATTTCAGAAAGGGGAACTATGCAAAAATGAGGAGGTTAGTTAAACAGAAATTAAAAGGGACAGTGACTAGAGTGAAATCCCTGCAAGCTGCCTGGACACTTTTCAAAGACACCATAATAGAGGCCCAACTTAAATGTATACCCCAAATTAAAAAACACAGTAAAAAATCTAAAAAAGAGCCACTGTGGCTTAACGACCATGTAAAAGAAGCAGTGAGAGATAAAAAGGCATCTTTTAAAAAGTGGAAGTCAAATCCTAGTGAGATAAATAGAAAAGAGCATAAACACTGCCAAATTAAGTGTAAAAATGTAATAAAAGACAAAAAGGAGTTTGAAGAACAGCTAGCCAAAAACTCAAAAGGTAATAAAATGTTTTTTAAGTATATCAGAAGCAGGAAGCCTGCTAAACAACCAGTGGGACCCCTGGACGATCGAGATAAAAAAGGAGCACTTAAAAACGATAAAGTCATTGCGGAGAAACTAAATGAATTCTTTGCTTCAGTTTTCACGGCTGAGGATGTTAGGGAGATTCCCAAACCTGAGCCGTCCCTCAAATCTGACGAATTGTCACAGATTGAAGTGTCATTAGAGGAGGTTTTGGAATTAATTGATAAACTTAACAGTAATAAGTCACTGGGACCAGATGGCATTCACCCAAGAGTTCTGAAAGAACTCAAATGTGAAACTGCGGAACTACTAACTAGGGTATTGTAACCTTTAAATCATCTTCTGTACCCAACGACTGGAAGATAGCTAATGTAACACCAATATTTAAAAAGGGCTCTAGAGGTGATCCCGGCAATTACAGACCATTAATTCTAACGTCAGGATCGGGCAAATTAGTTGAAACAATAGTAAAGAATAAAATTGTCAGACACACAGAAGAACATAAATTGTTGGGCAAAAGTCAACATGGTTTCTGTAAAGGGAAATCATGTCTTACTAATCTATTAGAGTTCTTCAAAGGGGTCAACAAACATGTGGACAAGGGGGATCCAGTGGACATAGTATACTTAGATTTTCAGAAAGCCTTTGACAAGGTCCCTCACCAAAGGCTCTTATGTAAATTAAGTTGTCATGGGATAAGAGTGAAGATCCTTTCATGGACTGAGAACTGGTTAAAAGACAGGGAACAAAGGGTAGAAATAAATGGTAAATTTTCAGAATGGAGAGGGATAACTAGTGGTGTTCCCCAAGGGTCAGTCCTAGGACTAATCCTATTCAACTTATTCATAAATGATCTGGAGAAAGGGGTAAACAGTGAGGTGGCAAAGTTTGCAGATGATACTAAACTGCTCAAGATAGTTAAGACCAAAGCAGACTGTGAACAACTTCAAAAAGATCTCACAAAACTAAGTGATTGGGCAACAAAATGGCAAATGAAATTTAATGTTGATAAATGTAAAGTAATGCACATTGGAAAAAATAACTCCAACTATACATACAATATGATGGGGGCTAATTTAGCTACAACTAATCAGGAAAGAGATCTTGGAGTCATCGTGGATAGTTCTCTGAAGACGTCCACGCAGTGTGCAGCGGCAGTCAAAAAAGCAAACAGGATGTTAGGAATCATTAAAAAAGGGACAGAAAATAAAACGGAGACTATCTTATTCCCTTTATATAAATCCATGGTATGCCCACATCTTGAATACTGCGTACAGATGTGGTGGTCTCATCTCTAAAAAGATATACTGGCATTAGAAAAGATTCAGAGAAGGGCAACTAAAATGATTAGGGGTTTGGAACGGGTCCCATATGAGGAGAGATTAAAGAGGCTAGGACTTTTCAGCTTGGAAAAAAGGAGACTAAGGGGGGATATGATAGAGCTATATAAAATCATGAGTGGTGTGGAGAAAGTGAATAAGGAAAAGTTATTTACTTGTTCCCATAATATAAGAACTAGGGGCCACCAAATGAAATTAACGGGCAGCAGGTTTAAAACAAATAAAAGGAAGTTCTTCACACAGTGCACAGTCAACCTGTGGAACTCCTTGCCTGAGAAGGTTGTGAAGGCTAGGACTGTAACAGGGTTTAAAAGAGAACCAGATAAATTCATGGAGGTTAAGTCCATTAATGGCTATTAGCCAGGATGGGTAAGGAATGGTGTCCCTAGGCTCTGTTTGTCAGAGGGTGGAGATGGATGACAGGATTACCTGTTAGGTTCACTCCCTCTGGGGCATCTAGCATTGGCCATTGTCGGCAGACAGGATACTGGGTTGGATGGACATTTGGTCTGACCCAGCATGGCCATTCTTATGTTCTTATGAAAGAACAAAGTGGTAGTGGAGGAAATACGAATGGGAGTGGAGCTCTCTCAAGCACTGCTTTTATCTTTGAGTAAATCACAAAAAAATTGTTTTTTCAAGGGGGAACATTATTATTAAGGACACTGTCCATACCAACCTTTCAACTGGGAATTTCTTGTCCCAGAACTATGGTTAGAAGTAAGTATATATATTTTATCCTCACTGAGCTAAAAAAATGTCTGCAGGGATTATGTACACATTTTGTAAACTACTACTCTGGGCAGAGAGCAAGCATGGAAAATTTCAGCCTAAAAAGCAAATGTTTATATAATCTAAGCTTATAAAAAGATGGGTCATAATGGCAACTTATCTGTCAACTTAACTACAGTGGTCATTATGGGCACCCACTATAATAATTCAACATAACTGCCAATAGGAACAAAATGTTTACTAGTTAAAACGAAATATCTGCTTTCTGGAATATTTCATAAGGTGTCTGTTAGTTCGAAATGAAATTTACCGACTCTGGATCTCTTTACCTAAACGTTTCCTCCTGGAGCTGTTCTAACTGTGTCTGCAGTTGCAGGTGCCTACGTCCTGCAGGGCTGTTGGGATCTTCTATAGAATCAGATTGGTTCAAACGTTCCATCAGGATCTGGTTCTCAGCTAGTAAACTACTTTTCTCCTCTTGAAGTGCTGCAACCTGTTACAACAAAAGTGCAAAACCGGAACAATGGAATTGTCAGCTTAAAGAGCAAAACTTGTGTGCAAGTGATGGAGCTAGTATGACCCATAACTGGCGATAGATAGACTCCTAATAAACTTATATGAGAGCAATGCATCCTAGCCTTAATATTTGTGATGTACCCAAGATATTATAATGGGGGCATAACAACATTAATTTTTTAAAACGTAGATTAAATTATATTTATTAGAGACATCTAAAACCAAACACAATTTAGCCAGTTATCAAACAAAAAGGCTTTAATACATTACAGTCTTCGTCTACCTTCAAAAACAAAATGCTAGTATCCTGTAATAAAATCTTAGTAAAGCGCACTTTTACTCTGAAAATTGATTTTGATAAAACAGCATTTCTGAGCTCCAGATTTATTCTCTTCATGTCTTCCAGATCAAGTTTGCTCAATTTACTCAAAAAAGATGACCTAAGATGTGTTCTTCACACAATTTTTGTATTGGTGTAACTATTTTGGTAAGGGGCACAACTTCCCCCACCCCAAATAGTTATATCTAATACAACTCCTAATGCTAGAATACCAGTATAGCATATTCCCTTCCTGTATGAGAATAGCTAAACTAGTATAAAGCACCTTTATACTGCAACCACACTCAGGAGGATTGTATTCCTTTAACTAAAGTGGTATAGTTAAAGAAGTACAACTTCTGAATATACTTTTAAAAAGACCGGTCTCCGAACTGCTTCCTTTCTTCAGCTGCCTTAGAATCACCATGCCCCTTCTTTCTCAATCTAACTCCACAATTTCCATAAATTTATTGTGCACATATAATAAACTACCTACCTGCATATCTAATTCATGGCACCTCTGAGCAATTTCTTCTTTTGTTGCTAAAGCTTCATTTAATTCTTCTGTAGTTTTCTTCAACTATTTAAAATTAATATAAACATTTTTATTTTCACAATAACATTACTATAATACATGTAATTCTTTGTAACCATAAAGGATGTTGAATGATATCCTCACTGTAAAGTCTGTTTTTATGATCATATTTATTTATTTTGAAAAAAGTTATTGACTATTCTACTTTTATAAGACGACAAAGGGCACCTATTATCATTCAAGAGCTCAGATCATTCATATGTGAGAGATGAACATAGAATCATAGAATATCAGGGTTTGAAGGGACCTCAGGAGGTCATCTAGTACAACCCCCTGCTTAAAGCAGGACCAATCCCCAGACAGGTATTTGCCCCAGATCCCTAAATGGCCTCCTCAAGGATTGAACTCACAAACCTGGGTTTAGCAGGCCAATGCTCAAACCACTGAGCTATCCCTCCCCCCCCAATTCTTTGTTCTGAAGGCAATTCTTTTTTCCAAAACAAAGTATTAAGGCAAGCATTTTCATTCTACATGTTGCGCTCAAGAACCCCCACAACCTGAATGTTGGAAAATATACCACTTCTGTACATTAAAAAAATTGTCAACACCACTTTTCTTTACAAGAGTGAATAGTTTCAGTTTTCACTATGTTTGCAAATACACAAGGGACTGGGAGATGGATTACAAGGAATAGACAATTAAGGTAAAACCTGTCTAGCCACTGGGTACACTACTTTTGCTGCACAAAGGGGAAACAACTGCTGTGGTAGAGGAAAAGTCTAAATCTGAATGACATCATTTAATATATACGTTTGCATTTATTCAGTTATGTCTCTAAAGGATTTTATAATAATGGAAAGATTTATGGCTTCCAAGTTTCTCTAGGATTGTAAAATTAAGTACATGGAAAGAAAATCAGTCTGAGAAGCAAACACAAAGACACTATGTATTTTTGGAATAAATGTGAAGAATTCTTAGAAGCCTTACAAGGGCCTCCTACTTCTCTCGACGATCTAATCTATTGTAGAGAATGGCATCCTTTCAGGTGACAGCTGACACATAAAAATTAACTCCATCTCTTAGACAGTATGTACAGCCACACAGATAACTTATGATATAATGATTCAGTAAAAACAGTACCATTCTCCAGGTTATACATCTACCATTTTAGGGACTGTGGTTGAGGCTGTAGAAACAACGTAAATGACATAATGTGCTCTCAAAATGCACACACAATAGCTGACGTACATTTGGTCCAGCATTTTTCACAAATACTTCAGCCACTGAGGAATTTTCCCAAAATTTCTCAAAGTAGGAAATTCACAACAGTTCCCAGGATTATTGCAAGGATATCTGAGCCTGATCTAGCCCACTAAAGCCAAGTGGGATGTCTTTCTACTGACTTAAAAGAGAGTTGGCTAGAGCAAAAAAGTTTTGTCTACAGCTAATAAATGTTACTAATTCTATTTAGTTTCTTCTTGACTATCCTTTGACTTGTAAGGTCTTCACTTTTTGCTATGTCAGAAATAATGCCAGTTTTGAGCATGACAACTACAAACTATTCATAATGCTTATAATGAATTTTATTTTCCAAAGAAATATTTTTGTTCTGCACATGCATTGTGAACAATCATATTCAGAATTATATATACCAAAGTTCTTTTATTTACTTATTTGTTTAAATGTAGCACATACTACTGATGGACATAAGCCACAGATAAATATATGTAATTGAAACTTTTGATTACCTGACTTTCTTTTAAAAAAATTGTACTTTAACAAAGAAAAAATATTACATTTAAAACTTTGAATGTGTGTTCCTTTGTTTGAATTTTCCCAAAAGATTTTCAAAAAAAGAAAAGAAGAAGAAGATGAGGCAGCCTGCTTACAACATGCCATATACCAGACTGACTACACACTGATTTCCTATGATTAAAGAAAAAGAAACATCTGGTCTTAGGTACCTGACGATCAAGGTCAACGTAAGCATCATTTCCAACAGAGACTGGAGATTCTTTACTCATCAACTGCAATTAGATTACACTGGATTAGAAAAAGCAAAAGATTTATTTGTATATTAAAAGCTAAGTTTTCATTTATAAAAAACCCAGATCAAGCTTAAATTTAAGAAAGGTTTGTTCTGAAGATAAGGCCTTAAGTTTTCACGTCACATTTTTATGTATGGTATATACAGAGAGAATTATAAATCTGTAGGACAAACACTATAAAGGAATATGAAAAAAAAATCTTATCTGGTACATTTCCCTCTGTAAAAGCATGCCTACCTATCATCCATCATGAAAAGCTCGGGATGCTTTTTGCAGAATATTGGCAGCAATCCATATGGTAGTAAAGATTTACTCTGGAATTTTCACTCTAATACTGGTTCTAACCCTTTTTCATACTTTGACCCCATGTAACACCAAAACAAAAAAATCTGGGGTCCCTGCTCCTCCCATTTAATTATATATAAAAAAAAGAGGGGCTGATTATGACTCCCCCTCCTGACTTGTTTGCAATTCCTAAGTTAAGAGCCCATGCTCCGGAATGAATATTTTCAAAACTGAAACACTGCAACTTGCATGATATATGAACTGAACTTTATTATTTGGACAAACATAACCTGTGGATTTTTAAGGGTTGGTGGAAAGAGCAAATCAGATCTTTTTTAGTTATAGCTTTCTAGGGAGGCTCCAGATTGGCTGACATGCTTCTCCAGAGGAAAAAATTAGCAGATAAGAAAATAAATCCTCTTTCTGGACACACATCCAATCTGTTACAATATCAAAATGGCTAGAGGGGAGTTCAAACATAAAAAAATGCAAAAGGAAATTCCCAGACGGAGGAAAAAGAAAAAAGAAAAAAAAAAACTACGTTAAGACAGAAGTTAAGATTGAGATACATACTAGTAACATAAAGGTAAAAATAATTAGTTAGTTGTAATTAACCCAAAACCAAGTACTACAGGTTTGTACTGCTTGTTTTGGGGATTATTAGAATATATTCATTTTTGGTTTGTTTTTTCTATTACATGAATAATAGAAATTAGAAATGAAAAAGACTAATGAATCTAACCATACATCTAATCAATCCTGATTCCAATGCAAGACTGTTCCCTTCAGTGTAATTCCTCATGCTTCACCCAGCCTGGGGTTAAAAATCTCTCCACAGCCCACTTCCACTACATTCTGTGGATGCCCACTCTGTAGTCCTACAACTCATTGTCATAATTTCTTCTGCTATTTAGCACTCGGTTTTCTTTTGCTTAAATGCCATCCCATAACTTCTGGTTACATTACCATGTACAGTAACAAATTGCTCCCCATCCTCAACATTCATGCCACTCACATATCTGTACACTTTTGCACCCCACTCTCTAGCTGTCATTTAGCCAACCTATAAATATTTAGACATAGTCAATCTTATCTCCAAAGTTCCTCCAGCCCTCGACCATTTTTGTTGCTCTTCACTAAATTCTTTCCAGTTGATCTACAAATTTCTGGTGACAAGCCGCTCAGAAATGAAATATTCCATCTACAGAGCCCAAATTCTTATAAGGAGGGATTATAAAGTCCCTGTTCTGTGATTTAGTGTTTCTGAAAAGCCAAGTTAATGGCCTTTTTCATTGCCACAAACCGTAGCGTTGTGAATTTGTATCTAATTTAATTTATCGCCTTAGTTTTCTAAGATGAATATCATTTTGTAGTCCCCTGCCAATAATTTCTAACCTTGCTAGGCCCCTTAGTATTATGTCTTTCTCCTCCACCTTCCGATCACCTGATTTTGTTAGTGGCTGTTTATACCCTCTTCCAGATAATTAATGACGATGTTAAGACTGAACCCAACACTGACCCCTGTGGTGCCCACTTAAGCCATCTCCCCTGCCCAGATGCCATCTATCATAACCTTTTAACAGACCAGCCATTAGCATCTCTAACCAAGCCCATTTGATTTTTATAAGACTTCACAAGAAGCTATATAAAATGCTTTACTAAGAATTACAGGATTAGAACTTTAATTTCAACCCACCATTCATGATTCAGCCTAGAGAAATCTCTAATATTTTCCTCCAATTAATCTATTCTTTGGTAAATGAGAGGTAACATATCCCTGATCTTAAAAGCACAGGTGAAACATTCTGGACTACAAGTTAATTTAATCAGTTTATATTTTAATATTTTTATAGAAAATATCTGTCATTCCTTTTATTATCCTAATTACACCTTTTTCATGCCCACAGCTATGACAAGCAGCATTATAAAAATAAATATATATAACCATGCTAGGTGTTATTAAAACCTTTATCCAATTTTAACTGGTTTGCTCATGAGGGCTGAGTTATTAGTGTTGTCATGGATACAAGGTTGGCAACTAAGATTATCAGGAGATCTGTGTGCATGAATGCCCTAGAAACATGCACTTGATTCTTCTGGTTTATCATACACATGACTTACTCTCTCTCTATTCTATAAACATAGTTTGCAGCTTATTTTCTGTCATAACATGAAGATGTTTGATACTCTGTTGCATTATATATAAGGTGCATGATAACTTCATTTCCCTTTGTCAGACTAAGATCTCTGTTTTCTGGAGATTTTTTATTTTCAAGAGACCCAGTGGCATATCTAACATCTTCTACAACTTCTAGTATGGTATGACTTTTGACTTCTTCCACCATCACTAATTATTCCATAAAGCAGCCTCTACAAAGAATAGTTTTTACTGAAGCCAAAATGAACCTTGAAAATAATTAGGCTGAAACACAGGAAAATTGATATTTGCTATCTCTGTGAAAACAACATTTTTGGGACCCATCTAAGGAGCAAATCCTTCTTGCTATGCAACCTCAGACAGGTTTGAAACTGCCTCAAATACTCTGCAGTAAAGGGCATGACCATGTTTTGATGGTCTGGTGGACATGCTTACTGAAGGCGAAAAGGAACTTGTTATAAAGTCTCTAAGTTTAGTTATTAGGAAATGAAGGTGTTTTCCTATTTATTGGTAAAGAACTCTCAACCTTCCAAATGACTATTTATATCTGAGACTTGGGAAAAGAACAGCATAATTCGCCAGATGCATTATGAAGCAATTGCAAAGCTGTATTGTCACAGAAATAGATTTCATGGGAAATGTTAAATTTTAGTTTGCCATGAAAAATCAATCTGTGTAAAATGTGAAATTGAAAAACTTTATACTAGATTTTTCATTGCTTTGAAAACCATACACTTAGGCCCTCATCCTGCAAACTTATGAGTTCAATGGAACTACTTATGTGCACGAATATTTGCAGGGGCCTTAGAATCTCAATGCTGGAAACACATGAATTCAGCTCCATTGAAATGAACAGACTATCAAGGCACTGTTTGGTTTATATGGTGTTTGAAATGTTTCAGAATCTACCTGAAGAAAAAGATTTTCCATTTATTTTTTAGCTTGGGGTTTTACTTGAAAAATTCTGATTATCAAAGAATACAGTTGTTCAAAAGCACAGGAAATTCAAATAAAATAAAGGTCCTTTTAAATTCATTTTCTTGTACAAAACTTCACATGTGAAATTACCATTTTGCAATGTGAAAAATGGCATTTTTTTTTCCAGTGAAAAAAATACCACGTTAGGTATAGGCTATTACAAGTGATAGATGGGCCAGTTCTGCTGGGGTGTGAAACATGTTTCCACGAGCAGTATTACTTATTATGTATAAATTAATAAAGTATCATCTATAAGCATTTGTATATATTTAACTGAAGTAGAAAAATAAACTATGCAATACAGTAGAAAGATTTATTTAACAGGTCTTTTTATGTAACTAATACTTAAGACAGTCTAAGTGCATGGAAAGTGTTTTGCAATGCTTGGATGATGTAGGTATGCAATACCTACACTTCTCACCTGTCTACATGGCTGTCATATCAGCACTTCATTTTGTGACTCCTCCACATACCTGAGTCACTCAAATCCCTCTGCAGAGGTCTGCTCCAAGCAGTCCACCAGACCATGAAAAAGTTCTGAATGTCCTGGATCCAAGAAGACCCTAAACCTTTTGCACTTTCTAGGACCCATAGAGGCTACCTGCTTTGAGGCACAATAAGAACATAATTATTTGGCACTAACTCTTTAACTGACTTTAGAAGTCTGTTGTCCATCCAGCTCTGCATGGAAACTTTCAAGGAGCTATGTTTTTCTCCAAAGATGGAGATTGCAGCTCTGAAGATTTTCCTGGGATCTGGACTCTTGACTCTGAGAAGGATCTGATGATTTTTGAATAAGCATCTCAGAACTCTCCATTTGGTTCTGAATTTCTTAGTCTTCTAAAGTCTTTGAATGGTAGAGTCAAGCCACTTCGATCTGGAGTATTACTTGGAAAGGCGCTCTTTTGATCAACTGAGTTTCAAAGACTCCTCCAAAGGAGAGCCCTCAGCCTGTGGTGTCACTTTTTTCTGGCACAGGTCACAAATACTGAACGAACTCCATAGCCACTGGACAAATGCTTCATTAAGCCATGGACATGGTTATTAATATGGATCTCTTATTAGATTAAGAAACACATCTCCTGAATATGAATTTATTTTTTGTCCACTGTAGCAGAGTGGAAAGTGCTACTAAAAACTAGGGACCAATAAAAGACAGCTATCAAAAATCCTATCAAAACAAATGGGGGAGGGGGACAGAGAAAAGAAGACACACATGCACAAAAACTGCCCCAAAAAACCATGGTCTGGAAACCAGGAACTGACTCCCTGGCAGCACTGGCTTGGGGAAGGACAGGGAATGAAAGATAATCTAAGGGGATGGGTTTTTTTTACCCTCATTTCCAGAAGGCTAAATCTGAGAAGCGAGTGTGCTTGCCCCCTACCGGTTTTGGTATTCTAAATGGTTCCATGGTGATCAAACAGTGCATATGACTCCTAGACTGTGGATTGCAGAGACAAGTCATGATGAAGAATTGAGCAACCTTTGGCTCTGTATCATTTATTTCCCTTTATAGGGAACTGTAGGAAAAACACATTTTATATACGGGGTAGACAAATCTGAATTTATCACACTGAAGTCAGCATAGGGTTCAATTGCTGATTTATCAAGATCTAAGTGGAATTAGATGCTTAAACATGGTGATTTTTGCTCACATGCACGCAGTTAAACTGATCATCAGTTATGGATTGGGAACAAAAGACATTGGCAAAGACCTTAGTGAACTTTTGCCTTCTTATGGAGCATGTGCCAAGAAACCATTTGCTTTCGAGGTCAGCAAAATCTCTGCTTTTCGATTTCCTGTCCTTCTCACATTAATTTGTTCTGAGTTACAAACCATCCATGAAATCTGTTTCTGGCCACACAAAAGGCCACTCAGCTGCTTCAATGCAGTGAAGTTGAGCTACTAAAGTGGTTTGAAGAGAAGTTGCTCCACCTGAATCCGAAAAGTGATTTATTTTGTTGGGCCTCAGCTAAAGCCCCATAGGCAAGACCCAGAACTAAGGCACTAAAGTCCGACTGAGCTAAGTATCCCTGTATTAGGCAGGCACCTGTTTCAACAGCCAAAACTTGGAAGAAGTAATGGCAGACATTAACCGATTTCACTGTACTTGCTTCCTTTCTGCTATGCTTCCATCTAGTGTCTCAGCATGACTCACCAGTTACAGCAAGATTGTGAAATCATTCCTTGCTTTTAAAAAAAGTGCATATAGTCAACTTGCTAATCTAAACTAAACATTGCTAAGCTTACCAAGAAAGGTAGCCTTTCCCCACTTCTCATCACTTTAGGAACAAAGGCTCTAGTGAGGTCTCATGTTACTAAAATGATGTTATTTTTACAAAACATACTACAGTACATTTATTGACTACTATGAAGTATTATCAGGAATAATTAAAACTAAAAGCTAGACTACAGCTAACAAAATAGAAAGTATATTTTGCAATGTGTTTTCCTCTTTTTACTGTATTTGTTCACTTACTTGCCTGTTTACAAAATTTAGTAATTCAGTGAGTCTCCCTGTTACTAGGTGCAAATGAACGACATCCTACAGTACTTGTTTTGCTACTTACACAACAAAGTATAGTGTGTTTTTAGGAGCCGTAGGAAAGGAAAGGTAAAGGAAGGCAAGCCCAGAATCAATATCTAGAAGTTTAATCTTCTAGATTTAAAGAAAAGTGGAAATTTGCCTGCATTCTATTACATAAATAAGGCTTGATTAGCAAAACTCTGTTTTCCCTAATCAAAAGAGGAAAACATTCCTTATTCTAACTTTATAAATGTTATATTCCATGCCCATTCTATTAATTACTTCTTTCTACTGAAGTTAACAAAACTGAGAAGAAGTATATTCCGGTACTGAATTGAGAAGCTGAATTGTTACATATTAGGGACACTTCAGCATACCTCCTGAATAGCTGTCATGACAACATGTTGAACAGACTCCTCCATCATCATGATGGTCTGGATGTACTCTGAAAACAAGAACATTCTCGCATGTCATTATTTACACAAACTTAAGACAGTCAAACAGAACGAAGGGATAAATAGCCACCTCTCTCCTGCAAATTGTGCAGGTGCCATTCCTGGGACTTGTGCTCAGTCAGTGTCCAGACCCCACCCCAATAAACCCAGGAGCACAGTAACAGAAAGCCATGCTTCCAAGTGATGATGCAAGGCTTAGGAAGACATTTCTGAAGGTCCACGCGTGTGTACATATGGTGGCAGGCCAAGTGAATGATGGAGACATTTTCAAAAACTCTTGTCATTTCAAGATCAAGCAGTATATATTCTAATATTGATAGTTAAGAAAATCATCACGATGTGCAAAGTACTCAGTTGTAATACAAACAAGCTTGTAGGACAATTGCAATATCAAAAACTGCAAATTATGTTCAAGAACAGGGATAATACAGTTATCCCTGTTGCAAGGGCATCTTGTCTGGATACACATTTTCCTTTCTATGCTCTTGCCAAGGGGTGGAGTAGCTGTGGAAAGCTTGTAAGCTAAGGGGGCAATCCATTAACTACTATTGTCCTGACTGATATTGGCAATAGGCAGCTGTAGTGAAATGACTAACAGTTGGGTCAAACTAATCATTTTTATTTGTCTTTAAATGCACACTAAATAATTCCCACTGGAACGGTCTGTCCTCCAACTGCAGCTCCATTTTTTTTCTGAACTATTCAGACAGAAAGACAAGGGCAAGATACAAGAAAAGGTTCTGCCCTTCCAAGATTTTCAGGATTCTCATCCTACCTTTCAATAGTGACTCATTTTGTGTACCTTGTGCATCTGGTCAGAGACCCTACTCTTGTCTTTGTGTATTTTCATGAATATATGCCCTCTGTTTTTCCTCTTCCTGGATCTCATATTTGTAAATTCCAATATCAGCTGATGTTACAGTAAAGAGCTGCATACCTGCTAAGTACTCATTTGTTGATGGATATGAGGTGTGAGACCAGTATGCTGGGAAACCACTGAGTGGGTAGCAAATTCTCGAGAGTAGACAAGGCTAGAGAGTTTTAAGTCATGGGCCCAAGGTGGGAGCAAGTGTCAGAGTAGGGAACAGAATCCAGATCCTATAGCATATGGCTCCCAAACCTATATCATAACCATTCTTTTTGTGTGCAATGTGCATCTTGTCTATGAATTTGCAATTACCCAGATAAGAATCTGCAACTGAGCCTTCCCACAATAATTAATAACTAAAAGCTGGGTTCAGTAACTTTCATCTGTGGAGCCATTTTTCATTTCTATTCATGGAACCAAAAGGAAATATATACATCAGAAGCATACATAACCAGCTCCACAGTTCCAGCTTGCAAACTCAGTGAAGCTTGTAATGTGATGTCAACTATCATCAATAAGACAAAATAAAGTCATGACCCACAGGAAAATAAATCGTGCCTCTGACAACAATCCCAGACACACCATTTTCCCCACATCATTTATGCAGCAAGTCTGACTTCCATTAACTACACAGAGAGCATACTGTATATTCAAAATTGATTACCTTGCTTCTGCTCACAATTCACAGCACATCCCAAAATGAGCTGAAGCATTCTTCCAAGCTCTGCAACATCTGAGTGCTCTCCAATCAGGTTAACATCAGGAAGGGTAAAGTCATTAATCTGCTGCCCTAAAATCTGCACAAAGACACAATATATATATATATAAGAAGCCAGTAGAAAGAGCTCACCTTCCATCTTTGGCACAGTTTTCAAACCCAACTTCGAGTCTCAAGTGAAATAAATAGGATAACCTCAGCCCACCTACCTTTGGACAAGGTTCTACAACACAAATTCCATCCACATAATTTGATACAACCAGCATTTCAGAGAATCCAGAGAAGGCTGTCTCAACTAATATCAATAATGAACAACTACTCTCACCACTACATATCTGTTCTTCCAGGTTGGGAAAGGCCAGCAAAGAAGCCAGTAACATGAGGAAGTTCAAAAGACAGCTGACCAACAGTACCTGTCTGATGGACTTTTAAAAAATGAAGTTGTTTTCTACAATTCAAATAAAGAATTCTTCAGAAACAAAAAATATGTCATCAGACAGAATAATTTAATTGCATCTGGGAAATAAGCTGTAAATCACAGAAGTGGAAAGTTAGAATTCCAAATATTCCAATGATATAAAACGTGTGTCTAGCCCTGATGGGTAACAAAAGACTGTAAAACTGTCATAATCCCTTGGTCTAGTAGTTTTACAGGTCTGGTCTAAAGATATTTAGCAAGTCCCAGATGTAAGACAACTAACTGTCAGTCTGTGGAAAGGGTCTGAAATAGTGGTACAAGACAAACTGAATAGCAGAAAGGGGTCATAAAAGGAAAAAAATGCTTGACATAGAAGCAGGGAGAAAGAATGGAAAGAAGCAGAAAGAGAAGAGAATCATACCTGACATACAATTATTGTAAGCCAATTTACAATCTAGAAGGATTTACACATTAATGAGCATTAGTTGGGAGAATTAAGCAGTTCTGCTAGATCAGAAAAAAAGCTTTGTAAGAGTTGAAAATATTACTATGAAAAGTGGAATGAGTCAAACTTTTAGCACATAAATTGCAGATAGAAAAAAACAGTCAATTTAACAGATCAAAAATGCAAACAAAGAAAAAAAGACTGACTATGAAAGGAATGTGTAATTTATTTGCTGATTTTTTTAAGCCAAAAAACAGCTTTGGAGAAGATATTTACACAATAGTATCTAGCAAATGTATGTATAGAATAGTACATGACTCTCCTGCAAATCAAGTTGTTTTAAAAGGACAACAACAGAGATTTGCTGCCTTAGAAGTCTTGCCCAAAGAATGGGCATTAATATGACTAAAGCCCCTGTGTACTATGTGGCAAACTGGACCTAAATTCTTCAACAAGGCTCCCTCATTTTTCTGTCACTCCAATGAGCTAGCATGTGAATTCTGTAGCAGACCCAGGTAAATTGAAAAACGAATAATTTTATTAAATAAAATAGAAAATGAGTAATATAATCAATACAGTATTTCTTGAATGGTTATTTTGATATCCAATTTTTACATTGCCCCAACCTTTAAAATGTGATGCAGATTTTTATATTGCTTTGTAGAAGCTGTTAGGGAAGCTGGGTAGGAGATATGTCATTTGGCACTATGAGGACATGGGTTTGGGATTGTGAAACAAACGTGTTAGCTGGATATTTCTGGTAAAATATGTTATGTTAAAATTAGGCTCCAGTGTCAATACCCCACTGAGATGAAAAAGGACCGAGTCATAGCTATTTTAGGATTTAGCAGCCTCAGGAAACAACCACCATATTGGTTTGGACTCTGACAGCTGAAAAGTCTTCTTTGCACAAATACTAGAAACTTTAAGGAAAACAGCGGAAGCTTAGATTTTAGAGCAGAATTCTGTGGGAAGAGGAACAGTCTATGGCAACTTCTGTGGAGACCATAAAGTACACAGGGTCCTGGAAAGGATCTTCAACTTGTTCTCCTGCGAGGCTGTAATAGTGCAGGATGCTATATTACAGCCATTAGAATCCCCTTGGATACTCCATAAACTATTGAGTTACTGTAAAATGAAACAAAAAAAGTGCCCTAATTCTCCAAGGCTTTTGTCTATGCTAGGTAAAAGCCTAATCTTTTCACATCTAGCTTGTGCAGAAGGACTTTGCCAGGATGGGCTCTCAGATGAGAAAAATGTAGGCAGGACAACTGACAAATTTAAGTGGATCTCCATCACTTTTGGAAGCAATCTGGGATGTTTCACAGATGCATTTTATCTTTGAAGAATTTCGTATTTAATGACTTGGTCACTGAAGCTTGAAGCTCAGTCATTTTCTGAAATCAAGTCACTGACTTTCTAAAATACTAAATTTACCATGTCAGAAACTTAAACTTACACATAGTTAGTGGCTTAAAAAGGAGCTGACATCATTTTGCAATGACAACATTGGTCTTCTAGGATATAAAGAACTTTTATAATGCATCAAGCTCTCACCAACCCAGAGGCTGTAAACTAACTGCTCTTCCTTTAACATGGCCACGAAAGAAATATCTGCCAAATGAAGTGTCAGAGAAGGTTTTTTTAAACCCAGATTGACAAGTGAAAGTAGCAAGCAGGGTGTGTGCAGGATGTGGGAAAAGATCCATATGGGGTCTTTACATAGCAGATAAACAATTCCCAAGAGAAAGGTATGCATGTCTTTCTGATAGATTCATTCTGAGCAGCTAACAGGACTTGACATGTTTGCTCAGAAACACCAGAGTTCTCAATTCCTACCCTCCTGAGACTTTAACGTGAGCTAACTTTAATGTGATACTCAGAACTTTTGAAAATCAGTCAATTTATTAAGTTTGGATTTGGGAGACTAACTTTAGGCACCGATTTTTGAAAATGTTGCCCCCCAAAGAGTCTTAGCAAATGTATTATCTTCCTCCTCTCCAGAATATTCATACTGTTCAGACAGAAAACAAGTGCTTGGAGTATGGAGTCTCTCTATGTGAGTATCCCATACTGTGTCTGTTTCACTGCATTCTTAATGCACCAGCTACCTCAGCACATAGCAGGGAACAAATATATCTCGTTTTCCTTCCCATGGAGTGCAGTCTTGGAGACAAGCAGCACAAGAGCTTCTCCATAGAACACACAGGCCACAATAGTAGATCTCTAACAGTCCGAAATTAAAACTTTTAATAAACTCTTCTCTCCCCACCTCAACTGAGTATTTTCCCAACAGAAAAAATGAAAGAGATAGTCTTTACTAGGGGCAGAGGAGAAAGTCAGACAGACAAGCTTTATTTTTTATGCATTCAACTCCACTATGGAGTCACCAAGGGCATCTACTATTTTCATGTCAAGATGCTTAAGACTATTAGGGGTTTTATGGTGTTCCTTAGTGGAATATTCGATGAAACACACAATAAAGCTTCGGAGAGGACTAGTACTCAAGTCCATGATGAGTTGATTACTTTGGGTAGGACAGGTTTAAAGAGTATGGAAAAGCGGATAAGATACAGAATGGCTATTTAGAAAAAATGAACAATTTCATTTCATGATGGATGGGTCAGATGTTTTGAAAGAGCTCAGCGGCAATGGGTGCTGCTGGGTGCTGAGCGCTTGTGATATATCTGGACCGAATGCTAAACAAATCAATAATCTGTAGCATGTCCAACAAGCATAATGACTAGATTCAGCAAAAGGAAAGCACTGAGAAATAGTTCTTACCTCATGATTGTAATCCAATATCCCTTTTAAAATTTTCTTCAGATTGCTTATCTGTTTGATGGAAGAGAGAGAAATTAAAATATATAAAGCCACTGAATTTAAGATACAGTAGAACCTCTAATTTTACAAACTAATTGGGGACTGAAGTTTATAAAATTGAAATGTTCAAAAAATTGTACATCTCAAAATGACAGTAGGTATGGTGCATAAATTGCAGTAGGGTGCACTGCATCGTCGTCGTCTTGTTCTTTACAGCACTGTAAAAGATACTTCCGATCCACTGAAGAAACTGGAATGTGAAGAGATATCAACTTGTTCATTGACTTTCATTATGTGATTCTCCCCGGCCCCCTTTCTGGAAAAATGATTTATGTAACTGGTCATTTGTATGGCTGGTTTTAGTAAAATCGAAGTTCTACTGTATTTATATAAATATATTAAAACAATTGTGTGGGTATACAGCAGGCTAAGAAAATCACAAGTAATACTGTAAGCAGAATCACATACACAAATGTAAGTCTATTTGAATTTCTAGTGAAAAGTATCATCTGAATCAATAATTCATTATGATCATCAAAAATATTATATATGATCGTCCCATGATGTGGACCTGATCCAAAGTCCACGCCAGTCAATGGAGCACAATGAAGCGAATGACAAAAATTCCTACTGACTGGAATGGGCTTTGACTCAGCCCATAGTGAAAAATTTTAAGGGTAGCATTGTTTAAGCCAGTGTCATGAAAGTGATGGGTAAGCTGGGGCTCCAAAATGAGAGGGTGAACTATTTCCTGATCTCTGTGAATGGGAGGGAGGGGAAAGGGGAAGGCTCTAGGCTAGTCGGAGGGAAAAGGTGCGGCCCAGACAGGGAAGAAAAGGAGTAGATTTCCGCTAAAGGTAGTGCTGACCTCTGGGGTACTGTCAGTACTGAGAATTTAGACATCAGAGTTAGTGCCAAGAGTAAGGTCCTCAGTACATAGGACAGTACCAGAGAAGCAGTGACTTCCAACAATAGTTGGTCTGCCGGATCCATTAGGGCTTTGATTGCCAGTGCCAAGGTATTGGTAGCAGATGTAGGTACAAGGGTTGTTTTGGTACTGGGCCAGGAATCAATACCATGTCACTTGCCCTGTATTATGAAAGGACTTTCTGCCAAATTCCCAGGAGGAGACTGAAGGCAAATGCTCTTTTCTTAGGCCTTTGAGCTTTTCCCTTTTTACGGGAGGTAAAAGCACCGGTGCTAGGAACCATGGCCCGTTTGGTGTTCTGGTCTACCTCGGTTCCAAGTGAAGGATACATCACAGGCTTTTGGTGCTGGAGCACCCATCGGCGATAAGCTGACTTGGACAGTCATGGACGGCCAATCAATACAGTGTCAGCTGTCTTACTGGAATTTGCCTTAGGAGTCGCATCACAGCTCACAAGGGCTCTAACTAACTGGACTTGGAGGTACAAGGTCTCGTCTTGCAGCCTGATGCCTATTCTTCTGGGTCCAAAGTGCCCCTCACAGACTGCTCCAACAGAAATAGTTTTAGCCCGGTGTCTCCAGATTTTCTCATTTTTAATGAGAAAGACTGGCAGACAGTGCAATGGTCAGTCATACGGCTTTCACCTAAGCAGAACAGACCATGGTTACCTCCATCTGTGAGGAGAATGTGTCATTTGTGAGATGGACAGGGTTTGAAGTCACCAAGATAGTGGTTGTGGTGAAGAGTACTGAATAATAAATAATTTTTGGGGGTGTCAAGGAAGAAGGTTTGCAAGAAAATTAAAACAATTTCCTGAAGAGAATTAACCCTAGTGTCCTACCTAGAGTATTTCCTCTCTTTACTTGTTATTAGCTAAAGGGTAGCAGGCATATACAGCCTGGTTCTGTCTTGCTGCCACAGGCAGTAAGAGAGAACTGAAGGATGGTTCTGGCCACTCTGCTGACCTTTATGCCCTTATGGGGGAGTGGGGATGAGGATCGGTGGGGGTGCAGGCATGGCCCAATGGACACTGCTGTTCAAAGATTCTGATCTCACATCCTTAAGGGGCATGCACAGATAGAGTGGGCTCCACACTGACACATACTCGGAGAACAAGAAATTTTATGTCCTATGAAGTGGAGTAAATAGGAAAGAGAGAAAGCCTGGCTGTGGATTTAACACATACTGGAGCTCTAAGGTACATGTTTTGGTTACATCTCTAACTATACCAAACTTAAACTGTGTCCCTTCCTTTTTACATTTGTGGTAGCAGATGATCTCAACCCTGGAAGGCCCTTCAGCCCTGCCACAAAAAGACCTAACATCACTCCCAACTTGATTTTACTAACTATGAGGGGCCTGGCTCTCACTCAAAGATAGAAGCTGCCTTAGTACCTCAGAAAGTTAGACTGGCCAAAACTGCACGCAAAGAACATTTTGCATCTGCCCCCTAAAAGGAGTTAATCTTGTCTCAATTCTATTTGTCCATGATGTAGATAGAAAACTATTCATGAGAAACTGAGTGTAGGCAGCTAGGATTCACCAACCTATGCACCAGTCAATAACCACTCACAGATGTCATGGCTTTGTAGACACTATGGGGAGGGAAGGAGGAATAACTCTTCACGTCCTTTAGAGTGATGGGAGAAGATTATAAACACACTCTATGTGTAACCCAGTGAAGAGCACTCTAAGCAGTGCCACAAGCCGTCTGTATTCCAACAAGACCTCAGAAGATAATGCAGAGAAAATTTTGGAACCACTGTACTGATATTAAAGGGTACACTACAATGACCTACTTGACCAACAACAGAGTTAGCCAACACAGAGAGCTCTGAAAGCCATTTAGCTCAATCACTCTCCATTGGCTAAACAATGAAACAGACCCTCCATCCCAAAAAGCACAAATGTGAGCTAAAAACACCTGGGATAGGCTTATGGGTGTCATGATGACCATGAAATCTCAAATCAGACTAGAAAAGATGCCATCTACTTGGATGTTTGAAACCATGATC